>NC_136283.1:4244774-4844774 GCF_964198595.1 Lampetra fluviatilis
GGCTCGCGAGAGGACGCGGCCGGTTGTTATGGGCGCACACGCGGTGGCCTGGGCCCTTTCGACACACAACAACACCACCACCACCACCACCTTATTTAAATTATATTTCTTTTTCTTCCTCCTCTTCCTCCTCCCCTCTTCGTCTACATCGTCCTTCTCTTTCGAAATCTTCGCTTTGATTTTTTAAAGTTATTTTTGTTGTTGTTGTCCTTTTAAACGTTCACTTTTCTTCCACCGTTCTCTTTCGCCATCGCTGACAATTGGCGACACATTCGTCTTCTGCGACACCAACCACCCCACCACCACCGATTCGCCGCTCTTCCACGTGCGTTCTTGCACTCTTCTTCTCGAAACGACGATGTTGTTTTAACCCCCCGCCCTCTTGATTTCTTTCACTCCTCTCCGTCTCTCTCTCTGCTCGCTTCTCAATTGACACGGCGGACAGGCAAAGGAGACAAGCCAGAACGCAACGCCCACAGCCAGCAAGCAACAGGTCCAAGCGACAGGCGGGCTTGCCCCCTTGGGGGGTGGAGTCAACGACGGTGGAGGTGTGGTCATTGGCGTGCGTGCGTGTGTGTCAAACAGCACTTGCCCTAACAGTCCGTGACAGGCTATACGGGGGAGCTTTGTCTTGTGTGTCAAACAGCACTTGCCCTAACAGTCCGTGACAGGCTATACGGGGGAGCTTTGTCTTTGTGTGTCAAACAGCACTTGCCCCAACAGTATGATAAGGCTATTCGGGGGAGCTTTGTCTTTGTGTGTCAAACAGCACTTGCCCGAACAGTCTGTGACAGGCTATACGGGGGGAGCTTTGTCTTTGTGTGTCAAACAGCACTTGCCCCAACAGTATGTTAAGGCTATTCGGGGGAGCTTTGTCTTTGTGTGTCAAACAGCACTTGCCCCAACAGTCTGTGACAGGCTATACGGTGGAGCTTTGTCTTTGTGTGTCAAACAGCACTTGCCCCAACAGTCTGTGACAGGCTATACGAGGGAGCTTTGTCTTTGGGTGTCAAACAGCACTTGCCCCAACAGTCTGTGACAGGCTATACGGGGGAGCTTTGTCTTTGTGTGTCAAACAGCACTTGCCCTGACAGTCTGTGACAGGCTATACGGGGGAGCTTTGTCTTTGTGTGTCAAACAGCACTTGACCCAACAGTCTGTGACAGGCTATAAGGGGGAGCTTTGTCTTTGTGTGTCAAACAGCATTTGCCCCAACGGTCTGTGACAGGCTATACGGGGGAGCTTTGTCTTAGCTTCTGTAGGGGGGAGCGGTGGCGTAGTGGTTAGCGCTACGCTTGCGCTACGAACCCGGCGTCCCGAGTTCGATTCCCACTCACGGCCACCAACACCGGTGGCGATTATCTGAACCCGGTCCTGGGCCTCCTCCCCTAGGTCGACTCAGCCTCAAATGAGTACCTGGCGCGGTGTGTCAAAACATCGCCGTTGGGGGGGGGATACAAAGGCGGTCGGGCGTGGTGCTTGGCCACCCACCCCTTCGTGTGCCGTGCCGGACTTCGAAAGGTGGTCGCTAAACAGCACTTGCCCCGACAGTCTGTTACAAGCTATACGGGGGATCTTTATCTTTTGTTGACATGTACAGCCCATGTGGTGGAGACATGCACAGACCGCCTGTCGATCCACATTGCTGGGTGGATGGAGTCCTCTTTCTCCCCCACGCCGTGATGCAGGCGGGGAGAGTCGTTTGACCATACTTCACCGCGCTGGTCACAGAGCGTTGGGAGGGCGGGGAGCACTTGGAGGCGCAATTGGGTTTTGTTTGGCTGCCCTCTGCTGGCCCCAAACGTGCTTCCTCCTCACAACAACCCCCACTCTTTGGTTCTTTCGGTAAAAGTCGCGTAGGTATAAAATAAATTAAATCACTTCAAATCTAGATTAAACTTTAACAACCCGTTAGGTGGTGGCCTCAACACAATCCAGGCTCAAGCTCCCTGATGGGATTTCTGACGTCTGACCCCCAATAGGGCCCAGACTGGGTCGATTTCTGTGTGGGTGAGAGATGCATTGAAGAATAATGTTCAATCTTGATTTGAAGCTTTCGTGACTGCAGGAATCCATACTCTTTGGTTCTTTCGGTAAAAGTCACGTAGGTAGAAAATAAAAAATAAATCACGACGTTTCGGGCGCAACACAAGTGTCCGTCATCAGGTGGGAAAGCACAGGTGCTTGTGTTGCGCCCGAAACGTCGTGATTTATTTTTATTTTATACCAACGTGACTTTACCGAAAGAACCAAAGAGTTAGAATAGGTTCGGTTCGGTACACGTGTGTACATGGACAGCCCTCGGTGAATCCCCACGCCAGGTGGATCTATGTGCGCGTTGGTGAAGGCGGGGTTGCTGCAAGCGTAGCGCCAACCACTACGCCACCGCTCCCCCCCCCCCATACAAAGACAAAGCTCCCCCGTATAGCCTGAAAAAGACTATTGGGGCAAGTGCTGTTAGCGAGCACCTTTTCAGGCCGGCACGGCACACGAGGTGGTGGGTGGCCAACATCACGCCCGGCCGCCTTTGTGTCCCTAGTGGCGATGTTTACACATTGCACCAAGTACTCATTTGAGGCTGAGTCGACCTAGGGGAGGCCCGGGACCGGATTTTTGCTGCACTCTTGCTGCCCAACACGTATCCCCCGGAGCCAAAAACAACCCGCAGTGCATGGCAGTCGCCAATAGAAACACTTTGTAGGTGAGCAGGCATCACACGATCGTTGTTTTTTTACTCGACCCCAACTAACCCCTGTGAAGAAACAATACAACTCACCACGTCTGCCCGATAACTTAAATATGCGTTAATGATTTTGAAAGGGCCATTACCAGAAACGTTAGCCTATCACAATATTTATGTTCTGTTCTAAGACAGTACATCCTTGAAAACAAGATGTTCTCTCTCAAGAGATTTTAAATGTAAAATAAAACTACATGTACGTGACAATGTGATTGTTTTTTTTTCATGTGTAAACCACTACCAACGATATCCCGTTATTCTCGCTGTCAAAAAAGTGTCTGTGCTCATGTTTAAATATATGTAGGAAGATGTCAAATTAAAAATACTTTTGATATTTTTTTTCGATTCAGCAATTCCCGAATTATAAAGTTGCGTGCCTCTAGCCCATGATCAGCGTTTGAGGATTGGCGTTGTTCATCTTAGCAAGGTAACCAAGTGAGAGCCCACTGAGATTGCACTTTTAAAAAACACTCAGACGAAACGCAGACACAGGCTGTACAAGATACAAACTAGACTATAACCAAATTATAAAAAAACAAGCGTTTTAATATAAAGATACACGATTGATAGCTTAGAGAATTACATAGCATATAGTCAATTAGAATTGGCAAACACACGTTCAAGTTAAATACTGTACTTACAGCGACGTGTATGGCTTTGACGAATATCAAGGACATATTTGACAAAATTACACGCACACGGAATAAAAGCACTACTTAATTAACACGTGATGTTTTTATATGATTTAATTCTGACAGTATAGAACTATTTTATTATCCTATTATGATTACCCTTGGTCCTTCTGCCCTTGTAATAGATTTTTTTCAAGGTCTGCCCTTCAAAAATATATTTTCTCTCGCCTGGGATAACCATGTGTTGCCGTATAAAGCAAATCTCACTAAAAGCAGCGGGTGGTGTAATTTAACATTGAAGGATAAGACGAATAATTATAAACCAGACATAGACAAAAGCCGCGTATATTCGTAATACATGTCGGAGATCACTGCGAAAAGTAGGAAGATAGCAAGTAATTTGACAGAGAAGTGAAACGCATTGTTTGAATATTGTACTTTAGTTTAAAGGTTTGCGTCTCGATGATTGCAAAACACACTTGCGTGGTACGCTGATGCCATGCCACGTCAGCGTTTTTCTGATAACAGATACAACCCCACACTAATCGTGTTTACTTTAACCAATTAGTTTATAAGTGTGCGATTACCCATGCCTTTGCTAATGCTTATTATATTTAGCCTGTTATATTTCAACAACAAACAGCATGTATTACTGTTCAATACAAAAAGTGTTTATTTAAACTTGAGAATAACAATCTCTAAATAAAATTTCGATTTAAAGCTTTCGTGACTGCAGGGATTCATCTTCTTGGTTTTTTATTATGTTTTATTTTTATTATTTCCCTTCTACGTGACTTTACCGAAAGAACCAAGAAGATGAATCTCTAAATTGTGAACACCAACTCACAGGAGTCTGCAATGCAATAGGAAATTATTGGCACTGCCCCTTAGGACGTTCTTGGTTTATAATATTAGACAAAGAGCATGTACGACTGGTTGTGAAACAAATGTGAACGGTCTTCTTGGTTCTTTCGGTAAAGTCACGTAGAATGGAAATAATAAAATAATGAAAATAAAACATAATAAAATAATTCTCACGACGTTTCGGCCACAACGCTGTCTCCTCGACAGACCTGTTCTCCACCTGAGGACGGCTACTTGCGTTGTGGCCGAAACGTCGTGAGAATTATTTTATTATGTTTTATTTTTATTATTTTATTATTTTCATTCTACGTGACTTTACCGAAAGAACCAAGAAGATGAATCCCTGCAGTCACGAAAGCTTTAAATCGAAAAATGTAAACGGTTTAATTTGTGCATACTGTAGTCTTGAGAAGTACTGCCTATATAATCCACGAAATGTATAACACTCCATCACAATACTGAGAGGGGAGAATGGTATGGCATGTGTTGCTATATTTAACTACACAGTGTATGGTTTATTTCGTCACCACGTTTTTCTCATCGCAACAAATATCAAGTCGCGGGGGGAAGAGCCAGAAGTGGTCAGTCAACGACACTGCCCCCCTAGGACAAAGATCCCCCGTGACATAGCCATAAGATTCTAGATTTGAAGCTTTCATGACTGCAAGGATTCATACTCTTAGGTTTTTTCGGTAAAGTCACGTAGGTAAAAAATAAAATTAAAATTAATTAAAGTAAAATAAATTTCGAGTTAAAGCTTTCGTGACTGCAGGGATTCATCTTCTTGGTTCTTTCGGTAAAGTCACGTAGAAGGAAAACAATAAAATAATTAAAATACAACATAATCTTTTTTTATTATGTAATAATTATATTATTTTATTATGTTTGATTTTTATTATTTTATTGTTTTCCTTCTACGTGACTTTACTGAAAGAACCAAGAAGAAGTAAAATAAAATTTTAATTTTATTTTTTACCTACGTGACTTTACCGAAAAACCTAAGAGTATATATAGCCATAACAGACTGTTGTGGCCAGAGCTGCAAGCGAGCACCTATGGAGAAGGCCGGCACGACACTCGGCACGGTGGTGTGGCCAGCACCACGCCCGGCCACAATTCGCCTCCAAAGCGGCGATGTTTTACACGCCGCACGATGTTGTTGTTGTTTGACTTGCATCCCACTGGGATTTTTGCCCAGCGTTGGTGTACAGTGTTTTTTTCGGCAATACTTTCTTGATCACTTGCATCCCACTGGGATTTTTGCCCAGCGTTGGTGTACAGTGTTTTTTTCGGCAATACTTTCTTGATCACTTGCATCCCACTGGGATTTTTGCCCAGCGTTGGTGTACGGTGTTTTTTTCTGCAAGACTTTCTTGATCACTTGCATCCCACTGGGATTTTTGCACAGCGTTGGTGTATGGTGTTTTTTTTCTGCAAGATTTTCTTCTTCACTTGCATCCCACTGGGATTTTTGAAACAGCGTTGGTGTGCGGTGTTTTTTTTCTGCAAGACTTTCTTGTTAACTTGCATCCCACTGGGATTTTTACACAGCGTTGGTGTACGGTGCTTTTTTTCTGCAAGACTTTCTAGTTCATGTTTTTGTTTTGTTTGTTGCGGTTGCACCCAATTCAAGAGCCGAATGGCTCACAGGACTATACCAAATACATGAAACTGAAATGTCCTCGTCTGACACGGAATCGACCTCGGGGAGAGGTCAAGCACCGGAGGTCAAGCACCGGTTCTGGATAACCGCCGTCACCGGAACTCGTCCGGCCGGGGTTCGGTAGGTTAACCGCCGCGCTACCGCTTCCCACGAACGCAGTAAAAACAAACAAACCAAAAACACCACAAATCGTGCGGACTGAAGGCGCGGGTTTAGTAGCGGAGGAAACAAAATGGTAACGCGCAAGGAGCGAGGTGGGTTGGGCGGACAGTGACGTCAATGGCGACGCGTTTCCGGTGGGGGAGGGTGAGGGCTTGCGTGGGCCCCCTATGAGCGCATCACTCCGAATACCAAAATCCCAACACAAAAACACACAGTTCAGTTCATGTATTAGGTATAAATAGCCCTGTGAGCCATTCGGCTCTTGAATCGGGTGCAACCGCAACAAACACAAACATGAACAAGAAACATCTTAAAGTGACTAGGCGCAACAGAAAAAATCCGGGAAAAAACAGCAAAGTCTTGCAGAAAAAGCACCGAATATCAATGCTGTGTGCAAAAATCTCAGTGGGATGCAAGTCAAACAATAACAACCATAAGACAATTTAGATTAAAGTTATCAGTCTAACTCTGTGCTACAACAAACAAACATGGCTAAACCAAAAGTTTTCAAAATCACCAAAATAAAGCTATAAAAACAATGTAACAGTGATCATAGGATCTGTGATTGAAATTTTACAATAAACGATATACATAACTATGATATTAAACAATAAAATACATTAAATTAAATCACGACGTTTCGATCGCAACACAAGCGATCGTCATCGGGTGGAACAGATACAGCAGGAGAACTACGTGACTTTACCGAAAGAACCAAAGAGTATGGATCCCTGCAGTCACGAAAACTTCAGATCTAGATGGCACACACACAATTTAAATGTAGGGCCCTCAAACACAAAAAAGGAAACACGACTGGGACGATGATGCGATCCCGCAATGTGACTCGCAGAATGGTTAAAACTACGACTTGCACGTGGGGGCATACTGACTTTAGAGGTGATTCATACATTTGGGATTTAAGTAGTAGGGTTAAATGAAACCCGATGTACGCTGGCGGAAGATAGGCTCGTGAAATCGTGGGGAATAATTTATTACAGGATATTTTATTACTTGCTATCTACGTGACTTTACCGAAAGAACCAAAGAATACGAATAGGATATTCGTGTTGGATTTTTCGGTTGAGATGATGATTTGAAATTCGAAATGAAAGAGACGGACTGAGACAGAGCATTACGAGATATGTCAATTTAAAAATAACACGTGAGGATGTAGACACAGTACACACACGGTCGTGACAGTACAAATGAGACCACACAGGCAGGCGGTACAACATTTACAGACGAAAGCCACATACACAGTATGTGCATCAAACATTCGCGTAAGAATCGGTATTTTTTTCGATTTAAAGCTTTCGTGACTGCAGGGATTCATCTTCTTGGTTCTTTCGATAAAGTCACGTAGAAGGGAAGTAATAAAATAATAAAAATAAAACATAATAAAATAATTCTCACGACGTTTCGGCCACAACGCAAGCAGCCGTCCTCAGGTTCACCCTCCTCATGTTCACCTGAGGACGGCTGCCTGCATTGTGGCCGAAACGTCGTGAGAATTTTTTATTATGTTTATTTTTATTATTTTATTACTTTCCTTCTACGTGACTTTACCGAAAGAACCAAGAAGACGGTATTTTTTTGTTTCACATGTGTTGTTCATCGAGTTCATTTGATCCCCTACAGCCACTAGAGGCCGCTATATTTACCACTATAATGTTTAATTCTTGAAACGTGCCAACAACCGAGGTTTTTTTTGTGGCGGTAATATGTATAGCCCTCTTGTCAATCCACGACAGGATCAGAAATGGTCTCGTGACACAATGAGGGTCGCAGAAGCTATATGACTATGCCTCACCACGCTGGGAGCATGGAAAGTGCAGTATAACAATTTATTTGCTGCGCTGACCTCTGCTGGCCACTGCGCATTGCCCTGACCTTTTGGAAAACCATGCAAGTTTGTAAAAGGATTGCTCAAGATGTGGAGAGACAAAACATGAGCATAAAGGACCTGTCAAATATTCAATCGGTTTTACCCTGACAGCTTACCCGTTTACAGGCGTTCCAACAATTACACTTTACCATTAAGCGACGCTACGGGCAATGGTCTTTTATCACAAGACTACCCGTAACGTATACTGTATTATAGTTTAATTTTAGGGCAATGCTACTGACACATGTGTTGAGTATTGTGTTGTTTTTGTTATGTGTGCTTATGCACAACTGCCAATGCAGTATAATTATTGAGGTAATTGCTGTCAATTCTCAAGACACATAAGAGTTATGTAACCCATGCATCATTTCCCTCCTCCCCTGACGTTGTCAATGGAACAGAAACTACTGTAAGTGCGTTGCCGTGGGGCATAATGGATTAGAAGCAAATATAAGCACAACTCGATTTTGCCTTCCACAAGATAGATTAAAATGTGTTAGCCAATCCGTTTATTAGCTTTCCAGAACCAGTGTTATCAAGCAGCATGTGTATACATCTGGTAGCCCAGCAGCATTTGTTTAACAATGTCTAAACCGGTCCAGTTTGTTTGCTTAAACAGATGGCAGTAAGATGGTGGAAGAAAACATTTTTTTTTACAATGTGGAGAAAGAAAAGAATTATGCTTATACTATACTGTATATTGTGATGGTTAGTAAAGGATTACCGTATCCGGAGTATAAGACGCTCCCGAAAGTGAAACGTACCCACAAAAACGTATCCACAGCGTCAATCGTTTTAAAACGTGGTCACACATCTATCAGAAAATGTTAACATGCAGGTTTCTTCTGGGTTAGATCGCGTAAATATATAAATGTGTCGTTAAACCCGCCACAGCCAACTAGTAAGGGTTGTCACGTAAACAGAACGTGCCAATTCTTCACTAGTACAGCACATCGGTGTGTTGGAGAGCCAAGCCACAACATTTACAATCTGAGTACGACGCTTCGCCAGTAATTACAACCAGCTTCATCAAGCGACAGCCAGATTTGTGGAGTCCTGTTTCGATCTAACCCCCAAAAAAACCTGTATTATGGATATTGGTCGCGAAAGTCTACGTGTTAAACAGAATATGCTATGAATCTTGATTTGAAGCTTTTCGTGACTGCAGGAATCCATACTCTTTGGTTCTTTCTGTAAAATCACGTAGGTATAAAATTAAAAAAAATTATTTCATTGTATACCTACGTAACTTTTTATTTTAAAAAATATTTTCGTATTTTATACCTACGTGACTTTACCGAAAAAACCAAAGAGTAAGAATATTCTCTTCTTGCGTGTGGTCTATAGTTTGGGTTTACATGGTCACAATCGCACCGTGGCTCTCCTTTAATTTGCAATTCCCTAGGGAGATGTTACCCATCGGCGTCTTGTTGACGTTTCTAATGCGGTCGACGGTTCCAACAAGCGACTTTTTCCGAGGAGGAATGTCAACTCCACGAGGTCTGCCACGTTACTAGAAGGACCTACGACACATTTTGATAAATACCACAAAGTTACCCCCACCCCACCCGGGTACGGCCTGTTGGGGCCAGTGCTGTAAGCGAGCACCTGCGAAGGCCGGTAAGGGGACATGGATGGGATGGGGTGGTGATCGCCATCACGGTGTTTTTTCTGGACGACTTTGCTGTTTTTTTTCCAGGATTTTTCTGTTGCGTGGAGTCACTTTAAGATGTCCCTTGTTCATGATTTTGTGTTGTTGCGGTTGCACCCGAGTCAAGAGCCACATGGCTCACAGGGTTAGACCTAACAACCCTCCGCGTAGGCCGTGTATTAATCCAAGACAAGAATCCCAGTCCCGGGCGAAACCGGGTAGGGAAGCTGGTACCCAATAAATGAAAATGAAATTCAAAAAAATCACGATCCCCAGCCGCCTTTGTCTCCATAGCTGCGATGTTTATACACCACAACCAGATTGGGTACTGCACAAGAATCCATTTGAAGCTGAGTCGACCCAGGTTCACACTGTAGCGCTTCGGATAACCGTGGCCGTGCCCGGGAATCGAACTTCTGGTCGCCGTGGAATTTCGCGCAGCGCGCATAAGGGGCCGTCCATAAATGACGTCACGTGCCAGGGTGGGGGGGGGGGTCAGACATTTGTGACGAGGGGGGTTTGAGAAATGTGACGTCACATCAAAATGCGCAACTTTAAATACATATAGACAACACGTCCTACTTAATTAAATAGACTTGTTAATGTTTTCTCCTACAACATCAGAGTGCAGCGCCACATTAAATACGCACTACAATGACAATAGTTTAAAGCGATTTGAAGCATGTTTTATTTGGGGGGGGGGCAGAGCTTTGTGACGTCATATTTTAGGGGGGGGGTCTGACTTTTTGTGACGCCGTGTAACGAGGGGGGGGGGGTCAAAAATCGTCCAAAATCGCGTGACGTCATTTATGGACGACCCCTAACCGCGACACTACCGCTCTCCACAGGAGGGGGGTGTGGAGGTTAGGGGCTGGGGGCGGAGCACCATACGGAACGTGCGTCTTATAATCCGGTATACTGGGGTGAGTGGGTGGGGGGAGAAGGGAGAGGGTGGCGGGGAGAAGGGAAGGGTGGGAGGGAAAAGGGAGAGGGGGGAGGGAAAGGGGGGGGATGGTGAGGGGGGAGCAAAAGGGGGGAGGGGCTGAGGGAGAGGGTGGGGGGGAAAGGGGGGAGGGAGAGGGGGGAGGGAAAGGGGGGGGATGGTGAGGGGGGAGCAAAAGGGGGGAGGGGCGGAGGGAGAGGGTGGGGGGGAAAGGGGGGAGGGAGAGGGGGGAGGGAAAGGGGGGGGGGTGAGGGGGGGAGTTAAAGGGGGGAGGGAAAAGGGGGAGAGAGAGCGGGGGGAGAGAAAGGGGGCAGGGAAAGGGGGGAGGGAAAGGGGTGGGATTAAAAAGGGGCGTGAACGAGGGTTGTAGGAGGGGCGGAGAGAGTGAGTGGGGGGGTGGTCAGCTCAACGTTGACGTCGCCCGCGCGTCACGATCCCGCGGCCCGCGCGTCATCTTCCCGTGGCGCGCGCCGCCCGCCCCCCCCCGCCGCGTCACGATCCCGCGGCCCGCGCGTCATCGTCCCGTGGCGCGCGCCGTGCTGCGTCGTGACGACACCGCCGAGCCCCGACACGACGACGACGACGCAGGAAGGTGGTGGCCGCAACCGAACAACGACTGACAACCACCCACCACCACCACCAGCAGCAACAACAACAGCAGCAGCAACAGCAGCAGCAGCAGCAAGCGAGTGATCGGTGGTAGCAGCAGCAGCAGGAGGCGACTGTAACGGAGCCGACGCGTTGACGCGCTCGCCGACAAGTCCGTAAGGAGAGCGGCGGAGGCGGGCAGCGAGAGAGGTTCGTGTGGTGGTGGTGGTGGTGGTCGTGGTGGGTGCTCGTGTGGTCATCGTTGGTTGTTGTGCGTCCGGGAAGAAGGCGGTGGGGGAGGGTGTTAGAGAGGAGGCGGCGAGCGAGCTGCCGTCGATGTCTGTAATCGCCTACGTGAAGCGGTGGTGGTGAAGGAGGAGACATCGTTTTATATTTAGTGTGTGTTTTGAGTACGTGCTTTCACCATTTACCGACTCCTATTGTGGCTACGGGCAGTTAAGAGGTAGAGAGAGTGGAAGGAGTTGGGTCGACGGCCGTGTTAAAAGATCCCCACCTGTGGGGGAGAGGTGGTGATTTGGTGATTCCTGCTGTGGCAAAGGTGGGAAATAAAGAACACAAATTGTCGGCGGCCGTAAGCTCATGATTTTTGTTTCTTCCAACATCACGGCATCCAAGGTCATCATCGTCAACATCCCCCATCATCACCGACATCCATCCATCATCATCCCCATCATCATCATCATCACCGTCCATCGCGTTGGTAATTGACAATGGAAAGCCCCATTGTTGGTATGCCACTTTGCGGCATCATCAGCCATAAGTCGTCGCTTTTGCCGAAGGCGTCCCCCTTGAGCCGTCGCCATCCCTCGCGATCCCACGATGTGATAACGCCAATAATCCACTCGTCTACCCACCACGAGTCCCGATTTCATCGTTCCATCTCCTCGGTTTGCTGAGATATCCTCGGAATGCCGTCCCCCATTCCCTTGGCTTTGCGGCATCGTCCACACGCATCCATCCCGTACGTGCCCGCGGCTTGATGTTCGTTCCGTTTCTAAGATATTATTGTGTTTGTGTTGTACGATATTACTGTAACGATATGTACTTGAGGTTGTGTGTGTGTGCTCTGTGTGTACGAGCGGTAACGCGTGTCTCTTCCTTATTTCTTAAAATAAAATAAAAAATATCTCGGGGTGTAAATCCTGCGCAGTGACGTCGGCAAGTAACAAAAATAAAAAATAATAACGATGATGTAAAAAAAATGCACAACAGCGGCGCTTCCCGTTTTTCCTTTGTGCCTGCATCCCCATTGATGTCATTTAATCCAGGTGAGAGTCATTGATAACACATTATTGTGCGACGAAGACCTGGCTAAGGGACATCCTAGGGAGATATCTCAAGGACAAGGAAGGGGGGGGGGCAGGGCGAACAGGATACTAAAGTGCTGCAGAATAATATTACATTTACAACCCCTTTGTCAATCCACTGCTGGATGAGGCCTACACCTCACCGTGACGGTCAACGGGGGTTGTTAAAAAATTTTCACCACATTGCCAGTGCAGGTTGGTTTGAAGGGGATTGCAATGGACCGCTTGACGCTGGTGGTGGGAATTGAACTTATATCTTTGGGATCATTGCGTCGTGTGCTAACCAAATACTATAGAATGGTACTTCCGATGTCTTTTACCCAGGAAAAAAACTCTACCGAGCGAGTCCCAGTACACATTATTTTCGTGGAGGACCTGCATTAGGATTGTTGGCCAGTTCCATAAATGAGTAGCAGTTGGTAAGAAACCCGGTGAAAACCCACCACGCTTACAAGGGCAATACTCAAAAGCGTCACACAGATTCAAGAATCAATTTCTTGACTGCTCTCTAAATAACATTGGCAATTATTTACTTACCAAAGCCTGACCAAGGCCCAAGCTTCGTATTTAGGGAGGCTCCTGCGTTCTGATGTTTTGACAATTTTCATTAACGAGTGGCTTGTCGGAGAAATGTTGGTTTTACCAGAGAAAAGCCATGCGTACAAGGGGGTGATACTTAAAGCTCCACATAGATTTTTGTAAAGCCTATAATACCCGATATTCCCAGGCATTCTTCCAAGTACTCCACTAACCAGGCTCAAGCCTTTTTAGCTTCCAACTTCTGATGAAATCTTGCACATTAAGGGTGATTCAGCTGTAATTCTACAGTGTTTACTTTGTTTGTGCCCAGCAGACAATGTACCTTACTAATTTAATTTACTTTTGTAATGTCCCACTATGATTTGATGTGGTATGCCCATATCCCTGGTGTCAATTTCATGAGTGATTAATGCACCAATAGATTCAGATTTTGTGGTATATATGTTATTGTGGGTGAATCAGTTTTATATAGTGCATTGTGTTGTGAACCTGGTGGCCTGAGTTCTATTCCCAGCCATGGCTGACATCAGAATCAGAATTTTTATCAGTGGTGAGTGATATCTAAAACGGTCCTCCCACCCTCCTTCACCTACCCATAATGACCAGCATGGTAAAGTGTGGAAAGATAACCCCGATGACCAACGTGGCATGAAGAGGCCTTACCCTAGGAGTGTGATTTGCAAAGTTGCTGTACTTTATAATTATTGTTACATATAAGTATAATGTACAGTACATAATCACCATGACCCCGCGTGCAAGGATAAGGCGATACAGTCTGCGATGAGCTGTTTAAATATGCTCTTAATGGTCTCATAAGCCCTTTAGAAGATGCCTTGGGAATTTGTGAAATTATTTATGGCTCAGGATTTTCATTTATGTGTAATATTCACAGGTAAAGGTAGCTTTTGTTTTTGTTGTGTTGAAATCAGGTGACTCAAGTGTTTTGCAAGAACAATGGGTACACACCATATTACTCGCAGTGTCACGGAAACCGTGTTTTTTTCCAGATGCCCACGCAATTCAGTTAGACCTATCCATTGTGAAATGTCTTACTTGCAGTAATAGTGCAAGATATAGTATAACTTTTACGCTGACTTCCTTAATTAAAGCACCTGTCCAGTGGCTGACTTGCTGTGTGAAAATTGATAACAGGGCAAATTCGTTAAATGAAGAGTTAATTTACTTGAGCGCAAAGCAGGCATCAATAAATAAATGGTGATTGGATGGAAAAAGGCAATTACGTTTAGGCACAATTTAACTATAATCTCAGTGGTCTGCATTTTCATAGCACTGTTTGCATTTTGGTAATGCAAAGGTCAGCTTTAGCCCCCGGTTTATAAGTGTCAATGTGACCTGGTGCCTAAACTCAGGCGAGATTCCAAGCTGATCAGTCATGCTTCTTGTTGAGTTGTACTTCAAGTGAATGACGCAAATGTCCCACTTCATTGATCGGCAGCCTTTTCCACCCACTCACATTGGCCAGCAAAGGTGTATACTACTCATTAAATGCAGTCCTGTGGGGGCACATTTATTTTTCAGGAACACCAAATATTGGCTTCAGATGTGAGGACACTCACTAAATGAGATAAAGGATGGCAATGGCAACATCGGAAAACAGGCTGCTGCTGTTATACTTATATGTTCCTTGGGATATTTGAAAGGTATAACCAGTTATTTTCAGTACATTAGTGACTCATTCTAGATTTGAAGCTTTCGTGACTGCAAGTATTCATATTCTTAGGTTTTTAATAACATTAGTGACTGCTTGACATTTCTGCAGTACACTGATGAGCAAAATAATTTGCGTACATTTTTTATGTTTTAGATTTGAATATTATTACTAATTACTATTTACATGAACGGGCCTGTTTTGTCAATCCAGTGCTGGATGGGTGCTTTCTCATAGCCTTGCAGGCCTTGAGGGATATTTGCCCATACAGTAATTACAAACGCTGGTCAGTGGGGGGTGGGGAGTTCTGAACAATAATTGATTTTCCTGCACGGATTTTTCCAATCTCTAGTACACCTGACTTTTGTGTATGATAACACCCAATCCAGTCATTATCCAGGCTGTGAGCTGCTTATCTTCTGATATATAATGAGATCTGGCGCATTCAGGCTGCTTTTCTGCTAGGCAGTTTCCATAAACATATAGCATTCAGAAAAAGTTGTGAATCAGAATTTAAATAAAATGTGGCAAATCTAAGTGCAAATGCACTTTAACTGCACAAACGTATGAATGTTAACAACACTCCATTCTGTAATTATAATATTAAGCGATTAAAATCTATATCATACATACATTGTACTTTAATTGTTACTTGAATGACACCTGGTATTTGATTTGGTACACATACCTGAATTAAAATTATATTATTAGGGCACGACAGGATGGCTTTGGCAAGCCAACATTCCAAAGCCTTGCTGCCCACAATGTGCTCAGTTTGAATGATCGCACGGGAGTTGGTTCCTTTTGCTGCAATGGCTAATGAAGGCAGCTGCGGACAGTGGTTTTGACAGTCCGGGCTCATTCTCCCTGGAACATTGGTCCATGGCACAAACTCTGCACCCAAACCGAAACGTGGACAGCTGATGTGACAACGCAAATTGACGTGCTGATCGACAAACACATCATTTTTCAGGAGCACATTCTATGGCTCATTCAATCATGCTGTTTCCTCCATTTGTGTACAGCATGTTGAAATGCAGCCACATTTAGATGCTTTAGAACATCCAAGTTGTGTTGAATTTTACGCATAGCTATAGAGATTTTTTGGTGGTAGTAATTCACAATGGTATTCCAGATTACTCGCTTAAGATATTATTGACGTCTTTGATTGAATTCCACAACAGTTATATTTAATTTAATTGAGTCGGTTATAAAAAAGTTCTTTAGGTAATCTGGTTTGGTCATTTGCTCATTCAAGTGAACTCTGCTTGTATACCGCTTGTGCGATGTGCCAGTTGTCCTGCATTTTGTTAGATTGTGTGTACGCGTGATGCCACAAACCTGGCGACCTGTGCAAGTGATATCTGAATTCATCCTAGGCCTACCCAAGGTCGACCTAGGCTGATGCGAGTAGCGGTGTGTGGCAATGGCGAGATGAAGGATTGGGCATGGTGTTGGCTACCTTGCCCCCTTGTGCTCTGTGATGGTGTTCATCGGCACATGCTTGGAGCACTTACCGCAACAGCTTATGTAGGTTACACAGAGGATCTTGGTACTAGGTCTCTCGTGTCTGTGCTGCTGGTGTGATAAGCGTTTACGTGTATGTCTGTCATGTTTGTGTGCGAGTCAGGCCTATATGGTTACCCCTAGGCCAAGAGGATTGGCTACCTAATTATAAAGTCTATTAATTTGTGGAAGTGAAAAATAGCAAAACAACAGGTAATGTACTTATTGTGTTCCAAAAGTACATGTTGTACAGTGCTTTATTGTCACTTAATATCATGAAATAAATGCCATGACTTAATGAACCAAAATGTATAATTGCTGAAATTTGTAGAATAAATCTCATCAATTTGGAGCATCATTTACATGTAATTATTTCATCACACCATGTGTGCTGTATAATGAATTAGAAGCGTTTCATATCAAACATAATTTGTTTTCAGTGAACCATATATTTGCAATATATGGAGATTTTTTTTTACTATCGGCACATCAGATACGACTACAGTACTGTATATTATTTTATAATATTACGTCCTCGTTTCAATGGACACCAATACAATCGTTAAGCCAGTATGTTCTCGTGTTTAACCAGCAAATTACTGCAAATATTTTTTTTCTTGATCACTGTATACTGTATCCAAATAATGTATTCATTGTAGCGTTATAACCAATAACCAACCATTGAGCTGAACTAGGGAAACATTTATAAATAGGTATTTTAGTGGCAAAGGGAAAACTATTGATTTTAGTGCACATTGATGTCATATGTAGGCGAAAATTGTGCCATGGAAATCCATGAAATCGGCTCTGAGCCAAAAAGCAAAAAAACGAACTTAAAGCGAGTGGACTTAAATTATTTCCATTTTCCTTTGATAATAGCATGGATCAGTCTGAAAGGTTCATCAGATGTGGTTTTGGCCCTCTTCGGGCCTCAATATTGAACTTTGACCTTAATGAAAGCCCCTTGCGTAGTACAATTGAATCTCCAGTGTCTCTTTGAGTAGAGCAGGCCAGAGGTCACCGAATTTTACTTTTATTTTTGGTAAGGTTGATTTATCATCGTGAAAGCATAGCTGAATGTCGAAAGCGCAGGTTTGAATTCTCCATTACTTAATTGTAAACATAACGAGCGTAGGTGATTGGTAATACGCAACCTCGTCAGATTCCACTGCATTTTGAAGCGTTCCGTTTTCATGGGTTTACAGTTCAATAATGCATGCCACGCATCACCTCCTAGAGCCACTAATAAAAATGCATTGCATGTAGTTGCACACTGAAGTCAACCGACTGCCGCACAGCCCATCTGACTCATAATGCATGTCAGCTGTGATCTGCGTCTGTGTATTTAATAAAGACCCTGCGATTGCTATGCCACATGCCATCCAATAAAAAATCCTGCCATTGTTAATTTGATGATAATTTTTACAGTGAACAAAATATATATATATTGTACTGCAAAACTGCACAATTATTTTGGATCAATATTTTTACAAAGGAAATGTAGTGGACTTGGGCAGGAGACACATCGCTCAAAGGAATGACGGCTCATGGTCAAGAATAATGATGGAGAGGCTGCCAAAGAATGGAATGTGCTCGAGAGGATGTCCAACGAGAAGATTGAGTGATGGAATCTGCTTATGTCCAAGTGCTAGGTGGATAATTACATTGCAGGATGGCCATCATACAGCAGTGGATTGATCATGCCTGATGATGATGAGCATTTGGAAAGCGATTGGTCTAAATTACTTGGTTCCCTGTGGTGTAGCAGTCGTTAAGGTTCATTCGTCATGTTCAATATTTTTAACCAATTACACCAAAAGTGCCCATTTTGTATGTAATTAAACGGAGTGCGGTTTAGTTATATCAGTGAACGGGGATGAGAAATAAAACAAATCAAATTAATAATTTTCAGACATTTTAATACTCCATCTCGCCACAGTTAAACGGTGAACGCTATCTGACTGAACCACTGTATAAAATGCATTTTGCTATTCTGCTTAATTGTTTTGTTGACTGCACAGTATTGGTATTGATGATATAAAATACTACTTGTCCAAAAGTGCCATTTAATGACTCACAGAATGAAATAAAAAATAATTTACCACGTAGATTCATTATAATAGGAGAAATATACAATCTTTACCGGCAGTGAATATATATCATGAACCCCCATGTTCTATTTTTAATAATTGCCGTTTTTTTAATACCTTTTTTTAGTATGCAACATTGTTTCAGTGCTATGCTGTACAAAGTTCAAAGGTTGGAGCGGTGCTACAATGCTTCGTGAACTGTGCTATGAACCCCAAAAAACTGGATTTAATTCCTAAATAGGGATAAAATTGGTCTCAGGCCCCTCTTCACCGACCTGTAATTACCTGCATAGGGAGAAAAAAATGGTCGTACATTTTTTATCGTGTTAACTTTCCTGGACCCATGTTTTGTATTGTTTGTTTAAAACTTTACACGTTTAACTTTTGGCTAAAGTAAATTCTGACGTAATCAAGACTTTTCATATTAACTAGGAGTTTCTCCTGATTGAGATGTGGTTTAGAGACCCAGGGTGTCTGGCCACTGTCCTTAAGGACAAACGGAAAATCTGAGTAAAGCAGATATCCAATAAACCACGTTGATATAGGGGGGGGGGACCATTTCGCAGATCCTGTAGTCCGCGGTGCACCATGGGAATTAAACCAAATAATCCATGAAATGTTTTGTCTCACGGATGCAGCGTGCTGCAGGGTTATCGGAGGAAAGAGCCATGCTGTTCCAGTAATCCACTAAAACTTTACGGATTACAGGAAAGTGCGGAATGAGACATGAGGCTAAATTAATCGGGGATACAGTCGTGGGTTCGTAGGTTACGTGTTGTTCAGACGCCCACGTGGAGCAAATCTGCCACAATATCAAAGTAAAAGAAAAGGGAAAATCTTCTTCTACTTAACAAATCAAGTCAGCACCGCTAGTCTGTGTAGGTGCAAAACAAATACAATTGTCAAATAAAACATCAAAAAATATTTGCCGCTGCGTTTCCCTGCAGCTCTGTGTTGGCCTTGTTCACTTGTATGGCTTGCCGTGCCAAAGCGTTTTTCAGTCTGCCATACATTACGGGAGCAGTCGCAAGCCACCAATAATCCGCAAATTACATGGATTTGCGAACTTTTGGATTGTGGATTTCCAGATTTTGGCTGTAATGCTCATAATGTTGAACTGGTTCACCTTATATAACTCTTGATTTACTTGTGTGATGCTTCACCTCGTGGCCTCCTGGGCACTATGCTCAGCTTGCAGGCCACCTGAGCATTATGCCTCGACTTGACATGAATGATATATCTTTCCATTTCAAGGTGCATTTCTCTTCTTTGAGTCACCGTCACCTCTTCAAAGTGAGCAGACAATTCCCCACGTAGAACTTTGTTCCCATTTATATCACTCCGGCGTGTTTTCGGTATGCACCGTGTTGTTCGGCATGATGTCCAATGTTTCCCTCCCTGTGCTAGGAGCTTATTCAGGAAGTGAAGCAAAACATAGAATATCATGCTTGAACAGCCTATGGTACAACCAGACATCAGACATCAAATAGCCATATAGCACAACCTCGAAAACCTACACATTTCTAGAAATATAATTAGGGTTAGCAGTTGGTAGATCACCAACGAGAAAATTATCTATCAATGTTCTTGTGGTGACGAGAATTTCATTGTGGCACACTTTACTTTGTTTTACTACGTGGAGTCGCGTTCACTTGCCTAATTTTCAATCACTTAATCCACTTGCTCTGACGCGTTGTCTTTATAACCTAAGTTTAACGGGCACAATATTTAACACATTATTTATTGCAGTACTAGTCACGAGAATGGTGAACTTTGGCCATATGTTCCTGAATAATAGTAAGTTGGACAGATGTTATGATTGAGCACTTTGGGTATGTGTATTTCGACTGTTAATCACACTTGCTAATTAAAGGGCGATGCTGACTATAGGCCACTCGATTTTATTCTCACATTTGATATTGCGGTTAGTCTTTAGAGAAGACAGATGCAACTCAAAAGGGAAAATAGTTTCATAAATGTTATGAACAGAAACTTAGCTTTTGTAAGTGTCCTTTAAATGCAGCTGTATATTTAGTATTCAATCTTGTGAGCATAATATAATTGTTTATCAGTGAACATTCTAACATAAAGCGAACATTTTAACATAAAGCGAAGCTTTACAATCCTGTGATTTCTAAAGCACACAAAATAAAATACAAAATACCATTCATCACAGTTCCTCAAGTGTCAGTGGATAATTACCATGCCCACTACCACTGAACGCACCAGCGTAGAGCTGGAATATTGGATTATTCAACTAATTGATTACTGAATCGATCAGCTTCATTACTTGATTATTCAAATAACATGAAAAGAGTTGGAATTCAGTCTTTCCCCTGTTTTCTTTACCGTGCTGATAGATGGGAGATTATGAGCAAGGCTTGAGGTTATTGCATCATCATCCTCGTCACGCTGTACGTGGCTTAGGGGGTTTCCCCTGCCGTTGGGAGAGTAGGCGATTACAATTGTTTTAGTTGATTAATCGACTAATCGTGATAGCTCTGCACCAGTGGCATGAATATCGTCAAAACGCTTTGGCCACTTGGAGGGGTTCCTCCACGGGTGGCAAAGGGCCCGTGGTTACTGGGCAATGAGGATGGGGATCCAGCATTGGTTGACCGCGACCTAAAACCAAGATTGTGTATCCCGATTGGACACATTCTAAGTATGCGGCTGTTACAATGTAACAGTGTTTGCGTGAAGAGGTGATTGGCGATGCGTCGCGACAGAACACGGGCAAGACCAGGACAGAGCCACACAGTAGGGGTGTAGAGTATGTTTATGGATATACGACGGCTTCCTTACACCACACACACACCCACGTATCTCTCTGGACGCCCCTGCTCTCTATGTGAGAATGCAGTGGGCCCCAGTCCTTTCCTGAGCACTCCTTCCAGGCCCTCGGCGCTATCACAAACCATGTTGCAGCACATGTGCAAGTCCTCTAAATGTTGCAGGTGGTGTTGCGTGTATTATGTTGCCCCCTCGAGCAATTACAGTCACAGGCTGTGTCGTGTGCATGTTGTTACCCTGCAAGCCCCAAACCAGTTGCAGACGGCAGCTTGGTGGGGCTTGGGCATTGCTGCTCGCTCACGCCCGCTCTTCTGTGCCGAGGTCCGTCTTCGGCATGGTGAACAAAATGAACGCAACATGGGGTGGGAATATATAAAAGCACCTAGCCTGAGATTTGAACCCCCAACCCAAGGGCATTAATTTCCTTGCCCCAGGCTAAAACCATTATGCCACCGACTCATGAGCTTTACCATGGTGCCCTGTGTTTGCGTTGTAAAAAAGGCGCCAAATATTTCCCTCTATAAATATTGAGCGCTTTCAAAGTTGTCAGTCGAAAATGTCGGGCGTGTTCATTTGCACTTGCTTCGGACACGCATGGCCCTTGAATGTGCCGCAGGTTGTGCACGCCCATCTGGCACGGTCCCCCTGGCTCGCGAAAAATTAAGCAAATATTTTTTCCGACCGCTGTTTACGTTTTTCAAATGTAATGGGTTATTGTTCTCGCCATGGCGTTGTCAGGCAGGTTCAGGGTATGATTGTTGTCACGTGGGATATTGGCATTGGTGGTGGTGTTATTATACTTGTGCTCAAGTGAGGCGTTGAGTATAGTGTGGGATGAGGGCACTCGGGGAGGGGGATTGGTACATTTCCAATTTTGTTTAACTTTATACTGGGGAATTGTTAGTTGTTGTTTAATGATGAAGTTGTAGTGCAGTGGCTCGTGCTATGAGCCTGGTCGACCTGAGCTTGGTTCCTGGTCAAGTCTTAACATCAGTTGACCACTTTGGGGAAGTACGGTCAAACAACCCCCAAAGGAGTGGGAAAACCTTCATCTATTGATGGATTATTATTCATCTCTATTATTTATGGTTTTTTCTGTATTGCTTAATTATTCTGACCCTGTATGATGTTGCTTTATCATTTGAACTTCATTGCTTTTGAGCACATATCTCCTATTTTGGCTCAAAGGACTCTCACATGATTATAAATAATGGATATTGATTGATGTAAAAAGAAACATGACTCGTGGAGAAATGCTTTTGAAATACCTACATTTGAAAGGCATCTCCATGTATAATTGTGTTAACTTCAGAAGTGTATTGCTTAAATTGTATTCACGTTAAACTTGATAATGTCAAATATGCCTGAATACAGATTTTTTTTTTAGTGGTCGTTTTAAGAAAAATAATTGCTCATAATATACTCTGAAGGACTATCTTTCCTACTATACATTCTAAGACTGAGGGATGGCGATGGCATGGGGGGAGGCCTTCATCCAGGAGTGGACAGACAATGGCTGATAATCATCACAATAATGATGAATATAAGAAAATACTGACACTTAATTATTTCAACAAAACACTTATCAGAATTAATAATTACTGCCATGTAATGTGACAGATATGTTCATGCACGGTGAACAAAAATGGAATACATGACTGTAAACAATTTAAAGCCAAGCTTCAATGATATGTAACTTTTCTTCATCAGCCTTTCAGGTGATGGGTTATACGAGAGTAAACATACAAGAGGCACAGATGCTTGTTTTCATGCTAGGCTTAGTGTTCTGTGGCAGTACATAAGCTGAATTGCAAAGGACATGTCTCTCAATGCAAGGTTAACTATAGCCCATGGCCTTCAACATAAATAATTAACTCTTTGAAAGAGTGTAGCTTCGCGAATGTGTAATAACCACACACGGGAAAGTGCTGCGAATTAAACTTGTTTTACTTATACAGCACCTGAGTGCTTTTGCGGTGTAATATTTAGCACTGTGGCCTAACAATCCAGAGGTCGCTGGTTCATTCTCCTGGCGTGGCAGTTGAAGCGACGGTGCAACTTTCTTAAATCCCTCACCCCAGCCTCTGTCCACCCAGTGGTATAATACATGGGTACATCACAGCCTATCATGCTGGGGTTAAAGTTGTCGGTATTAACCCATCTCTTCCAAGACGTCTAACCGGTGTGAAAAATTGGGCCGAGATATAATCTCGGGGGGGGGGGGAGGCTTTTGACCTCACGAGTAGAAGCACCTTCTGCCGGCTGTGGCTTGATCAATAAATCTCATGGCTGCAGCGTTACCTTACTCATTATAACTACCTTATGGGAATATATCCAGTGTTTTGCTACCTGTGAAGTGACCAATTAAATTCAGCTTGTATGTGTGTACAGTCCAATGGACCTGTCATCTACCAGGTGATGGCATAGCAGAATGTACAGTTTTGTACATGTACAGGCTTCTTCCAATACACTGGATGAGAGCCTCCCCACGCCGCAGGGGTTCGTCGGAGTTATTTGACCATACTTCACCGTGTTTGGTTAGTGCGGCTTGGATGGCAGCAGCAGTATTGTATTGTGCAATGATTTTTGTTTTCTCCTGCTTATCATGCAGCCTCCAAGGTGGTCAGGGAAGAAGCCGTTAAATCGGCAGTAATGTCCTCAGTTTACGGTCAAGACCACCGCCGTACAGTGCAGAGAAATTTGACACGTGCTGTAGATCATTGCTATCCGCATGTCGGTATTTTTAACATTTATTGTCTTGCCGGTGTCACTCCCGTGTAACAGCCGCACAATCGGTAACATACAGATGAAGCCTCTTCATGATTTAGAGCACGTGAGCACCGTTTAAGATTTAGACAGATCTACAGTGCTTGAAAGTTATGGGCTGTTGGATTTTTCAATAAAATGTTCCCCCATAAAATGGTAGCCCCACGGTAAATCATCACGCAGTGGGAGATCGCTCCTTCTTCTCTGCTGCCCGTGTCTGAAATGGCCTTCCTTACAGCCATGCTTTCTGTCAACTCCCAGCCTAAAATCAGGTTCTGCATGTCTTCTGCCCGTTGCTGTCTCTTCTCTAAGGAGAAAAAAATATATACATTGAGAAAATACCCTGGGGGGAGCAGTAATACATGTGGTAAATGCACTGTGCTATGAACCTGGAAATCTTGAGTACAATTCCTGGCCACTGTTAACATCAGCAAAGAGTGATATCTGAACCGGCCCTTTGGGCCTTCCTTTGACCAACCTATATTAACCAGCGTGGCAAAGTATGGACAAACAACCCCCATGACTGACGTGGCATGATAGGCCTTTTTATCCAGCTGTGGATTGCCCAAGGGCTGTAAAAAATTGCATATACTATATATACACACACACCTCGGTTTTGTCCTATGAATCATGTCCAACTATTCTGTACAGCATTGTGAGATGTACATTCACATGCTCTGTAATGTAACTGTTTTGTGTACTTACATTTTAACAGAACAAGGTTTTATTAAATTAATAAGGCACATCGAGATCAACTCTCAGTTATCCGGATTGTGGATTAATTATGGTTATGAAAACACTTTTACGCTGTTTTCATTCTTTCGTTTATTTGTACTTATTCCACAGATGGATGCCCTTTTTTTAGCCTGTTTGCCCGACTTTTTGAAAGGGAGAGATGCGTGCTGCGCGAGCAGAGCAGCAACGGAAACAAAAGACAACATCAACATTACAGAGAACGAGTACAGGGTTCTTATGGAATATTGCACAACTGACAAAAGGGCTATTTAACAGTCGCAAAACGAGGACGCACGCTTGGCAAAAACCAGTGCAAATATAACATGAGAGCAAGAGGTACAAGAGAGAAAGTAAGGTGTATGTGCGAGTAAGCTCTCTATATTTTAGTCTAACAGTGACATGAACACGCGCGAATTGAAATAGACCGTTGCAAACATTTGGGTACATGTGCGGGTAAGCTCTCTCTATTTCAGTCTTAACAATGGCATGAACAACACGCGAATTGAAGAAGACGGTGCAACCGATTTGGGTTGCAAGAGGTGCCAGAAATAAAATGAAGTTAGGTGCAGGTACAAGTAAGTGCTGTGTGTTTGGGCCGAATCGAGAAATAAAGAGAAGGGGGATCAAAGCTTGGAGATGAGCGACAGGATTGAGAGAAACGTTGAGACAGCAACAACGCGCAGACTTAAAATCGAACCGTTTTTAACAAATGCATTTTTGAGTAGGAATAAGGAGGCACTTTTTGAGTGGTGCTTTTGTCGGTAAATGGCGAATTTGTTAAAGGAGAGGACCATTTTAGAATGAAAACAGCCCAGTGGTGGTGACCCGTGATTCAATGCCCACTGGTGGGCAACCCAAAACAAGTCGCCTAAGTAAATCGATTGCTTTAAAAAGCAAACAAAACGGGCCACACATCTTCCGCCCATATTCCACGTAGGTAAACAATACCGTACATACTTTCTCAAGTTTTATTTACTTAAGTGTTGCATTTGTCCATGTTTTTGTTCTATCCGGACTACCCGTCGCAACCCATATCATTACCCCAGCTAATCAAGATTCGACTAAAACTTTGGCGGTTTTTCAAAACACTTTTACCTTTTTTAATCTTTAGGTTATAAGGTAGAGGTTGTCCAGTGAGCGAGAGTGAGAGAGCATTGCTTGAAAGTCACACGCACGTTTCCGTGGAGTTGGGGGGATGGTGTGGATTGTTTGTGAATTGGGTGTGTTGTGGTGGTAGTGGTGGGGGGGGGTTGGAAAAATCCGAGTTTGCTCAAGCGTTGGGGCAGCAGAGCGTGGGAAAAAAAACCCTTGTGTGTGCTGCAATGCAGCAAGGAGGAAAAACAGTGCACAATTGTTCCTTAACTTTTTTTTCTATTTACATACAGTAGGCCTCTGCTTGCAAGCACTTTCTCTCTGGATGCAGCAGCGTAGCCACACCGCTCCTCCCGAGCTTTCAGATTAAACTCAAACTATTAAAATAAACTTGAACAAGATAATTGTTTTTTTACCCTTCTATCTGGCAACAAAACTGACACCTTTGGCGCATTTTGGCGTCGTCTGGTCTAACCCATGTGAGACTAGGCTCTAAGGAAAGCTGTCTCGGGTGTGGACCAATCAACTTCAAGGACAGTGCACATTATCAGAGTTCTGTTTTTTTTTGCATTATGACCGCAGGTATTGTGGTCTATGTAAACATGACTCCTTGTAAAAAAGGTGTCAGTTTTGTTGCCATATAGAAGGGTAAAAAACCAATTATCATATTTTTTACTGGCAAATGAGGTTCCAATGGTGTAAACTTGAACAATTTTTATTTTATTTTACAAGGTAAGGTAAGGGCCCACTGAGCTATCTCGCTTTTTTCAGAAGCAACCCGGCTGTCACAAATGATAGCCGAACGAAGTGGCTTATCACGTGGAGATGTATATCAGCCAAATACTCTTAAACTCATGTTGATTCTTAATGTGGAGGGAAAACCCGTAGGACCCGGATAAAAAAATCCACGCGTCCACGGGGAGAGTATGCAAACTCTAAATATACAGGCCGGAATGGAACCCACGAGTTCCTGTATACTAGGCGAAGTAGTTAACATCTCACCACCATCGCGCCCCTTGAACACGGGTCAACTAAAGGTGTTAATGATGCATCACTTTATCATTAATATTGAGGATTCTAAGTCATGATTAATTCATGCGATCACGTGTGTGAGAATCGATGTGTTATATGTGTAGTGGTGATACGCGCTGGGGGTATATGTCGTGTGCCAGCGCGTATGTACGGGTGTGTGTGTGGTGACGCGCGCTGACGTGGAGGAGCAGGCGTCAGTGCGCGGGTGGGGGTAGTGCTGCTGATTGGCTGTGTGCCGGTGACGCGCCCAGAGGGAGTGATCGGGTAGCAGCGCGGTGTGATTGGTCGGAGAGTGGAAACACGCGCTGAGCGGAACCGGATCGTGGGGATAGCGCGTGGGGATTGGGTAACGGAGGAGCGGTGCCGACGTTGAGGTCCGCATCCGCTCCGTCTCCCGGGAAGAAGGGGTATATAAGGTGATGCACAGAGGAGCAAGGGGCAGAAGTGGAACCATCTAAGAATGAAGACGAAGGTGTAGAGATAGAGCCCGGAGAGGAGAGAAATGGAGAGTAGAGCTGAGTAATGTATAGTGTGTAGCCAGCGAGATAGAAAGGTCTACACGAGCTGAGTAATGTATAGTGTGTAGCCAGCGAGATAGAAAGGTCTACACGAGCTGAGTAATGTATAGTGTGTAGCCAGCGAGATAGAAAGGTCTACACGAGCTGAGTAATGTATAGTGTGTAGCCAGCGAGATAGAAAGGTCTACACGAGCTGAGTAATGTATAGTGTGTAGCCAGCGAGATAGAACGGTCTGCACGAGCCGAGTATGCATACGGTGTAGCCAGCGAGAGAGAACGGTCTGCACGAGCCGAGTATGCATACGGTGTAGCCAGCGAGAGAGAACGGTCTGCACGAGCCGAGTATGCATACGGTGTAGCCAGCGAGAGAGAACGGTCTGCACGAGCCGAGTATGCATACGGTGTAGCCAGCGAGAGAGAGGCAAAGTCTACACGAGGAAAGAGAGAAGAGTGTAGCAGAGGCGCAGAGTCTACACGAGGCGAGAGAAGAGTGTAGCCGAGGCGCGGAGTCTACACGAGGCACAGAGAGCCGGCAGCACAGAATCCTGAGTCAAGAGAAGTGCGGTGTGAAGAAGAGAGGCCACGCGTTGTATTGTTACAAGTCAAGATTTAATAAAAGAAGTGTGTTCCCGTCAAGGAGTTTCCTGCCGTCATTTTCCAATACTTCATCTGGCGTCAGAAGTGAAACGGGCTTCCAAGTATGGAGACGAGGAAGACCCGTAGGACCCACGGGATTGACCGCGAGGAAGACCTGGACGACTCGGAGCCGCTGGTGGCGGGGGGTGAGGAAGAGGACTTGCCCACGCTGCAGGGTCCGTCGACGGCGCCGGCCGAGCGACCGGGGACAGACGCCGGGCTTCGTGAGGCGCACTCCCGACTGGCGGAGCTGCTGCTCGCCGCCGCGTCCATCTTGGCGGAGATCAGCTCGTCGGGAGGAGCGGGGACGGTGGGGGACATTTTACAAGGTCGCCCCGCAGATTCCCGCCAAAACGAATGGGGGATTCCCGCCATTGCGCCTGGGCCTACTTTTGGCGGGAACGGCGAGCGCCACGTGGTGGTGGGTTCCCAAGCGCGCGCATCGACTTCATCAGCGCGCGAGGGGGTCCGCCATCTTACGTCTGCTGCTGGAGCCGCCATCTTAGACACCGACGGACAGGCGGAGAGGAACCACGAGGCGGATGACTTCATTTTTCAGCAGCGCCTGCCCACGTTGTCAGCCTTCAAGGCGGAAGGCGGAGACTGGGGCCAATTTCAGCGAAGGTTTTTGGCGCATCAAGAGATGTCAGCGTGGTCCGATGCTACGGCGCTGCGGGCATTGCCCGCCATGCTGGACGACGATGCGCTCGCGGCCTTCAGGGCTGCACGGAAGTCGGACCGCTCCACGCTGAAGGATGCGCTGGGTTTGTTGGCCAGGGTCTACGGGCCTCCCTCTACATGCCGCCATCAGTTGTACGCAAGACGGAAAGCGGCCACGGAGACCGCGCTGGCCTATCGCACGGCGTTGCTGGCTCTTGCTGATGCTGCGTTCCCTCGGATGAACGAGGAGGGCCAAGACGCGATGGTTTTGGAGCAGCTGCTCAAGTTGGCGCAGGACCTGGGGGTCCCTATCAACACAGCTGACGACATTGATATTTCTTCTTTGAGAGTCGCCACGAGTATTCAAGCGCACGAGGCCCTACAACGGAAGCAAGGCGTTGGTTGCAACGCTGCTGTCGTCGCAGCCCCGGGGTTGGTGGTCGCCGAACCCCAAGTCGTCAGCCCACGAGAGGAGGCGTTCGCCACGGGACGACCAGGGGACTGGAGGCCGGGGGCCCGGTCGCCTCTGCGATCGGGCCGAAAGTCGGAGCAACCAAGATCTACTCCGACCCTCGTCACGTGCTATAACTGCGGCCTCCGGGGCCACGTGGCGTCCGGGTGCCGCGCTCCGCGGCAGCGCGCCATGGGAGCTCGGCTGGACGACGACCGAGAGCCCAAGTCATCTCTACAATCCCCGGCAAGTCGCGGCACCTCACACGCTCGGCCTGTTTATTCGGCACACATGGGACGCCGCGTTGCGGCGGAGGAGGGCCGGTTAAGGTTCGGGGATTCGGTTCGGCGAGGGGGGTTCGGCCGGGACCAGGGAGACATTGAATGGGCGGAATTGGGGCATAGAATTGTGGCTGCTTCGGCGGGTTCGTCCGTTGTTACGGGATCTATTGATGGGGTTGAGATTAGGGTGTTAGTGGACACGGGGGCATCGGCAACTATTATATCGGACCTCATTTATAATATTCTTCCAGTCCAATGTCGTCCGCTGCTTCCAGTGGATGTGCCATTTTACGCCGCTAATGGGGGATCGTTGGGCATTATCGGTCAGGTTAGGGCGTCCATTTGCATTGGAGATATCAAATTATCGGGACCCGTTTTCGTTTCGTCTTCCTTGGCAGTTCCGTGTCTTTTGGGCACTGACTTTTTGGCTAAAATGCCCATTAAAATTCTTATCGATCAACGATGCATTGAACTGCCATCGGGTCGCCGGATTTCATTTTTGACGGGCCCTACTGACATTCGGACGGCGTGCGCTACGATACAAGCGGTGGCGACGCAGACAGTGCAAGTGCCCCCGGGTTCACAGATGTTGATTCCCCTCCGGTTGCGAAAACCATGGGTGAGGGAGGCTTCGGGACAGAGTATGCTTTTGGGTCCTTCTAACAAGGCTGTCGGGGGTCTTGATTTATCGGTGGCTCACACTTTGGTGCGGGCTGACAGGGATCCGTTTGTGATGGTTTTGAACGCGGGGTCGCGACCAGCTGTCATCCCGCAGGGCACCGTGCTGGCTCACGCGGCGCAGGTTCCTGGGGATGATGGGTTGGTTGCGCAGGTGGGCTCGAGCCCCGCGCGGAACGTTGAGCCAAGGGAAGACCTTGAGTGGGTCCATTCGTTATGTGCCGCCTCGGACGATTTGTCGGCGGCGCAGTTGGGTGCGCTGCGCGAGTTGCTCATTGAATTCTCTGATGTATTCAGTAAACATAAGTATGACATTGGGTGCACGGATTTGTTGCACCATCACATTGAAACTGGCGATGCGGCGCCGGTCAGGCTAAATCCCTTCCGACTGAGTCCCGTGGAGAAGGAACATGTTCAGTCGGCTGTTAACGATATGCTAGAAGCCGATATTATTTCACCCTCCTCTAGCCCGTGGGGAGCGCCTATTGTGCTGGTTAAGAAGCAGGACGGGTCCCTGCGATTCTGCGTTGATTTCCGTCGCCTGAATAAGATCTCTGTGGCTGACGCGTATCCGCTCCCCAGGATGGATGAGTCCCTCGATGCATTGTCTGGTGCGCGATATTTTTCGACTCTTGATTTGTTATCGGGGTTTTGGCAGTTGCCGCTCGACGAAGAGTCGAAACCTAAGACAGCATTTCGGACTCCAGGGGGGCTGTTCCAGTTTAACCGGTTACCCATGGGACTTCACTCCTCTCCAGCGACGTTTCAGCGACTTATGGAGCTGGTTTTGTCGGGCTTGCAGTGGGATACATGCTTGATTTATATGGACGATGTCATTGTTTTCAGTAAAACGTTTGAGGAACACCTCCGGCGATTGAGAGGGGTGTTCTTGCGAATGCGATCGGCTAAGTTGAAATTTAAACCGGCCAAATGTCACCTCCTTCGTAGGTCCGTTAGATACTTGGGTCACATTGTCGATTCTTCGGGGATCTCCACCGATCCCGCGAAGACGGATTGTGTCGGTTCGTGGCCGACACTGTCGTCCGTTTCCGACGTGCGTAGTTTCATCGGGTTTGCTTCTTATTATCGGCGGTTCGTTGAGCACTTCGCCACTATTGCAAAACCCTTGCACGCTCTAACGGCGAAGGGAGTGAAGTTCAAATGGGGACCGGAGGAGGAGGCCGCGTTTCGCTCCCTCCGGGACGCCTTGGTGGGTGCCCCACCCTTGTGTTATCCCGATTTTGCCAGTCCCTTTTTGCTGGACACGGATGCTAGCAACACGGGCATTGGGGGGGTGCTATCCCAAGTCGTTGGGGGTGTCGAAAGAGTTGTCGCCTACGGTAGTAGGGTGTTGTCTCCGGCGGAGCAGCGCTACTGTGTCACCCGTCGCGAGCTGCTTGCCATTGTTTTTTTTGTGCAGCAGTTTAGGCCATATCTGTATGGTCGTCACTTTACAGTCCGAACGGACCACGCGGCGCTACAGTATTCATTGAGGGTCGCCCAGCCCTCGGGCCAGTTGTCGCGTTGGTTGGAAGTCCTCCAGGACTATCAGTTTACGACTACGTACCGTAAGGGGTTGCGACACACGAATGCCGATTGCTTGTCGCGGTTGTTGCCTTGTGATGAATGCGCGTGTTTGTCGGGATCGGCGCGCTGTAAACCGACGCTTGCGGGGGAGATGGGGGCACTGGCTGCGACAGCGGGCGCACCGAGTGGGGATGATTCCACTGCCTCTCAGGGTCGGGACTCGCTGCTCTCGCTGTCGCTCAGCGAATGGGGCCGCCTCCAGATGGCGGACAGCTCGCTGCTAGCATTGCGCCGCAAGGTTGGGGGTCCCGAGGGGGACCAGGAGCGTACCGGCTCCTATGTACTTGAGCGGGGCGTGTTATTGAAATGGGACAGTTTGTCCCGGCGGAACGCACTCGTGGTGCCTTCCGCTGTGAGGGGGAGGGTTGTCTTGGCGGCACACGAACGCCTCTTGCACTTGGGAGTTAACAAGACGCTTGCCCTGCTTCAGCGTGACTATTACTGGCCGGGAATGGGAAGTGATGTGGTGCATATTCTGAAGGGGTGCGTTGAGTGCGCCAGGCGTAAACCACCGGCCGTGGCAGCTAATCCACCGCTGCAATCTATTCAGGTCTCGCGTACCAACGAGCTCGTTGCACTCGATATTTTGGGGCCCTTCCCAGTCACGCCGAGAGGGAATAAATATTTGTTAGTGGGGGTCGAATACTTTACCCGATGGCCTATGGCGTGGCCTCTCGCTAACCAGTCGGCAGCGGCTGTGACGGATGCCTTCGTCCAGGGCTATGTCCTGGACAAGGGGGCTCCCGAACGCCTGCTGACCGACCAAGGTAAAAATTTTTCGAGTAAATTGTTGCAAGAGGTGTGCGATCTGTTGGGTACCAAGAAGGTGCGTACCTCCCCGTACCACCCGCAGACTGACGGGATGGTGGAGAGACTCCACAAAACCTTGACTTCCATGCTGTGCCAGCAGGTGTGCGAGGCACATGTAGATTGGGACCTGCAGGTCCCGGGAGTCCTTGCCGCGTATAGAATGGCCCCCCATGCAGCTACGGGGTTTTCTCCATTCTATTTGATGTACGGTCGGGAAGCTGACCCGCCAATAGAAACGCAACTTGGCCTGTCCGCTCCACGAACTAATTCTAATTTGGCAGAACATATTAAGTTTAATATTCATAAGCTGACAGAGGCGAGGGAGGCCGCACGGCTTAATTCGCGGGCTCGCCAAATTGCCAATGAACGGTTGCGGGCACGGAAGGTGTCCATGCATGAATGGAAACCAGGTGACAGGGCCTGGCTGCATTGCCCTCAGGCACCCTTGGCTACGTCGCCTAAATTGTTGAGACCGTGGAGGGGACCCGTGGAGGTCGTGCGCGTTGCACGGCCCCAGTGCGTTCAGATAAAGTGGGGAAAGCGCCGGTGGTACGTTCACCCCTCCCGACTGAAACCGTTCTCGCCTCCATATGGCCTCCCCTTGTGTCGTGATGGCCGGGCGTGTGACGTGACCGGCGACCCAGAGGGGGAAATGTCTCTGCCTGATCCACACGTATTGTCGCCTGATCTGCTCCCAGGTGTCTCGGAACTGACAGCTGCCGATCACCGGCGGCCGGATCTCCGCGGCGGGGCCGGCCCTTTCAGGCCCGTTCCGCGCCGTCTGGAGCGGCCGGAACCGCCGGACGGTCGTCAGTGTCCCGCCCCATACGATGGACCAGCCAGACGGACTCGCGCCAGGTCGTGCTACTTTGCATGACCTGCCTCGTGAGGAGTCGGGGCAGTTGGAGCGCCTCGTCACTGCGTGTAGTCGCAGGGACGTGGGGCGCGTTCGTTTCGAATTTGCTCGTATCGTGTTATTGTTGACTTTTCGCGTTCATTGTCAATCTGTACATAGTTATTCTTGTTGTTGTTGTTGTTGTGTTATGTTACGGGGCACACTCGGGGGGTTATGGGGTTTTTTTTGTTGGTTGTCGTTTTATCGTCGTGGTTGGTTGTTGTTAGCAGCCGGGCCGGCTGCGAGCTATGTGGGAGGGGGTGATGTAGTGGTGATACGCGCTGGGGGTATATGTCGTGTGCCAGCGCGTATGTACGGGTGTGTGTGTGGTGACGCGCGCTGACGGGGAGGAGCAGGCGTCAGTGCGCGGGTGGGGGTAGTGCTGCTGATTGGCTGTGTGCCGGTGACGCGCCCAGAGGGAGTGATCGGGTAGCAGCGCGGTGTGATTGGTCGGAGAGTGGAAACACGCGCTGAGCGGAACCGGATCGTGGGGATAGCGCGTGGGGATTGGGTAACGGAGGAGCGGTGCCGACGTTGAGGTCCGCATCCGCTCCGTCTCCCGGGAAGAAGGGGTATATAAGGTGATGCACAGAGGAGCAAGGGGCAGAAGTGGAACCATCTAAGAATGAAGACGAAGGTGTAGAGATAGAGCCCGGAGAGGAGAGAAATGGAGAGTAGAGCTGAGTAATGTATAGTGTGTAGCCAGCGAGATAGAAAGGTCTACACGAGCTGAGTAATGTATAGTGTGTAGCCAGCGAGATAGAAAGGTCTACACGAGCTGAGTAATGTATAGTGTGTAGCCAGCGAGATAGAAAGGTCTACACGAGCTGAGTAATGTATAGTGTGTAGCCAGCGAGATAGAAAGGTCTACACGAGCTGAGTAATGTATAGTGTGTAGCCAGCGAGATAGAACGGTCTGCACGAGCCGAGTATGCATACGGTGTAGCCAGCGAGAGAGAACGGTCTGCACGAGCCGAGTATGCATACGGTGTAGCCAGCGAGAGAGAACGGTCTGCACGAGCCGAGTATGCATACGGTGTAGCCAGCGAGAGAGAACGGTCTGCACGAGCCGAGTATGCATACGGTGTAGCCAGCGAGAGAGAGGCAAAGTCTACACGAGGAAAGAGAGAAGAGTGTAGCAGAGGCGCAGAGTCTACACGAGGCGAGAGAAGAGTGTAGCCGAGGCGCGGAGTCTACACGAGGCACAGAGAGCCGGCAGCACAGAATCCTGAGTCAAGAGAAGTGCGGTGTGAAGAAGAGAGGCCACGCGTTGTATTGTTACAAGTCAAGATTTAATAAAAGAAGTGTGTTCCCGTCAAGGAGTTTCCTGCCGTCATTTTCCAATACTTCATATGTAATAGGTTCAGTTTATCCCTGGAGACAGTCGATTATTTACCACGGTGTAAAAAAAAGATAACTTTCATTCTTGAATCAAACCGTGACCCTCAATTTTGAAGATTAATTAGTAAATCGCCATGGGGTGGGGAGTAACTTATTCTACATCTACAGGATATACCACATTTATATTTTGCAGTATCATTTGTTGGAAATCGATTGAACATCATTTGTATGAAATACATTGCTTGTTATGTTTTTATTATTGAACGATTCCAATTTTGAATGCTTCTATTAATTTCCATGTTTTGATATACAGTACTTTTGTAAATACTATGCTTGCAAATACCAAATGTGTAAATCGTGAGATTCGTGTTTTCCAACAGTGCTTTATAAGATTAAATACCGTTGAGGTCATGATGAGTTCACTGTCATTCACCAAGTTTGCACTCACGTTAACTCTAAGATCTTTAGCCCCACATCTTCCACATTCCTTTCATGGATTGAGGCATAGCTTTTCAACTCCAGCCATCTTGATCCCTCAGTCTGGCCATTCAAATCCAACTTGTCGTTACACACTACTGTATGCACCTGATGATTACTAAACAATAGCTGTGTGTGTGCGTGAGATAGAGCATTGATTAAAATTCAAATAGATATCTTCATGTAATGTGGGAGATGTATGTATACGCACACATACAATGGCTTTATCTTAATTTAAATTACCACTCTTTGTCACGTGGGGCTGTTTAGTAATTATCAAGTGAATGGAGTGCATAACAACTTGATTTGTATATGAATGGGGAGAAGATTGGTAAACATCAAAATGCCTATTTGGGTGGATCGGGAGGACTGAAATTATGGAACGCCTGGATAAATAGAAGCGTGGAATACGCAATTATTTCTGCAGCTTCTTACATCAGTTGTGATATTCAAATCCACAAGCTGACCAAATGAAATCATTTTGTTTCCTATATTGTGTGTCTGTGTGTATCTGTACGGATTTTGTACAATGACATAAAAGCTAAATTTGGAAAGATGGCAAATTAAAGATTCTGTGTGGGCATGACTGACATGGATTTTAAAACATTTGACATGTTTCTCGCTGTTAGGTTTAATGCGTAGAGGCAATTGTGAAAGCCAGCAACTTTGATGAAAATATACTCTCTGCCAAACAGAGTTCCTGCTTAAATGCACTGTTTACAACCCTGTGTCTGTTGTGGAAATTCCCATTCCTATGGTGGAGGCAAGTCTAACCATAGGGCACTCACTATTGACTACCCCCTTAGAAAGTGGTACGTATTTGATCAACCCCGGCAAGGATGATTCCAAGCCGCTTGCTCTTCCACTGAACTCCAGGATATGCATCTTGCCTATAAATTGTTTCCTACGTTAACATTGTGGCATTTTTACCTACAGTATTTTATTTTAGACTTTAATGGAATGCACAACAGAGTGGCCGTACGGTATTTTGTTCAAAGCGATAGAGGAGAGTTTATTTTCGGCGAGGTCATGTATCATCATTATTATTACTATGCTTGATTACTCAGGAAAGCCTCACCGAGTCTCAAGACTCTTTTTCGGGAGGGTCCTGCCCAGTTTCTCGCAGTTTGGGGGGGGTGTTGCTATCTGTGATCCAAATTGAGTCATTTGCAAATAACATTTTCCAGAGATGTTTGTACCAGTTATGGTTTATAACTTCAGCTGTGGAAGGAAATGGGAGAACCCGGAGAACGCCATGCAGAAAAGAGAGAGAGCAAACAAAATGCCACACAGAAAGGTATCCTGGTCAGGAATCGAACCCAAGGACCTTTTTTTTACGTGAGGCACAAGTGTCACCACTGCCACCACCCTGCCGTCTATTAATGTAACAACTAGTGGAGATTGTTAGCCACTTACCAATCATCATTAAACCGTGCTTTTGCATCATACCAGATGGATGTTTTCCATATTAAACAACCAGAACAGATATTATTGAGATGCCCTTTCTGGAGTGTTTACATTGGAAATATAACACGTGTATATTCATTTAATTTTTTGCATATGTTGGTAAGTGTAAACCTCTAGCTGAAATGATTGAATTATTGTCCAATTATGTGGGTTGTAATATTGATGCCAATTTTAATCATTGTAATTTTGCCTTGCATTTATAACAGTCATTAAAGACATTGCTGCTAAATGTATAATCAAATTGATAAAAAGACAACTGAAAAATAGAAGCATAGTTTCCATTCCTAATTCATAATTGAAATTCCGAATTTGTATAATGTGTTGTACATGTCTTGTCCTTATGTTAGTCCCCCATGCTGCAAGGGATATTTGACCATACTTCATCACCCTGGTCCATTTGGGTTGGTTATGGAGGGCAAAGTAGATGTGTTAGCATAGTACAGTACAACAATGTATTTTTCGGCACTTCCCTTTTGCTGCCTACCACATAGCCCTGGATGCAGAAGCATGTGTTTTAAAAGGCAGCTGAAATCATTTACCAAAAATTCACCACTCAAGTTGGTCAGTAATTCAGTGCTTAACATATAATGTACTTTGGCAGGGCCTGTTTTAGTGAGGAAATATTAGGTTCCTTTTTGAGGGTCATTGACTCAAAACCTACTGAAATAACTCGGACCTAAGCACAGCCCGCAAATTAGTCTTTTTTCCCCCATTAAACTAAAATAGGAGTCATTTGTGCACTTAAAGTACCATGGGTTTCGTGAACATTTCAAATGATTTGTTTTTGATTATCTCAATTGATACCACTCAATTTCATTGTGGTGCCCAAGTAGGGGCCTGAATCTGAACCCCCCCAGTCTCCCATCACAAAGTTTCCCTCCACACTTACCATTGAACCCTTTCCTCCCTCTGCGCCACAGATAGCCGCTGTGGAAACCGTGTGGACGTCCACGGACCCAATCTGCCATCATGAGTAAATGCAAGTTGGAGACGCAGTTCTACAGCGTGGAGGTTGGAGATTCCACCTTCACTGTCCTCAAGCGCTACCAGAACCTCAAACCCATCGGCTCGGGCGCTCAGGGCATCGTCTGGTGAGTAGTCGTTTGCCATAAACGGCCTGCTCGCCCGCGGCGCAGTTTATAACTGCGATATGAATCCACATTGTATTGTTAATGTCCTGTTGTGTCGCACAGATAAGATCCTCTTACCCGAGGAGATATGGGATGCCCTTCAAGCGAAACCTGTCGCCCATGCAAATGACTCCCTTTGTCCGTGCAAGGAAAGCCCTGGTTAACGGTGGATGTTCGGATGAACTTTGCATTACTTATTCTTGGTTCTTTCGGTAAAGTCACGTAGAAGGGACATAATAAAATAAAATAAATAAAAAACAATATAGCAATTGTTTTATATATTTTTATTTTATTATTTCCCTTCTACGTGACTTTACCGAAAGAACCAAGAATATGAATCCCTGCAGTCACGAAAGCTTTAAATCAAAATGTTGCATTACTTCTGGATGACTCTTGTTATAACTGTATTTGAAAGTGGATAATACAATGAGTTAGGTAGCGGTAGCATGACCACGATGATCATCAGCATCATGTGGCTGCCACTGATATCAACATTACTGATCAGCATCAGCAACATGGTACGAGGTCTTCATCTTTTCCACGGTTAAATGTGGATTAATGCGAATATTAGGATGAAGGGGTGGGTGAATTTACCGCTCGACTCCCCCTCTCATCTGCATTTTACCACCGATAATAGGAGTGTGTGGGGATCGATCCGGGAGTGCGGACGATAAGAATATTGATGAGGCACTTTTACTGCAGGTGGTGATTATACAACAGTGTGAGCCCGACTCTTGCGTGCTAACTTAAAACAGATGGTCTCTGGAAATGTGACCCCTTAAACGTAATTGTTTCGGTTAAAGCGCCGCATTGGATTTCCCACTCGTTATAACTAATGGTATTTGATTGGTGTTATAGTGGTGAAGTAATTATAGTGGTAATGACTGGTGATATTTACTGTAACATTAATATCGCGGAGGCAACATTGAGGTTTATAATAATAGTTACTCTGATTAAACTTGCTCGATTATGATGAGTGCAGTAGTGGTTATGGTTGAAAATTACTACATTCATTTCACGTTTGGTAATATACATTTCCATAGCTTGGGGTCCTGGCTATGTAGTGATCAAGCAATTTCAATTCCAGGCAATTACACAACAAATAAAAAAATAATACCACAGACAGTTTAGTAATACACTGCAAGTGGAATTTTACACTTTGGATTTTTAAACTGTACAAATTATGAACGGGGATAATTTATTTAAAGCGGTTTATGCAAGCATCCACAATTCCTCATGGGCAGTTCTATGATTTTGAAGGAATCTTTCAGAAACTTTAATCATTCTCGAGCAGTGATATTTTACTTGGCCATTGTAGTTCAGCTATTTAGGACTGTAATTCAGGGATCTTACCACCTTGATAGAAATACCACAGTGTCAGATGTTGTCAGATGAACTACCCTTTCCATCTTTGCCAGGGTGGTGATGGTACATCGGGCTTGATGTATGGGTCAAACCATGAATAATAATAATAACCTCTATTTTATAAAGCGCCTTGTCATATTGAAGTATCTCAAAGCGCTGTACATGAAACAATTAAGCTACACTCAAAAACCATTAACCTTTTCCTTACATAAGCCATATTTGCTAAAACTGTACATAATTAACCAATAGGTTAATTGTGAAATTTGTATTCTTGGGCTTGCCAAATTTGTCCAACCACCCTATTCCGAAAATATTTGTTTGAAAATTTGACGGCGATTTTGCTGTGTTTTTTGACAGCAACGACTGCAATGGAATGACGCGGGTGTTGTTCAAAGTCGCTTTGTAAATTAAAGCGATGCCCGGTGTGCCCCCCCCCCCCCCCAGTATACTTTTTAATGGGTCGTTAGGTTCCTTTGTTTCGCTGCCTGTAGGGGAGGTCTCGGGGAAATGCCCTTTACTGCAAAAAAAAACCTCCCAAAGATATGACCTACAGAATTTGACGGTGACATGGGAAGCTAGGAATTTCATGAAATGCTCAACTATTTTGACAAGTGACATAAGCGTATTGCTTATGTTTTATTTTTACTCAGCGTTAATTTATAGTATCTGCTTAAAAGTACAATTTTGTCTTACTGTGCAGTATTATTAAAAAAATCTTTTATTTAAGATTTGGGCCCATTTTGTGTGGAAATGTTTTGCCAAGAAAGCAGATGCTGTACACAAAGCACTTTTGCTCATATTTCAATTGACAATGCGCTGTCGTTTCTCTCTCTCAGCCGAGCGTGTAATATGAAATGCTGAATGTATTGATTATCTACTATTAACAAAGCAGCTGTGATGTTTCCGTTTTATAGAGGCCGAGTGCACGACCGTTCAGCCCCGTTCTCATGTCTATTACATTGTACCGTGTTGCAAGGGCAAACTACAAGGGCACTCTTGTTTTTACACAACATCTCAGTGCCACGCAGTTCAGGGAAGGCTAAATACAAACCAGGCCTAAGAATTGGCAATGCGTGTCCTTTCAGTTAACAGGGGGGGGGGGGGGGGAGGAGACGATAAAACATGATTAGGAAGAACCCTGGGAAAGCAAGCTACAGGGGGAATTAATTTACTAATTACAGCAACCGTTTCCTGTAAATTGACTTATATTTTACAGCTCTTTGTCAAATCACTGCTGCGTATGCCTCTCCCTGCACCATTGTAGGCATGGGGAGGGTTGTTTTACAGCAGACTCCTCGATGGCGGTCAGTGTGGTGTTGGTGAAGGCTGGAGTGGGGCAGCCAGGACCGGTTCGGTTATTCACTTGCTGCAGAAATGTTTCTGTGGTCAGGAATTAGGCTAAGGTTGATGGGTTTATAGCGCAGTGCACCAAACGCTGCACGACCACTGCACTCTATAGGACGGGGGTGATTTAAATTATTAAAATCCTGTTTGCGTTCAATTACGGTAGTAGAGATACCTGCGTGTACATCTCTTTGTCTGCACGTGCTATGACTGGATTCCATTTAAACACAAAAATCTGCACGTGTACTGTATTTTGCATTCACTAATGTGTTATCCTCAAAATACAAGCAACAAATTGTGCGTATGAGAATAAATAATTGTCAATTTATGTAAATGATATGCGAATGTGACATTCACCCGAACGCAATAAGCGAGGGACCGTACAAACTAATCGGAATAAACGAGAAACAATGCAAGCGACGCAGGAAACGGGGAGAAAAATAATAATCAACATCTTTTTTATTGAATCACGATCCTAAATTGTGATTTATTATCCCTTTGGCCGGTGAATTAATTGTTACATGTTTGATATCCACTGCAGGGTGTCTATGCCAGCACATTTTATAATGAGCAAGTGGACCTTTCTAAGAGCGTGCTTGCAAATGAGATTTCTCAAATAAATGTTCTCATCTGAGACTTCTCACATCAGAGGAGACTTCTCAGATCAGAATATTTATTTATGCTGAAGAAATCCCATGAGCTATAAAGCTATTTCACAATGGATGGCTACAACTTACGCTTGCCGGTTTGCTCTCACCGTTCTGTTGACGACAAAAAAAAACAAAGTATATTGACAACCAGTTAATGGATTACGATGGCCAGCACTGTTGGAGGAATCCTGCTTCTTCGTCAGCACAGCTTGGCTGCATTGATTGGTCAGGCCAAGTCAGCGAATTGCACATTACGTCTTTGTTTTTTCACTCTTCCATGGTTGAAAAAAAAACTACAAATCACGGGGCAGTGCTCAGAGGGCAAATTGCATTTTTAAAGATCAGGATCTAATCGGGATTTAGCCTTGCCCATAGACCCTGTGTTACAAGTACAAGAGTGTTTTTACGTAGAAAAAAAGCGTTGTTGGCTGCTGCGTTCACTGTATTGTTGGTGACAGCTTCTAGATGATAGGCTTTTGGCAATGGAGGTAATTTTCCACAGCTTGCTTGGCCGTTAGTAGAAATCTGTCATTGTCACATAGGTTAAGGTTAGAAGGTGTAGTCTCGTGGTGGAATGGCCTTCGATGACAAATAATGTCAATTTGTTCTGTGACCGAAAGTTGTCTTGATTAATAATGAGTTTAGAAAGTTGAGTTACTTTTAAAATGTAATTTGCACACATTAAAATACGTGAGTTTTCAAAAAAGATGTGTTTTTTTTACAATTCCCTGCGGTACTCTCATACCTGCCACCGTTTGAATAAACAAATAACAACGTGTGCTTTTGAGTGCCGCTCGAGCAGGCTTGTGTTGTGCATCCACGTACCCCATCACGTTTGTTTTCTAACATTGCTCCGCTGCCTCCTCCCCCGTGCCCCCAATCCCCCGCGCTCACCCCAGTGCGGCGTATGACATCATGCAGAATCGGAACGTCGCCATAAAGAAGCTGAGCCGCCCTTTCCAAAACCAGACGCATGCCAAGCGCGCCTACCGGGAGCTGGTGCTCATGAAATGTGTCAATCACAAAAACGTGCGTATGACACCACACGCCCGGCCGCTGTTGCTCATGGAGAGTTCCAGCGAAAGGGTGGGCAGGTGGCAGAGGTGTGGACTCGAGTCATGTGACTTGGACTCGAGTCAGACTCGAGTCATGAATTTGATGACTTGCGACTCGACTTGGACTTGCATAACAATGACTTTGTCCCACCTCTGGCAGGTGGGGAACAGGACCCTGCGGGGTGGGCTGGTAGGAACGAATAACCAAAGAATATAAACATAATGTATTATTACACTTGTTAAGCCAGGAAAGCCCCACTGAGTCAAAAGGTTTTTGTAGGGGGCGATGTTGATACACGGACGGACGGACGGACGATATAATCTATTGGTGGTCTGGTCCACTTCGTTCCTACCAGTATAAAATTCCGCCCTGCAGGGTTCTGCCAGCTACGCGGGGAGGGTGGGAGCGTCCACTGGGCCTGACACGACACCGCAGGGTTCTGGGGGGGGCGGGGGAGGTGGGGTGGGTACCAGAGTCGGGGGCTTGGCCAAGCAGGGAGGGGGGGTAACAGCTGTGCTCTTTGGCTGCCTACTCGCATTTTAACCATCGTCATTAGAGCTGTAGTAGTCATTAAAAAAAAATAGACATGTTGATTTCATTAGTGGGACTAATTCTCATTACGTTTACTGTAGAGACCAAAAACATAAACACTCAATTATGATCCGCCAAATACGATTGCATTTTCTTTTACTGTATTAAAATACGTGCAATTCTGTTTTTTCTGGTTAATAATATGAGGTACTGGCAATATCCAACCAAACTCAGTTTTGCATTGTAGACAGATTACGTGAGATTATCCATCGTTTAAACTCCCGGTGTAAAATAATACGTTACATGTTGCAGTGCAATTTTCTTGCTGTGGTTTTCACATCTGATGATGATTGCTTGTGTTGCAATCGAAACGTCGTGATAATTTTATTGATTTATTTTTATTATTTTATTATTTCCCTTCTACATGACTTTACCGAAAGAACCAAGAATATGTTGCAGTGTGTTACAGATGTTTGACTGCACCTTGATGCTAGCAATATAAACCCCATTTTAAAACAGCAGATGCATCAAGATAAACGCAATTCCATTATTGCTTTGACTTCAAAACATGAAGCCATATGTATATAAGCCATTAACTTTTAGAATCCTGCCCATCCAAGTGTTTCTCGGTTTACACACACCACTGTCTGTGTGATAGGCTAACTGCTGTTGCGGCATTATTTGAGCTTGGGATAGCAGAGGAAAACTATGTCCCTAAGCGGTACATCGTTTTGTTGAATTGCGATCACGACTGCACCCTTGTAAATTGCCTTGCGTGCGTTATCTCTTGCAGATCATCTGCCTTTTTAATGTATTCACGCCACAAAAATCACTGGAGGAGTTTCAAGACGTGTAAGTTATTCGCATGAATGCCTTGTTAAAAAACACATCCCATCACATTTATCACAGCAGCACAGATTATTGTAGAAAGTACATCTGGCTTGTGTTTTATATAATCCAGTACAATTGTGCAAGTACATTGCTATTTATTTTTGTATATACACGACTTGTATTGAAAACCTGATAAGAACCCGTGATTAATCATACTGCACGTGAACATGATTGAAGCAAGCATTGGCACTTGGTTGCACTCGGCATGCGAGCACCGCACAGACGCAACGGTGCACTTTGATCTATTTTAAAATAGCAAATCATGTTTAGCTCAACAAACCACCTCAATGACAACGTGAACTTATTGCATTATCAGAAAATTAACCACCACCCACCTACTTTGGCGACTATGAACGAGTCGGTGTTTTCCAGAGTGTTCACATATAAGCAAGGTTCTTTGTAAACCTCACGCAAGCTTTGCCAAATTAGTGGTGTACACGGAAACACACGCGCCTTGTGCCTGCAGTCTGGAACACCTGTGCTGGCTTATGGGACGTGGATTCTGGATTGATGTCTGGTGTGTGTGTGTGCTCGCACGCGTGTGCGGGGCGTGTGTTGCAGAGGAGCGACGCTCACAATAACGAGCGGAGCGCCGAGCGGCTTAAACACAAAGTTTGGCATAGTAGGGGGCAGAAATGGTGTATCGGCCACATTCATCTCGGTCGGGCAACCCATGGCACCTTGGTCTGTCCCGTGACCTCCTTCCAGCAGGCGTGCAACACTTCACGTGGCCTTAAAGTGCACCTAGCATGGCACAAGCGCGGTGGTGACGTCACCGACACTTAGTGGCAAATGGCAGTTGTTTTGTTGTTGTGGCATGTGTTGTGACTCCGGACTTGTCTGCAGGTACCTCGTGATGGAACTGATGGACGCGAACCTCTGCCAGGTGATTCAGATGGAGCTGGATCACGAGAGGATGTCCTATCTCATCTACCAAATGTTGTGTGGAATCAAGCATCTACATTCAGCTGGCATCATCCACCGTGTAAGCGGAGAGTTTGAGGAGTAGATCCATTGAGCTGAGTTGGCACGTAGTGGGCAGATATTTGAAATTATTCCAGTAATTGTCTCGGGTATGGAAAGAAAATAATGCATCACGATGATGACGATTGTTTATTGCATTTCTAACTTTTCTATTTATATAAATCTGAACGATATCCAATTGTGTGTGCTTTGTTAACGCCATCTTGTGTATCTCTGTTCATGAGCAAGCCTTTATGAGTTTTAAAGAATAAAAATAAATTCCAGCCATTCTCACTCCACTAATGGATTGATGGCCGCCTCACGCCACGTCTATCATGGGGGATTTTTATGGCCGTAACTTCATGCTGGTCAGCACACGGCTTCGATCAAGTGGAGGCCCAGGACCAGCTGAGATCTCACACGCCGGTGATAGCCATTCCTGGGAATCAGATTTGTGTAACCAGGCTCAAAGCGCACCACTGTGGCATCGCTGCAGCCATGACAAGCATGCGGGAATGATATTTCTGAATGGGACGTTTAAAACGGATTGTTGCCATTTTGCACTGAATGTGGCCGATTGGCCTCACCCCATGGGTTTTTCACTCGTTGGATTACCAGCAAAATCCACTCGCGTCAAAGGGGGTTTTTTTTGTGTTTACGTTTCTTCTCAGGACTTAAAGCCGAGTAACATTGTGGTGAAGTCCGACTGCACTCTGAAGATCCTGGACTTTGGGCTCGCCCGCACGGCTGGCAACAGCTTCATGATGACCCCCTATGTTGTGACACGTTACTACAGAGCCCCCGAAGTCATTCTGGGCATGGGCTACACGGAGAACGGTAACTTGGCGACCTGAGGCTCGCGCGTGCATTCACTCGCTCGGCATGTTACAGGCGTGGCACTGTGTGACACGTGTTATATATATTTATATATAAACACGCATGCATCGCACGCAATTAACATTGGGCGTGCATTTGCAAAAGCACATTGGTTGCCACAGTCATCGTCGTCAGTCACACTTTGTGCCATTTTTGCACTTGGCATGTGTTAAGGCGTTTCACTGGAGTAGGCTTTCTCAAACTCAAGTCCTTGTGACCCACCACTATGCGCCATTCCATGTTTACCAATCTCCTCCATTCCTTTACAAGCCAAGTCGCGTTATGCCCTCCATTTGTGGCTTCGATCCTGACCTTGACGCCTGCTGTATATTTGGAGTTTGCATGTCTCTCCCCATGGTCGCGTGGATTTTTCTCCAGGTCCTCCGGTTTTTTCCTCCACGTTTTCGAAAAATGCGTTTAGAGAATGTGGCTGCTATAAATGTCCACACGATAAGCCACTTTGTTGAGCTCTCATTGTGGCCAGGTCACTTCCGAAAAAGAGCTATAGAGCTCAATGGGCCTTTACCTGGTGAAATAAAATTTGTTGAGTTTTAAATAGCCCCATGTGACAAAAAGAGTGTTAATTAAATTTCAAAGTGTTCTTGTGTGCGTGTGTGAATGTGTGTATGTCCCACATGCCGTATAAAGTCGTTCCATGCTGCATGCACCTTATTATTGCCAAACAATAGCCCCCACGTGAAGTAGAGAACACTTATTAATCTGAGCGCTCTACGTCACCTAGGACACGCGCACACACGCACAAGAATTCTGTCTACATTTGAATGAGCTGTCTGCATGTCAACTGCGGCAAACACGTACGCACACACTCAGGTGCTCTCTAAGTTACATGGAATGCGTTTTGCAATGATCAGGTGTTGCGCAGCTTGTAATCACTTGCGCTGTATTGAAACCGAGGTTTGTTGGTTAAATTTGAAAAGATGATGTGCCGTGGTGGATCGTGAGGACTAGAGTTTTATAAACCCTGCACTCAACTTGGTACGAGGTGAGCATCTGGCAGGGTCAATACATGCAAACCTGTGCATCTTTCATAAGTAATGTTTCCTTGTTTTAACAGTTACAAAAATAAGCACTCTTAAGTAATTTTTTATAATTCGGAAACTTAGCCCACGATGCCGACAGATGACTCATTTCGGTAACACCCCACAGAGCCGATTGTGTATTTACCAAACGTATCCCAAACAGCCACCATAACCCAGCAACTACGCAAGCAAACCAGAAGTAAACTGCCATGCACATTGACACGTGGGTGCACTTGAGGTTTAAACGTCTCCCACCCATCACACATCGCAACCTGGCTGTGTTGTCTAATAATACTGCTGCTCTTGCTTCAACACCATACGCGTGTTGCTTATTTATAACGAGTCTATTACATGCTCTCTGGTTTGCTGTCTGCCCTGCGCAATCATGCTGGGTAGTGGATATCTGGTCTGTGGGCTGTGTGCTTGGGGAAATGATTCGTCATCGCATCCTCTTCCCAGGCAAAGACTGTATCCTTGCTAGAAGCCTAGGTGGTTGGGAAATTGACACATTGAGCTTTTAGAGCACACGTAAAAACAGCCTAGGGACCACGAGTAAAATGCTGAGCTCATTTTTAAAGTTGACTCAATCGCATCCCTGTTTTTTTATCTCCACCATCATCGGATGTGTGTACACATTGTCACCGAGCTGTAACGGCAATGATAAATAATATATATGGTGAAGATAAACATGAGTGTCATCAGAGTCTGCAGATTAATCTTGTCACAGGGTTGTGCCATTTTTTTATTTAAATTATGTCATCCTATATCATTTGTGCCCATTTGTTTGTGGCTGTTTTATGTTTGCGTTTTTTTTATTTACCCGTACAGTTACGCCAACCGCATGCTGGTAAACTGTTCCCACCAATTCCTCTCCCATGTCCTGTTGCAGTTGATATCTGGTCAGTAGGGTGCATCATGGGAGAAATGATCAGAGGTGCCGTCCTATTCCCTGGCACTGACCGTATCCTTGCACACGCTGCGCCCAGTATGCCGACGAGAAAATTGGTCCTCGCTAACAACATCAAGGGGCTCTGCTTCTCTTGAGAGTTCGTTTTTGATCTTCACCCGACATTCAAAACATAAACAGCCGTTGTGAATCGCTCGTTTTAATGTGAGCCACACACATTCAAATGTGTTATCATTGAATCTTTGCTCTTCACAGGGAAACAAACACTTACACTGATTGTAACAAGGTGGCAGGGTAAAAGGCAGCAGTTCCAGCTCGTATTTGTTCAATTTAACAAATTGTGAGCAAAATGTTTGGCGTATTGTTATGTACGCTACGGAATAAAATTTGCTCCTATTGGTGACTTACAGTAAAGTAATTTTGTTTGAAGTGCAGCATTTAAATGTTTCATTTTTTAATAGTTACAGAAATAAACCCTTAAATCAATTTGCTCATTTGTCAATCACACATTTAAGTGCTCAACATTATTGGCACAATCATAGCTGTAAAAGTCTCTGTTCTACTACAGTTTAGACAATGTTGAATTTTTGTTTTCACTTATTTCATGGCTTATTTCTTTTTACTGCTGACTTTTAAAAAGAAAAGCATTTTTATTTTACATTTTTATTTGCACGCGTTTGTGTTTTTATGCACGTGTGCGTGCACATTTGCATATTAGTTTCGTAACCAAGCACACTGCTTGTTTTAAACCATTATTTTGAATAACAAGGAGCATTGCCGGTGCCAGAGTTTGAGGAAGACAGATTAAAAAAGGTACAATTTGTTGTATGCTGCATACCACCGCTGCTAAATTGTTAGCAGAGGGCCCTTTTTTTACGGGGCTGTGCTGCACTGCAGCCTGAGTTTTTTCCCTTCCGCTTGACTCGGCAATTCTAACCACACTTGCAGCCCAATGACAGTGGATTTCTATTGCTCGCAACCTCTGCGGTGGCATGACCGGAGATTAATATTGTGGTTGGGGCACTTGTTGAGGCCAGGCCTAACATTTTAGGAATGGACATTATTACATTTCCAGGGATAACATCTGCCCCTATATCTGACATGCCTCCGCGCACCGCTACCTTTCCTTCCCTAACCATGACCTCCCACTTCCTTTGCTCTCGTTGATATCGTTTATTTGTTACATTTTACGTTATCACGATTTTGCTTACATATGCTTTGGCTGTTCATTTTGTTTTTAAAGTGCGTTTGTGTTTTTTTTACTTTCTGTTTATATACGTTATATATTTGGTATATTTTTCGCCTGGGCCAATTGAGATTTAATTTGGCACAGTTTAGGCTAAATAGAGTGCGTGCACTGTCAGCGATTAATGCACTACGATGCCAAAGCTCTGTGCTTGGTTAAAGTTGAACATACGCCGAACAATAACGTGATCAATGGCCAAAGCAGTGTCGGCAGCGCGGCGCGTTTTTCTTTAAAGCTCCCCGCCGCCCGACAAGAGTACGTGCACACGGTGATTAACGCAGTACGATGCCAAAGCTCCTCCGCGGGGTCAAAGTTTAACGTTGGGCTACACGGTAATGGCACGGTAGAGCTGCACCGGCGAGATAATAATACGGTTCCATCAAGCACACGCTGCGTTTTCCTAAGCTCGCCGCCGCCGCCACCCAGACATCGACCAGTGGAACAAAATCATCGAGCAGCTGGGCACGCCCATGGCGGAGTTCATGAAGAAGCTGCAGCCCACCGTGCGCAACTACGTGGAAAACCGGCCCAAGTACGCCGGCTACAGCTTCGAGAAGCTTTTCCCCGACGTGCTCTTCCCGGCAGACTCCGAGAACAATCGTCTCAAAGGTGACCCGCGGCGCAACGCTCTAGCTCTCCGATGCGTTTTTGGGGGTTGCTCCAGCACGTGTTTGTTTGGCGCCGTGTCCCCGACATTTTGCTTTGCGTACCCGGGAGCTTCTCCAGGAACGATGCGATTGTTTCCAGAAAGGTTTTCTTCGGTTCCTGAAAAAGTTCCAGCACGTGGAGCGGAACGTCTGGCGTCGCGCGGGACAGCCCGTAAACTCGCCAGAGAGCCATGCAGCACAACGGCGGGAAACCCCTACACAGCAGTCGCACAGCAGCAACATTAACTCCCATCGTGACACGGAGTCTTATGGAGAATGAAACCACAAATTGTTCTATACAGAGGAGGCAATAAAAGGAGTCTTACATATGAATAATAATAACGTTTACCATTGTTCATCCACAAAAACCTAACTTGAGTCTGAAGACTCTTTTTCAGGATGGTCCTGCATGGGGATGTTTGTCCCGATCATTGCTAGCGTGTGATCGGAAATGTGGTTTCGGAAACCCAGAGCAGCATGCAAGGGGACAGAACTCAAAAGCTGCACTCAAATGCCATGGATCCATTATCTGTGCTGCCACCTGCTGATTTCCTTGCAGGCCCAGTGGGTTTGAGGAGTCTCGCAGCACACGTTGAAACCTGTTGTGCGATTCCCCAAATCATCGGAAGCGATGAGTTACCGATACGTGCCACCGTGCCTTTGATATTCACACAAGCCACCGATGCCTACAACCAAACCAACCTGAATGTGCCTGATCTCATCAGATCATGCAAGCTTCAGGAGCGCTGATCAAGATATGGTTTTCATTTGCCTTTTGCAGAGTTTTTGGGAAATTGTTGCCAAAAAATAAAAAATATATCAATTACACTGTCACTAACACAGCGCTGTGTTGCAGCAAGCCAAGCCAGGGATCTACTGTCCAAGATGCTTGTGATCGACCCAGCCAAGCGGATAAATGTCGATCAGGCACTGGCACACCCCTACATCAACATCTGGTATGACCCCAGCGAGGTAGAAGCGGTGAGTCGATGTTTCCTTCAGCCTCCATTCAATCGGAGGTCACTCATTCTCATCTGCTGCCCCCCCCCCTCACCATAGGAGATCCACTCCCCCTGGCATTACGCACTGCTACAACCCTCTTCGCTAAGTGCTAATTCTTCTCCACCAACATATTTTCTCTCTCGACCCTGAACCGGGCCAGGTGGCTCGGTGGCAGAGCGAGCGGCGGGCAATCGACAGGATCTGCGAGTTCAAATCCTGTTTGGGGTTTGACTCAACCCCCCGTCGTTCCTTCTGGGATCAAAACTTGAGTGGCACTTTTGCGCGGGACGTCAACAACGGTCATATACCATGGGTCGATATTCCGCCGCCGTGGAGATGTGAAGCGTCCACCGCTGGCTCAGGGCTGTAAACGGGAGATGAACACCGCCCCCGATGCTCAAGGCTCATGTGAGCAGGAGATCACTTTGACTTGACCCTGAAACCCCCGAGTCCATCTTCATTGTCTCGCAAATTCTATTCTCCAGCCGGCCTAAATTACACGTTGCATTTTCATTTTGTTTCTGTGCATTTATATATGATGTGTTTTTCCCCTTTTTTCTGGCAACAAAACAGGCATTAAGATGTTAAAACACCAAACTGAAACCTTTTACAAGGCATCATGTCTGCATTAACCACAATGCTTGTGGTCAGAATGCAAACAAAAAACATTCTCTGATAATATATGCATTGTCCTTGAAACTGATTGGTCCACACCAGAGACGGCTTTCTTTTGAGCCTCGTCTCAAACAGTGTTAGACCTATTATCATATTTTGGTACTGACAAAGGAGGTCCCATGATGCATTTATGTATTTAACAACCTCGGTAATCATATATGAATTTGTGAACATTGTATTTCACACCGCGCGACAGTAAATTGTTCAGGCTGTGGCCGCGTGTAATGGGGTTTACGCTGCCATTGAGGACGTTCGTGGGCTGAGGAAATGTAATTCGTTTTGTTTGCTCAAATGTCAGCCAGTCATTCTCTTGAAGTATAGTTAACCATTGCTTGTGTTTTTCTTCCGTCACTTTCTCGTTCAGCCTCCACCAAAGATTTATGACAAGCAGCTGGATGAGAGAGAGCATAGCATAGATGAATGGAAAGGTAAGATGCACTGCATGAAATGATAACCATTTGTGCTGCCTGCATGTGATTGGTATAAACCATTCTCACGTTGATTTTGCAGTCATCCTGATAAAATGCTTCATTTTCTTTCAACAATACCATATTACGATAAGGGTACATTCTTGATGCTCCAAATTGCAACAGCAATTTCAAGTAATCACTGTGATTATATCATAAGTTTCCAGGCCTTTGTGAAACCACAGCAGTCTCCGCATGCCATGTTGTGCCTTTGGTTTTTAGTTCACCACACTGCTTAGTATTGGCTGGAGAAGAGGAGTATCAGTTCAGATACCGTTCGCCACTGATGTTAGCCGTGACCGGTAATCGAACTCATGTTGCCGGGTTCACGGCACACTTGAGCAAACCGCTGTGCCGCCACTCTCTGCTGATCTGCAATATGGGGGTGTAAAACTCTGATGTTGACGGACGAATCAAAAAAGGGTCAGCAGAACACTCTGCCTTCCGGTTCTTTTCCTCGAAATAGTAAATGCCTCATTTGTAATGCCACCCATTCCTTCATTTCAGAGCTAATCTACAAAGAAGTGCTGGACTGGGAGGAGAGGAATCGGAATGGAGTGGTGAAGGGACAGCCCTCCCCCTCGGGTCAGTCACAAGAAGCTGTCACAAGAAGAATTCTTTAAGCAAGCATAACGCCGAGCATCGTTCGTTTTTATTTTAACCCGGCATCATTTCATACATCCTGTAGCCGTTTTCACGTTGGATTTTGGACCAAACAAAGCGAAGCACGTGATTGTAAACATTTAAGGTGACATAATTCAAAATACCCACCGGCTTCAGCTTATATGATATCAATATCATAGTCTCGTTTTTTTATGTTTTCCTTACACAAAGTAAGATGCTGCGTGTACCTTCTTTTTGCACCAATGCATTTGTGTAAAGAAGTTAGTGTCATGTTTATTTTATGGTGCCGATTCCACAAAACTGTTGGTGCGACAGTCGCAAGCGCATAAATTGGCTGGCGTACGGACACGCAGAACTGCAAGTGGCTCAATCCGTCACTTTTTTAATAGGAGAAACAAACAAAAAAAACCCTACGTCTTTTAAGGTTCAAGGCCACATCCGAAAGCCAATAACAAGGAAATATCGTGCGTTTACAGCAGCCTGAAGCATCAGCAATTTGATCTGCGTCAACGTGTGAGACAAGACGCCACGGCCCGATTTTAAACCCGTGGGGTACGTCACTGCTACTTGCTCAAGTAATTTGTGACGTCGTCGTCCTTAAGGTTGTGTTTGTCATCAGCCTATGAGTTATTGCAACCACTTATGGCAGTGTTGCCACACTCGTGAATATAAATGCTGACCTTGTTTCTTTCTGCAGGGTGGGGGGGATGTTGGCTACATTGTAGTTAACAATTAACACATTTGGGGGGGGGGGGGAATATACTTTTTTATTTTCGGCCACCAATCAAGAGCTTCGGTGGTCAGTAAAATAGTTGAGTACACGTCTCAACTGAACAGTGCTTCATTGATTTCACCGCCTTAGATTCCTGATCAGGTCATCGTTACCCTGTGTAAATCGTTCGAATCCACGCAAGAGCCCTTGCTCTTACATGTTTAGTCTCAGTTATCTGCCAAAAAAAAAACAAGTGTCAATAAAAACACGTTCTCCAGTTTAGTTTTATATTTGAAGTTTGTTAGATGTGTTTTTTCTTTTATTCTGGAGGCGCAAGGTCTTACATCACTCGTTGGAAGGATTATCTTTTATTTATTTATAACCTGTATATTATTTTAACGCGCCAAGAAAACTGTATTGCATTTTGACAACCTGGAACACCCTGACCAATCAAATTGTCAACTTTGAATGCTAGATGGTGGCCTGTTGAGATGCAATATGTCTTTCGCAAGCAAGACCTGGGAGCAGCCGACAAAGTGTAAATCTATTTGATGCAAATGAGCCATAAGAAACACTGGAAGAGCGAATGATGCAGTAAAGACTGTTAATTGCAAATACACAGTAAATAAGGTTGCCGGTGGAGGGTTCAGCTCCAATGTGGAAATTTCGTTTTTTTTTTATTGGAGGCTGGAGAGCCTAAAGTTCAGAGCACCAGCCACCCGAGACATGTTGGTGAGAGTGGACAATTCAACTTCTGCAGGCATGCTGCAATTTCTGGGGAGAATGACCAAAGCGAGCCACATCATTTAAAGTGCACATTACACGCACTTCTGGACAAGGGTCTCCCCCCACACCGTGCAGGCTATATTTGCCCATGCTTTCACCACGCTGGTCAGTGCAGGTTGGTGAAGGTGGGGAACGTAGACGAGGGGTAGCGTACAAGTGCAAACTGTAAAGTGGACTTTATATATTGACATTGTTCGCAAGAGTAGTAAGGCCTCATGGTTTTTATGTGCCAACATTATTGTCCCAATACATAAAAATTGCCCATAATTAGTTACACAAAACATATTCACCACTATACATAACCAAGGCCGTCCTTTACTTAATTAGTTCATTGGGTAAAGCATACAACAATGCTTTCTACTGGCATCAATTTGTAAAAAAAACCAGGGCTTTTGTGTGAGGCTTGTGCTATACGAATGGCACAACCATCAAAATGTACTAAATTATCGCAATTTAATTATTACTGCCAATCTCAACGGCCTCACCCGGCCGAACAAGGGACGTTGATCTGTACCAAATGGCGGGCGTTCTCTGCACTGCCGTGGCAGTCGGCACAGTGAGCGCGGCGGCGGCGGCGGCAGCGCCCAGCGACGCGCCAAGCCTTCCGCCGTCGTCCTGCTCGCCCATCAACGACGTGTCGTCCATGTCGACGGACCAGACGCTCGCCTCCGACACGGACAGCAGCCTGGAGACGTCCGCAGGGCCCCTCGGCTGCTGCAGGTGACTAGCCGACTGCCTGCGCCACCCTTGCCACCCGTGCCCTTAGCAGTGCACGCGCTGTGCAGTGGGTGCCACCAAACCAAAATCTCGCCCCTCCCCCCCCATTCCCCCGCAAAGGCCAGTCACGGTGCGACGGCGCTCAGGGTAGCCTGCTTAGAAATCACTGGAAGCGCCGACAAGATAGTTACGCCTTAAAGTCAACGTCGATAGCAAACTAGGGTCATCTCGGTTGCATGACGTTTACACGGTGGCGTGTAGGCCACTGCATGCTGTAGGTAGTTGTGACTGATCTAAATATTTTTCGCTCGAGATTCGCCAAGTTTCCGAGTGGCCCCTCATGAAGGCTCGCCCCAGGCTAAAGACGTAGCTGTGCTGAAGCTGGATGGGACAGAGGATATCGTCGGGTCTAAACTGCTGCAAGGCAATGCTCGTCATAAACAGTGATTTGGATGTGTAAAAAGAACGGCGTGCTTAAATTGTACGCCTTCACTCGGGTAAAAAAAATGTTGCACAACAACGGGGGCAGGTGTTTTTCCGAAATAGATAAAATTGCTTCCAGTGATTTCAATTGGCCCTTGCCGTAATGTACAAACACATTAAATACAAACTGCTTTAATCATTTTCCTTATGGTTACCTGGTCACTTAAGCCCTTTGCATCAGGCTTTCTGCTCATTTAGCTTCTACCCATGCAAGCCGAGCAACTCCTATTTATTTGTGTTCAAATATGTTTGGCCTGAAATATGTGCCAAAATAAGTAATTTTAGACGCACAAAAAATCCCACAAAGTGATCTCATATCGATATGTAAAGCGCAACAGCGCTTGCTATTTGCAGATGGTGGCTTGGTTTAATTAAGTCTGGGCTGGCTAGGAACGTTCACTATAAAATAAGTTTAGTTAATTCTCTTAACTAAATCAAGTGGTGGTGGCTGTGAGCGATACGAATGGTGCTCGAGCCTCTCCAGGATTTACAATGATGCATTTATGAATGGCCTTTTTGTAATTCGATGGGCTCGGCATTTTTGACGGTGTTGCTATTTAATCCGTGCGTTTTCATTACGACGCGACGTTGCCGGCAGTGACGTTACGGCCGCTGCATGATGCTCGTTTGCAATGGGTTTTTTTTAAAGACCCATCGCTGTCGACGTTACCAGGGCTGCATGCGACTATATACCAATGAGACGCGAGCTGTCGGGGCAGAGCGGCAAACTGTGCGAAACCTCAAGATGCTGCCGTTTGTCTTTTGTGTGTGCGCGTGTGCGCGTGTCTTTATTTGTCTCTTTGTTTTTAGCGATGATTAAGGGTTCGGTGAGCAAGTTAATTTATGAGCGCTGGTCAGGTTGCGATGTATTTATTTATCTATTGCTTACTTTGTTTTGTACTCGACGAAAAGTGCATTTGACGATGGCGTTCAAGTGTTAGTTGAATGTGGGGGGACGGGTTTGTCGGTGGGTGGATGGATTTGGCATGTGCGAAGATGGTTGAGGCGAAAGTGAATCGGCAAAGCGTGGGGAGTTTGGTTAAGTGGAAACAAGGCTTGGTAGGTGAAAATACTTCGGGATATCGGAATGGCGTACGAAAGAGACCAATTATATTTTGAGATTTGAGAATACTTTAAGGTGAATATTAATAGATTAAAAAAGTAATTACTTTCAGCAGAGCTGACTATCGAGTGATTTTATTTTAAGATGTAAACTGCATTAGGGTTATATACTTCAAATGTAAAAAAAAAACTAACACATTGATACCACATTATGGCTCACAGTATACAACAGCCTATAAAATAGCACCCAGAATGCTCATGCATGTTTAAATTATATTGTTACTACTGTTGTCATGTAATAAACTAAAGCTTAATCAAAAAACATTAAATCATGTTTTCTTTTTTAAAAGCCATTGTCTTTAAATGTTACGTTGAAGTACTTTGTTATAGTTTACAAAGCTTGTATTCATTTATTGCCTTTAAAATAACCCCTTTATACTGCGTTTATTAATCACTCCCACATCAGCACCTGGCTCAATAGAAACCTGTGTTGGCACCATTTCAATTCAGAACGAGTTGAGTAATTTGGTTAAAAAAATATATATATAATCTAAAATATAATACACTATACAAAGCAAACAACATCTGTAGCTCGGCGAAATAAAATGGCGTTTTTTTTACGGAACGAATGTCGTCATCAAGTAAATATTGTATTTGGCCTACGAATTAATATTTTAACTTCCCCAATGAGGAAAAAAAACCCATTACCCTACTCTTCAATTTCTGCCACACCGTTTCTATTGACCGTGACCCACTTGTCTTGTGCACCGCAAACAAATGCGTTCATTGTGCTGGCGCTTGAGCCGCGGCAGTGCATGCGGATTGGCGGCGGCTTTTGCAACCGAGCCGCGTCGTCGACGACTAACCGCCCGGCGTGCCGCACCGTTTTTCACCTCGCTCTCCTCTGCTTGTGTTGTAGGTGTTCCATTACCAATGGGAAGTGAGAGGGGCAGTGGGAAGATGTTGCATACTGTGTTGCCGTGACTCGCCGGCCCGTTGTGAGCAGGTCGGCATGTCTCGGTTTGAAACCGCCGCACCTGTGCACACCTTCGCTGCTCTCGTGGCGTGTCCCCCCCCACGTTCCGTCCTGTCACGGCCGGCCACTTTGCAAGACACCGTTGCGCCACGACAAAAAACCCGCAGCTGCCCAAGTAGAATTGCGCAGGATTCGCTTGTGTCGTTAAACCAGAACGAACTTTCTTTTTTTTTACCTTTCAATTTTTGTTTTATATATTCGCCTGTATAATACGTTGTAAATCAAATTTGGATTCTGCCTAGGAATATAGTTGATCGTGTATTGTGGCCTCATTAAATACATTGGTTTATATTTTACCGCCCATTTAACTGTGGCCAACAATCAAAATGTTTGTGGCCACGCGTAGCAGACATGTAATCCACTTGTCTGGTTTAAAAATGTATAATTTAAATCTACATTTTGGTACAACCGTAGTTTGCAGAGGGATGGGGAATAAAACATTTTTTAAATACATGTTATACTTCCAATATTGAAAACGGCGTTAAATGCAACACATATGCCAATGATTTACTGCATGTAAATTGTCCAATGTAACATTGCGATGCTTAACAATTATTTCGCCGTGCGACTTTGCAGAGTATGCTTTGAGTGTTGCGTTTTGATTACGAGCAAAATAGCGCGAAATAAGCTGCATGAACGCCCTATTACAAGAATAATAGAATAATTAGCTACGACATATTCTTAAACTGTAGTGACACAACAGGTCAGTTGTGTTCAGACAGAACACTTTACATTCTCATGGGCCTTGGCCATATAAAACACAATCCTTTGACATACATGCTCTGTAAGACACAAACTGGGTTTTTGGAATTTTCTGTTCAGACAAATGTATACCAGTTAACTCTATAAACATTGAGGGTGTTATTATTCCAAGACGCCTTGACAGAGTGGAAGTCACTGATTTTGCCACGGCAGTACTTTTTTTTTTAAACCAAAATTTCAATGAGCAATGGCCCAGGACCATGGGGTACTGCAATACTTACCACGTATCCTATCTTTCTCATTGCTATACAAGTCCAGATGTTTGGTCCAATCCCATAATGAAAACCCACAGAAACGCATCTTATTCATGCCATCTAATATTTACCTGGGAAGGACTCGCTGAGCCTCAAGACTCTTTGCCGAACCTTCCCTACATTGAGATTTTTTTGGGCAGTTCCAATAATTGGCGTTTGGCTAAACCCACCGCCCATGAGACGGATGCCACTCGGGCATTAACATCTCCGGGACACATCGAGCAAACCCTGGAGTTCACCCGTCCTCGTGATAAGCAGGTGTTAGCCTGCTTAGCTTTCCATGGTCTGATGAAATTGGGCGCATTTAGGGTGAATAACTTGCATTTTTATTTCTTCTAACAAAATCGGGCTTTTTTCTCGCCTTTATTGCAAATGAGGCACTATAAATCTATTCCTGTAAAAGCCTTTACATAAAATGTACTTCAGTGCACACTACCTTTTTCACGTCATTCATTGGTAGCAGTAAATATTGTGCTTCCATTTTACTCTGTTTTGTATATTTTTTAAACATTATTTATTGTCTGTTGGGTTATCATTTGCCGCGTATTGCTTAGACATTGTCTTGACAAACGTTGGTTCATTGCTGCTGCTTTGTTTGACAGTCGCATTACATTTTTTTTCAAGTTGTCTTCATTCTGGCAAAGGGTTTATCTTGGTATAATTCACATGCACCGATATCATTTGGCGCTTCGCTCTGTGTTTTTGGAAATAGCAAATAGGAGAATATATGTGGCTGGATGAGAATCTACAAAAATGGAGTTTTAATATCCTCGCAACTAATTTAATCTACCATCGTGTAGCAAAGCACTTTGCATTATCACCTTAAAAAAGCTTGCCTGTACCAAAATAATGATTTCACATTTAAGAATCCACTACTCCACACGGCTGTGGCTTCCAAACCCATTTTTTTAGATCACGATCTGTAATCCAGCCCCCATATACTAACTTCTGCTGCTATATTTGGCTGTGATGTAACACAAAATAGAAGTTTGTAACTAATCATGCATTAACTGATAGTAAATGTACTGTACAACTCAGTGCTGTCTCAGACAAGAGAATGCTAAATAAAAAAAATACTAAAAAAAACAATGCTTTATAACCTTGCATGTTTATTTGCTTCAATTAAATTTATTACAGCCTGCTTGGAACGATATAAAAGTAACAGTCGTACCGAATGCTACACAGTCATCTGCATTCATGATAAATACATTTTGGTAAAGGAAATACTGTTAATGGATAACATGGCAGTGTGAATATTTGACGATTTATGCAGTTAAGTGAACAGTTTGCCGACAAAAGCGATACCTTGTGGCTAAACGTTTAGATGCAAGCAGGACACACTTCGTTATCGCACAGAATCCAGCCACCGTTGTTAACTTAGAGACGCAACCCACACCCTTGTCTGTACACGTTCCCATTGACGCATTGCCAAAATTTGCGATATTTACATACCTGTCAACCCCTTATTATAGACCAATTCAGACCTTATTGGTCACCCCGCGCTCCTATAAATCTCAAGATTCATCCGACAAAGTCCCGTCACAAGGGAAAAACAAACAGACAAAAAAGTTATTTTTGCCAGTATCTAAATGGCTGTACGCCGTATGGACATGAACTCAATTTCCCTGTACAGGAATAGGGGTAAACCGTATGGGTTGACAGGTATGCATTTACGACTTGCATACGAAATAACCCCTGACGAACACTGAAACTTAAACAACGTGTGATCGACTTCCCACTCGTGGGAAATTAACCGTACGTTTGTAACAAATTTAATTTACAAGCACAGACACAATCATAAGTACATTAGTTGGAAATAAACGAAAATATTGTGTTGCGTACAACGCAGCTAAAATCTTAAAGCACTTTTATTACAGTATCGCATTGCAGCGGCCTTTGAACTGAAGGCGTAGACACATACCATGTGCAATGGAGCGATAAATACGAAAGGCAACGCAAGTTGATTTTTAAAGCTTATAAATTACAATGCATTGTTTTTATCACCAAGCTCTGAGGGTGCGGTGTCGGACCTGCATGAAGTCGCCCGCTACCATCGGACGAGATTGTGCACTCTGTAATCAAATTCCTTTTCAACACCAACGTACCTGGAAATTTACTTTTAGGCTTCAAGGCTTCAAGATGTACGTGACTCGGAACTAAATATTGTCCAGCGCATGAAAAGGTTACACCACGAGACGTACATTCTTAAGTAAAATGGAACCCTTAATGTCCGTAAGGCCCCACGGTAATATGCATCTTGACTTTGCACACATCGTCGCGTCAATCTATGCAGACGGAGATAGTTTATTCTCTCTGGGCTCGGCGACTCGGGTGGTCACCAAATAAGATCGTTCAATGCCCCACGAGGGCTCGTGATCTCATTGTGGACGCGGTTTTGGTCTTGAGGAAGTTTACGATTTATGAGTTTGAGCAGAATCGTCATTGTAGAGGTAAACATACACTCGCTTGCAAAGCTTTTCGTGGTTCTGCCCTGCACAGCTTACATAATTCCTTAACCACCTCTGGGAGTTCCGGCCTTAATGATTAATTTACAACAAAAGTTAGGAGAGAAAAAAACTACGTACTGTACTCTACTTTCCCTCATTTGATTATTCATTGTGTTAGGTCTCTGTCAAATAAAAGACAAGTAAATTGCTGTGACAAATACTGTTGTTAGCCTCGCACCTTTATCTGTATTCTGGGGAGACTGAAATTAGAATCACTATCACTCTGGTCAGACACTCCTAGTTCGATATATCAATAGTTTGTATTTCATATACATACTAGTAAAATACAATACATAATTAAATGTATTTGACCTCGTTATAAAACATATAGGGGTCCCACATCCTAGATTTGGTAGTTTCTTATATTAAATCAAGGGGTCACTGGTTTATATAGATGCCGTATACATTTACTTTTTAAAAGTTAGTTTCCCATATTCCTAAAGGAGCTTATGGAAATATATTTACTGGATCGGTGGTGGAAATCACACTATCCTGTGTGGGGGCCAGTTCATTCATAAAACAATGTTGCTTTGTCGCTGAATACAATTCATCAGGCACTGCCCTTTTTCCTGGACCCTGGGAGGAATGATCTGCTGGGTCATCTCTTGACTGGAATTTGAAGTTGGGTATCTTCTGATCCGGAGCCTGTTGCTCTATCGAGCTACGCTGGGCTGGTCCCGTGCAATTTGTATGCAAGCACAGACGTGTTTATGATATATGTATGTGTCTGCATGCATACCTGTAAATACTAGGCATGTAACGATGCATGGATTCACCGATTACAATTATGGTTTTGGTACATGCATTGAATCGTGGCGACCTAAGAGTCAATATTCAATTTGTTGTATGCAATTGGGTCTCGGCACTACATTCACAACAATATTATAACATCGATTCTTGAATCGAATCGTGAGGGTAGGCGAGTCATTACATGCCTAATAAATACGTGAACACAAGAAATCTGACATGCGACGCCCTGATCGTCGCTACAACCGCAATAACCACCCTCCAATGGAGGGCACAAACCTTTAAAAATAAACTCATCACATGAAATACTTTGCACGTTCCAGTTAGGTTATCAGCATTTACAGGGATCAACAACAATAAAACGACAACGTGTAGGGTGGGGGAAAAAAAGGTGCAACGAGCAAAACTTTTTCTGTTATCACAATAAAACAACCACGCGCAAGACACAACTCCCGTGACGGGGGGGGGGGTGGAGGGGACGCGGTCATTGCTGCGGCTGCAAGCTTCCAAACGTGGTGAAGAAGCCCTCCATCTCGCGCTGCAGCGCCGCGTTGCGCTGCTCGGCGTCCGCCTGGGCCCTCTCGGCGTTCCTCATGCGGATCTCCAGCATGGTCGTCTTCTTCCTCTCCTGCTCCAGCTCGTCGCTCAGCGCCGTCACCCGGCCCTGCAGCTCCTGCTTGCACGTCTCCAGGCTGGTTGTGGGAGGCGTGGAGGTGGCAGAAAAAGATTAAATGGAACGTTCCTCAATCAAAGCCAGCTCCCGGTTTTATTCGTTCCGACAAAAGTGTTGCCTGCCTGCCTGCCCGCCCGCCCGCTACCCTGAATGTATCTTAAGTGCACGAGCAGATCGCCATGCATGCGTCAGATCTCGTTATAAAAGCTCGGAAGCGGAGCAGGCTTGATCCTGCTCAACGTTTTGTATGGGAGTACTTCGTGGCAATTCCAAGTGTCGGGGAGGCTATCAAGGCAGTGGATTCTTGGATCTAACTGTGCATTGCTTTGAGTTGTTAGCCGCGCCTCGTGTGTGGGTATCTCTGGGTGCTCCGGTTTCCACCCACGTGGCACAGTCACGAACAGAATGAGCCAAACATCCGATGTAGCTGTGGACCCTCCTTAAAAATTATTATTGAGACTTGGTGTGACTTTCCTAAGTAAATAAGGAGCATTATTATCGTTAGTATATTAATAGATTACCCAGGAAAGTCGTAAGGTTCATGAGCATTTGGTCATTCCCCTTTTGAATTGAGTGTGGGAGGAAGCCAGAGGTACGTAAGAACAATAAACCCACACTCATGGGAGTAAGGCACTCGAGCGCTGCACAGATGGCAGAAATCTAATTGTTGTACTGCCTCAAACACCACATTTCCCTGGAATTGCTCTTCTCGTTCAGGCACCATTCGCATGAATCCACCAACCATGCCTTGCGCAGTTTTCCCAAAGCTTACCATCTTAGTGGCACGTGCAAATGCTGTACTGTTTTGGGAGGGTGATGTATATGACGACGGATGTGTACAGTACGTAGATAAATGACACCAACAACAAAAAGCACCAATAGACTAAAATGGAAATATAAATAACTCGGAGGTATTTAAATGAGGTCAATCATGAACGTTTAGATTTTGCCATCGCATTCCAAACGATTCCTTTTAGATGCGTGCAATCGTTATCGTGGCCGCTTTGAGAACTGCAGCGCGATTCGGAAGACAGAGTCCAACACACCAAGAGCAAAGACGATGAAACCTCAGCCTGCAGCGCGCGTTTGACAATGCCGCTTTCGTAAGCTCACAAGGAGCCGCAAGACAGACGGGAGAGCATTTAGACGCCCTCGCGTAACCACACTCACCTCCGTATCTTGCCCTCGTAATCGAGCTTCTGCTTGGACAACTCCATCTGCATCTTCGCCATCAAGTTGCTCAGCACTTGCGTGTTGATCGAACTGGCCGAGTCCGTCGGCGAGAGCATAGGATCCCAGTCGCTGCCGCTGGACTTGAGCCGGTCCCTCTGCGCTGCCGCGCTTTGACCCCTCGCGTCGTCCAGCCAAAACCTGGCGGCGGCGGCGTCGTCACTCGTGCCGGGCGGCTCGTCGCCACAGGACGACGCGTGGTTGCGCGTGCGTGGGGGCTTTGAGACGGAGCTGCACCACATGGCCCCCTCGCACGCGCCCGGCGATCCGTCCGCGTTGCCTGGAGGTGCCACGTTGTCATAGGTCGACTGGCGGTTGGCGGCCATGCCGGCGCCGGGACTGTCCCTGTTTGGCCTCCGCTGGACGGGGGAGTGAGATTCGTCTCTGGGGTCGTCGGCCGAGCCGGCCCACCCGCTCGGCGTCCTGTCGTCGCGGCCCTGCTCGCTCGCTCCCTCGTCGCCGTTGGCGATGGCCGCGTTTTGTGACGGCCTCATCTGCTTCCCCACCGAAATCCTCATCGACGAGTACTTCCTGGCCTTGAACGGTTTGTCCCTGAACAGCTCGGAGGCTATGCCGCCCTGAGCCAAACTCTGCAACACGTCCTGTGACAATGACCCGCTTTGGAAGCCCAGTCCGTTCTTTTCGTAGCAACCCGGCTGCTCCGCGCACAGGCTCAGGGGCGATGACAAAGCGCCCCCGTCGGTCTGGGCAGGGGAGCTCGACTCGTCCCACGACACTCCGCTCTCCCTCCGCCGGAAGCCGGTCCCATTTGTTCTGCTCAGAGACGACTTGGAAGCCTCCGGGCCGCGTGCGAAGAGCACGACATGCTGCTCGATCAAGGTGGACATCAGGTGTTGCACCGTCGTCGCTCCTGCAAATCGGAAATACGTGTTTAGACCGGAGGAATCCGATGAGCTGTGAAGCTAGATTTTAAGCTTTCGTGACTGCAAGGACTCATACTCTAATGTCTTTTCGGTAAAGTCACGTAGGTTAAAAAATAAAATTAAAATTAATAAAAGTAATAATATAAATAAAATAATAAATCACGACGTTTCGGAGGCAACACAAGTCTCCGTCATCAGGTGGGACCGTCACAGCCAGATTTCTATCCACCAAGATTTACTGATACAGTAAATTTAGCTGCGACGGTCCCACCTGATGACGGAGACTTGTGTTTATTATTTTATTAATATTATTACTTTTATTAATTTTCTTTTTTACCTACGTGACTTTACCGGAAAAAAACCTGAGAGTGTAGCTCATGAAGCGCTTCTACACATGTCCAGTAGCGATCGATTCAAATGCAGACGAGGCCGCGATGTCAACCGTTGCCGATCCATCGTCGTGGATCGACCCGGTAAAGCCGCCCGCACCTTCCATGATGGTTGCTGGGTCCTCCACTTTAGGCCTCAGGATGTTTGGTCCGAAGACGGTGGCCAGATTCTGTATACTCATCTTGTTGATGCTGGCGTGCGACTGCACCTCGTACAGGAAGCTGGTGGCAAAGATGTCATATGTCGGTACACTGGTTAGAACACCAGCCTGTCTTCTTGAACTGTGGTGTATTTGCGAGCACTCTGTTTTGAGCTAAAAGGGATTTAGCTTGTTTTTTGACAGAAAGAGCACCAATGCATTTCGACCACCCGTAGTGTTGTTCAAGGCAAATTTTGAACTGTACGAATTAGAGGTGCTGCAAACCTGTTTCCATCTTATTTCGGCATCTTTAATATTCACAAAAGTTATTCCCTCAGAAGCTGTGGCAACATGAACAAATGCACAATGACTCTGATGAAAGCCAAAGAACTTGAGAAAAACGGCTCCTCAACAAGAACCATTTTGGTTCGTGTGGTGTTAGTGGTGCTTGCCACTGGCCCTGTTTGTACCGAGTCATTGCTTAAATTACTACAAAAATAGATCGATATATAAACCATTCTCTATCCACCAATGGATGAAGGCCCCCCCTTGCCCCCCCCATGTAATATCAGTAATTTGGGTTTTTTGGCCATCCTTTTTAAAAAAAAATTTATGGACCTCAATTGCCACTCGGTAATTTCTCCAAAAGAGGCCCTTAACATCTCCACGTCTCTCTGGCCACAGAATTATCCACCTCAATGGGCTGCCTTGTTAAATTAATGACGGCGAATTACATTTTAGTGGGGAAGAGACTTACCTGCAAATGTACTTGAGGAGGTTGAAGTTTGCGAGTGGTAGGCTGTTCGCAAGTTGTGTCAGTTCCTTTACTCCCTGCCACCGGACAGAAACACACCACACACACGCGCGCAAGACTTTTAAAAAGCACAATCAATTAATGAGACTTTAATATCTAAATACGTTAACGTGTATTAAAATGCTATAAATAAATAAAAATCGGTGGGCGGGTGGCTAAGAGGCCAAAGTAATGAGCTGACAGCGCTGAGCTTCTGCGTTCTAATCCGAGAAGCTGGCCATGATTAAGCCAGGGGCTCTGGAGTGCTTTGAGTTGATCGTCTCGGCCCACTCTCCAATGTTTCACTGCCACGTGATGAATAGTTCTACACAGCACGGGTGTGTAGAAAATGCTGCCCCCTCCCCTAGGGTGGATTCTAGTAGGTAACTTGCAGGAAACTAAGTAGTAGTTCTGTGATGTCTTCTTCCATGAGCCATTCTGTATTACCTAGACCCCGGGGGTGATAGCTGATCTGTGAGTGTTCTAAATGGGTTCTTTGTCTAATGACACAGTACGGATAGCATAATTGGAATTAGTTCATTCAGAGCTCAGCGTTTATCACTTAAGACATTTTCAAAATGCTTCCCGTTCCATAATTCTAATACGTTTCTCTTTCAGCTCTGCTCCGACACCATTAATTAGCAGTTACATTTTAATAAATACTAAATCGGGGAAACGCATTTACCGTAGTGTGACAGCTTCTCTGCAATAACAATTATTAGCAGCAAAGAGGTGTTTTGTTTTAGAGAAAATAAATCTGTTGACAAAGTGTAATTACACTCGATGTCAGCGTGTAACAATGTGTTTGCCGATGCTCAAGGGTGAAAGAGATTACCCATTTTTATCGGAGGAAAAATGTATCGTATTTTTACAGATACTCTCAGCAGAATTCACAGTGCAAACATGCATTCTGGCTTTGTGTGTGCAATCGAACGATGCTAGGCGGCAACTCTTCGCTTTTCATCAACAGCAGATTTTGATCGTCAATTACAATTCCCACTCGTTATCAATATAGCGGCTTGTCATAAAGCATACTAATAAAGTCCTGCATTCGTCAAGGAAAATCCTCACTGCTTTAAGATATTTCGGTCAATACCTTTGAAGTGTCTTCACGTGGCAGGACACCAGAATAACCCAAGGGAAAAAAAAACCCCCACGCAGACAAGGGGATAGCAATCAAAGCTCTGCACAGACGGATTGAAGAATCCATTGCCGTACTGGTCACTTGGCAGCCCAAGCCTCTAAACAACCTGGTATTCAAACTTGATTTGGACCTGGTATTCCCAATCAGACCTCGCGTTCAATATCGGCTCGTTGTTGTCACTTTCTCACCCGCCCCTACTGAACATATGTGGGGGAAAAAAGGAGCGTCAGTGCTCATCGCATCCTGCCGGTCTAAAAGATTAGATTTCAATAACCCGAGGTGCTTCAACCCTGCCCAGTGTCCGACATCTGACAAGATGCTATCGTAGGCGGCGTGTCGCTCTTCCCCTTCTTCAAGTGTCAAGTTTCATTGATTAGGTGTAGCCCTGTGAGCCATTCGGCTCTTGAATCGGGTGCAACCGCAACAAACAAAAAAACCAAAACATGAACAAGAAAACATCTTAAAGTGACTATGTGCAAACAGAAAATCCAAGAAAAGACAGCAAAATATTGCAGAAAAAGCACCGTACACCAACACTGTGCAAAAATCCCAGTGGGATGCAAGTCAAACAACAACAACCACAAGACAACTTAGATTAAGGCCACCAGTCTAACTCTGTACTACAACAAACAAACATGGCCAAACCGAAAAACTTTTCAAAAATCACCAAAATAAAGCAATAGAAGCAATGAAACAGTGCAGGTCATAGGAACTGTGACCGAATTTTCACAATAAACGACGTAAACAACATGTACCACCAAACTCTGCAGCCATAGCTGGCTGCATGAGTCACTCCACAACAGCAGGAGCATCGGTCGGAGTGTCAACATTTTTCAATGCACCTTTAAGATCAGCGCACTAAATCAAAAACACAGGTCATACTTCTTCCGTACGACCGGTGCAGATGCGGCTCAACGACTGCAATTTCACAACTCCGGTGGACGGGAGGGAGGCGGGGGGGGGACCGACCACCAGAAAAATCGGCGTCATTCGCTCGCGATGCGTTGTCCGTGAGAGCAAACGACCGCCAGGGGGAGGAATCGCCCCACGTCCAGAGTTGAGAGAGCGGATCGGCGGCCCTCCTCCGTCGGCCGAAATCCGGAGGAATCTTTCCCCCCCCCCCCCCAATTTCTGGATGCGGCGCCTCCGCTCTTGGCAGCCGAAGAGAACGACGTCGCAAAATAAATAAATATCCTCATCGCCGAGGAGCCGAGTGTGGAAGCGCCGGGCTCATTGTGACCTCTCTCTCTCTCGCACGGCAACTGTGGCTCGCGCTGAGCGTGGTCAAGACGCGCGTTCTACCGTCCCACAAATGGGAAGGGGTCACGAACTCCTGCTGGGTGGTGGTGGTGGTGGTGGAAGTCCGAACCATCGAAAAACACATCCTGGCCGTGTTGCTGCCATCCACACAGCGTCACGCAGCCTCATTGTATTGGTTGAAACAACTTCGCGTTGAACCGATAACGCGTTTCAAAACGATTGCTTTTCCACCCCGCCGTACGAGAAAGAGGAAAACGGCATGCGGAATGTAGTGCGCTAACCACTGCGCCACCGCTCTCCTCCCCCTCCCCCACATACGTGAAGGAATCTCTGGAGCACCCCAACTATCAACGCTCTTCACTCGTGGAGCCTAACACAAACTCCTCCCGCGGGTCAATATTTAACCATGGTCTGTTTAAACATGGCATTTAGTGCTTGGGAGTGATAACACCGATTAGACATTCTGCGAGCAGAATGTCCACTATTTACGGTTTCTCGTTTTACGGCTTCTTCATTGATATACATTGCTGCCGACTACTGTGTTGTTCAGGATAGAGGTGGCAATTTAAAAGGGGAACTCGCGTTAGAACGATGGGAAAAATAAGCAACAAAATGCAGCCAATGAAAACGTAGCTCTGAGGTTGCTGAAAACTTGTTCATTTTGTCTTTTTCACCATCTTCAACCCATAATGGTAGGTTTTTACCCTTTTAACTGGTACAAAACTGACACCTTTATTCAAGGCATCATGTTTGCAATGACCACAACACAAGTAGTCAATAAAGCAAACAAAAAGAAGCAACTCTGATAAGGATAATAATATGCACTGTCCTTGAAGTTGATTGGCCCACACCCGAGACGGCTTTCTTTAGAGCCTAGTCCCCATTGGTGTAGGGCCAGATGACACCAGAAGGCGTACAACTACTTGTGTTGTGGTCATTGCAAACATGATGCCTTGAATAAAGGTGTCAGTTTTGTACCAGTTAAAAGGGTAAAAACCTACCATTATATTTTGCCACTGGTAAAAGAGATCTCATAGCGTAAATGTTCACCCCGAACTCTCAATACTCTGATATTGCACTGTTTTTGAGTTGTACGCCTTCTGGTGTCATCTGGCCCTACACCAATGGGGACTAGGCTCTAAAGAAAGCCGTCTCGGGTGTGGGCCAATCAACTTCAAGGACAGTGCATATTATTATCCTTATCAGAGTTGCTTCTTTTTGTTTGCTTTATTGACTACTTGTGTTGTGGTCATTGCAAACATGATGCCTTGAATAAAGGTGTCAGCTTTGTACCAGTTAAAAGGGTAAAAACCTACCATTATATTTTGCCACTGGTAAAAGAGATCTCATAGCATTTTCAACCCGGTTGTTGTATCGGCATCACGGCACGTGAGCAATGAGAATGGCCCACGGAATGTGACAACACAGAACTGCTTCTGTGACCGCTTCACGTGACCTCATTTGTCGCCACTAGAACATGAAATCCACATTCCCACCCATCCTGCCCCAGATAAATGTTTGTCATGTAGCAGTCAAACCAATTATTTTTTAAATCTTTGTTTCTTTCGGTACAGTCACGTAGAAAGAAAATAAATTAAATTATAGAGTACGACGTTTCGATTGCAACACAAGCAGCCGTCATCAGGTACAACTAAATTTGAGAGAGAGACAAAACACAGACGCGGAGACACATAGACAGACACACAAGCAGAGAGAGACACAACACAGAGACACCCAGAGAGAGAGACACAACATAGACACGCAGACAGACACACAAGCAGAGAGAGACAACACAAAGACACAGTGTGTCTATGTTGTGTGTCTCTCTGTGTGTGTCTATGTTGTGTGTCTCTCTGTGTCTCTGTGTTGTCTCTCTCTGCTTGTGTGACTGCGTGTCTATGTTGTGTGTCTCTCTCTTTGTGTCTCTGTGTTGTCTCTCTCTGCTTGTTTGTCTGTCTGTGTGTCTATGTTGTGTGTCTCTCTCTGTGTGTCTCTGTGTTGTCTCTCTCTGCTTGTGTGTCTGTCTGTGCGTCTATGTTGTGTGTCTCTCTCTATGTGTCTCTGTGTTGTCTCTCTCTGCTTGTGTGTATGTCTGTGTGTCTCCGTGTCTGTGTTCTATCTCTCTCTCAAATATAGTTCTACCTGATGATGGTTGCTTGTGTTGCAATCGAAACGTCGTGTTCTATTATTTAATACATTTTCTTTCTATGTGACTTTACCAAAAGAAGCTAAGAGTAATTCCTGCAGTCACGAACGCTTCAATTCAAGTTTAAATTATTTTGTAATTCTGAGAGCGGAAATGTTGCCAAATTAAGTGGAAACCAACATCGATTTTGACTTTGTATGTAGTCATTGATGACCGCATTGAGGACTCCAAGTTTAACTATGGCGGCTATCAGGATAAAAACTAAAATTCAGGATCTCAGCAATGTTGTTGTAAATTAATATTGATTCCTCAGAATATTTGTTTCCACAAGAACCAACATGCAACCACATTGGGTCAGGGACCACATTGGGTCAGGACAAAGTTGGAACCAAAAAGATAGTGTGTAAAAATGTATACTCTACTAAAACGAAAATCGAGCCACTGTTTCACAAAAAGGGCGAGAAAGTGATCTTACATATCAGGTTTTAGTCGATATACGTGGACACAGACTCGCATGCAAAGATTGCATTGCTATTAAAACCAAGCAGGAACCAATCTTCGAAAGGAGAAGCAACACATCCAACTATTGCCGACTACCTAGTGGGGAACAAATATTCGTTCATGGCACAACAAATATTCGGGGAGGGGAATATTTATTCGCCAGTTTGACGGCTTTATTTCTTAAAACAAATGTGAGTGCTCTGGGACGGTCCTAGCCCTCTCATATGATAACCCCCCCCCCGCCCCCCACCTTCTTAGACCTCCCCTCGCGTGTTCATTTTAATAAAAGTTCAGCCGCACGTCGGAAAATGAGAGTGAAGAAAGAGAATCTACGAGCAGGAGAAAGAAAAAATGTAGGACGTCGGTGCTCGCTTGTTTGCGCTCGACAGTGGTGCCACTAACCTCGCTCTGGTTCTTGGCCAGGAGAGAAGCACAAGAGAGGAACTCGCTGTACAGGGAGAACGGCACCACGGGCTCGGGCAGCTCCCGCAGGTAGAGCTTCACGAGGGAGGCCACCGTGTGGACGTCCGTGTCCCTGCGGAGCCGCACGCCCGGTAAAAAAATGACAGCGCTCGCGACACACGATCACGACATGCTCGCGACACGCTCGCGACACGCACACACACACGTGTGACGACGCTTGCGGCACGCGCGCGACACACACATGCGCTCGGGAGACACAACACGCGCGACACACACACACACACGTGTGACAACGCTCGCGACACGCTTGCGACACACGTGTGACAACGCTTGCGGCACGCGCGCGACACACACACGCGTGACACACACACACGCGCTCGGGAGACACAACAAACACCGCGGGCACGTGGGCGCTCGGCTTTGGCCCTGCGACGGGGAAGGGGGCCTTCGGATTCAGAACGGAAAAATAAACCCAAATTTATTGTTATTGTCGTGTACTGCGGTCACGTGGGGGTTGTCTGATGACGTGGTGGGAAGGCCTTCGGCTAGCAGTGCATTGAGAAGGTCTCAACGTTATTTGCTGAACTGTGGGGCAATGCTGTGGGGAAGGGCTTTGTAGCTGAAAGAGCCAACATTGTGTACGCGGAAATGCTTTTTGTATTGAGGCAAAACTTTGCTCAGTGTCTCCACACGTAAATAAAATGTGTTTTGGTCCATCGGACTATTCGCTTTCCAGAACCAATATCACCAAACAGCATTTGTTTAACCAAGCAAACTCTCGACCGGTTTCAATCTTCTGGGTCTCATCAGCAGAGCCAGCCTTGTGAAACAAATGCTGCCTGGTTGGTTACCAGATGCCCTCAGCTCAACAACCATTATTATAAACTTCTCCCCTTCACCAGCCCGCAATGACCAGTATGGTGAAGTACGGTCAAACAACCCTGACGACTGGCATGGGCAGTGAATTGACAAGGCCTGTGAATAAATTATTACTATTTACAACGATTCTAGATTTGAAGCTACCGTGACTGCAAGTATTCATATTCTTAGGTTTTTTCGGTAAAGTCACGTAGGTAAAAAATCAAAATTAACTTTTATTAATTTTGATTTTTTACCTACGTGACTTTACCGAAAAAACCTAAGAATATTTACGAGTGCGACGTGGCTTTGACAGATCACGTGAGCTGACATCGCAATACTTTGGCCGGGTCACGATGCCTCATCCCAGCGGTGTCTTCATTGCCCCATCCGCCCGCCAGACGGTGGTGGTGGTGGGGGGGGGGGGCTTCCCTGCTCTCTCCTTTGGCCCGTTTCATTGCATCCGGAGAGAAGCGCGATCCATGGCCAAGTGAAAGTGCAATGGGAAAACTTTTTTTCATAAATGAGATTTTTTATGCAATCGTCCGAGAACTGGGCGGAGAAACGACTCCCCATATTCACAAGCAACCCCCTCCGGTTTAATCCCGAGTGGTAGACAAAAGCTTAAACCCAGAGAATGGCAGTGCCGATTCAGCGCTCTTTAATACGTGTCAAAGCCACCCACCTCTTGACAGCGCAACAGCGCACGTGTGGCTGCAGGCGGCTCTCTCGCGCCTCAACAGCAAAAAAACGAACGCTTGTTTATTTCACTGCGTAATTTGCCCTGAAATAGGCAGAAGGAAATTCGTTGCTCCCCGCGACTGAAACCGTTCGTTTTGTATGTGGGTACGTACGTTGGAACTTCTTTCGCGCCGTACGTAGCCGACCTTGCCAAATCGGAGGTGCGGTTTTTAGTGCCAAGTCAGCTCCTCGCCAACGAGGCCGCCCCGCCCCCCCCCGTCACAATTCTCGTTTTATTGTTTTTCCCCATTATAGCCGCAGCATGGGCTTTTCTTTTTGTCGTCCTCACGATTCCTTTCATTGCTTTTTGTGTGAACGAAACTCTGCCGCACCGCCCACACTTTCTTCACACATGCATTGCCCGAGGGCTAACTTTGCTTGGCCCTGGCCATCAGCAACCGATCGCTCGTCCGCACGCGTTTCTTGCGCGCATCCGACGCCTTGGGTACAAAGGTCGATACAAATATAACGGCGTCTGTTTAAGTCCTATCCCTGGTAAAAAAAAATTAAAAAAACACCTCGATGTTTTGGCCGGCTGGCATTCTTCAGGAAATACTGAGGGTTTACAATATTTACAAAAAAAAAACACGGGGCCATATCACTGCAGCACTCCGCATACAAATGGGCACTAAAAAAAGCAGACAATGCACACAGCTTTACAATGCGTATAAAATAATACGGTGCCGTTGATTGCTTTTCAGGACAAAATGAAAGACCTTGAAGAAAGGACGTGGTCTTGCATGCCTCTCAAATCCATCATCCTTTGAACCACTCACTCGCACATCACTCTTATTCGCCGATTCGAGCAAAACCCGTGCCGTCCATTGCTTTCGAGCGCTTTAGCCACGCCGATAATAGATCCGTCAAACGTGTTGCATGTTCTCGCCGGTATTATGGGGACTGAAGGGAGTTGTGTTCTGTCGAAATTAAAAGACGTTATTATATATATTAAATAAGAAATGCAGCGTGCTGCGGTTGAGCATCGGCTGGCGTCGCGACTCTCGTCGGAGCGAGTGGCACGCGCCGAGAGCCGGTGCAGTTCACGGTCGAACGTTCCGCGTCGTTGTCACCATCAGCGCTCTCGCGCAAGCCAACGAGCGCGCGCGATCTCTAAAGGCCGCGAATATCGTTCCCGCTGGCGATGAATGAAGAAAGATGGTGAAGATGTTGAAGAAGAAGGAGAGAAAAAACGACGCATGCGCGGATACTGACGTTGAAACGAAAGACAGTGGTCGAGGATGATGATGACGACAACGACGACGACGATGATTACGATTTTACGACGTTATTAAAGAGTCGACAGTTACACGCCGATGTTTGTTATTGACAATGATCGTGATGATGATGATGATGATTATTATAGTACTACAGTGCGTCGTGTTATTTTTCAAAGATGTCTTTGGGTTATTTTTGGGTTGAAGTAAAGGTATGTTCCAGCGTACTCAAATAAAGTCTATTGTACATTTCCGCGCGCCTGCCCTCTGGATTGTTTTAATTGTTTTTACTTGGCGAGGGCAAATTCCAGCAGGGATGTTCTCTGCAAGGGGCAAGCAAAAAGAAAGGCGATTGACTGCAGTTATTTCCTGTGTTGCTACAAGGTCGTAAGCGTGCCAAGCCACACGGGGATTAGTAGGAGCCCTGAACGCGTTCAGCAGCGTCCACAGCGAGCGGTGTACCTACCACACGGGTGCTGCTGGGATTAAACGAAAACATTTGCGTTTTCTTGGGTCTACTGGAGGTTCCTTTTATCACGGTTGCTGAGCACAGGCCCAAATCAAAAGCAAATTACAAGGGCATTCGGCGTCCTTGCCATTCCCAAAGTGCAAGGCTGTCTGCCATGTACTCCAATACGCTCATACGATCTGCCTTGTTACATTTATACTGCTGGGTGGATGGAGGCCCGGGGGGGGGTGGGGAATTTAAGAAACGTTCCCATTTTTTCATCTGCCACGCCAGGAGGTGAACATCTGGATTGTAAGTCCAGCGTCCTATCCGTTAGGCCACGGCAGTATTTCTTATGCCTGTAACAGCCGCGAACTGAAGACTGCTGCTTGCAGCACAGATGTTTTAACATGCAAGTATCTACTGCAGCTTGTTTATGAGAAGGAAATCAATCGCTCCACCCACCACTGCGGAGGCTGGGTCTGGCATCAATTCAGGCATGCGGTGTGCGACATCCCCACGCGGTGTGGTCAAGCGACTTAAACCTGAGCGGCCAGGATCCCCCGCTAAATTGCTGCTCCTGGACACGTTGTCGAGGGAGCTGTGATGAGGCACTGGAGTTAGGAACTCTGGACCAGAGGTAAGAATTTGGCAACAAAAAAAGTCTCTTGACAGTTATGGGAGATTAAATGCATCTGCTGAGACCTTGAAGAATGTTAAGATCATGCAATCTTTTGGGAGTTTTTTAGTCCTAGAGGATTTGTTTTGATGTAAAATTTTCCCAAAAAATATTATTTTTTTTAAACAGTTTTGGGTTGATCTTATGCTTCTTGCTCTGTTCAGCATGTCGGTTTGCTACGGTCTCCGTGAAAAATAACGGGACTACAAAGATCGATGCCCAACTTAGTCAGGCAGTATCTGGGTTGAGTCTGGATATCGCTTGGATGGGCGACCACCACACCAGAACAGGCGTTGTAGACTTCCACAGCGCTGCATTGTCAGTGGTCAGCAATGCAGCGATATACGCCGTGATACTGCACTCAGCTCCCAAAATCTGTGCTCCCTGCCTTCGTCAACCCTCACTGTCCAGCATGGAGAAGTTAATCGGGCGCCGTGGTGGTGGCTTGTTGGAAGTGGACACGGGGCTTCATTTGGGGCACTGTGGTATTATCTCCCTCGCCTGGGATGCAGCAGGAGGTCGTGGGTTCCACTCCGACCCTGACGCCTGCTGTATATTCGGAGTTTGCGTGTCTCTTTCCTCGTGGTGGCGTGGATTTTTCTCCGGGTCCTCCGGTCTTTCCCCTCCATGTTTAGAATCAACATCACTCGTTTAGAGTATTTGGCTGCTATAAATGTCCACGTGATAAGCCACTTCGTTGAGCTATCATTTGTGAAAAAAGCTATATTATAGCTCAGCAGGCCTTCACTGGTAAAATTAAAAATAGTTTTTTTCTGGTCAGACAACTCCCAAGACCTGCACGGGGCATGGGAAGATCCTCACCGCAGCAGCGGTTTGACAAAAAAATGTGTAAACACGAACCCGTCAAAGATGGGGCGTTCGCCGCAGTCGAAGGCCTCTTGCAGCTCGCGCACCAGGTTCGTCTGGCCCGGCAGACGGAAGAGGCCCTCCTCGGCCAGGCCCTGGCAGCGGATGAAGTTGACGCACTGAGTGACGAGCAGCGGGGCTGGTGCCGTCACCCCGTCCGACCCCGTCTCGCTCCGCACCGTCTCCTCCAGCCGCTGGCCAAACACTCCTGTGGGCAAACGAGCAGGCGAGTGGGTAGGGCGAGTGAATAAATGAGCGAGTGGGTGAGTGAGCGAGTTATTGAGTGTAGGGATGAGAAGGTAAGATGGTGAATGTGTGAGTGAGTGAGTGAGTGGATGAGCGAGTGTGTGAATGAGTGAGTTATTGAGTGGGTGGATGAGAAGGTGAGTTGTGAGTGGGCATGTGAGTGGATGAGCGAATGAGTGTGTGAGTGAGTAAGCGGATAAGTGGGTGAGCGAGAGGGTAAGTGGGTGAGTAGGTGAAAGGGTGGGTGACTGAGTGAATGAATCCGTCAGCATGAGTGAGTGCACAGCTCCGAGACTTATAACACAGTTCACTTTGGATTATTACAGTCCTGTTTCTAAATCCAACCACATCTCAAGATGCTATGCAGACGTGCGGCAGGTGGGCATCCTGGGAAAAGGAAATTTAATTAAGAAAGATATAGTAACAGTCGGTCAACGGCGGTGAAAAGAGTAAGGTCTTGAGCCTGGACTTGAACAGGGGCAGGGAGTCAATATCACACACGGCCGGGGGAAGCGAGTTCCAGACGATCGGGCAGCACAGGTGAAGTAGCAACCTCCCCCTCCGAGCCAAGGTTGACTGGAGGCTTTGATATGAATCCTCAGTTGCCCGAGCGGAGAGTGCACGGAGGGCCGGGGAGTAAAATGAGAGGGGAAGAGGTAGGTGGACACCGGAGAACCCGGTTTAATGACGGGTGGCTGAAACCCGGATTCTAACTAGGATCTCAACGGTGGCAGCTCAGTGCTCTGACCCATGACCAACCCCTGGGCCACCTCTCCCGTTAATCCATCTTAATTGATCCCTGCAACCGGGCGGCGTTCTCCGGTATGGGCAGCCCAGGGAGGCAGCCGCGGGCTCTCAGGGGTGGGCAGAGCCCACGGCCCGCAGCGTCCGGGGACGAGTGCCGTGGCCGAAAGCGCCACGGTCCCTTCGAGGAGGGCCTTAGCTGAGTCCCGTCCGCTCGCCTGCGGCCGTCACAAGGTCCAACCGGGCGTTTGTCGGGGGCATATTCCACGCCCACGTTGTGGCGGTCTCGGCAAAATCAAGCAGTTATGGAGTAAATACATAAACGAATGGGCAAATAAATATATGAATAAATAGATTATGGTCGGCATGTAGATTCGATATAGTTTCCGTGAACATAAAACCCATGAATACTTTCCCAAACCGCCATACCACAAGTAGATGACAAGTTAATGCAATGCAATGTAGGTGTATATTATGCATCCCGTGATAGTCCCAATAAAAACATCTAGGAAATCCAAAACACTCCACTCGCTCTCAATCCAATCGCGAGTGAATGTCTAGATCACACTTCACAGCGGCGTTCTTCATCGCAAGGCCCACGGGGCCACTAGCGGCCCTCTGGTGGCCTTGAGTGCGGCACCCGACAACACTGGTCAACACACTTTTTCTGGCACAAGGTATTCCAACGGTTTTATATCACTGGTCAACACACTTTTTCTGGCACAAGGTATTCCAACGGTTTTATATCACTGGTCAACACACTTTTTCTGGCACAAGGTATTCCAACGGTTTTATATCACTGGTCAACACACTTTTTCTGGCACAAGGTATTCCAACGGTTTTATATCACTGGTCAACACACTTTTTCTGGCACAAGGTATTCCAACGGTTTTATAACACTGGTCAACACACTTTTTCTGGCACAAGGTATTCCAACGGTTTTATATCACTGGTCAACACACTTTTTCTGGCACAAGGTATTCCAACGGTTTTATATCACTGGTCAACACACTTTTTCTGGCATAAGGTATTCCAACGGTTTTATAACACTGATCAACACACTTTTTCTGGCATAAGGTATTCCAACGGTTTTATAACACTGGTCAACACACTTTTTCTGGCACAAGGTATTCCAACGGTTTTATAACACTGGTCAACACACTTTTTCTGGCATAAGGTATTCCAACGGTTTTATATCACTGGTCAACACACTTTTTCTGGCACAAGGTATTCCAACGGTTTTATAACACTGGTCAACACACTTTTTCTGGCACAAGGTATTCCAACGGTTTTATAACACTGGTCAACACACTTTTTCTGGCACAAGGTATTCCAACGGTTTTATAACACTGGTCAACACACTTTTTCTGGCATAAGGTATTCCAACGGTTTTATAACACTGGTCAACACACTTTTTCTGGCATAAGGTATTCCAACGGTTTTATAACACTGGTCAACACACTTTTTCTGGCACAAGGTATTCCAACGGTTTTATAACACTGGTCAACACACTTTTTCTGGCATAAGGTATTCCAACGGTTTTATAACACTGGTCAACACACTTTTTCTGGCATAAGGTATTCCAACGGTTTTATAACACTGGTCAACACACTTTTTCTGGCACAAGGTATTCCAACGGTTTTATAACACTGGTCAACACACTTTTTCTGGCACAAGGTATTCCAACGGTTTTATAACACTGGTCAACACACTTTTTCTGGCACAAGGTATTCCAACGGTTTTATAACACTGGTCAACACACTTTTTCTGGCATAAGGTATTCCAACGCTTTTAATGTAATTTTGGGGTGCCGATTCCAAATCTGGCATCAGTTTTTGTCTATCACATCAGGTTTTTGAGATATCACATATTGCATTTTCAATAAAAACTGCCGAAGAAAAATATTTAATAAATGTGGATATCTACATAAAATTATATTATAAAACACACTATCATAAAAATACAGCACCATATTTTAACACTAAAGCAGTCACTGACTCGCAACAACTTGCAATCATAAGTGACAGAGTTAATTTCGGGTAAAATCAATGAAAATGGTGTATGCCGATAGCATAAGAATGAGATGTGATAGAGCAAATCTGAGATCAGATTTGGAATCAGCACCCTGAAATTAGTCTAAAACAGCTGCAAAAGTCCAGGCCAGAATTTTTTTTGTTGACCAGTGCAATATACAAATGGTGAAAACACCCCCATCATCGTCGTCATCGTGCTGTTGTCAAACCCCCAATGGTTTCAAATGTGTGGCGGCCCTCAAATTGATGATGTCTTATCGGTGACAGTGCCCCCCCCCCCACCCCCTCAGTGACGAACACTGCTTTCACAGTCTTCAAGCTCCTCCACACGACCGCCCCCTGCCCGATCTCTCCCCTCTCCCATCCACGGTTCCAATCATGTGCCATTGCAGGTCATTTGTACTTATTTTTGTTTACGAGGCACATTGGTAAGTTGCCTTTTTTTTCAATGAAATTTTTGTTTAGAAAAATCACTCAATCCCGTTGCCCTCGCTCGCATCTGTATCGCATCGCTCTGATCTCGGCACGCCGTCAATAATGTCCCTACGTACATGCACGGTACATACTCTGCAGTGGTTTCCAGTTGTGTCCCTCTTCACAATAATGTCCTTTCATGTCGTGAAATTCTCGCAAGCGACGTTTGCTTTGCTCGTATTTATCTTTAGTCCCCTCTCTACAGCATTCTTTGTTAAATTCTTCAAATAATTTCCCTGCCTCTAGCTCGTTTGCATTATTAAATTGGTCGGTGTAATGACTCAATCATGAGTGCATCTGACATTGTTATTACTTTCCCCATTAATATTCATGCAAACCCTAAAAGCCACACACAATACAACGCTAAGGGCAAATTATGGCGCTATTTCCTTCGCACACAAAAGATACCAATAAATCAATGCCCCACGGTATAATACACTTACAGGTAATAGAACAAGTACACTTTGACGTGCCGCCAAAGGCCCATGAACCAGAATGAATCCCACCTTACATCCAGCTGTTAACGCCGCAAAATTCATGACATTAAGCACAACTGACGCTAAGAGGACTGAAATCAGTGCGGTTCAATGCTTCGCCATTCATCCTATAACCTAAGGGAGATACAACATCAAGCGGTGCGTAGCGTTCTGGCTAACAGATTATAAAAAAAAAAGAACACATTCAACAACGGTATTAGCCTGGCTGTGGTGGCTACGCACGCGGATGTCTGTAATCCAGCGCTGTGTGGAGGCAACGAGGGTAGGTGGATCACCGCACACGTGTTACGAAACTCCGTTCCTGTGTCCATCAAGGAGCCATAAACCTGGCTCACCAAGGAGAATGTGGACCCCACCTGTTACATCTGTACGGGGATAGAGCGTTGCCCCCTCGCACGCGCAGGCTTTCTCCGGGTGATCCGGTTTCCTCCCACGTGTGAACGCTCATGAATTGGCCGATAACACCTCAATATGTATAGGACTGCAGAGCTTGCGAGCGGGCGAAATTCGGCACTGGATAACCGCCTCGCTGCCTTTCCCGATCGTCTGCGGGTTTTTCCTCGCACCTCTGAGCCGTTCTCTCTTTCTGGGAGTGAGCGAATACTGTGCAGGAGCTTTACAAGTTGAAACTGTTACCTCGGCCTTGGTAATTCTAAACGCACGCCCCTCCCCCCACCGGACCTGACGTTATCACACGGAGATTTCTGAAACTACTCTACTGCTAACGGAACAAGGCAGCTCAGTGAACACTGTACAGGATGGGCAGCCACGGTTATTCCCTTAATGGTATTTTCAGGCAGCGTACAACTGGCACACAAAGTGACATACCGTAGAAGGTGCAGATAATCGGGGCAACATTCGGCACATGGCAGTGGGATGCCACGGTGGCGAGATGTTAACTACCTCGCCTGGTATACAGGACGTCGTGGGTTCAATCCCGACCCCAGTGCATGTATATTTGGAGTTTGCATGTCCTCTCTCCCTGTGGTCGTGTGGATTTTTCTCCGGGACCACCGGTTTTTCCCTCCACATTTATAATCAACATCACGCGTTTAGAGTATTCGGCTGCTAGACATTTCCACATGATAAGCCGCTTTGCTGAGTTATCATTTGCGGCCAGGTCGCTAGATGGCTGACTGGGCCTTACCTGGTAAAATAAAGTTTGGTTTTAGTTTGGATGTTATGTATTTTTCATAGTTTTTTTCCTGCTAAAAATACATAACTGAGGCTCCACAATAGTATTATAGGTGGGGTCAATCAAAACTTTGCCAACTCAAAAAGAGTGCTTGCTATAAATGAGGCTGTATATATGGTTTATTTATATACGTATGTGACATAATTTTTGACACTTTTGATTGTTTTTTTAAGCGCTATTCATTGTTTATCCTGTTTGCAATAGGTTCTGGCCTGGGTTTCGTATAAATAAGATATTGGTTTTGCTCTGGTTAGATTTGCACATTCCCTCCAGCCTGCAATGCCCTGTAACTGCCATCACGGTATTGGCCTGTGGTCTTCGAGTCTCTATGTAACTCTATGGATCCCTATGTATTGTTTGTTGCTGTAACGTTCTGACCCGCCCCTACTGGACATGTGTGTAAAAAGAGCTCATCGGATACCCCCAGTGTAAATAAAGTCTTGAGTCTGAGCATGAAAAATATTTCACGGAGTGTTATTTATTTTCGTGTTAAATTTAGCAATAGGAGCGGCACGAATGAAAATACGTATTATTCACTAAACTCAAAAACAAAGCAGCTAACCTTGCAGCCAGGGAGGGCTCAGCAAGGGTTCACAGCAGTTGAAGAATGCTCCTTCCTGTACTCCATGAACTCCGCATGTCCACAAGGATGTAAACCCACTCAGCGGACCCAGTGGCAATTGCAAGGGAGAAAAAACAAAACCTTATGACGGAACATGGCTCGCATTTGCACTTTATTCAGAAGCACTCGAGCCCGAAGACACGTCTGAAATTTATTGTGGGCCAAATGTGCGATCGCAATTGCACCCAGTAGCAGGGCTATCGGGTGTGCGGGCAGTGTCACTGCACTGGGATTCACAGGATTGGACACGGGCCTTCATTTGGGGCACTGTGGTGCCAAGATGTTAACTACCTCGCCTGGTATGCAGGAGGTCGTGGGTTCGATCCCGATCCCGACCCTGACACCTGTTGTATGTTTGGAGTTTGCATGTCCTCTCCCCGTGGTCGCGTGGATTTTCTCCCGGTCCTCCGAGTTTTCCCCTCCACATTTAGAATGAACACGTTTTTTGGTATTTGGCTACTGCTATACATTTTCACTTACGTCACTTTGTTTAGCTATCATTTGTGGCCAGGTTGCTTCTGAAAAAGAGCTCAGTGGGCCTTACCTGGTAAAATAAAAATTGTTAGTTTTCTTTTCATTTCATTCCTTACACCAGGACCCATGCCAACCACACTAAGCAACTCACTGCACCACTGCGGCTAACAGGGTTCATAAAATACGATGCTAAGTTTTTTCCCCAACGTATATTTAGGACCTAAACGCAATTGCATCTCAAGGCGACTGCTCGCGCACGAGATGTACATTTCTCCCTTGCAAAGGTCACGCAGTGAAACTGCAGAAAAATGGAGATTGTTTGGGGATCTCTTGTGCGCGCTCACGCACGCACGCAACGCAACCACGTACGCACGCAACCACGCAAGGCAACCACGCAAGGCAACCACGTGCGCGTGCGTGTGAGACCTCTCAGCTGTTTGCGGATGTGGCACCGACCCACGCCTGGCCCTCGTGAACAGCGTGGGGGATTCAGCATGAGAGCTCGGGCTCGAAGCCAAACGAATAAATCACGCTAATGAGACAAATTAGCAAGATCTTTATTCAATCTCCGACGAGCTGCTGCTGGCTGATGGTTCTGCTGGATCGTGTGAGAGTGCACACAAATATTCTGGCCACCCCCAATAATCTGATCACAATTGCATCGAAGGGGAGGTACAATTTCAAGTGATGTAGGGGCAAGTGCTGTTAGCGAGCACCTACGAAGGCCGGCACGGCACACGAGGGGGTGGGTGGCCAGCACCACGCCCGGCCGCCTTTGTCTCCCCAGTGCTGATGTTTACACACCACCCCAGGTACTCATTTAATGCCGAGTTGATCTAGAGGAGGCCGAGGACCGATTCAGATATTTTTCACCGATGTTTGCCTTGAATGGGAATCTTACTCAGGTGTCCGGGTTCGTAGCGCACTTGGCACACAAAGACAAGGATCCCCTGTACAGCCTTAACAGACTGTTGGGGCAAGTGCTTTTAGCAAGTAGCACTTATGAAGGCCAGAACAGCACGCAGAAGGGTGGGTGGCCAACACCACGCTCGCCCGCCTTTGTCTCCCCAGTGGCGATTTTTTTATACATCGCGCAAGGTACTCATTTGAGACCGAGTCGACCGAGGGGAAGCCCAGGGCCGGTTCAGCTAATCCCCACCGGTGTTGACCGTGAGCGGGGAAACGAACCCGGGTCACCGGGTTCGTAGCGCTAACCACTCCTCACGAATCTACACGCGGCCTCTGACAAGGTGAAGCGACCAGGTGAATGCGGACGAGATGCTGGGGGACCCGAGCCACGAGGGACCCTCCAGAGAGGTGTGGTGGTGGTGGGGGTGGTGGTAGTGGTGGTGGTAGTGGTGGGGGTGGTGGGGGTGGTGGTGGTAATGGTGGTGGTAGTGGTGGGGGTGGTAGTGGTGGTGGTGGTAGTGGTGTGGGTGGTAGTGGTGGTGGTGGTAGTGGTGGTGGTAGTGGTGGGGGTGGTGGTGGTAGTGGTAGTGGTGGTGGGGGTGGTGGTGGTAGTGGTGGTGGTAGTGGTGGTGGTGGTGGTGGTGGGGGTGGTGGTAGTGGTGGTGGTGGTGGTGGTAGTGGTAGTGGTGGTGGTAGTGGTGGTGGTGGTAGTGGTTGTGGGGGTGGTGGTGGTAGTGGTGGTGGTGGTAGTGGTGGTGGTGGGGGTGGTGGTGGTAATGGTGGTGGTGGTAGTGGTGGTGGTAGTGGTGGGGGTGGTAGTGGTGGTGATGGTAGTGGTGTGGGTGGTAGTGGTGGTGGTGGTAGTGGTGGTGGTAATGGTGGGGGTGGTGGTGGTAGTGGTGGTGGTAGTGGTGGGGGTGGTGGTAGTGGTGGGGGTGGTCGTGGGGGTGGTAGTGGTGGTGGTGGGGGTGGTAGTGGTGGTGGTGGTAGTGGTGGTAGTGGTGGTAGTGGTGGTGGTAGTGGTGGTGGTGGGGGTGGTGGGTTACAAAGGGTTCATTGAGCAGGCATTCATTGAGCAGGCGAGCAGTCTTGCCGTGTGTCCAGTCGCAGAGCTTTATCTGGCTTACGAGTGGTACTTAGCTTCGTGCTCGGAGGGGAAGGGGGTGGGGGCTCAGCTGCCGAAGCGAAAGTGGTCACGCTTTTAACTTTTGTCGCTCAATAACTGGCACTATTTTGTTTTATGTGGCGGATTTATCGTTAAGCCGTACTCCTGCGTCAGCGAATTCAGAGTTTCTCATTCGCGTGCAGTACAGAAAGTCGCTCGTTTGGTGATCCAGTAACCCAGGGCAAAGCCGCCAGGATAATGTACGTCTCATAACATTGGTGAGTTTCATATTGCGTCGTTCTTGCAAAGTGCATCTCGCATTCGCTCAGGAAACGTAGACAAGCTGGAAGACAGCCAGGCCACGAACTGGCGCCAACAATTGTCCAAGCTCTGCGGCGCTCTATGTATTAAGATGTTTTCAAGCAATTAACGAGTGTTCATGCGTATGAAAGGTAAACCTCAATCATTTGCTACGATCCGTGCGTGTGACGGCAATGATTTTTACTTCAACTTGTGAAAATACGCCGAGGCATTTAACCACTTGAAAATGCTCGCAGACTCTATAAATAAGTAGAACACAACTTGAAACTAGCCGAGTCAAGCATTTCCTTTCGGGCCGCTGAAGCCGCAGATAATTTCTCCACACGCTCATGGCGGAGGCACTTAAAGAATGCTGAGAGAGGGCTGAGAGCAAGTCATGGGTCCTCTCTCGTGCGCTTCACAAGAGCTGTCCAAACACGGCAGGGAAAATATCCGCCCGGCTTTCAACAAATGCCAGTTCCACAGATATGAAATAGGCGGAGGGCGTTCATTATTTTCTTATCAAAACAAAGGGCCTGGCACAAACCATGCAACAACAACAAAAAACCCGCTCATCCCAAATGTCAACACACTCCTGTCTCTCCCCACCCACCACGTCCATCTCCCCCCTCCCTCCCCCCGAAAAAAAATCCCTATGCAAACATTTGCAACAAAAAAAATGCTGTTGTCCTAAGAGTACAGCCTCCAAAGCACCGTGCAAACATTTGTGGAGTGCAATGTCTAGAATTCGCCAAGAACGAGACCAAAACAGCCCGGTCCCGAGGCGCGCAGAAGGTGCTGCGAGCCGTGACGAAAACAGACGACGCAACGAGTCGGGCAGCCGCAAGAAGGCACAGATCACGGGACGCCTGGGGAAATCGTCTCATTGTTCACAACTTACCACCCGGGGAGCCTCGGCGTTTATCTTTTGCAGTCTAAAGCAAACGGACACACACACTCTTAGGTTTTTTCGGTAAAATCACGTAGGTAAAAAATAAAATTAAAATTAATAAAAGTAATAATATAAATAAAATAATAAATTAATAATAAAAATCACGACGTTTCGGAGGCAACACAAGTCTCCGTCATCAGGTGGGACCGTCACAGCTAAATTTGCTGTATCAAGTGAGGCAGAGATTCCGAGATACAAGTTCTTAAATACAAGTTAAGGGGGAGGAGGAGGAGGGGGGGAGCTTATCAGAATGTGGTAGCCAATGAATGGAACGTATTGCATGAGTATGAATCCTTGCAGTCACGAAAGCTTCAAATCTAGAACAAACGGACACTCCCGATGGATGGACCGCATTTCGGCTTATTTTGCGTGCACATCACAGTCAGTGCCGAGCATGAGTCACTGTGTCAGCTATTATTCGCTATCATCATCATCATCATCAGCAGCCGTGGTGAATCCACTGCTGGTTGAAGGCTTCCCCCCCAAGGTCGCTGCCATTTCTCCTGAGACGCAATGCGGCCATTGTTACTCTTTGTTAATGTACCCCTGTCCACGAGTCTTACTCGAAACACACGAGTGCAAAAATGACTGCAGTGGTATGTTCATGCATGTCAGAGTAACGTTTAGCATTAAGGTAATTTAGTTAGTACTCTTAGGTTTTTTCGGTAAAGTCACGTAGGTAAAAAAAAAAAAGATAAAAATCAAGAATAAAAAATAATAGAAAAAATAATAGAAATAAAATAATAAATCACGACGTTTCGGAGGCAACACGAGCTTCCGTCTTCAGGTGGAACCGTCACAGCAGAATTGCTGTATCAAGTACAGCAGTCACGAAAGCTTCAAATCAAGAAGTAATTTAGTTCATTCAGATTCTATGGAACGTTACATAAAATACAAATGTCTCTCTAATTGTTTATGCTCCGATTTATATTTGCCTTTTTTTCTATCCTCTATTTCGATTGTTTTGCTTTATCATTTTGGTGACATGAGGTCACTCTTGCAAATAAGGCCCCATCCTGGTCTCGTGAGTTCACGGCTGGTGAAACAAACACATTTAACTTGAATCTTGATTGAAAGCTTTCGTGACTGCAGGAATCCATACTCTTTGGTTCTTTCGGTAAAGTCACGTGGGTAGAAAATAAAATAGATCACGACGTTTCGGGCGCAACACAAGCGTCCATCATCAGCTGTGTTGCGCCCGAAACGTCGTGATTTATTTTATTTACTACCTACGTGACTTTGCCGAAAGAACCAAATTTAACTTGACTTGCGTACACTCCTGGTACAACAAACAAACCCTAACCTGACTTGCGTACACTCCTGGTGAAGCATTAAGTGCGGGGTACGATCCCCTGACTGTTTGATTCTCTGCACGGCTCTAGGTAATTGCTCTCAGGTCACAATGTAGACCACAATGTTGTTGCTGTTGTTGTACGTGCAAAGCATTCACGTGGGAAATGAAAGCATTCGCCAATAGCCGTCAGTAATCCTTTTGTGACAGTGGAATACTATATAATACTACGACACCGCACGAATGTTTTGTGAAAGGACAAAGGATCTCTCCATTTAGCCTTACCGACTCAGAGGCAATACATATCCACGCACACACGAGATGCAAACGTGCACGAACCCACGCATGCAGACATGTACATGAAGCCACGTGTACATGTGGGCATACATTTGAAGCAAAGACGCAAACAGAGAGACAGAGTTTAGAGACACATGCCTATGCGTTAGGGGGGTGGTGGTGCGGTTGTCAGGGTTACACTCACACACACACTCACACACACTCACACACTCACACACTCAGACACACTCTCACACACACACTCACACACACTCACTCACACAGACACTCACACACACACTCACACACACACATACACACTCTCACACACACTCACACACTCACACAGACACTCACACACACACTCACACACTCACTCACACACACTCACACACACACTCACACACACTCACACACACTCACAAACACTCTCCCACACACACCCTCACACACTCACACTCTCACACACTCACTCTTACAGGCATATAAAGCCACGCACACAATGCACAGTAACACTGCAGGCTAAAAAGACGAAGATCCCCCGCCGCGTAGCCCTGCACGGGCTGCTGGGGCAAGTGCCGTGAGCGAGCACCTGTGAACACCAGCACGACCCCGGCCGCCTTTGTCTCCCCACTGCCTCCCCCTGTTAGGCCAAGTGCTATTGGCGAGCACCTATGAAGGCCGGCACGGCACACGAGGGGGCGGGGTGGCCAGCAAACACGCCCGGCCGCCTTTGTCTCCCCCAGCGGCGATGTTTACGCATTGTATCAGTTACTCATTTGAGGCTGAGTCGACCTAGGGGGAGGAGAACCCAGTACCGGGTTCAAATAACCGCCACCGTTGTCGGTGGCCGTGAGATGGGGGAATCGAACTCGGGTCGCCGGGTTCGTAGCGCAAGCGTAGCGCTAACCACTACGCCACCGCTCCCCGCACGCATTGACACGAGGCCAGAGGTCGCAAACGGGTTTTGATTCCTTACCCGTACCCGGCCGCACCAGGGTCGCAAATGGGTACCCGTACCCGAACCCGGCCGGGTACGGGTACCCGTTCCCTACCCGTACCCGTACCCTACCCGAAATGAGTGACAAACGGTTACTCACCAGTGACTCACGGCCTACCCGTACCCGTACACGGCCGCACCAGGGTCGCAAACGGCTACCCGTACCCGACCGGGTACGGGTAGCCGGGTATCGGGTAGGGTACGGGTATCGGGTACCCGGTTGCGACCTCTGCACGAGGCCGAGCTGCCCCGAGGCGTTCTCGAGACGCGCGGCGTGCTTAGCAGAGCGAGCAAACAGAAGACTCGAGACACCGGCTGGGGTGCGCGCACGTGCGCACGTGCGCGCGCGTGCGCACGTGCGCGTGCGTGCGTGCGCGTGCGTTGTCGTCGTTGTTGTTGTTGCGACGCCGATATACAAATACCTTTCTTCAAGGAGAGGCATCTCTTGAGGCGGCGGTAGGCGGCCTTTGGGCAGAGAGCCTGGTAAGCCAGCACACCGGCCGAGCAGAGGAGCAGACCCCCGGCTTCAGGCATCGAGACTCGTCGAACAACGCAGCGCAGCGGCGAACCCAGCGCCCTCCACCCTCGAAGCGAGCGACGGAGATTCCCAGGCGAAGCGAGGAGCCTCCAGCCACCCCGGCGGCACACGAGCGCAGCACCGCCGCAGCCGTTCTGCAATGCCTCTCTCCAGCTCACAGCTTCTCTCTCTCTCTCGCTCGGACTCCTCTGCCTGCCACTTGGAAAACGCTGCAACTGCTGTTGACGCTTTGCAGCGCAGAGACGGCAATGCTTGCACTCAACGCGCTCCGCTGATGATCGTTGTTGGGTTGTTGTTTTTTTTACCGCTGCTGCTACTACTGCACGTGTTGTGCTGCGATAGAGGATGTGGGGGGTGGGGGAGTTCTTTACCTAAGCCGCAGACTTCTCAAAGCGACCTGTCATTCTTCTCATCTGTAATTGCGTGCACGGTATCAGCGTATTGACGCGTGCGCGTGAACCAAACCCAAAAACGCGCGTCTCAAAATTCGCGCGCACGATCCGGAGGGAGGGGGCCGCTGGAGACAAGGAGCCGGCAACCCACCCACCCACCAGGCAACCCACTCACCCACCCACCAGGCAACCCACTCACCCACCCACCAGGCAACCCACCCACCCACCAGGCAACCCACCCACCCACCAGGCAACCCACCCACCCACCCGGCAACCCACCCACCCACCCAGCCGGCAACCCACCCACCCAGCCACCCACCCACCCAGCCACCCGGCAACCCACCCACCCGGCAACCCACCCACCCAGCCACCCGGCAACCTACCCACCCACCCGGCAACTCACTCACCCACCCACCCGGCAACCCACCCACCCAGCCACCCGGCAACCCACCCACCCAGCCACCCGGCAACCCACGCGCCCGCCTGCTCGGCCGCCCGGCTGCTTCGGTAGACGTCGTCAGCTGAGCGAGCACCCGAGCAGCTGCTGCTGCTGCTGGCCCCCAAAAACGGAGCGCGACGTTGCGAATTCCCCCCCAAACCGCGCCGGCAGCTCTCTCCGCTGTAAAAAAATGTTTTGGGAAAAAAACAGCTCAACGTCTGAAGCAGCTAGGGGTGGGGCGGGGAAGGTGGAAAGACGACAAAAAAATCCATCCCGGAACGACGGCGGCCAGGCTTGCCAGCGGCTGCGAAACCCCCCAAGCCGACCCGGCCCAGCAGAGGATTGCACCGGCAACTGATTAATCCGACACTGTGTGAACCCCTCCCCCTCCTCCTCCTCCTTACAACACACACACACGCGCGCTACGCTTGCACATCACCTGAGCATCCCCCCCCCCTCCCCCACTTTGCGGGAGGAATGGGGTGGGAGGTTGGAAAATATATAAATAGAATTCCAGCTGATCCAGGCAGCTCGACTCACGGACGCGAAAGGAGCTGTGGGTGGTGCCAGTGCAGGCAGGCAGACAGGAGTGAAGATTCCAAGAACACAGGATGAGATGTTACTATCCTTTGTGCAAGCACTTCCAAGAGTTCATGAACAGTGAGCCTGGTGAAATTTGGGGAGCGCATCGTCAGTAGTGAACCTTTGGTTCCTAGGGTGTTTCGGCCTTTCATACTATACACCCTCCCCAAAGGCGGCCAGCGACAGGGTGATCAATCCTACGCTTGCGTCCCATTCCCACGAGTGAAGGAATCTGTAATCGAAGCGACCGTACGGATCACAAGCTCCCGCTAAACGTTACCCCCTAATTCCCGTTACCCCCTATTCCCGTTAGCCCCTTGCCTTTCAATTTTTTTTTCACCAGGGTTACCTTCGGTTAACAAATTCTGGCTTACATCCAAATAGATAAGACCGGCAATAATTAAGCGTGACATTTAAGATGTATTTTCTTGGTTCTTTCGGTAAAGTCACGTAGAATGGAAATAATTAAATGATTAGATTTTCACATAATAAAATAATTCCCACGACGTTTCGGCCACAACGCAAGCAGCCGTCCTCAGGTGGAGAGCAGGTCTGTCGAGTAGACAGAGTCAGTGGCCGAAACGTCGTGAGAATTATTTTATGATGTTTTATTTTTATTATTTTATTATTTCCATTCTACGTGACTTTACCGAAAGAACCAAGAATATGACTCCCTGCAGTCACGAAAGCTTTAAATCGAAATTTAAGATGTATTGTTGTCGCTATCTTGTGTCTTTAAAGCAAACCGGGGGAAAAAAATCATAGCTCATGTTTGCGATTGTTAGTTCGTGTGTACGGTTACCCATATTAATACACCCGTGCACAAAGACAAAATATCATTATGTCAAATGAAGACAAAAAGGAATTTTTGAGAGTGCCCATGAACACAAATATTGACCTACATAATCACGAGGCAAGATCCCACGGGAGCCCTATACCTCTCACGTTTGGTGAAGATTGATATGTTTGTAGTTTCTGTGTGATGAGCATGCACTGACGTGTACATATATACCGTACGTACGGTGCCACACAATATACGCACACAGTACGTGCGTGTGTATATATTTTAATCTATGATTTTACAATAGACTTCTTTGTGCATCTCTTCACACGATGACAATAGCTGTGACTCAGTCCATGGGCTCGATCTAAGATTGTATTGAAAGAACCATTGTGCAAAACCAGTCCCGAACGCAGTTAATAATGCATGCCCCATTTCTAAGAAATAGATAACGATAAAAGCTTATCCTTATTTTTAATCCACAAGAGCTGGAGTAAGTAAGTAAAAACAAATATATGCTGACAAAAAAATGGTTTACAAACAATATTAGTCCTGGGCCTAGGGCAGCCATTGTCCATTTATCAAACAGCACTGATGCTAAAAGGTTCGCAGATCCAACCATTAAATGTAGAACGGCCACTTTCCCATTTTATGAAACAGCAATTACAACACTGGCCCGTGGCCAGTGGGGCCTACGCACCACGTGGACGTCTCCGAGTAATCTAATTCACTCTGGAAATATTTACCAGCAGTCACACAAATCCCTGCCAACTCTAATGGGGGGCGAAACCTAATCAAATCGCGCCCCCCTCCCCCCCACTCTAACATTGGTCATGATTAAATGGCAGAGCATCCACTCTGTCCGTTTTTATTAATTCCCAGTAAACAATTCTGTTGGGAAGAAATACATGCTTTGGAGAGAAAAAAATCCCAATACGATATATATTAATATTGAATCCATGGGGGACTTTCACAAGTAAATTAATTAATGTTTAAACTGTGATTTAGTTAGTTTCGGTACGATATTTTCAAAAGAGCGGTATTTGCGATATGTTTTTTGGAGGAAGAACTATTACATGTCTGGGTTTTTCATCACGAACTCAATGTATGCATTCCTCTAATCACGTGTATTAGAAAAATGGCAAAGTCTCCGGTTACATTATTTTGTTTTAATACTCAACAGATGTGGGTCTCTTGTTGCAAATATAGACTTTTTAAAATCGTGTGTGTGCGTGTGTTCCCGGAGGCAGGCAGGCAGTCTTTAAAAAATTGCCATTTTATTGTGCACACAATTTAGGTCCTCCCCCCACCACCCCGCTTACTTAAGCCGCCAATACAAAGAAAGTCTGATTACTGGAATTTAAAAGAGACCAAAGATTCGGAGTTTGCTGAGACTTTTCACACAAACAGAATTGCATATAGAGAGGGGCGCATTTAGCAGAACGGGATTAGGTTTACACTTCGAACACAGCCTCCCCAGTCTTACGCTCTGAGCAGGACGTAGTAAATGACATCGAGTTCCAGATGTCCAAATGTAATCATCAGGGACTTTACAGTGTCACGCAGTGACAATGAAGGTCATGCACGAACCCACCCACCCAACCGCGGATGTTAAGTTGGTCAACATAAACAAAAATGGGAAAAAGTCCATATCTCTCCTTGACATTGTTGTAGATTATTCTAGTACATCAGCCTGCAGAGAAACAGACATTCGTGTCTGTTTTTGTCATCCACAATGTCATGCAACAGGACTATGAGATGTGTGGACGATAAGGTTATGCTAATGTAACCTCTGAACAGACATGCATACGCATGTGAAAATGCAACCACAAGGGCGACCTTCCATTTAGCCGTACAGTCAGAAAAATAGATGTTTAGTGAGCACCTATTAAGACACCAAATACAAAAAAAACTGTGCAGTCGGCACGAAGTGCACAGAACGAGAGTGAGGAGGCCCTCGTTCAGCAGCAGATTGAAAAAGGGTCTGTAACATTTTTGTTGCAATCATTATTATTATTTTTATCTTATTGCCACTGATGTGCACAACCAATAATTGAACTCAAGTTCCTAGGTCCTGTCATTGGTCCCCTCGGGCAACAATTTTATGTAAGTATTTACTTATTTGTGATGTGCAGTGCCTTGAAACCCTTGTACTAAGTTGCTTAATACATCCAAATTATGACTATTGCTTCTGTGAGATATTAAAACATGATTTGTAGAAGGTATATGACCGTGTTAACTGTGGTCGTTTGGGCACCTGGTAAGGATGCCCCCCGATAGACGCCCCCTGAACTCTACCGGGCAGCAGCACGTCCCACTGGGCGAAGACCAGAGGTCGCAATCGGGTACCCGTACCCTACCCGATACCCGGCTACCCGTACCCGGCTGGGTACGGGTACCCGTTTGCGACCCTGGTGCGGCCGGGTACGGGTACGGGTAGGGCGTGAGTCACTGGTGAGTCACCGTTTGTCACTCATTTCCCAACGTCTTGTCTCTTCTCACAATTCAAGTTCCTAGAATCAACCCACCCGCGCCTGCAACATGGCTTCATCCCAGAGGTCACAATCGGGTACCCATACCCTACCCGATACCTGGCCGGGTACGGGTAGCCGGGTATCGGGTAGGGTATGGGTACGGGTACCCGATTGCGACCCTGGTGCGGCCGGGTACGGGTACGGGTAAAAAATCAAAACCCGTTTGCGACCTCTGGCGAAGACCTCGGGGCCGGCCCAGCACACGCTGGCAGGAGGACTATGTCGCTCGGCTGGCCTGGGAACGCCTGGGAATTCCCCAGGAAGAGTTCGAGTCTGTCGCCAGGGAAAGGGAGGGAGGTCTGGACCGCCCGACTCAGCACGCTGCCGCCACGACCCTCACCAGGACAAGCGGATTGAGAAACGAACGAACGAACGAACAAATGGTGGTCCATCTTCTTGGTTCTTTCGGTAAAGTCACATGGAAGGGAAATAATAAAATAATAAAAATAATACATTCTTAAATAATTCTCACGACGTTTCGGCCACAACGCAAGCAGCCGTCCTCGGGTGAAGAACAGGTCTTTCGGAAAGACAGCGTCTGAATGAAACACCACCAGGCTTGGCAGCGTATATTTAAGCTGGGTTGGAGGGGGAAGAGCGCCTTGACAAAATAATTTGCATATCAAGAGGAAAAAATGGTAGTTCACTTTACTCCAGTGACCCGGGTGCTGCTGCGGGGTCCACTTTCTGCCCCGCCTCCTTCCCCCCCCCCCCCAATTATCTCCCCCCCCCCTACAGCCGAGCCCTACTACACACTACACTATACACTACACTATACACTACACTATACACTACACTACACACTACACTATACACTACACTATACAATACTATACACTACACTATACACTACACTATACACTACACTATACACTACACTATACACTACACTACACACTACACTATACACTACACTACTACACACTACACTATACACTACACTATACACTACACTATACACTACACTACACTATACACTACACTATACACTACACTATACACTACACTATACACTACACTACTACACTATACACTACACTATACACTACACTATACACTACACTATACACTACACTATACACTACACTATATAACCTCGTGCCACGGCAGATCTCTCGCCTACTTCAGCAGTTTTGTCTTGCTGTGGTTGACCCACCTGATGACGATTGCCTGTGTTGCGATCGAAACGTCGTGATCTATTATTTTTCTACCGACGTGACTTTACCGAAAGAACCAAAGAGTATGAATGTTCAATGTATATCGCACCAGATGTTGGATTTGCCAGCTATTGCCAGCAACTACAGGCATGGCAAAATAGATGACGGTGCAAAGCCTGCAAGTACTTACTGGCAAAAGGGCCCCGACTGGAAGGAACTCTACATAGTCCCCTCCAGAGGGTTTCTGGCCTCCTCTTCCATGCTGGTCACACGTCCTTGGCAGAGGTGTGAGGACCCACACTTTACACGACCGCACGTGACCTGGCAATCAACGAATAGCGGCCCTTGTTTGAAACGAGATTCAATTGCGTTCGGAAGCTTTTTAAATCCTTTATATTAAGTTCACTTGCTTGCGCGCTTACGACCGTGCAAATCTTTCGGTCGTTTTTTAACCCACTTCCCGTGATCCAATCAAGCTGACATTTTGCACACAGACTCGTTGTGCGTGACAATTTATTTTCGTGAAAATTTTTTCCAAAAATTTTACACTTTTTAGGATTTTTTTTTCATGTTTAATTTCAAATACCAATGTGATAAAAATGAAACTCTTACTCAAGAAAAACAGAAATGAATAATAAAATAAACTAATGCATTTGCATGCGGATTATAACATTCCAATTAGTCAAATAGTGTGTTCAAGAAGTCACACACAATAAGACATTACAACTGGGAGTCATAAAATATCTAATTTCAAGTCCATCTTAAGACGCTGTACAAAAACTAAGACGTGCACATCGCAGGGAACGAATAAAGCAGAGCGATATTCGTCGTTAAACACCAACATCGGCATGCATTTTATATTTGTTATAAATGCGTACACAGTAGCACAGCGAATACTGCCTAACAGCATATAATCAGGTCCTAGGATCTGCACTCAATCTGTAAATGCATACGCTGCACTGTCACAAAAAAAATCATGAAATATAAATCATGAAATTAAAATGACGTCAAAATGTGATTGCTGCGCAGATTAATCTAATTAAAATCAGGCGTGCATGCGGCAGCCGATAATGCAGCCGTATCTGCCTGTTGTCTTCTGTTGCTTCAGAGTGCTTCGTCCAGACATTTAGGGACACAGCGAGGCAGGGGAGTGAAGGAGGAGGATGAGGCAGTAACTTAATTTGAGGGTGGAGGGGGGGTAGGCTTGCTGAAACAGATCCAGAAGCTGCCTGCCTTCCCAGCCCACTCGCAACCATTATCCATGGCAACAAATGGTCAGTGGTACACGGTTTGTTTGTTACCCCCCCCCCCCCCCATGTTTGAGATGATGTTTGCCTTCAGTTTGCTGTGACTTCTTTCGCTTGTGAACACAGGGCCAGTGGCAGCCGAGGGCTTTTCGTCGTCATTCGGTGGATCTGCGAGTTCACGCGACAAGCGGCGGCGTGTGCACACGCGATGGGTCCACGTGCAGGCCTCGCTGTGCACGCCACACACGAAGCACCAAGCCGGCAATACAAGCGAGAGCCGCTCTCGATCGCCACGAACCACACACGCACACAGTCCGGTCATCCACGCAGCAGCAACAGCAGCAACAGCAGTGGATGTTGGCTAACCATCGAATTCCAGATGGTCACTGGCATGCTGCGCTTTCAGATGCGCTTCTGCGGCCGTCCCGGACTCTCTTCATTCCGATCTTTGGAAGCCACCGGAGCTTTGCACTTTTCGTATGGTTGGATACGTACGGTGCAAATGAAGTTCAACGTACATGCATACATCATCAGTCGCCCCACACTGGCGGATGAACGCGACTAATAGCCTCAACAAACCAAAACCACGTCTCTGTTCACGCTGCTACGTCTGCCCACCGGCAGTGCACGCCAGCGGATATCATTAAACATTTACGTAGCTTAATGCGTATTAACAAAAAAAAGTAACGACAATAATGCAGCATGTGCAAAACAGATTAGGATTAGCAACAATAATGATATTGCCAACTGTTTACCCGAGAGAGCCCTCTCTGAGTTTCAAGACTGAGTCTTTGCAGGATTTCTGCATTTGGGTGTTTGGCAAAGGCCCATCCATAAATGTTTGGCATGTGAGAGGTGACCGGTGCAATCACAGCAAGCCCACACACACACAGCAGTTACACTCTTCTACTCTGAGTGATAAACGACCAAAATTTAGACTCACTGCTTCCTGCATTTCTCATTCTCCCCCGACCCCCCCCCCCTCCCATGGCTTCCCTTGCAATAGCAACACATCACCTTGATGGGCGCTCACCTGGGTTGCATAAAGGACGTCGGCATTCCCAGACGGGTGAATAAAACTGGTGCTCAAAACGAACGCATGGGCGGATGCTTGCTGAGGAACAGAGGACGTGCTTGCACGAGGGCAGACAGGTGAGCGGAGCATGTACGCGAGTGGGCACGTGGTGGAGGCAGGCTTTGACTGTGCATGTGCGTGCGAGTCGGTCAACCCACGGCACCTGAGTGCGTCTGTCCCGTCAGCTCCTGTCAGCGGAGCCTTCCGACACTTCACGTCGCCTCTAAATGCACCTAGCCTGGCACAAGCGAAGTGGAGACGTTAACCGCCACTTAGCGGCGATTGGAGGGCCGCGATAGTTTGGCGCTATGAACCGGAGTTCGTTTCGCTTCAGCGGCTAACGCATATTGGCGATCACCTGAACCGATCCTGGGCCTTCCTTAGGTTTATTCAGCCTGAAGTTATTACCTGCTGCGTGCGTAAACGTCTTCACTGGAAAGGCAAAGGCGGCCGGCCGTAGCGCTCACCGCACCACCCCTCTGCGCACCGTGCCGACCTTGACAGGTGCTTCCAAACAGCAATTGGCCCAACAATTTGCATGGCTGTAAGGCTGTAAGGGGAGTGGGGGGAAGGTGAATCTTTGTCTTGTGTGTGTTGGTGCATACAACAAATTATCCTTATGGCGGTACCCCGGGGTACCAAATAATACAAAATGGCCGAGGCAATTAAATATTTTATTTCTGGGACACTTTTTTTCTCCAGGGGTGTTACTTAACTCCACGATTGGGGTACCAATCAATCCAAAATCGGTGCCACTCCGCGATGTCGAAACGCAGCGAGGACGATTGCGCCGAAACCCTGAACGCTCGCGGTACGCACCGTAGTGGTGCATCGTGCACAGCTCGTCGAGAAGAGTCGATTGCCGCATCGCCGACCATCAACAGACTAAAAACGACTGCATCACGGACATTGTGCGAGAGCCGGGGTACTGCGGTACCCCGGGGCACCGCCATAAAGTTCATATAACGACGCAAGGCCCGATCCACAAACACGAATGAGACATCACAACGATGCACGACTCCGCGGTTATCCGGCTCGAACACCCGAATGCCAAATCGTCGCCGTTAGCTCTGCATCCACGTCATCAGCTGCGCAGAAGCAACACTAAGAAGGTGCGTACCTTTGCTGAGAGATGGGCTGGCTGTCGCCCGGCGAATCGCCTTCACCCACTCCTCCATGTCACCCTGGCTGCTTGCCATGAGCAGATACGACTCGTGGTTTGACGACATCCGATCGCGGTCGGCACCTGCGGCAAGGGACGACAGCGGCGGCCCGTTTGGCTTCAGAGGCGGGAGAGGCTTCAGAGCGCCGCGCATTTCACCCATCGTCGTGACCGGGTGTAAAAATGTGCGCACGACAATTGCCAAATAACGCGCGAGGCCAAGGTCGTGGCCACGGCGTTGGGATTTGTTTGAGCGTTACCAGAATGGTGATCTTTGTTTCGGCTGGAGGGATGCTATGAGCTGTTTCGGCTCTTTTTCACGGGTGTCCAGTATGGGCATGCTGGATCAACCCCTACCACTGTTTCCAAGACGATTACAAAAAGCCAGACCCCTTCTGTGGCTTCAAGAAAAACTTTTAATGAAAAAAAATGTGTATGTACATATTAATGCGGCGAACAAATTATTGGATGAGCTTAGTGTATCCCAATATTTAAAATAAAGCACTTAAAGAAATGATGTTAATACGAGCCCAAAAGTTGCCTCTCTTCCACGTTGCCCCCATGTCGCCATGAACTGTTTCCCAGGGTGGCCCATGTCAAACTGTGTGCAACTCTCTGAGCAAAGTGGCCAGAGCAGCCCAGCTGAAGTGGACCGCATGCTCCACTTGGACCCAAACGTTGTCCACAGAATGCCGCCGTGTCTGGCTATCTTGAAACAGCAGCGTGGAAACGTGGAGTCGATACGCCTCGTGCTAAATCTCAATGTAATCTGCTAGCAATTAACGAATGCTGCTTCACCATGAGTTTCAATCCATTCCCTCTCCGATGCCCCCTACTTACGGCATAGATGAAAAGATGAAGGTCATGGATAGACTTTCCAAATGGATGAAAAGCATCTAAATCAGTTAATAAGCATATCACAATCGAATCGTGATTTTTGCCTGGCATATATTAAAGCGGTCCATAGAAACATTTATCATACAAGATGAACAAGCATTGATGGAAGCTTTTTGATTATGGCTTTGATTATAAAAAAAAAAAATCTAACACGTTCTTTTTCATGAACAGGGATTTCAAAAATATAATTGGCTTTGTAAAAGTAAATACTGCATACATTTAATCATAACCTTAAGTCACGGGCATTAAAAAAGTATAAGAATAAATGAACAGACGATTTAAAGTTGTAATCCTATACCTTAACGAAGAGCAACACACAAACAGCCATGCTCAATTGAGCACGGGTAATGGTCATCTCCTGTTGAGGGGTGAGTGTTTCCACAGGACAACCATAATTTACGTCCCCACAAAGTGGCACGGATTTTATCGACCCCAGACGGATGATGAGCCGAGTCAAACACCTGACTGAGAAATGAACTTAGAATCTTTCCGATTGCAAGTCACGCACTCCATCCCCCATGCCACCCGTCTCAACTTAAACAATGAATGTTTAGGACAAAATCAAAACTACTGAGCTCATGTGGAAATAGGCTTCCTACTTCCCCAACTAGGCACGAACAGACGTATATTTGATGTAAAACAACACGTAAGGCACTGAAGTTTCAAAACATGAATAAAATATATGCAAAGTCGTACAATAAAACGATCTGTTTCATGGCTTTTCTACCTCGAGTAAATGCACAAATCTACAGCTCAAATAAGCAAACTACTTAAACATCTCTGCAGTGCAGCGAGGTCTCAGAGTACGTGGAGAGGGTTAGGTTCCGTGTACCCCGCGCAAGCAAGACATTCGCGTAAGTTGGAGGTTGCCTATACAAGTAAGCAGAGATGTGGACTCGAGTCATGTGACTTGGACTCGAGTCAGACTCGAGTCATGAATTTGATGACTTGCGACTCGACTTGGACTTGCATAACAATGACTTTGTCCCACCTCTGAGATGTGGACTCGAGTCATGTGACTTGGACTCGAGTCAGACTCGAGTCATGAATTTGATGACTTGCGACTCGACTTGGACTTGCATAACAATGACTTTGTCCCACCTCTGAGATGTGGACTCGAGTCATGTGACTTGGACTCGAGTCAGACTCGAGTCATGAATTTGATGACTTGCGACTCGACTTGGACTTGCATAACAATGACTTTGTCCCACCTCTGAGATGTGGACTCGAGTCATGTGACTTGGACTCGAGTCAGACTCGAGTCATGAATTTGATGACTTGCGACTCGACTTGGACTTGCATAACAATGACTTTGTCCCACCTCTGAGATGTGGACTCGAGTCATGTGACTTGGACTCGAGTCAGACTCGAGTCATGAATTTGATGACTTGCGACTCGACTTGGACTTGCATAACAATGACTTTGTCCCACCTCTGAGATGTGGACTCGAGTCATGTGACTTGGACTCGAGTCAGACTCGAGTCATGAATTTGATGACTTGCGACTCGACTTGGACTTGCATAACAATGACTTTGTCCCACCTCTGAGATGTGGACTCGAGTCATGTGACTTGGACTCGAGTCAGACTCGAGTCATGAATTTGATGACTTGCGACTCGACTTGGACTTGCATAACAATGACTTTGTCCCACCTCTGAGATGTGGACTCGAGTCATGTGACTTGGACTCGAGTCAGACTCGAGTCATGAATTTGATGACTTGCGACTCGACTTGGACTTGCATAACAATGACTTTGTCCCACCTCTGAGATGTGGACTCGAGTCATGTGACTTGGACTCGAGTCAGACTCGAGTCATGAATTTGATGACTTGCGACTCGACTTGGACTTGCATAACAATGACTTTGTCCCACCTCTGAGATGTGGACTCGAGTCATGTGACTTGGACTCGAGTCAGACTCGAGTCATGAATTTGATGACTTGCGACTCGACTTGGACTTGCATAACAATGACTTTGTCCCACCTCTGAGATGTGGACTCGAGTCATGTGACTTGGACTCGAGTCAGACTCGAGTCATGAATTTGATGACTTGCGACTCGACATGGACTTGCATAACAATGACTTTGTCCCACCTCTGAGATGTGGACTCGAGTCATGTGACTTGGACTCGAGTCAGACTCGAGTCATGAATTTGATGACTCGCGACTCGACTTGGACTTGCATAACAATGACTTTGTCCCACCTCTGAGATGTGGACTCGAGTCATGTGACTTGGACTCGAGTCAGACTCGAGTCATGAATTTGATGACTTGCGACTCGACTTGGACTTGCATAACAATGACTTTGTCCCACCTCTGAGATGTGGACTCGAGTCATGTGACTTGGACTCGAGTCAGACTCGAGTCATGAATTTGATGACTTGCGACTCGACTTGGACTTGCATAACAATGACTTTGTCCCACCTCTGAGATGTGGACTCGAGTCATGTGACTTGGACTCGAGTCAGACTCGAGTCATGAATTTGATGACTTGCGACTCGACTTGGACTTGCATAACAATGACTTTGTCCCACCTCTGAGATGTGGACTCGAGTCATGTGACTTGGACTCGAGTCAGACTCGAGTCATGAATTTGATGACTTGCGACTCGACTTGGACTTGCATAACAATGACTTTGTCCCACCTCTGAGATGTGGACTCGAGTCATGTGACTTGGACTCGAGTCAGACTCGAGTCATGAATTTGATGACTTGCGACTCGACTTGGACTTGCATAACAATGACTTTGTCCCACCTCTGAGATGTGGACTCGAGTCATGTGACTTGGACTCGAGTCAGACTCGAGTCATGAATTTGATGACTTGCGACTCGACTTGGACTTGCATAACAATGACTTTGTCCCACCTCTGAGATGTGGACTCGAGTCATGTGACTTGGACTCGAGTCAGACTCGAGTCATGAATTTGATGACTTGCGACTCGACTTGGACTTGCATAACAATGACTTTGTCCCACCTCTGAGATGTGGACTCGAGTCATGTGACTTGGACTCGAGTCAGACTCGAGTCATGAATTTGATGACTTGCGACTCGACTTGGACTTGCATAACAATGACTTTGTCCCACCTCTGAGATGTGGACTCGAGTCATGTGACTTGGACTCGAGTCAGACTCGAGTCATGAATTTGATGACTTGCGACTCGACTTGGACTTGCATAACAATGACTTTGTCCCACCTCTGAGATGTGGACTCGAGTCATGTGACTTGGACTCGAGTCAGACTCGAGTCATGAATTTGATGACTTGCGACTCGACTTGGACTTGCATAACAATGACTTTGTCCCACCTCTGAGATGTGGACTCGAGTCATGTGACTTGGACTCGAGTCAGACTCGAGTCATGAATTTGATGACTTGCGACTCGACTTGGACTTGCATAACAATGACTTTGTCCCACCTATGAGATGTGGACTCGAGTCATGTGACTTGGACTCGAGTCAGACTCGAGTCATGAATTTGATGACTTGCGACTCGACTTGGACTTGCATAACAATGACTTTGTCCCACCTCTGAGATATGGACTCGAGTCATGTGACTTGGACTCGAGTCAGACTCGAGTCATGAATTTGATGACTTGCGACTCGACTTGGACTTGCATAACAATGACTTTGTCCCACCTATGAGATGTGGACTCGAGTCATGTGACTTGGACTCGAGTCAGACTCGAGTCATGAATTTGATGACTTGCGACTCGACTTGGACTTGCATAACAATGACTTTGTCCCACCTCTGAGATGTGGACTCGAGTCATGTGACTTGGACTCGAGTCAGACTCGAGTCATGAATTTGATGACTTGCGACTCGACTTGGACTTGCATAACAATGACTTTGTCCCACCTCTGAGATGTGGACTCGAGTCATGTGACTTGGACTCGAGTCAGACTCGAGTCATGAATTTGATGACTTGCGACTCGACTTGGACTTGCATAACAATGACTTTGTCCCACCTCTGAGATGTGGACTCGAGTCATGTGACTTGGACTCGAGTCAGACTCGAGTCATGAATTTGATGACTTGCGACTCGACTTGGACTTGCATAACAATGACTTTGTCCCACCTCTGAGATGTGGACTCGAGTCATGTGACTTGGACTCGAGTCAGACTCGAGTCATGAATTTGATGACTTGCGACTCGACTTGGACTTGCATAACAATGACTTTGTCCCACCTCTGAGATGTGGACTCGAGTCATGTGACTTGGACTCGAGTCAGACTCGAGTCATGAATTTGATGACTTGCGACTCGACTTGGACTTGCATAACAATGACTTTGTCCCACCTCTGAGATGTGGACTCGAGTCATGTGACTTGGACTCGAGTCAGACTCGAGTCATGAATTTGATGACTTGCGACTCGACTTGGACTTGCATAACAATGACTTTGTCCCACCTCTGAGATGTGGACTCGAGTCATGTGACTTGGACTCGAGTCAGACTCGAGTCATGAATTTGATGACTTGCGACTCGACTTGGACTTGCATAACAATGACTTTGTCCCACCTCTGAGATGTGGACTCGAGTCATGTGACTTGGACTCGAGTCAGACTCGAGTCATGAATTTGATGACTTGCGACTCGACTTGGACTTGCATAACAATGACTTTGTCCCACCTCTGAGATGTGGACTCGAGTCATGTGACTTGGACTCGAGTCAGACTCGAGTCATGAATTTGATGACTTGCGACTCGACTTGGACTTGCATAACAATGACTTTGTCCCACCTATGAGATGTGGACTCGAGTCATGTGACTTGGACTCGAGTCAGACTCGAGTCATGAATTTGATGACTTGCGACTCGACTTGGACTTGCATAACAATGACTTTGTCCCACCTCTGAGATATGGACTCGAGTCATGTGACTTGGACTCGAGTCAGACTCGAGTCATGAATTTGATGACTTGCGACTCGACTTGGACTTGCATAACAATGACTTTGTCCCACCTATGAGATGTGGACTCGAGTCATGTGACTTGGACTCGAGTCAGACTCGAGTCATGAATTTGATGACTTGCGACTCGACTTGGACTTGCATAACAATGACTTTGTCCCACCTCTGAGATGTGGACTCGAGTCATGTGACTTGGACTCGAGTCAGACTCGAGTCATGAATTTGATGACTTGCGACTCGACTTGGACTTGCATAACAATGACTTTGTCCCACCTCTGAGATGTGGACTCGAGTCATGTGACTTGGACTCGAGTCAGACTCGAGTCATGAATTTGATGACTTGCGACTCGACTTGGACTTGCATAACAATGACTTTGTCCCACCTCTGAGATGTGGACTCGAGTCATGTGACTTGGACTCGAGTCAGACTCGAGTCATGAATTTGATGACTTGCGACTCGACTTGGACTTGCATAACAATGACTTTGTCCCACCTCTGAGATGTGGACTCGAGTCATGTGACTTGGACTCGAGTCAGACTCGAGTCATGAATTTGATGACTTGCGACTCGACTTGGACTTGCATAACAATGACTTTGTCCCACCTATGAGATGTGGACTCGAGTCATGTGACTTGGACTCGAGTCAGACTCGAGTCATGAATTTGATGACTTGCGACTCGACTTGGACTTGCATAACAATGACTTTGTCCCACCTCTGAGATATGGACTCGAGTCATGTGACTTGGACTCGAGTCAGACTCGAGTCATGAATTTGATGACTTGCGACTCGACTTGGACTTGCATAACAATGACTTTGTCCCACCTCTGAGATGTGGACTCGAGTCATGTGACTTGGACTCGAGTCAGACTCGAGTCATGAATTTGATGACTTGCGACTCGACTTGGACTTGCATAACAATGACTTTGTCCCACCTCTGAGATGTGGACTCGAGTCATGTGACTTGGACTCGAGTCAGACTCGAGTCATGAATTTGATGACTTGCGACTCGACTTGGACTTGCATAACAATGACTTTGTCCCACCTCTGAGATGTGGACTCGAGTCATGTGACTTGGACTCGAGTCAGACTCGAGTCATGAATTTGATGACTTGCGACTCGACTTGGACTTGCATAACAATGACTTTGTCCCACCTATGAGATGTGGACTCGAGTCATGTGACTTGGACTCGAGTCAGACTCGAGTCATGAATTTGATGACTTGCGACTCGACTTGGACTTGCATAACAATGACTTTGTCCCACCTCTGAGATATGGACTCGAGTCATGTGACTTGGACTCGAGTCAGACTCGAGTCATGAATTTGATGACTTGCGACTCGACTTGGACTTGCATAACAATGACTTTGTCCCACCTCTGAGATGTGGACTCGAGTCATGTGACTTGGACTCGAGTCAGACTCGAGTCATGAATTTGATGACTTGCGACTCGACTTGGACTTGCATAACAATGACTTTGTCCCACCTCTGAGATGTGGACTCGAGTCATGTGACTTGGACTCGAGTCAGACTCGAGTCATGAATTTGATGACTTGCGACTCGACTTGGACTTGCATAACAATGACTTTGTCCCACCTATGAGATGTGGACTCGAGTCATGTGACTTGGACTCGAGTCAGACTCGAGTCATGAATTTGATGACTTGCGACTCGACTTGGACTTGCATAACAATGACTTTGTCCCACCTCTGAGATATGGACTCGAGTCATGTGACTTGGACTCGAGTCAGACTCGAGTCATGAATTTGATGACTTGCGACTCGACTTGGACTTGCATAACAATGACTTTGTCCCACCTCTGAGATGTGGACTCGAGTCATGTGACTTGGACTCGAGTCAGACTCGAGTCATGAATTTGATGACTTGCGACTCGACTTGGACTTGCATAACAATGACTTTGTCCCACCTCTGAGATGTGGACTCGAGTCATGTGACTTGGACTCGAGTCAGACTCGAGTCATGAATTTGATGACTTGCGACTCGACTTGGACTTGCATAACAATGACTTTGTCCCACCTCTGAGATGTGGACTCGAGTCATGTGACTTGGACTCGAGTCAGACTCGAGTCATGAATTTGATGACTTGCGACTCGACTTGGACTTGCATAACAATGACTTTGTCCCACCTATGAGATGTGGACTCGAGTCATGTGACTTGGACTCGAGTCAGACTCGAGTCATGAATTTGATGACTTGCGACTCGACTTGGACTTGCATAACAATGACTTTGTCCCACCTCTGAGATATGGACTCGAGTCATGTGACTTGGACTCGAGTCAGACTCGAGTCATGAATTTGATGACTTGCGACTCGACTTGGACTTGCATAACAATGACTTTGTCCCACCTATGAGATGTGGACTCGAGTCATGTGACTTGGACTCGAGTCAGACTCGAGTCATGAATTTGATGACTTGCGACTCGACTTGGACTTGCATAACAATGACTTTGTCCCACCTCTGAGATGTGGACTCGAGTCATGTGACTTGGACTCGAGTCAGACTCGAGTCATGAATTTGATGACTTGCGACTCGACTTGGACTTGCATAACAATGACTTTGTCCCACCTCTGAGATGTGGACTCGAGTCATGTGACTTGGACTCGAGTCAGACTCGAGTCATGAATTTGATGACTTGCGACTCGACTTGGACTTGCATAACAATGACTTTGTCCCACCTCTGAGATGTGGACTCGAGTCATGTGACTTGGACTCGAGTCAGACTCGAGTCATGAATTTGATGACTTGCGACTCGACTTGGACTTGCATAACAATGACTTTGTCCCACCTCTGAGATGTGGACTCGAGTCATGTGACTTGGACTCGAGTCAGACTCGAGTCATGAATTTGATGACTTGCGACTCGACTTGGACTTGCATAACAATGACTTTGTCCCACCTCTGAGATGTGGACTCGAGTCATGTGACTTGGACTCGAGTCAGACTCGAGTCATGAATTTGATGACTTGCGACTCGACTTGGACTTGCATAACAATGACTTTGTCCCACCTCTGAGATGTGGACTCGAGTCATGTGACTTGGACTCGAGTCAGACTCGAGTCATGAATTTGATGACTTGCGACTCGACTTGGACTTGCATAACAATGACTTTGTCCCACCTCTGAGATGTGGACTCGAGTCATGTGACTTGGACTCGAGTCAGACTCGAGTCATGAATTTGATGACTTGCGACTCGACTTGGACTTGCATAACAATGACTTTGTCCCACCTCTGAGATGTGGACTCGAGTCATGTGACTTGGACTCGAGTCAGACTCGAGTCATGAATTTGATGACTTGCGACTCGACTTGGACTTGCATAACAATGACTTTGTCCCACCTCTGAGATGTGGACTCGAGTCATGTGACTTGGACTCGAGTCAGACTCGAGTCATGAATTTGATGACTTGCGACTCGACTTGGACTTGCATAACAATGACTTTGTCCCACCTATGAGATGTGGACTCGAGTCATGTGACTTGGACTCGAGTCAGACTCGAGTCATGAATTTGATGACTTGCGACTCGACTTGGACTTGCATAACAATGACTTTGTCCCACCTCTGAGATATGGACTCGAGTCATGTGACTTGGACTCGAGTCAGACTCGAGTCATGAATTTGATGACTTGCGACTCGACTTGGACTTGCATAACAATGACTTTGTCCCACCTATGAGATGTGGACTCGAGTCATGTGACTTGGACTCGAGTCAGACTCGAGTCATGAATTTGATGACTTGCGACTCGACTTGGACTTGCATAACAATGACTTTGTCCCACCTCTGAGATGTGGACTCGAGTCATGTGACTTGGACTCGAGTCAGACTCGAGTCATGAATTTGATGACTTGCGACTCGACTTGGACTTGCATAACAATGACTTTGTCCCACCTCTGAGATGTGGACTCGAGTCATGTGACTTGGACTCGAGTCAGACTCGAGTCATGAATTTGATGACTTGCGACTCGACTTGGACTTGCATAACAATGACTTTGTCCCACCTCTGAGATGTGGACTCGAGTCATGTGACTTGGACTCGAGTCAGACTCGAGTCATGAATTTGATGACTTGCGACTCGACTTGGACTTGCATAACAATGACTTTGTCCCACCTCTGAGATGTGGACTCGAGTCATGTGACTTGGACTCGAGTCAGACTCGAGTCATGAATTTGATGACTTGCGACTCGACTTGGACTTGCATAACAATGACTTTGTCCCACCTCTGAGATGTGGACTCGAGTCATGTGACTTGGACTCGAGTCAGACTCGAGTCATGAATTTGATGACTTGCGACTCGACTTGGACTTGCATAACAATGACTTTGTCCCACCTCTGAGATGTGGACTCGAGTCATGTGACTTGGACTCGAGTCAGACTCGAGTCATGAATTTGATGACTTGCGACTCGACTTGGACTTGCATAACAATGACTTTGTCCCACCTCTGAGATGTGGACTCGAGTCATGTGACTTGGACTCGAGTCAGACTCGAGTCATGAATTTGATGACTTGCGACTCGACTTGGACTTGCATAACAATGACTTTGTCCCACCTCTGCAAGTAACCGACCCACAATTCGGGGTCCGTGTTGTATGAGCGAGTCCGCGTACTCTGAGCCCCGCCGTGTACTCGGAGACCTTAACGTATCAACAAACCGCTTCACATTCGATTTAGGAGTCCAACTGGCGATGTGAGTGGCTTTTGCATAAACTTTAACTTGGTCCTCTAGGCTTACAAAAAAAATAAATGCGGTCTCTTATCTGAGCAAATGTGGAATGCGGACTCCCAAAGGCGTTTGGCACTTTACTCACACATTTATGAAACACGGGGCAGAAATATCCAATCACCGAGCACGCTGAGCATTGTATTGCTATTCATAGCACTTTGACTTCACCGCTTTACGTGAAATAACTCGCGGCTGCTGGAAACCCGATGACGTTTGAGCCGAACAAATTTTTCTTCATCAGGAAGAAAACAAACTACGCAGACTTGATTTGAAGCTTTCGTGACTGCAGGAATTACTCTTTGGTTCTTTTGGTAAAGTCACGGAGAAAGAAAATAAATTAAATGATAGAATACGACGTTTCGATTGCAACACAAGCAGCCGTCATCAGGTGAACTAAATTTGAGAGAGAGACAAAACGCAGACACGGAGACATACAGACAGACACGCAAGCAGTGTCTATGTTGTGTTTCTCTCTGCTTGTGTGTCTGTGTTGTCTCTCTCTCTGTGTGTCTCTGTGTTGTCTCTCTCTGCTTGTGTGTCTGTCTGTGTGTCTCCGTGTCTGTGCTCTCTCTCAAATTTAGTTCTACCTGATGACAGTTGCTTGTGTTGCAATCGAAACGTCGTATTCTATAATTTAATTTATTTTCTTTCTACGTGGCTTTACCGAAATAACCAAAGAGTAAACTATACAGAGTGTCTACGTATTATTTAAGATATATATATAATTAGGTGGCAGTCTGAGCTAGGTCTATAAAACAATATATATATTTGTGAACACATGCGAACTTGGTAGTTAACGTGCGATTCTAATTCCGCTAAGCCTTCGCGAATTCACCGCCGTTGTAGGCGCTGCACGTTCCATCGATAATTCCGCGTGTTCCACCAGCGTCTCGGCTGTGGTTGTTCCGAAAGCTTCCGCCGGGTTCCGTTTTAGAGGTCAACGAAGCCTTTCCTTTGTCGCCGTACACTTTTATTTCTCACGTAAACCCAAAAATTCTGACAACACTCACGTTATAAAATGATGAACGCTACCTTGTATGGGCACCCAACATATTTACGTTCATCAAGATTCTGCCAAAAAAAAAAAATCCGCAAAATTGCGCTGTCAACATCGACGACAATGTGACAGCCCGTAGAGAGAAATGACATCCTTTAAAATCTTTCATCGTCAAACAAGTGGTGCAATTTTTTTGTTCTACCTCAAGATAAAATGTTCTTCACTCACGTCTGTTAAACCTTGCGTCAACTGGCACGCTTAGCATGCACGGACGCGTACATGCGGGTCGTGTGTGTGTCTCACGTGTAACCCTGCATTGAACGGAAAGAAAGATAATGCCTAATGTGGCAGCGTCCCACCGTTAAATCCAAACTAAAGTTTAAACTATTTTTTTTATCTTATCGAGCTCTTTTTCAGAAGCAACCTGGCTATCACAAATGGTAGCCCAACGAAGCGACCTATCAGGTGGAGATTTATAGCAGCCAATATTCTCTAAACGCGTGATGTTGATTTTAAATGTGGAGGGAAAAGTGGAGGATCTGGAGAAAAATCCACACGACCACGGAGAGAGAGACACATGCAGACTCCAAATATACAGCAGGCGTCAGGGTCGGGATCGAACGCACGACCTCCTGTATACCGGGCGAGGTAGTTAACATCTTGCCACCTTGATGATGATGAGAGAGAGAGAGAGACATGCAAGCTCCAAATATACAGCAGGTGTCAGGGTCGGGATCGAACGCACGACCTCCTGTATACCGGGCGAGGTAGTTAACATCTCGCCACCTTGATGATGATGATGAGAGAGAGAGACATGCAGACTCCAAATATACAGCAGGCGTCAGGGTCGGGATCGAACGCACGACCTCCTGTATATCAGGCGAGGTTGTTAACATCTCGCCACCTTGATGATAATGAGAGAGAGAAATGTAAACTCCAAATATACAGCAGGCATCAGGGTCGGGATCCTGTATACCGGGCGAGGTAGTTAACATCTCGCCACCTTGCTGATGATGAGAGAGAGAGACATGCCAGCTCCAAATATACAGCAGGCGTCAGGGTCGGGATCGAACGCACGACCTCCTGTATACCGGGCGAGGTAGTTAACATCTCCTAGCCACCACGGTACCCCACCCGGTGGCCACTTCTCTCGCGTTGCCCCCACGACGTTTTGGTTTCACTCGGCAACTCGTCGCGCGTCGTAGTCACAGCTCCGCCGAAGACACTGACGGTCAATACTTTTAAATAAGCTCGGGCTTTGCTACAGTGAATGATGGATGGTGAAGAGATGAAAGGTCACCTGGCAAGGGGTAGGGGTCAAACAGGAATTGATCAATAGTCCTTGAAAAAGCTTTTGCTGGAAACCTGATAGCTCCGGACTCAATCGGATGTGGCAATTGGTCCGTAACCCCGTGTAATATCAATTGAATGCGGTTTTTTTTTTAAATTGTGCTTAACCCCAGATGCATTAAAAGCCAGCTGATCAACCGGTTAATGCAGTAAGATTTTTATATACAGTACCATTTACAATGTGGGCCCTGAAAATGAATGACCACACCGCCCCCTCGATGATTCGTTGAATTCTTGGTAAAACTTCGATTCAAATCATTTATTCTCTCCTTGACATTGTGGTGCAGTGCAGTGCCTTCTCGTGGTTGCAGGGATCCTATTATTTCAAAACGTATGACGAACGAGGAAAAAAATAATCGTTTCTAACACCACCGATTCTTTGCATGTATTTTAAGAATTCAGAATAGATTCAATTGATGCCTCACTACATCCCTATATGGATATATAATTAAATATCATTCTAGTGACACATCACCCATTCCCAAATCCAACGGTTCACATCATTTACACTTACATCACTCTCCCTATAAACCTGTCTGGGTACAAGGAGACAATCCAAGCCCTTCTAACTCGGCTGTGCTGCCTTTCCCCAGTGACCTTATGGTTGAACTGCTTCAGACAATGCCTAATTAGTTCTCACCATTTACATCAGAACAAATGTTGGCCATATGCTGAGCCGAAGTGGAAAGTGGCACAATGGAGAGTACGAGAGGGGGAAAACTCGAACCCGAGAACTCGCCCCGAGGGGAGCGCGCTTCGCATTGCAGCCGTCAACTAATTAACTCGTCTCAATGTTCCAATCACTTTTATTTTCAGTTCACCAAAACTTAGCCATTAAAAAAAATGTACCAATCGCCCGGTGACGGCGCCGTCTGACAGATCGCGTCCGGGCGGCGAAACGCGGCTGAACGTGCGTCGTCGGCTTCGGTCTGGGAGCGATGTTTTACCAGGTTTAGTTCTTTCTTTCTTTTCTCACACTTTTGTTATGTAGGCTAGGCGTAGTCACAAACCGCACCTCTCCATAACAAAGGCTCAGTCTTTTGTTATGCAGTCTATTCTTAGTCTTAAGCCTCACCTTACCATATCAATAAAAAGTGTGCCGTACTTGGCCCTTCCCCTCTTCAACCATTATATATACGGAGTGGTAGCTCTTGTAATCTCTCATTTACGTGATACAGCTGTCGTGGCTGTGACGGTTCCACCTGAAGACGGAAGCTTGTGTTGCCTCCGAAACGTCGTGATTTTTATTTTATTTTACTTTTATTAATTTAAATTTTTTACCTACGTGACTTTACCGAAAACACCTAAGAATATGAATCCTTGCAGTCACGAAAGCTTCAAATCTAGAAGCGATGAGACTCTTTGCCGAGACATCGTGCGGCCCACGAGTCGCGAGACAGAGGCAATGCTTTCACGAAGCGAGTGGTTATTTTGCAAACCGAGGGAGGGGTAAGCGTTCGGAACTCCTCCTCCAGCCATTCCCGACAAACGAAAATCAAAACCGCAGTCACGTTGCGAACCCGGCGGCGGTGCCCCAGATGTGTCATCACTCGTGCATTTCAGTGGCCGCCACAACAGAGTGGCGCGCTGTTCCTTTTGAAAGTTAAGAGCATTCACTTCAAGGCATTCTTGCAGAGGGCCAAATCCCATATCAGGAAATCTGAAATTCTTAAGAGAATTTCTCTCCCCCACCCCCCGCTCCACACCAATCCCTTTATTCTTAAAAAATGAAGTGGGTCATTTGTTAGTCACTTAGTCTGTTTTCTGTCAACATCTATTCACAGCGATGCCTGATGCTTAGAGCATTCTTCCTTTTTTTATGCTGCTCTGTTTTACTTCAAAGTGATCACCTCCGCATACTCTTGTGACTAATGAATTATATGTGAACTCTAAGTACTTTGTGGTGGAGTGCTGGCGGAGTGCTTGAACTCGATGACTCGAGTTTGATTTCTTGGCCACGGCTAACATCGGCGTGATGAGTGGTGTCTGAACCGGTGTCAAGTTCCACTTGAACAATCGCACGACCCAGGATGGTGAAATACGGTCATACATCCGCCAAGACGGACACGGCAGGGGGAAGGCCTTCGTCCAGCAGTGGAGTAACAAAGGCCTGATGAATTTCGATTTAAAGCTTTCGTGACTGCAGGGATTCATCTTCTTGGTAATTTCGGTAAAGTCACGTAGAAGAGAAATAAATCAATAATAACATACAACATAATCAAATAATTCTCACGACGTTTCGGCCACAACGCAAGCAGCCGTCCTCAGGTGAAGAACAGGTCTGTCGGAAAGACAGCGTCTGAATTCAGACGCTGTCTTTCCAACAGTCTTTCCGACAGACCTGTTCTTCACCTGAGGACGGCTGCTTGCGTTGTGGCCGAAACGTCGTGAGAATTATTTTATTATGTTTTATTTTTATTATTTTATTATTTCCCTTCTACGTGACTTTACCGAAAGAACCAAGAAAGGCCTGATGATTAGGCCCTGGGTACTGTAAAACATTCTTGAAAGATCGAAACATTATTTTTAATTAGAGTTCTACTGTACTTTAATTGGCAAAGTGGCTACCACAACACTCCGATTGGCTCATCACTCCAGGAGGCAGCAAATTCCGCCCCGGGTTTTCCCAGCGTCGGACGACGCATGCGGGTGGATTAACCTTTGGCGGTGGACCTGCGGTGATAATGTACACGCCAGGGACGGGCACCCAGCTGACCAGCTCTGGAAAGATGGAATCGTAAACAAAGATAATGTCCTTTAGCCAAGGAAGGTTTCACTGGAGCTCAAGAAGACTCCCTTGCATTGGGACGTTTGGCTAATTCCATTTATGAGTGTTTGGGGGTGGGGGGGCTGATAGGAAATGTGAGTCCTTGGAAGAAATAAAATATGTAGGTAGTACCTACGTGACTTTACCGAAAGAACCAAAGACTATGGATTACTGCAGTCCCGAAAGCTTCAAATCATTGGGGGCAACAATTAAAGCTTCGCACGATTAGGTTGCATTCATTGCCAGACTGCCATCTGCTGGTCACCTCGCAGCCCCATCCTAGGTCGTCTAAATATCCTCGGTGGAGTCTCCTGTGCAATCACAAGCCAGGCGCAGCGCTGCATGCACCCGGTCTGGTGGAGCAAGCACCGACCACGAAGCCACAGCCACCGCACGTTTTATCAATTGCATCAGCAAGACCAGGGGGTTGGCAATCAAAATAACAAGATGAGCCCTTTTGTTTTCTAATTGGGTAGTAAAAAAAAACAACAACTCATGATTTCCAGAAGCCTTCCTTTGGCAATGGTTCTTCTAAGAAGAAAACGATGCCGGGTATTTAAAAATGGTTCCCGCACGGTTGTGACACGAGGGCTTGATTGCTTAAAAATAATGCAATTAATAAAAAAAATACTTACCCAAAGTTAGACCCCCGTAAATACACACACACAGGTCTTCGGGTCTGAGTTGCTAAATGTGTGTTCCCCAGGGTATGCATCGGCGTGTGTGGTAATGCATGGCTTAGATAGATTAGGCTCAAAAAAGCACATCCCTTCAGCTCTGGCATAAATCCCCTCTCCATTCTCCTCCGCTGAGAACGGATGAAAGTAAACATCGCTTCAGATGCCTTGCTGGGCTTACATACAGGAGGGGGAGAGATAAGATAGCTCAGCTTAAGCTGGTTATGCACCACATGACTTTACTGGGACGACCACTGACCTGAGGCCTGACCTGGCCTGACAAAACTGTCAGTCAGAGTTGACCAATCTTGCCCAACCGGTTAAAGATGATTCATGATTCTCTGCAACTTATATGATGCAACCTACTGTGCATCATATAGATACTTTGTGCGTATGGACAGTGCTACACTGCATGTAAATGATCATATTGATCTTGTATTGTAATGTTTTAAAGTTTTCAGGAGTTTTAAATTATATTTTATCTGGCAACAAAACTGACACCTTTTGCAAGGAATCATGTTTACATTAACCACAATACTTGCAAATGTACACATCCTTCCAAATATTATATGCTCTTATAATGCGTTGTCTTGAGCTGTGCGCCTTTTGGCGTCATCTAGTCAAACACCGTATGAGACTAGGCTCTAAAGAAAGCTGTCTCTAGTGTGGACAAATCAGTTTCAAGGACAATGCATAAATTATCAGAGTATTGTTTTTTGTTTGTATTTGACTGCAAGTATTGTGGTTAATGTAAGCATGATTCCTTGCAAAAGGTATCAGTTTTGTTGCCAGAAAAAAGGGGAAACACCCTATTAGTATATTTTGGTACTGGCAAAGGAGGTCCCATAACCTATTATTTGTCCTATCATTTTAATAATATATTTATATATATTCATTACGGTTAGAGAACAAATCTACATGGATATACATTTTTAGTAGACATTTCCTCTTTAAACCAAAAGTACACTTCCCTAAATTCTGCTGCACGAGTGTGCTAATTAAAGCATGCATATGTTAGCAAAATACTAATTATCACAGCGACCGGCCAGCCTTTTTATCGCACTCCGCCAGCAGTATATGCGAATGCTTCTCCTTTATGCTTTCATTGATTCCCATAATTCACATCCTATGCTAATGCTGATCAATTGTCGTTTTTTATGCGGTTACGCACATTATTTAATTAATATCATTCTTTAAATAAATAACCGTGCGTGCACTGCGAAAGTTGCCGAGTCTATTTTTATGAAATACGCCACCCTTGAAGATTAAAAAACAGATTTAAAACCCTCCCGGAGCCATGTCCGATAATAAAGCGACATCGATAATATCAAATTATGCAGCTTCTTAGGGCATGGGATGGTACCGGACACTGTGGCTCTCTCTCTCCTCTCCACAATGCTGACACCGGCTATCTTCATCAGACAGCAGTATTGATTAAAAAATGTTGAAGAAATAAATAAACAACCCCCTTTGCAGCTTTCGCGGCGAAATCTGAGTTCAAAGAAGATGTAGTGTGCGAGAAAGCTCCCGGGAGTGCACAGTTTCTATTGCGTGCCATAGGAAGTCATTCAATTTCCGCACGTTGTCCATTTAAAGGCCCCGCACATGGTCTAATGTCAACCAATTCTGGCGCACGCAAGGAATTGTCAGGCTTTTGTGACAGCCAATACAGTACAGTACTGTTACAGGCGCCATACATATAAAGTGTTCAAGTTAGGTGATGATGATGATGATGAAAAAAGATGGAAAATTGTGGAAATTCTCTACGATCATGTTGAAGATTTGTCAAGGATGATTCATTGCATTGCTGTGTATGAATCATGGAATCATCACAATCATGTTGTATGGAAGATTTATGAATGGTGATTTATGAATGATTATCATAATTGATGGATGATTAAATACTCCATTACAGATGATGATGATAATGTTGATTTGTGAATGATGATGATAATGATTATTTGGATGATGCTGATAACGATGTATGAATAATGATGATATAAATTACACTATATCACGCATGAACATGATCTGGATGCTCCCTTCAAAAATCTAACTCCAAGTGTACCAAGACACACATCGATGCGAATCGCCAGCTTTACGATGCAGAAGCATTGTATTGTTTTCCAGGCCCCTGTGATAACCAATACTATCACACAGCCTCTTAAGTGACGGGGCTATACTTGGGCTACATAAGCGGAGGGTAGGAAAATCCGCAAACGATCAATGCACCGGGAACTCGAGAGCACTCCACGCGTGCAGGACAGTAACACAATCACATCTCAGCGCTAACACCCGCACGGCGTCTTTCTTTGGCAACTCCCGTTGGCTGCCGCGTCAGACGCCGGGGGCCTTTGACGGACATCGCTCGGCGTGGCAACGTGAGCGAGCGGAGGCCGTCACGAAGGGCTGGTTGACTTTATCGAATAAACAGCGCGTCTGTGGATGGATGCGCTCGCAAACAACATCCTCGAAGAAGAAGACGACGTGGAGGAAGAGGACGAGGAGGAGGAGGCAGCGGGGAGCAAACGGTCGATTCATTAGCAAATTGAAAGCCATTTGTCCGTTTCCATTAATCCGCCAACCGCTGCTGCCACTTAATAAATGAAGCGGTAAATTGTGGCCACGCAGACGCGTGCTATCAGGCGCGGTATTCATAAGGGGGGGGAGGGGCGAAGGTGGGGGGCTCCGCAGTGAATCACGCAGCAGACCGCCCCCCCCCCAGGTCCTCCAAGCCGGCTCGTGCCCCGCTGATAGACGGCGTGGTTGCTCTGCTTGCTCGCCTTTCATCGCATTCTATACTGACCCCCCCCGCACGCCCGCCCCTTATGTAATTGGCATGGACGTCCGCGTGCCCCTCCTGGAATTAGATGGGTCGGTGGTGGTGGTGGTGGGGGGGGTACCCGGGAGCCCGTGCCCTGTGTTGTCGCCCAACGATCCCGGTGACCTCCGATGTACTCCGGCCTCTGTTGGAACTCAGCCGGGCTCAATGGGAATGGGCAGGGAATGGCCGATCGAGGTACGGGCTGCACAATAGCTTATGGCGAAGAGAAGTTCAAGCCCTTTTTCCCCGGTTTCAATGAGCGTACTGCAGCACCTGTTCCATTCTTAAAGCCCTGAAGCAAGCGGTGGAAATTCTACATTTCTATGGCAGGGGCGAGTCTCTCTCTCATTACACACTTACTATTGTATTCCCGCTAATTGGTACCCGTATAATTGACCGCAGAGGTGGAAAAGCAGTTGCTGGCTAGTAATGGAGGCAAATATGAGTGGATCAGTCGCCTCACATAAATTACGTCTGTGTCGGCTGTCGAATCGCTTAAATAAACAAAGGAGTACATAAAATCTCGAACCAAATCGGCATCTCAGCAAATTGTTGTTTTTGCAAAAGAACCACCCAAAGTTTATTGGAATACACCGACCATCAGGAGAGAAACCTTCAGAGACACTGCACAACTTTCCCACACATGCAAAGGCGTCTTGATTGAGCTGGGAGTACCCACAACTTTACCCCAGTACCCAATTATATATATATTTTAAACGCTTTTCGCAAAAAATCCAAAGCGATGTTTGTCCAAAGCTCCTTCGTTTTTTAAATGCCTGGCTGAATTGACATTTCATGGAGACCCAGTCGAATTTTTAGGATGACCGAGATTAATCCGCTCGCCTGTGTTGGCAGCTGACTGCCTGAAGATAGTCCCCGTCTGTGCGGAGAGGCCTCGAACAAGGCGTTTGCCAAGTAGCTGTCGTGCAGACGACACGACGTTTATGGCCGCAGCTTTAGGGATCGTTCTTGTAAATCCTCGTTTAATGCTTCCCCCTAAAATTGCCGCTCGTGCCAACAGAAGGGAAGAACACTTGATTGGAGAACCGTCGTCACTGCTGACTGTCACGCGTACTGTTTTGTATTTTTCCCCGGCGCAAACAGGATGCGTGAAAGGGCGATTTAAGAACACACAAAAAAGGTCATCAAAATGTCGGACTTCGTCAGCTTAATATGAAAGTGGCTGGTATGCTAAGATCTACTTAAAACAATTACATCTGATATTACGAAGATGATGATGATTTCGTAGGGCCAACGAAGAGCAACAGTTCGATCCAGCCCTAATTCATTGAGTAATTACATTTAATGATATTATGAGGAATGGTAATGCAGAGTAGTGAAGAAACACCAAGCTAGGTATCTTTCTACATTTCCCCTGCGTTTCGTGTCCGTCTCTCCTCTTCGCTGCTCATTATTCCTGCCTCTCTCATGCAGAATGTAACAGCTGACAAGAAGACAATGGCAGCCTTATGATACGACGGGGGGCGAGGGGGGACGAAGTTGTTTACTCAAAAAGGAGAGAGCCACAGAGATATCTTTGTCTGGCTGCGCATTTTTTTTTTGTTAAGATTCATATTTCTTCCCAAAACGAGAGCGTCCCAGCCAACGGCTGGAGCCAGGCCGACGCCTGCAACGGCAGTGCCAGACAGGACAAGGATGGTTGGAAAGGGGGCCGTGGGAGGCGCGCGCGGAAGTGGGGGGCGGGCAGGAGGAATTGTGATGACCGCATCTCAGCCGGAGGTTGACCACGATCGATCGGCCGAGCAGTACCATCGATGAATTGACTCGAGCCATACAACTTGTGGAGGAGATTCATCAGATGTGTCCGTGGATTCAGCCGGGCAAGAGCCCATTAGAAGACGTCTATGTTGAGAGGGACCTCAGGCATAGTGCAATTTTTTTGTATTCAATACCACTCGGATTTATTAAAGCTCCCATCCACTCGCACATGCATAGTTTGCCGGCTTAATTACCGATGCTATGTCTTGCACACAGCATTAACTCGTGTTAATGTCCGTTGCGCAATATTAATAAATCTCCTTTGGTTTCTGCTCATATGATAAGGGATGAAATAGTCCTGTATCATGTAAATTACTTTACGTAACATTCGATTACTCAAAAGTTAATCAATCCATGTGAACAAACGCTTACATAATGGCAATTCCTAAGCGGGAACAATTTAGGACGTAATTTGACGACAGAATAAATCGTGAAAATTATTAAGAAATAGTAGCCGAGTAACAATTAATTGATTCATCGATGAATATCGGTTATTAAGCTCATGTTACATGCATCAAATTGCACGTGTGTGACAATCAATGTATTTCAATTCATTTGTATTATATGCAATGGATTCACGTGACCCTTTCAGCCACTCGAGGCCGCTACATTCACCGCGATGTGAAGAAAAGGGTCTGGAATCGAATGGTTGATAGGGAAACTCATCACACCCCTAACAAATAGCATACCTACGTGGATCACATTCTGTAAAGGCGAATGGTCTTAATGCCCGTTAATACAAGAGTGGCCATGAAAAGAGTACTTCACAGAGCACTGTCGATATATTTCACGAAAGCATCTCCATTAAACTTTCAAAGCGACTCAAAGTCTCCGTGTGTGTTCTGACAAGATAGCACATTCAAATGTGGATTTGTGTAGCGTCTAAATGAAACTGCATCTCCAGACGCTGTGCAAAACAACGGCAAGAATGTTCATTGTGGGAAACAACAAGGAGGCTGCTTACACACTGTGAGTATACATATTTCTTGTTATGACATGACACACAAAAATTCCCAAAGACAAACATTCCGTTCAACGAGGAGCAAATTGCAGCTTACCGTCTTCAGACATGGGCCGACTGCACAATATTATACCTTGCACGGATAAATAATTCTCGTCCACCCTTTTACACGCCACCTGTTCAATCAACTTGACAGCAATTACCATAACAAAACCCCGTGGTACCCTACGCAGGACCTGCACAATAGCTACATCCACGACGGGTGGAGCCTGAGATGTATTGGGCACGATTTAAGCATTGATGCATTGTTTTCCCCCAAATCGCTCCCACAGACGCTGCGAACGAGCGGCGCCTGATGCCGTCCGTGTGTCACACGAGACCACAAAAGTCGCAAGTTCCACACGGTGGCACCAACTGAACAAATAGTGTCACCGATCATGACGGACGACGACGCTCGCCACACGGCACCGCTACGAACGCAGCCGGTCGCACGAACGATTCTACTGACAGCAGCGGCCGAGCATGAACACACGGCACTGTTGACTGTCTCCGAAGAGCAGCACCCCCGGCTGTGATAATAAATAAATAAGACTAATGTCTTCTTGGCTCTTTCGGTAAAGTCACGTAGAATGGAAATAATAAATAATTATTTTATTATGTTTTATTTTTATTTTACCTTGCACGTAATAATAAAATAAGTATTTTATTATTACGTGCAAAATAATTATTTTATGATGCTTTATTTTTATTATTTTATTATTTCCATTCTACATGACTTTACCGAAAGAACCAAGAAGATGAATCCCTGCAGTCACGAAAGCTTTAAATCGAAAAGAATAATGTCATTTATCTCTCCTCGTTGAGTCTCCCCGAGCCTAGACAGCCTCTCTTTTTCAGAAGGGCCCTTCGTGCGTGCGGTCAATTTCATATTTTTTTTTCATTTATAAAGAAGTGTTTTGAGAACTGAGAAGAAAGGGGAATGACACAGAGAATGATCAATTGTTCGCACACATAAGCTCGCGAACCCACTCTCCGTACTCTTGCAGAATCCACGGTGTTGAGTTTCACGAAATCTGCATAACCCACAGCGCTGAATGACTCCGTGGGCGTGTGCCGCCACCCATTGCGTGGCCCGGCAAAGATATTTCTAAAATGTGTGACTCACAAGTGACCAAATCAATGGGTCACACTTGAAGCACGAACGTTGAGTCGGCAATGTCCCGTGAGGATTTAACTCTCAAAACAACTCGGGGTGGGAGACACGGAAGGGGCCACGGCGAAAGGAGCCTGCGACGCATCACATCGCTTTCGCATCAATATTTATCAACAGGAGTGCCACCGTTAGCGATATGGATTAATATTGACCAATACCAACAACAAAAAAAATCACACGTATATTTGACCTTCAACGTCTCTACCGATAGCAAATCACAACCCTTTGTCAATTAACTGCTAGATGAGTGCTTCCCCGTGGGTTGTTTGGCCATACTTCACCACGCTGGTCAGCGTCGGTTGGTGCATGGGGGGGAGAGGCCCAAGACTTGGTTTCGAAATCACTCGGCACTCCAAGAACTGAACTCTGGATGCGCCAGGATCACAGCAGCGTCGCGTGAACTACTGCACCGCCACTCCACGCCTAATCATCTAACCTGTTCATTCAAACAAACAACGGAATATCATTACCGTTGCATAACAGGTGGAAATAATAACTGCACCAATACGTGGAACGTCAGCCCGCAAGGCAATCGCGCGACACAATCTTGCCCTGGCTTGGCATGCTCACCACTCGCTCCATCACTCGCTCACTCTACATAGCTTGGCATGCTCACCACTCGCTCCATCACTCGCTCACTCTACATAGCTTGGCATGCTCACCACTCGCTCCATCACTCGCTCACTCTACATAGCTTGGCATGCTCACCACTCGCTCCATCACTCGCTCACTCTACATAGCTTGGCATGCTCACCACTCGCTCCATCACTCGCTCACTCTACATAGCTTGGCATGCTCACCACTCGCTCCATCACTCGCTCACTCTACATAGCTTGGCATGCTCACCACTCGCTCCATCACTCGCTCACTCTACATAGCTTGGCATGCTCACCACTCGCTCCATCACTCGCTCACTCTACATAGCTTGGCATGCTCACCACTCGCTCCATCACTCGCTCACTCTACATAGCTTGGCATGCTCACCACTCGCTCCATCACTCGCTCACTCTACATAGCTTGGCATGCTCACCACTCGCTCCATCACTCGCTCACTCTACATAGCTTGGCATGCTCACCACTCGCTCACTCTACACGCATATCACAGAGCTTTGGCAAGGGGCCGCTCTTGACGCCCGGCAGGATTCTCGTCGTAATAACCGCACTGGCCTTGATTCGAGAAGCCACGTGGCCACCGGCTACTGAAACGTTCCTCTGCCACCGTTGAAAGAGAGAGGAGGGGGAGGGGAGAGAGGGGAAGCCGAGGCGCGCAGGGTACTCGCATTACCTGCCAGCTTCTTCGGCTCCACAAAATGTGCCTTGAAGCATCCAACGCCCATCTCGTCCATGGGAGAATCCGGGGTTTGATCTCAAAGCGGGCGGGCGAGCGGGCGGGCGGGCAGAGCATGAATCACAGCGCCGGCAATTTCTCCGAATTCTCTCGCGGTCGCTCCCCCGTCGCCCCGTTCGATGTCTAAGAAACTGCGCCTTGCTAACGGCAGACTCTCTTTCTCGTTTGAATCTGATCTTTTTTTCTCTCTCTCTCTCTCTGCTTGTTTGTGCTATTTCTTAGGGTTGGTTGTTTTTTTATTTGATGGTTTATCCCAAAGCAGCTTCACTCGTTGCGACCTACGTTGAACAAAAAAACAAAACCCTGCGCACCAAGCCGGGAAACGTTCGTGACGGTGGAGGCCGGATAAGGAGTCCCCGCGCTGTGAGACGTTTCTTGGGCCCTCTCCCGTCACCCAAATCGAAGGCAGAGACCGGGGGGGGGGGGAAGCTCTCACTTGGCTGCAACTTTTAAGGCTTCTTCATATTTGCACATGTGCAGGGACCCTCTCCTTCCCCGCGGTAGTGTGGGGCCTCCCAGATCAAACAGATCCTGGCGAGCATCTGGGTCAATTTGTTCTTCACCGGTCGACGACAACGACCCGCTCTCATTCACGGATACTGACGTGCAAAAAAATCCCCCCCACCCCACCCACCCAGGGAGGGAGAGGGAGAGAGAGGGGACAACTCTGTTCCAATTAAAAACCAAACATTTTCAAGGCGCTCAAAAATAGTTTTCTCCAACCCTGGCAACAATATCCACTTCCACGCTCCCACCACCAGCACCACTCCGGCATCACCACGCAAGAGGCTGCGTCGCACCTGAACCGGCGGTGCCCCCCAGCGTCTTGCAGTCTTCTTCACCCCCCCTCCCCACCCTTCTCTCTCTCTCCCAGTGCACCACCACCACCACCACGCACCATGCACCACTCTCCCACCCCCCGTGTCGGCGGACGCGCGGCGAGACAAACGGGGACCTGCAATCACTTTCTTCGTTACGGCGCACGAGGAGGAGGAGGGAGGGCTCGTTAATCAGAGTTCAATGCAATTGCGCGCGGATCAATCGCGCCCGTCGCTCAGGCACGGTCACGGACGGGAGCCCGGCTTGCCCCCCTCAACACTTGGGGCGCTTGGATTTGCTCGTCAGCACACACCGCCTCGTGCTGTGCCAGCAATGAAATTGCCACGTTCTGTGCACGTGATACAACCTTCATAATTGGCTGTGTCGGGTGGTGGCGGGTTTAACGACACATTTATATTTGCGCGATCTAACCGAAAAAAAACTATGTTATAAGCGTGTTTCTTGATCCCAGCTGTGCCAGACAGACGCAGCTTTGCGTCTGTTTGCTACACACGTGTGCGTGTGTGAGTGTAGTTATGCGGAGAGCGGTGGTGTAGCGGTTAGCGCGCTGCGCTATGAACCCGACGACCCGAGTTCGATTCTCGCTCATGGCCAACACCAGGGACGATCATCTGAACCAGTCATGGGCTTCCCCTAGGTCGACTCAGCCTCAACTGAGTACCTGGTGTGGTGCGTGAACATCACCACTGGGGATACAAAGAGGGCCGGGCGTGGTGCTGGCCACCCACCCCCTCGTGTGCCGTGTCGGCCTTCATAGGTGCTCGCTAACAGCACTTGTCTCAACCGCCTATGTAGGCTACACGGGGATATGTATTTGTATCTGTACATGAGTGGTGTGTGCATGCATGCACGTGTGTTCAGTGTGCATTTGTGTATGTGTGTGTGAGTATCTGTGTGTATATGACTGTGTGGGTTCAGTTTACGTGCGTGTGCGTGTGTGCATGTGTTTGTGTGCTCTCTGATGCGGCGACTCCAACGGCTGGTGGTCACAGCTGAGAGAACGGTGAACTGAAATCGCTTTGTTGATTTATTGTTTGTTTACTCCAGACAGGCCTCACTGAATCCCATGCCTCTCCTCCTTCAGGAGGATTCTGCGAAGGACGTTTCACCAACCTGTTCGAGGACACATTGTGTCTTCTGACTGAAATGTCCCGAAGAAAACACGCGAAGTAACGAGGGGGATAACCAAGTCACAGTCTGCACCAGCCGGTCACGAAACAAAAACTAAAACAACCGCGGAGGCAGAATATCTCCCTGCGTGTTGTGTGTCACACAGTTCCCTGAATGACAGACGTGTGACACACCGCTACGAGGTGTGTCGACAGATGCCTCGCGATTCGATGAAATCCCGAAATTCAGGATCGAGATTTGATCCAATAATTATTTTTTTTTTATAACAGAGCGGTGAATTTAGCGGCTTCTGTGGGCAAAAAGAGAGGTTCACATGAGCCCGTTAAGACTGGATGCAGAACTTTAAACAAATATCGAGACTCACAAGAGCAATTCGATGCACGTGACGTGTGCTTCAGGATCAATATTAGTCGGGGCATCAATGTAACATTAACACCTCCGATGTTCCACAGTGATAATCACTTAAGATTGATCAATCATTAATTATTTACAGATATTTGTAAATCCACTTCTGGACAAAATCCTCTGCATGCCTCATCAGTCTTTGGGGTTTGTTTGAGCATACTTCACCACACTGAACAGTTCGGTTTTGTTGACAAAGGAACGGTGGGGGGGTGGGGGGGGGGCAGATGAGACAGGAATGGATTCACGTGTGACTCGCCACTGATGTTATCCCGTGGCCGGGAGTCGATCTCGGGTTTGCCGGGTTCGTAGCGCAGCGTGAGAACCCACTGCTCAACGCATTCCCCTCGGTTCAGCCGTGAATTCTGTACAAACAAGGCTGAGGACCGAAATGTATAAATAACAGCTGCCATTATGCATGCATCAAAGGCCAAATGTGATTCTTTAAAAAAATAACAACCACTGTGTGCAATGGTAAACAGCTGTAAAATACAGCAGCAGGAAACGATCTATTCAAAATGTTAAGTCAAACACTGGAATACACAATGGAAGATTTTTTTCTTCTAAATGAGACTCTAAACATTAGCTTGGCCTAAAGAAGCAGTCTGCAGAACATTCCCTAATGCCGAGCACTGTACAGAATAAAATACGGAGACATTCATGAGTTTGAACATCTGTAGAGTTTCGTTTCCTCCCTCCCCTCCCCTCCCCTCAAATCAATTATTCTCATCATATCATTGAGAGCTAAGCGGGTTTGAGCCTGGTTATAACTTGAATGGGTGACCAGGAATGGCTTGCCGGGTGTTGTAGTTTTTTGTGCTGCGAGGTGTGAGCAACACATGGCAGTACAGAGTGGCACCGGATGCGATGGGTTTTATCCCAAGTGCCAAACATCCCAACGTTGCAGGACCCACCTGAAATATAGCCTTGAGACTCAATGGAGTTATTTTTTTTTCCTGGGCAAACAATGTGCATCGTTAAATTGCCGCGCATTGCACAAGGTCCGTGTCCTTAATAATCGTAATATACCTTGATAATGAACCCTGTTGTGAGGTAATACTGCCATTGGCAATGGTGTAAGCCACGAATAACATAAAAACCGTGACACATTCGTCAACAATCACTGCCTTCGAAGGGCAAATGTGTAACAGGTTATACGCATAATATATAACGGCCGATGTTCTGGGCATTGGCTCTTCTTTAAACGGCACTTATTTGAAGAAGCGCTGTTTGTGTATTTACGTGAATACATCTTTATGTTCTACACAGAAGGGCCATTGCTCAAAAACGGTACCTGTTGTATTTTTTTTTAAGGCAGTGCTATTGACGAACATTTTGTGTTTGTGTCATTAGTTTGTATCGTTGGTTTATGTTGTTTGTTTGTGTTGTTGGTATATGTTGTTGGTTTGTGTTGTTGGTTTGTGTTGTTGGTTTGTGTTGTTGGTTTGTGTTGTTGGTTTGTGTTGTTGGTTTGTGTTGTTGGTTTGTGTTGTTGGTTTGTGTTGTTGTATTATGAATGAACCGTTAGTCAGCCTGTGCAACTCCCCACCCCCCCGCCCCGCCTCTGATTGTGTGCGGATGTGAGGGAGCGTCGCTCTTGCCTGGAAGGATCTCAAACAGGTGCTTCCCCTGCTCTTCAGAACCGGTCACAAGGGGATTCACTCTGTTCCCAAGCAGTGGGATAGCTCCCTAGATGACCGAGACACACAAGAGAAAGACACATTTAACACAAGTTGCGCTCGACATCATTCCGGAGCGCAGTGTTGCAAACATAATAACTCTCAATTATAACACTTGTCAACAACAACAAAAACATTTTTTTCTGGCCTGGACTTTTGCAGCTGTTTTAAACTAATTTCAGGGTGCTGATTCCAAATCTGATCTCAGATTTGCTCTATCACATCATTTTTATGCTATCGGCATACCCCATTTCCATTGATTTTACCCGAAATTAACTCTGTCACTTATGATTGCAAGTTGTTGCGAGTCAGTGACTGCTTTAGTGTTAAAATATGGTGCTGTATTTTTAGGATAGTGTGTTTATAATAACATTTTATGTAGATATCCACATTTATTTAATATTCTTCTTCTGCAGTTTTTATTGAAAATGCAATATTTGATATCTCAAAAACCTGATGTGATAGACAAAAACTGATGCCAGATTTGGAATCGGCACCCCAAAATTACCTTAAACCCGTTGGAATACCTTATGCCAGAAAAAGTGTGTTGACCAGTGTTATAATAGTGACTTTTGTTTTTATCAAACTTCACCACCATGCTGGTCAGTGTGGATTCGAGGAGAGTTGGGGGGCTAGGACCAGTTCGGTTAGCGCTCGCCAATTGTGTTAATTGTGACCGAGAATCAAACTCAGGTTCATAAGTACATTGCACAAAACACAGCAGAACCCTCCCCCCACCCAAAGATTATTTGATCCTTCTGTACACCCACGAAGCTCTGCCTGAACACAGAATGTAATCTATTCAGCAATACCCCACAATGATATCAAAGTTTCATCTTCTTGGTTCTTTCGGTAAAGTCACGTAGAAGGGAAATAATAAAATAATAAAAATAAAACATAATAAAATAATTCTCACGACGTTTCGGCCACAACGCAAGCAGCCGTCCTCAGGTGAAGACCAGGTCTGTCGGGGAGACAGCGTCTTTTATTATGTTCATTTTTATTATTTTATTATTTCCCTTCTACGTGACTTTACCGAAAGAACCAAGAAGATGAATCCCTGCAGTCACGAAAGCTTTAAATCGAAATATCAAAGTTTCTCAACAAATGTTACAGAATATAGCAGGCCCTAGAATGAAAATCACCCAAAGAACGCTAACGAGGGTTCCGAGTGTAATAATCAACACGTTTCTTCACTGGAGCAGGGTTAGAAGAACTTGGAACTAAGAGAAAAGTGGAGGGAGTTTAATAAATAGTGTTGCCTCCAAGCTGTGTGTGTGTGCACCTAATTCGAACCCACTACACAAGTAAAGACGCGGGGAGAGAAATGCTGGGTCCCACAATTCGGTGGCCGAACGCGGTGCGGATGAGAGAAACGGCCGGCCAGGTAAATCAAGTCACCGAAAGCGGCAGTGGTATCGAGACGTTCCATTCACGCGAGCGACAACGACGGTAGCAGCGATAACGGAGTGATACGGAAGCAACCGAACGAAGAGCGAGAGAGAGAGAGGAGCTTGTTTACAATGAATCGGTGAGTGCCAGGACCATTAATCAACTGCTTGGCCAACATCGCGTGGCGCACACAGATGCGCTTCTGCGGCCGTCTGGAACGTCTCTTCCTGCCGACATTAGGAAGCCTCTGGAGCGATGCACTTTGAAGTCAACTAGATTGAAAACTCATTTATTTGGAACTGCTTTTCGTGTTTGGCTTGTTGTCCTTGCCCCGCGCCTCCGATCAGCGCGGTTGGCTACGTGCGTTGCGAAAGAAGTTAAAAGTACACACAGAGCATGTTTTGCCGCAAGCACGCGTGGTTAATGCAGACTTGATGCCTTGCAAAAGTTTCTATTTTGGTCTTTGAACATCTTAACATCTACTGTTTTTATTGCCAGAAAGGATCGAAACCTATTCTTATTTTTCGATTTAAAGCTTTCGTGACTGCAGGAATTCATCTTCTTGGTTCTTTCGGTAAAGTCACGTAGAAGGGAAATAATAAAATAATAAAACTAAAACATTATTATGTTTATTTTTATTATTTTATTATTATAGGGAAATAATAAAATAATAAAAAATAAACCATTTGTATGTTTTATTTTTATTATTTTATTATTTCCCTTCTACGTGACTTTGCCGAAAGAACCAAGAAGACTATTCTTATTTTTTCATCATCATTTTCATACTGACACAAAAGGTCCCCATGGATGTACACAAACCAGTGCATCGCCCGCGCCAGTTTTTTTCTCGACCGAGTATTTATTTGTGAGTTCACCTGCTCCTTGGCCTCCTCGTCGTTCTTGTAGTAGTAGAGCTGTCCCCGGCGCAGCACGAACCAGCGCGTGTGCCATGTCTTCACGAAGCCGCCCTGCTTCTTGAGCCATCCCGATCGCAGGGCGTCCCCGTCCTTCAGCCGGCCCTTAAACTTGATCAGCCCAGTCTGCTCCCCCATCAGGCTCAGAGACCTGACTGCACGCGCACACGCACGCACGCGCAAGAGAGAGACCCCACGAATGTCAGCAACGGAACGGAGCAGCAAGCGGCATTTGTCGACGCGATTTTGACCGACTAGCCCTGACGATCGGCACGTGAACGCCCGGCCCTCTTGAGGTCTCCCCCATGCTCTGTCGGGGTTCCACCACGGGAGCCCCATCAGGAACCCGAAGGAACACGTGGGCATCGTGCCGAACAACACGAGCCAGCAACAATCCAGAAACAGACAGCGGAGAGAGCTGTACGACACAACCGGGAAAAAACTTACAGTCGGGATAAATTCCTCCTATATTACTGATGCATCGTCTCGCCATAGACGAATGTTGTCACGACGGTTCTATAAGCACCCTCCCCCCCCCAACCACCACGCCAATGAATAAGAGAACACTTTTCCCAGGAATGGGATTTTTTGAGAAAGCGACGTCCACAACCGTCCGTGCAGAGATGAGCACGGCAGCGTGAGCCTGTAACATATAAATTGTTTTGACTGCAGCTGGTGTTGATGGATGGATGCACACAGCAGTGTTGTTCTTGTGAGCTAAACACATCATGGGGCCTCAAGGCAAGCTGCTCTGCGTGCCAAAGATTTTCGTCTCGAGCAAAGCATTTTTTTGTGAGTAGGTGACCTCTAGTGGCAAAGTCCTGCACGGACATGCTAATCAACGCATCGGGAAGAACACATCCGCACCTCCGATTCGCGCACGGTTGGCTACGTACTGTGCGAAAGAAGTTCAACATACACATACACACATACAAGAAGGCTTCCATCCTCACGTGGTGACTAAAAAAGGAGGGTGAAAAGTATAGAGTTCTGAAATCGCCATCGGCTGCATTTTCACGTTGTACAAGCGTCGTGTTCAGCATGATGTCCGACGTTTCGCTAGACGTCCTGTTCCTGAACGTGGAGTGAAACGTCGAACATGTCGCTGGACAACATGCGATACGAGTCGCTAACGCATCGGAGAGCTGTGCAAACAACGCAACCGCGGAAACCATCTTAAAAATAACACAATATTTATGGGAAATAATGTGAGTTTATAACATGTACTGAATATACTTAATTTGACAGCTGGGACAAAATGAGAATGTAAACCAGTGATTGGTTGCGTGTGTGTGTGGGTTAGCGCGCTGCGCTACGAACCCGGTGACCCAAGTATGATTCCCACTCACAGCCAACACCGGTGATGATTATCTGAACCGGTGCTGGGCCTCCCCTAGGTCGACTCCGCCTCAACTGAGTACCTGGTGTAGTGTCTCAATATCGCCACTAGGGAGACAAAGGCGGCCGAGCGTGGTGCTGGCCACCCACCCCCTCGCGTGCAAAGGTGCTCGCTAACAGCACTTGCCCCAACAGTCTGGTAAGCCTTTAAGGAGGATCTTTGTCTTTGTGGTTTAAAAACAACACAAATTTTTACTTTATGGGAATTCAACTACTACAGCGTTGCAAAAGTGAGTTAATGGAATAACGAATTTTCATCCTGCACACACACCAGCAAATTTAAAACGTAGATTTTGACTGGTTCAACGATAATCGTAAGTCATAGATCATCCTAACCAATGAGAAGTAGAGGACGTTTTAAATGCCTGTTTAGTCTTGCTTGACTCATGCATGGTTTATACATGAAATATGTCAAAAAATAATTACGCTGCTGCTCCGAATACCGTCGCCCCAGTCAACTGTCGCAATGAATACGAGTGCTCAGAATTTTCAACACAAACAAGAGATTATTTCAGAAACTATTTCCAGAATAAAAAAAACAAGTATTGGCAGTGCAGTGAAAATTTCAGGGACAAGATAATATTAATGTTGGACCGCTCTAAAATTCTAAACCAGATAGCATTAAAAAACTTTTATAAAATGTTCCACTTGAATTTGTTTATGACAATTCCCAAAATATACATTTTACATTACCCAGGAAAGCCTCATTGAGACCCAAGATGCTATGGAATGTTTGTCCAATTTTTTTCCCCCCAGCGCTGGCGGAAACATATAATAATACAACTACATTTCGATTTAAAGCTTTCGTGACTGCAGGGATTCATCTTCTTGGTTCTTTCGGTAAAGTCACGTAGCGCTTCCGACAGACCTGTTCTTCATCTGAGGCCGGCTGCTTGCGTTGTGGCCGAAACGTCGTGAGAATGATTTTATTATTTTATTATGTTTTATTATTTTATTATTTCCCTTCTACGTGACTTTACCGAAAGAACCAAGAAGATGAATACAACTACACTCAGAGGGCAGTACGCAAGATAGGTCAGACCAGGGTTAATTTCTGCCTGCGTCCGTCTAGATCAGCGACTCACAGACACATTTTTGTGGTGCTTGGAACACCACAGCCATTGCATCTATTGCAATGACTGTGTCTCACTACTCACGTGCCTCCTATTCCAGTCTATCAGTGACCCAGCAACAACAACAAAAACATTCAGTGAGCAATTTGCGGTTACGAGTCGAGTGCCTATTACTCCAGTCGACCAGTGACCGGGGAAAAAAGACATATTTCGTGAGACCAAATGTGTCTCTTAACAGACATATTTCATTTGGTTTCGAATTAAGGTTTATATTTGGACGAAAACAAGGATGCACTGCGGTGTATTGGTAGCTCACACGAGTGTGCGTTTTATGCACGGCAAGACAGTTAACACACGTGAAGTGAGGCACACGTGATGTGGCTCAAACGGCCGAAGACCCTCTGTGCATTCTACCGCGCGTTGTTCTCTTCACGCATTTACCATGAATACCGATGACGTCTCATCTCATTATACGTCATACCTCCAGTAACTTTGGAATTTACAGCCTCTTAGAATAGGACAGTGTCTTGTAATCGGAGCACGCCCGACTCGTTGTGAAAATACTACCCAACAATATTAGCCTTGTGAGCCGCGTCACATTTCTCTGGCGAGGCTCTGATGTCTCTTCCGTTTAAAGTTACAGGAAGGATTGCAGAAGAAACAGGCAGTCCTTTATGCGTGACGATGCTGCCCGCGACTGCTTAATGCAATATTAAATCCGCTTCACATTCCGTCAGCTGTCATTCCCGGTATCTTGTTAATTATTACCACCAGAAGATCAAAGTTCCATTTGGTAAAGCACATCAATGCCATTGCAATCACTGCAATAATCTATAGTGCAGATGCGGTTCAAACACTTGTTTTATTTTTAAATAAAGCCAATTAATAATGGGGGGGGGGGGGGGTTGGCACAGTTATTAGAGAACTTCTCTATGAATCTGATGATCTAAGTTTGACCCCCAACCACGAGTGAGATCGACATCGACCGGTGTTGTGCTGAGCTTTCACCAACCTACGGTGACCAGCGATGTGAAGTTTGGTCAAACAGCTCCCATGAACGACAGGGCATGCGGATGGCGAAGAGTTATCGATCATTGGCGTTCATAATAGGAATCGATTTCATGAAGCGGTCTTTTTGATTACCTTCCAATATGCGTTCAAAATTACGCACGTGTTGGTAATGTGAAAGGTTAATAGTCGTGCATTTGAAATGAATAATTATTAATGCGGTTACAGCCTCCACAAACAAGCAAACTAAGGTGACGCATTACACTCAATGGCCTTCTTGTTGCATTTAAAAGCAAAGTTATTTTGTTCTCGAGGCAAATTAACATTTCAGGATTCGTGAAAAGCGCACAACGATCCGTCGCCGTACATTGACGCGTTGCATTCATTTACCGGCTCTGACGAATTAACCAATTAATTAACAAACGTGTTGCCCTTCACAAGAACCACCGCTTGACAAGCCCGTGAACTCGTTTTTAATCACCTTGCAGCCTGTAGCAGAGCGAAACACGTTGAATCGCTGCAATCACACGAAGCGGTGTGATGATGATGTTGATGCTACTGCTGCTGCTGCTGCACACCAAATAAAGGTTAACCAAAAACATGAAGAACTCACAGGGTGTTCATACAGTCGTACCGCGGTTTTCCTTCCTCTGCCGAAACACGCGCAAATTTATACTTCGCATCGCCTGCAGACAATCCTCTCTCTATTGACTTAGCACTGGATGGTACAACAAAGACAAAGATCCCCCGTATAGCCTTAACAGACTGGAGGGGCAAGTGTTGTTAGCGAGCACCTATGAAGGCCGGAACGGTACACGAGGGGGTGGGTGGCCAGCACCACGCCCGGCCACCTTTGTCTCCCTCGTGGCGATGTTTACGATACACCGCACCAGGTACTCATTTGAGGCCGAGCCGACCTAGGGGAGGCCCAGGACCGGTAGAAGATAATCGTCACCGGTGTTGATGGCCGTGGGCGGGAATCGAACTCGGGTCGCCGGGTTCGTAGCGCAACGTAGCGCTAACCGCTACGCCACCGCTCCCCACTTGGATGGCACACATACACACATACACACACATACACACACATACACACATACATACACACATACACACACATACACACACATACACACATACACACATATACACACATACACACACATACATACACACATACACACACATACACACACATACACACATACACACACATGCACACACATACACACACATACACACATATACACACATACACACACACATACACACACACACGCACTATCTGTGGACCGCTGCCAATTGTGATGGAAATAGCGAGACACACACGCTACGGTACGCAATGTCCATCACACTTTGGGATACATCTTTTTTTGGGGGGGGGAGGGGAGGAAATCTCTCATTCTCGGTCACCCAGGAAAATACTACTGCGAAAGAAGCAGGTTAAGATGAAAACAAACAACCGATCCTCTTCTAAGCCACCCACAAAAACAACAACAACAACCGCCATTCGCCACTAAAGTGGCGGTGACATCCCCACGGTGCTTGTGCCAGGCTAGGTGCACGTCAATGCCACGTGAAGTGTCAAAACGCCCGCTGGCAGGAGGTCACGGGACAGAGCCAGCAGGCGCCGGTGGGTTGACCGCCCGAGATGACCGAGATGACCGGCCGAATGCACCACCTGTGCCCCCTGCTGTGCCACCCGCACACACTCCCTCGCTCACATCCAGTCGAACCCCCGTGGCAGGACAACAACAACCGCCAAAGCTTCACCCACCTCCCCTACCGTTGAGATATATCGTCAATAATTCTCACCAAATGCCAAGTCACTCGACTTCACACCGCACCGGGCTACTCACAGTACTGCAGCTTCTCCTGAAACATCCTTCTCATCGGATGCAGGGAGCCGAGCCCAAAGCCGACGGCGAGCGCTCCCTGACCGCATGGAGGAGCAAGCGGGTCGGTTCTGGACGTCAAATCTGTCTTTTGCGAAGCCAGAACGATTTGTAATTATAAAAATTAAAGCAGAAAGCACGAGTCACAAGGAGAGTCTTGGCCGATGACTACACACGCGTCGCACCACTGGGAAGAGCCATACGCACTGGCGACAGGGGGCCGGTGGCAAGAGGCTGGCTTTGGAAAGAAAGGAAGATGCGGCTTTTGTTGGATAGGGAAGAGAAGGAGGGTTGGGGGTGATCGTGGAGTCGTAATGTTGGTGAGGGGTGATGAGGTTGACTGGCGAGGGGAGGGGAGGTTTTGCCTGTGAAATACTCAATTCTCTAACGTGCGCCTGTGGCTTGCGGCTTCTCCGGCAGTTTTTATCAACATCCGTTCAGGCCCTGCAACTGCTGAGACAGTGAACTGTACGCTGCGTGTGTGTGCAGCTTGGCTGATAATTAATGCATCTGGGGTGGTGGGTGTTGTTTTTTCTTCTTGCAACTACATTTCTTAATTTTTTGGGCATGCTGCACGCATCCAGCTCTGTGTCCATATTGTACGCTTTGTCACGAAGCTTCACCAAGGACAAATAAACGAATCAACCTACGGTTTTTTGCTTGTGGAATGAAGCTATTATGTTAGTGTTGAAATTACCCCATTCGTTAAAAAAGAATGTTGGATCGTTATGATTATTATGTTTATCCTCAATTCATCAATACAATTTGTAATTCAGCAGATCTACAGATTATCCAACCTCAGACGAACATTCCAAAATCATCCCAATAGTTAAACTGGGCTGTCCTTTGGAAGGAAATGACCTCGTGATGGGAAATGCCTTATTCATTGAGTGGGTTAATGGCTGCGTACATACACGAGACAGAAGGCACAATCAACATCCCAGCTTGGATGTAAACGTGTTTTTGTGTTTGTGACGCACTCTGCTCACGTGCAAATGCAAGTTCATGATTATACGAAGCGATTGCCCAACATATGTTAAGGTTCCGACGTGACATCCTCCATTGTCTCACTGCCCAAATACATTGTCTGCTCAAGTAGCAGTTCACATTCTTGGGTTTTTTCGGTAAAGTCACGTAGGTAAAAAAAATAAAATTACTTGATACTGCAAGCGTGCTGTGACGGTTCCACCTGAAGACGGAAGCTTGTGTTGCCTCCGAAACGTCGGGATTTTTATTTTATTTTTATTTTATTTTATTTTTATTAATTTTAATTTTTTACCTACGTGACTTTACCGAAAAAACCCAAGAATATGAATCCTTGCAGTCACGAAAGCTTCAAATCTAGAATTAGCAGTTCACAGTTATTAAATTATTATGGAAAAGAAGAACACCCAAAATAAGGAAATGTGGGGAAAATCCACGGCCTTAAGGAACAACGTCCGCGTGTATGTCAGCGGAAATTGTAAGAGTGCATTACGCTGCCGCAATAACACAGAGACTGGACAAACATTTTCATCGCAACACGGGCTTGTGGACATGCGTGTAAAAGCCGACAGGATTAAGGTCAATCTGGGCCATAAGCCAGAACCCATCTTTTTTTGCGCCATCTGCCATCGGCGCTTCAATAATCCCACACGGCGCTTCGTGCGTAGTGGCCACCACATCTCAGAAGAGCGGTGAAAATTGAAGCTGCGTCTAATTTGGTGAGCACGGGAGAAGCTCACAAGGTGCGCTCCTGTTCGTCTTAGTTGCCTTGGCCCTTTTTTGGGGGACCCACTGAGGCGTGACCGTTTCCTTCACCGATCGCATCCAGTGTTTGACGGGTTTCGAAGCAGCGCACGCAAGACTGTGTACAGAAAAACACTCGGCCTTCGCGCTTTGTGCAAAAACCGACATGACCAAGGAACTTGGTTGCCGTCAAAATAAAAAGCTGACTCCATCCTTGAAAAGGAACTGTATGGGTCAATGGGCTTTACGCGAGTAATAAACGTCTAAACGTATTCTTCTGAATTTATTTAATGTACAGTATTGTCACATTTGTGCATGTTCTTAACTACTGCAAACGTATTAACATAACAATTAAATTCATAATATTTACGAGTTGCCAATTATCACGTACGAATTGGTATTCGTTTGAATGCATTGTTATTCACGAATAAGGTTAACATTATTAGGTTAAAATATTTGCAACACGAGTTCGGTGGTGTTACTATTGGCAAGTACCCAAACCACACCGCTGCAGGTGGCAAATGGCGAGACCACATTTCCCTGCCGAGTTGTGTCACGAGTCACGGAGCGGTGACGCGGCCTAGCGGTGGAAACTCGGCAGCGGCGGCACTGCCTTCACCGCTCCTTTACAGAGAGGCTCACGGTTCGGGCCCAGCGGCCGCCCCTATTAATACTGCGGGTGCGTTAAACGTAAAAAAACAATTAGCGTACTACCATCTGTTTCACGCGACGGCAGGCGTTAAAGCTGCAGTGACGCAATTCGGAAGAGCAGGCTATCGTGTGCACGCACCATTTGTCAAATTGAAGAGAAAAAACATGCGAAATAACTCAATTAGGAAACTGCATGGCAATGATCGGCATCATAATATTATGCACAAGTTAGGGCAAGAATTTCAAAGCTTACAAACACAACTGTACGAAGGGCCTCTCCAATTGTGTCCGTCCAAAACAAATGGTGGTCGATTGAACATTAGCAGAACATCATGTAACGCGACAGCACAATGAGTCTCATTATCGGCCCGTCTTCCGTGTTCGATTCTCAGCGATGGCTACAATCGGTGGCGAGCGATATCTGAAACGGTCCTGATTCTCCCCCCCACCCCGACCCCCACCTTCACCAACCCACACTGACCAGCGTGGTGGGGTATGGCGAAACAACCCCCACGACCGATGTGTTGTGGGGAGGCCTTCATCCAGCAGTGGAGCGAGAAAGGGACGTCGTTATTTTTTTGCGGTGCGAATGAACATTTGTTTTTCTCCGGCTTAGAGCACGAGTGGGTCAAGAGTCGCATTGCGCAGAATCTCACGGTCACGCTCAGAATGGGCAACAACGGCGTTCACTGCCCCATTCAGAATGCAGTCGTACCCCGGCGTACGTCGGGGATGCGTTCCTGAAAGCTGCGACAATGTATATCGAAACGACGTCAATCAAAGCGATTTGCAGGGCGGTCGTGGGTGGAGAGGCGACGGACGATGCTGCCAGCGACTTGAGTTGTGTGGGTATTTGGGACACGACGTGAAAGGAGGGGAGAGACGTAAATCTGGGTATCACAGTAACACAATTAAAACTTTGGAAGCAACATCGATGGAATAGAACCTTCATCGGGTGCGCTGCCATGGCCTAATGGTGAGCACACTGGACTTGCAGTCCCAGAGGTTGCCGGTTCGATTTGATCTCCCGGCACGGCATTTGAAACAATGTGCCAAGTTTCTTAAATCTCGCCGCCTGCCCACCAAGCAGTGAAAGTGGGTAAACCACGGTTAGTCGATCGGTCGGCAGGTTACGTGTGTGTGGTGGGGTAAAGTACAGTATGTGTACGCGCACGTCTTATGATAACGTCCGTGTAACCCGGCGGAAATGCCTTTCTCTGATGCCGAGCAGATTTGGTTCGTGACAAGACGGTCCTTCCGCCAGCAGGGGTTGTAAGCAAAGCAATTGCAAGGCTGCAACTTCCCCGAGTAGTTCACCGGCAACCACTGTCGCTCTCAGCGTGGCCATTATTCCCAGACACAGAATGCTTGATCGGACTTCGGGAAAGGGAGTTCCGTATTGGGGAGACGACTTTCAGACGAGGCAGGATATACCGGGTGGGAAGAACATGAGCAAATCCGTGCCATCTCATTCCATCAAATTCCACCGCCTGTCAATGAAGACAATGGTGCAGCCAAAGACCTACTTGCACTTACACAACCAAACGGACGCTAAGATCAGTGTCTGGCCACACACGACTTGCACACACACACACGCGCACTGGCTGAGCCCTGATGCCAAATGCGCCGTGAACGGGGGTGCTTTTTTCTACCATTGCGATAAAAGTGTGAGCGGGAGCACAAGGCTGCTGTTGGAATCCCCGACCAAAACATCTGCAACGAATCTGCCCCGTCTATATGGAGTGAGTCGCCGTGTGACCCAACAGCCGTACGCACTTACGTCAGCCTATCTATCTCATCCGTCATCACGTGTTCTCGCAAGATACAGTTGGCTCGTGCCTCTCTCTGTAAGATGTCAAACTTAATCTGTTCTGCCGGAAGCATTGTTGAGTGGGCTTCTGTGCTATAGGAGGGCAAAAATGGTGTGCATCGTGTGGCCAATGAAAGTACTGTAGCGCAGACCTAACATTGAGCTGATTTCAAAGTCATCTCTTGACGTGCTACAACAAAAAACGAAGCTGTAATACCGTATTTACCAAGTCGGGAAAAAATCATGAATGAATGCGCATGGATTATGTAACGCCTTTGTCATCGGAAGCATTTGATCAGCTCCATTTAAAAAAACGATCGGTAGCTATCATGGAAAAACGCGTATTTGCACAAACCTTTTCAGGATAGTTTGGGCCTCCAGATTTGGGAAAACCTTGGATTAGTTTGGCTATTAATTCTAGATTTGAAGCTTTCGTGACTGCAAGGAATCATCTTCTTAGGTTTTTTCGGTAAAGTCACGTAGAAAGTAAAATAAAATAAAAATCACGACGTTTCGGAGGCAACACAAGTCTCCGTCATCAGGTGGGACCGTCACAGCCAGATTAGTTGTATAATCTGGCTGTGACGGTCCCACCTGATGACGGAGACTTGTGTTGCCTCCGAAACGTCGTGATTTTTGTTTTTATTTTATTTTACTTTCTACGTGACTTTACCGAAAAAACCTAAGAAGATAGTTTGGCTATATTCAATAGGGTTAGCCCTTAAAAGCAACACAATTTTGTCCTACAAGTTAGTTCACACCGAATCATCCTCACAAGAGTTACACAGCCGCCTCCCCCGCCTCCCCCCCCGCTATTACAGACAGAGCTGATGGATGCATCATTTAACCTTAGTTGAAAAGCATGAAAATATACTCAAATGTTTCATGGACAATTCTCGAAAAGGTACTGGCCATGCGCCGTATGCCTACAATGACACCGTATTGGTCAGCTCAACAGGACTTCTATACTGTGGGACTTCTCGGCTCAATGCTATCCAAGTCATATCTGCTGCCCATGTACACCAAACTGTGGACCACACAGTAAACCACTATAATGTGCGCTCCTTCAACGGAGCAGGAATAGCAGCACGACACAAACTCTCTCCTGAAGCCCCTTGCGTGGCCAGCAGACCTTGAAATTGGTATTTAGCTCCTGAACATATTGCCACGCACAGGGAAAGATTAGAATCTGCTGCAACTGGATGTGCCTGAGATCTTCCCGTTCAGCTGACTTGCTTGGCTGAAGCAGTGGTTTTAAAATAATTAATCAAGGACCAGTTTTGTACTGATTAATCTGCGCAGGCTATGTAGGTGTGCGCAGCCATTTCGTTAATCCACTGCTGGATGTTGAGGATTTCTCCATACCCTATAGCGGGAGGGTTCATCATCACCTTTTTCCACAGACCAAACCCAGAAGTAGTTCTCAATAAGCCGAGGTCAATCAAGACCGTGCATTATACAGCTGTGCATAATACGGTTCAATAAAATACCGCTATCAGACCTCGGTGCGAATTAGTTTTTTTCCACCTGAACACACTGTGAAGGAAGCCACAATTCTCGGAATGTCCGGGTCAAACCCAGAGAGGCAATTCTATATGGATTTCTACTTGACCATATTTCACCAGGCTGATTAGTGCAGGTTGGTGAAAGTGGGCAGCATAGATGCAGGATGGAAGTACAGTACAACATTTTTCTGTACTAGCCTCTGCTGCCGACCACATAGCTCCGCAGATATTATCTCCTGTTATGCATGGTAGTTGCCCAACCAAGCACTATCCAGGCTCAAATCTGCTTAGCTTCTGAGATAGTGTATGATGAAATCGGGCTCATTCCAGGTACTGTGGTCATCAGGCCGTAGCCATATGAAACGTATCGACGATGTTAAGCTCAACATGAAGAGCACCAACTTGAGTCCAAAAACACCGATATATATATCATCATCATCACCACCACACTACAATGGAGCAAGTGTGAGTTTGTCTGTTGCTCTGTTTGTCTATCTGGAAGGTTTTTTTGTTCACTAACAGCCCGATTTTTTGAAGCGCGTAGCATTTCTGAAACAATATTCAGTTAAATATTGATGGCGTCTTTTTAAATGTCTGTAAAAATGTTGATTTCCATTTACGTCTGTGTAAAGGCCACCGTGGATTGATTTACGATATAGAAACTTCACTCATGGCCCATCTTCCAACGCGACTCTGAACACATTTGAACAATTTAATTGAAAGTCAGTGAGTTTTATGCTCAAAAAGTTAAGTCACTTAAGCGGAGGAAGAATAAAGACAGATTAAGAGCAAATAACTTTAAACAATTATTTTAAAAAAATGTTTCGTGTAAATTTCGATTTACAAATGTCTTGTTCACTCCTGTACCTCGGGGACTCTTTCCTAACATGTTTTAGCATTAAGAATGGGCAAAACGTTGTTTGTGAAATATAATTGAAACAAAAATCATTAATGGTATTCTCTATTAATTTCTTACTTTGAGTAGTTTAGATTTTACAAATTTTAAGATTCAATTGGAAGCCCCAAGCCCCCCCCCCCATCCCTCCACAGGACCCAGGAGATGTCTGGAAGTCTTCTCGTACTCCACTCTATAATGTTGTACAAATACTTCAGGACTGCAAGCTACCCGCAACACACGTAAATAATATGCAAGTGACAAATATACACTCGTGAACTATGAAGTCATCTTTGAGTGGGTGTACCATTATGACTTACACCTTCGCCACACAATGAAATCTAATCTGAACACATTTCTAAACTAAAATCCATTATACAGTAGGCCTTCTACAAGCTGCTACAGTAGACGTGGATAGCAATGTTTGTGGCTATACTGCACTGTATGTATATTTTCCTAAAAGGTTTCCATATGTTAAACAAAACACTTGATAACAGTTCCTTTCAATACATTCGCGTTAAGTGCGAACAGAAATGGCCCACATTTCACGTCTGTTTTTCACATGAATATTAGATAATACACATAAGCGTTTTTTTTTTAATGTGAAGTACATGGTACTTAACACGTTGACTAATGAACAAGTACATTGCAGTGTGCATAAAGCAATTTTCGCATCGCTTTGTGTGTTTAGTTTTGTTTTCCTTCCTCGGCACCTCCGATTAGCACGATTGGCTACGACCGGTGCGAAATAAGTTCAACTTACATATTCATAGGTATACTTACAAAATATAGTCAGAATTCGTGCAAGTGGTCATATACATCGGAATAAAGAAAAGGACGTACAATATTTTACGTTTAAAATGTGACTTGGCACAACATCAGAAATAATTTCAGAGAATAATAATAATGTATTTCCAAATAGTAGTTTATGTTGTTACAGGCCTGACTGGCAAGTGCACATAGGCGATAGTTCTTGGCCGTTCCAGGGCAATAAACAGTCGCACAGTCAGACTGGCTCAGTCTCACAAATATTAACTCAACATCTGTGCCGCAGCATATGCCGCCTGTTTTTCAGTCAACGGTGCCAAGTTAGCCGGGAGCCCTAATTCTTCCCTCCCTGCCGAAACCCATGATCACGAGTTGGAGAGGCAATAACGCATGAACCATATCTGCTCAGCATCAGAGAGAGAGAGAAAAAGTATTTTCTACTTTTAGATGTTTTAAAATAGTACCAAGAAGTAATGTAATTCAAAACTACCGTTTCGCGATTGTGAAAGCTAAAAAAACGCCAAATTGGAAAGTTCCACATTAGGAAGGCTGGGTTTTCATGACATTTAGACTTTATTTTATGACCGCCCAACTTCTCTTTTTCACCCACATTGAACTACCAGAGCGTATAAACCGATACAGCAAACGTGGCCCTTTCAGGCCAACTGGTCTCTTCAATGTTTCATCAACTGAACTCTTGATGCACATGACGCTGGGTTTTCCAGCGAAGAGACCAATTCGGCTCCAGTGAGATATGAGCGCTCGGGCACACGAGAATCAGGAAAGGGGCCACTTGGGCACCAATATCCAAAACACACAGCACGATCCGCACAACAAACAACTGCCTTACCTATTTTATTGGTGCCCATTTTCCCCAGGTCAAGCGACTGTAACCTTTGCTTGAGTGACATCTTTCAGCCGTCGACTCGCAAAAAAAAAAAGAAATTGTAAATGACGGAATGAATTAAACTGAGGTTTGAAAATATATATATATAAAATAGAAACAAAGCCAAGCATCCTCCGGACTCAAGCGGGCTCCATAATAGCAGCAGCAGCCGTTCCGCGAGAAAACAGTCACTGGCAGCTTCGAGAAAATGCGATGGAAGTTGTCAAGAACATCGCCCGTTACAGTACTGCGAGGCAGGTTGAAGGAAATGACGGCCTGGAGCCAATCGCATCCGTCATCAGGAGACCGCAATCTCACAAGCACGAAAAGTCAGATACAGGGCTGTGCGCGTATGTGTGCGTGTGCACAGTGAGCTTCAAGACAAAGACAAGGTTCCCCCGTATAGCCTTAACAGACTGCTGTGGCAAGTGCCGTCATCAGGCACCAGTGAGAGAGCGCGTGCTCTCTCTCTCTCTCTGTCTCACAGCTGATTCCCGCAGAATTAAACCCGCGTGCCCCTGATCCGGAGCCGCCAGTTGCCCATTACAAATCCTCCCAGGATTGCCAGGAAATGAGGGGAGGGGGGAGGATTCATCACCGCTGCTCCCCAATGACAGATGTCTAAACAAAAGCTAATGTATATCAATGCAGTCCTTGTGCACCTCGGAAATAACTTTGTCGTCAAGCTAAGATTATTGAAACACTTACTTGAACCGTCGTGCCGGGTACTTCGTGCGCTCATTATGAAGCAGAGTGCGGTCCGCCTGTGACATACACGACGATGCAGAGAGCACGCTGCCCAGCCACTGCTGTCCATCAAGCAACAACGACAAACCTAACCATCGCAACAAATTGTTGCACCGTCAACAGCAACATCGCGGGTGTGTTAAAAGTGCAATGAAACATTGCTCGGCTTCACGCGGTTTTTTTTTGTAATGGAAACACCCCTCCACCGCACCGCACAACTTCTGGAGCGAAGGGCAAGCCGTGGCATTTCTTCGTTTAAAATACTGTAACGCTTCACGGACCCCCGTAGCCATTATTACTACCCCACGATGGTTTCCCATGAGCCGGATGCTCAAACGTAAACTCTCCGTGGCTTTTGCGAGCTTTGCCATCATTTCAGTGCCCGCGTGTTCGAGCAGCGGTGCCCAACGCGTTGACAGAGAGAAGCCCACGGCAGAGCCCTGTGACCTTGCCACTCCCGGCGCAATTTGCAACGCGGCCACGCGGCTGCCGCACTGCCACGGCTCCAACCCCGCTCCGGCTCCAGCCAGGGAAGTCGTCGAAAGTCGAACGCAATGACTCACGGCAGCCGCCGCAGCAGCAGCAGCAGCGACGGGGAACGACGGGAGATTTCACGCGGGCACGCAGCTCGCCAACGCCCCCCCCCCCCATTCGATTCGCCCACACAGCTCAGATTCAAGCCGGATGCCACCCGTGTGGGTTTGCACCGAGAGAGAACGAAACCCCCAAAACAAATGCCAATGCCAAGGCCTCATTTCTTCACCTGTCCACCTTTCACACGCGTCCTTACCGTTTTTCATGCATCGCTTTGTTGTCTTTCCCCGCACCTCCGATTATCACGGTTGGCTACGTGCGGTGCGAAAGAAGTTCAACGTACAACCAACACACACAGACATCCGACAGCAAATGAAATGCGACGCAGCGCTGTGGCGGGTCGGATACACGCGCGATCCAGAGACTTGGGAAGTTACAGGTTGGTCGATGGCACAAACAGCAGCCATCATGCGCATGAAACGCCAACCCCAACAGCGGAATGAGTTGCCTGTCGGAGGCAGGACAGGAGCTAGGAGTTTGATCTATGCAAGTGGAGTTTATGTTTCGAATACGTACGTTTCCCTCTGTGCCTATGCTTATAAGCCACAATTCCCATTGCAGCGAATCCTTGCAACGTGGAGATTATTGACGGTTTGCGACTCCTCTAATATTCCGCGGCTGAGTGAACACGGTTTGCGGACAACGATCCGTAGAAGAGGGAGTTTATCATGCAGAGCTGCAGGGAAATTGCGAGCGTAAGTTTTTTTTGTTGAATTTACCATTTTTGTTTTGCATCGCCACAGACTGGCTCTGGTGAAACGATTTGTTTTCAACTTCAACGTACAGTATATGGCAGATTTGCATTATTTGGGTCTTGGAAAAACTCTGAACCTCATTGTCCGCGAAGTCGTTGTGGATTCAGTTAGCTGCTAGTCATGTGCCGCGCCTCCCCTGTAACCCGCGCATCTTTCGCAGATGAGTGGAATCGAGCTATAATCCACGTGTCGATGCGAAAACATGTTTTGTGGCTTATAGAACAACAAACCTCTGCGGGTCATTGAAGTTTGGGGGGTCAACCGCCAAATTAATGAATTTTCACACATACTGCTATTCTGTGCCTCATCCGTAATCACTCACTATCCCCATATCTCGCTCCACCAACATCGACCTGGCCCTCGGTCACCCTCTAACTCTTACCCTGCAATGATATCTCCATAGCCCGTTGTTTCATTTTTGTAACCGTAACAAGCACGAACCATCGTCACGCGAACTCCGGTCATCCTCGCAGCGGTGGCTTCTGGCTCGCCATCGAACAAAGACGGAAACCGGCATCGCACGCTTTCAGACGCGCATCTGCGGCCGTCTGGAACGCTCTTCCTTCCGATATTAGGAAGCCACTGGAGCTGTGCACTTTAAAAATCTAGATTGAAAACTCATTTCTTGAGAACTACTTTTTGCGTTTAGTTTGTTGTCCTTTCTCCACACCTCTGATTAGCACGGGTGGCTACGTACGGTGCGAAAGAAGTTCAACATACATACTTACTTAACCACGTGGCTTGTTTTTTTTTATCACCCACAACTCACAGTGCCCACATTACAAGGCAGGGGGGGGGGGGAAACTGTATTTCAGGAACCTTGATGCAACACTGTACCAGAATTTCGATTTATAGCTTTCGTGACTGCAGGGATTCATCTTCTTGGTTATTTCGGTAAAGTCACGTAGAAGGGAAGTAATAAAATAATAAAAACAAAACATAATAAAAGAAAATTAAATAATATATAAATAATATAATATAATATGTTTTGGTTTGATTATTTTATTACTTCCCTTCTACGTGACTTTACCGAAAGAACCAAGAAGACTGTACCAGAAAGCGCGTGCAAATATTTCTCCAAAAGGTGGCGCACAATTATTTTCGATGCAAGGACCGGCCACTTGAAGTACCAAGACAGAAGGCTGAAAGCACAACGCAGTTACATCGTGCTCGTCATCCGTCCTGTGTCCATCACCCCAACGTTTTACCCCTCCCCCCCTCCGATGTGCTACCGTGTAACTCAAACAGGTCTCTCTACATTACGCCAATGGCAAAGATCAAGAGATACACCGGTGATAACCATCACAGGGGGGCTTTGTATGCACTCTTGCCGAAACTATGTTTTATTTACCTTGGAAAGCTTTGCGAAATTGTCCAGAACTTATTCCAATGGAGGGGCCTACTTTGGTCAATTTTGAAAGTGTTTTTCTGCATTTTGGAGGAAGTTCGAGTATCCGGAGTAAACCCACCCACACGTGCACATGGAAGAACGTGAAAACTACCCACTGATTTTCGGTATAAATCTACTCTTTGATTGGCTTCTACTGACACCTCACGTACAAGTCAGCGGTGAAGTGAAGTGCTTACAGGCAACAAATATGAAGAGAATTTCTGCAACGATGATGACCTCATCAGCAAAAAAATAAAGTAACAGAAACTAAGACATCATCGGTTATGCGAAAAGATGCGCATTCGAAGTCTCCAAACATATCCTGTAGAAACTAATGGAAATTCAATTGTACAGTACTTGTGGAGGTCACCTGGGAACTGATGCGCTAGGGACAGCAATTTAGGGCCCACCAAGACTGTATCCATTAAAAATACATTTACATTAATGGCCTTTGTAGTCACCGTGGTTCTGAAAGTTCACAGGACATTAGCGCACACTGGGTGATCATTCTGATTCCTTCAAAAAAAGCAGCAGGTTTTTCGTTAAATGTTGTTTCATTCTTCACCGGGTTACACGAATTAAAGACATCCCTCGGTGAGACGAGAAAAGTAATGTCACCCATAATTCAATGGCCTTTCAGTTATTTTTTTTTAAACAGTTTTGCCTGGATGTGCAGTGGAGACGTATCCATGGTGCGCCCGCCCGCCCGCCCGCCCGCCCACCGTTAGACCCAGCTCAGGGATTAGAAGTCAGACGCGGGTGCCGAACGTGGGCCGCATCTGGGCGTGGGATCAGAGAAGAGCGGAAGTCATTGCCGCGATTTCACCGAATTCAACTCTCGGGGAGTCTTGACCGAACTCGCAACAGCTGTTGGTTCCGACAGAGTCTCTGCGAATTGCGGAGGTCAAGGGTTCAGCGAACTAAATCGCGATGGCATCGGCGCTAATTGTCCACCTTTCCTCAAATGTAGAAAACGAAAAACAAGACAACGTACAGTAAAAAGAAAAACACGTTTAGACATCATTTCTAAATTGTGTAATGCCACTCGTAGAATTTGGGAAACACATTTTAAATTATAAATGAAAGCCACAAAGATTTGAGGAACCTTTTTTCGCGTCGAAAAAGCTGCACCCAAAACGACAAATGTCACTCGACTGTGCAATTCCGCACAGATACAGTGCCATTGACCGGGAGGTGTTCACAAAGGTTATTCAGGCGAAATGTAATTTAAAGCTGAATTAATGTTCGGTCTGTATTTAGATATTATTTCAGTCTGGCTAATCTACCACAGGGCAGTGACCCATGCAGAATGTGGCCAAGTGAAACAGCGTGCCACCTTTCTATCCCTGTTATAAATAATTTCGTGAAAAAGTGCAGCTCCATGCCAATCCACTGCTGGACGAAGGCCTCCCCCTGCCTTGTCCATCGGTTATGGGGGGTTGTTTAACCATACTTCACCACACTGGTCAACGCAGGTTGGTGAAGGGGGGTGCCAGGGACCGGTTCAGATATCACTCACCACTGATGTCCCGACGATTCGCTCTACTCGCTGGGAGCTTCTTCAGGAGCCGATGTTAACCTTGGCCGGGAATCAAGTCGTAGTCTCTGTGCCGTCACTAACTGTGCTCATTAATTATATGTTAAATGACTGAAAAAAAATAAGAGATAAAAATAGCTTACAAAGTATAGAGTTTAAGCTTAAAACTATTTTAAATTTAAACCTCTCATCCCCCAACTTTAAATGTCACGAGCAATATGAACAATTGCAAACATTTCCAATTTTGCACGTGCTGTGTACAGCCCAAAGTATAGCGGCTAATCCTGCCTCCTTCACACTTCCATAAACGCATTTAACAAGCATCCTCTGATCCATAGTGGAGGGCAGATTCGAGTGCTGCTGGTGATCATTTGCTTTGGTGATTTAGTCCAGTTCTGGAGGATAATGCCTTTGCCCTGGTGCCATTCTTATGACCTGAAGGACATCACCACAGCGATGGGTAAAGGAATGTGACCGAGTCACTCATGAGAAGGCCCTAGTCAGGAAACAATAAACTGGCAAATGCCTATTTAAAATGGTAAAAGTTACAATCGGCACTGGAAAGAAAATAAAAAACCTTGCATCGGTGGAACAATTGCCAGGCCAATACAGGAACCATTCCACTGGGAGGAACCATTCGTGTATAAGTTGGACTCAACGCCAACATGTGAGCCACAGAGACAATAAGCATCTGATTGTCATTGTTCCAGATGAAGAGATACGTCCAACACAGGATGCGTGTAAGCCAAGCGCTACTTGTTCTTTTTTCTTCGCAAAAAATCGTGTTCTTCGTAAGGCCGATTGATGACAATGTGAAGCAAGGGCTAGAATTTTACATCGAGGCCGTTCATGCAGACAATTTGCACCACGAATAGAAGAGTGTACAGTATGTCAGCGATGCCGCATTCGTGTTTGCGAAGCCGGAAATGAGTCCACGTTATACCGTCCCATGGTCTGTTGCGAGTTACCGCGGTCGCACACCGCAGAGTGTATAAACGTCCACGAACGTTGCACAAAAATGAACATCATGATCCACTGTGGACACCCTAGCCAAAGCAAGCACCACACCGTCCAACGCAGCCAACCTTTGATCATTCACGGAGAGGCAGTGTGACGGGCACCCACTAATACATCGCCACTGCAGCCACCATGAGTGGCTTCCCTGCCTCATCCTGACTCCCAGAGGGGGGCTGGAGGGGGCTGAGCCCCCCCCCCACCACCACCACCACCTCTGCTGAAAGCTCAGCCCCCCTGCTAAATTACTAAATTGTGACAGTCAAGTAAACGAAACTATAATTTGACGTAGAGCTTTCGTGACTGCAGGAATTCATAGTCTGTGGGTTTTTCGTTAAAAGTCACGTAGATAGGTTCAAATTAATAATAAAATAAAATAAACTACGACGTTTCGATCACAACACAAGCGATCGTCATTAGGAGGACGACCGCTTGTGTTGTGATCGAAACGTAGATTTTATTTGATTTTTTATTAGAACCTATCTACGTGACTTTACGGAAAGACCCAAAGAATATAAACTATTGTTATCAGACCAGGTAAGGCCCACTGAGCTATATAGCTCTTAAATTTCGATTTAAAGCTTTCGTGACTGCAGGGATTCATCATCTTGGTTCTTTCGGTAAAGTCACGTAGAAGGGAAGTAATACAATAATAAAAATAAAACATAGTAAAATGCTGAAAGCTCAGCCACCCTGCTAAATTACTAAATTGTGACAGTCAAGTAAACAAAACTATAATTTGACTTAGAGCTGTTTTATTTTATTACTTCCCTCCTACGTGACTTTACCGAAAGAACCAACAAGATATATAGCTCTTATTTTTTTCAGATGCGACCTGGCCGCAAATGACAGCTCGACGCAATGGCTTATCGCGTAGACATCATTCATAGCAGCCGAATACTCTCAAACGCGCGTTTCTAAATAGGAACAGAGACATGTTGGCGATGGGTGGCCGCGCCACAGCCTTTCTTCACACAGACAGAGAGAGTTCGAGCAAGAAAGCGCGACGGACGAAAGCAGATACTATTAGTAACTCTTTCTGTTCAGCGCTTAACGCGTGTTTAAAAAATTGTTTAAAAAAATTTACCGTGTCGTGTGTCTCCCCCCTCTCCCGCTCCCGTCTCCACCCTGTTGACAAGGTCACGTTGACAACCCTGCTGCGTCCAAGAGACCGGTGCGGAAGAAATCCGCAAATTCCGTTAAGTTTGGTGACACCGTCGCGGCTTTACAGTTTGAGTCGCACGTTTTGGCGATCGTGTGTTTCAGAATGTGTGCGACGAGATTTTTTAAAAATAGCCCTTCCAAGCACGGACTCCCGTTGTGTGTCATGTGCGCCTGAATTCCAGGCATTTGCCCACGCATTAACAACGCGGTTACGTGGAACACAATATGCGAGTACTCGACAACAGAGCTTAAATAACATTCAGTTGTGATGGCTCGTCACTCGAGCCACTGGGTTTCGTCGCGAAAACACGATTCCAGTCATTTGTGCACGAACGATATGAGTGACGGTGGAGAAGTTGGTGCAGTTGTTCGCGTCCTGCGCTATGAAGCCGGTCAACCAAGTTCGATTCCCAGCCACGGCTAACACCAGTGGTGAGCGAAACCCGAACCGGTCCTGCCACTCACTAACCCTCAACACTTCCAACAACCCACACTCACCGCCATGTACTATGCTTGTCATTGCATCGCATTCTATCACAATCAACCGTAATGAACAACGCACACGAAGTCTGCTCACCACACCACAACAAAGACACAGGTCACCCGTATAGCCTCAACAGACTGTTGGCGCAAGTGCTGTTAGCGAGCACCTATGAAGGCCGGCACGGCACGCGAGGGGGTGGGTGGCCAGCAACCACGCCCGACCGCCTTTGTCTCCCCAGTGGCGATGTTTACACACCGCACCAGGTACCCATTTGAGGCTGAGTCGACCATGACCGGTTCAGATAATCGTCACCGACGTTGACCATGAGCGAGAATCGTTCACTGCATTACTATAATAGTAATGCAGTGAACGAGCTTCAACTCAAGATTACTCTAGTAGGCTGTACTGCGGTGTGCCCGTTACTATAGAAGGGGGTGTTCTACGGTGTGCCCGTTGAATTCGTACTCACGTCAATGCTGGGACATTCGTGTGCAGGCAGCCTCCAAACCTGAACGGCCAAGAGACGCGCCACAGCACATCCGTCCCTGACCTCTTCCCTCCCTGACCACTCCCCTCCCCATGCGCCAAACAGACGGAAAGTTCACACCGTCAAACAATACACCTACGCGTGGTGGGGCTGGTGTAAACACAACGCTGATGATGATGATGAAAATAATAATAAACGCCGCCGTGTATAGAGGGCACAGTAATTCCTCCTTTTTGAGATTGGCGAGAAATGCTGCGACTGCACTTGCTAATTTCCTGCTCTTTGCAAAACGTTTCCACTTGTGAGTGGAATACAGTGGAACGGGGCCCTCAACTCGAGCATACAATAGATGCCAGTGGCTGCTTGTGTGCAGCGAGTCAGTAACGCCATTCGATGGCAAGCTACCTGCACAATTGATGTGGTATGTGTTGCGCACACACACACACACTACCTTACGTATGGAGTAAGAACTTTAGGTATTGTTGGGTGGTTAGAACTCCGTGAACTGAGTTTGATTGCCAGCCATGGCTAACATCTGAAGCACTTCTGTACCTGCTCCCACCCCCGCCCCCTTGATTTTACCAATCCACAGTAACCAGCACGGTGAAATTTTCCATTTAAAGCTTTCGTGACTGCAGGGATTCATCTTCTTGGTTCTTTCGGTAAAGTCACGTAGAAGGGAAATAATAAAATTATAAAAATAAACATAATAAAATAAAATTCTCACGACGTTTCGGCCACGACGCAAGCAGCCGTCCTCAGGTGAAGAACAGGGCTGTCGAAAAGACAGCGTCCGAAGGATGGTGAAGTGTGGTGAAACAACCCCCCACGACTGAGGTCAGCGTGGGTTTGACCTCTTTGCAGCAGAGTGGGAAGGAGGGTGCCCGGGAGAGTTTCAAATATCACTCGCCGCTGATGTGAGCCGTGGCTGGGAATCTAAACTCAGGTTGCCGGAGTTCCCCGCTGTTTCTCACCCTCTTCCTTCCCACTCTCCCCCGCCGCCTCTTCGCCAAGCCGCCCACTGCCCCGTGCGGTGAAGTATGGTCAAACAATGCCCACGACCAATACGGGCTAGATCGACAAAGGGCTGTGAATTATAAAATCATTCATATCAAATATTTCCTGCTTACGTAAAAAAAGAGACTGTTTAACACGTCGGCTTTAATATTATTATTATTATCCATAATAACGGTTTAGTTGAGTTAGATCGCATAAATATAAATGCGTCACTGAACCCGCCGCCACCCAACACCGCCAATTAGTAAGATGTGTCACTTAAACAAAACGTGCCAAACAGTCACGACTTCAGCACACCGGTGTGTTGGAGAGTAAACCCACAACATTTACAATTCGAGTACGGCGTTCCGCGGGTGATTACAACCAGCTTCATCAGGCGATAGCCACGATTCTGGCTAAATCAGACTCCCAAACATAACTCCCGCCAATGGTGTTACTCTTGGACAAAATCACTCCCTACCAGTGGCGTTACTGTTAGATATATCACACATGTGGAGGGGAAGGTCTTAACGTTTGAACTAGGAACGAGCAGAGTAACATTTTTCTCGAGCCTGGGACAAAGGTAATGTCAAAATGTGGCATTGCTGCAAGCCGACATGTGGAAACCAATGGGCAGCTTACCCAAGTAAACAAAGCTGTCAAAGTTTGTCGCGTCTACTGTACGAGCTACTGTGGGCCCTTTGGCACCGTTTCACGGCCACAGCCGTTGCGTGCACGCCGAGGCAATACGAGGATGGGTAGTAAATAGGCGTAATAGTAACCACGCACGCGGAGAGCTCATCCTTGCACTAATTTTGGTCCGCGAGCTAAAAGCGGACCGGCGGACAAACGAAATATTTTCAATGCATCGGTGATGTGGTCATGTAATCGTGACAATGATGAGAACACACAGCACTTAAATTACTCAAAAGTAATCCGATGATGATGGGTGTTTTTCCTTCTCAGTAATACTATCTTGTTATCCAGCCAGCCGTCAATAGGGGTCTTGAGTGAGCGTTCGCAACGAAGCAACGAACACACAAAACTTTATTAATTTTCTCCAGATCAGGTCATTCCCTCTCAAAATTAAAACTTGCAGTTTGGAAAGGTCATTTGCTTTTGCTGATTTCTTTTCTTCCACATTGCTCCTTCTAGTTTCTGCTGTTGGTGTTCGAGTTAAAAGCAGGATGATGAACAACCCGACATTTTTCAATATATTTTTCTACTATAGTAGTACGATCTTGATCATGATGATGATGACGGAAACATATTTTGATACATTAATAATGAACGTCGTTTTATTACGATTTCAGAAATATTGTGATTCAGACAGCAAATAATAATTAATAGTTTCTCGTGAGTAATCCCGAAGAACCGATGAACCCAGGACAATGTCTTGTTCACTCTCAAATATCAAACTGCAAGTTTGGAAAGAGGAATTGTTTTTGCTGTTTTTTTGGCATATTGCATATCCTTGTACTTACTAGATTTGGTTCTCAAGTAAAAAATCATAATGAAAAATACATTTTTAAAAATCAGCAATCTTAAACCGACTTCAATTCGTACCCATGTGCTCTTGATCCTGACAACGCATCCCATATTCCATCACAGCTGTGTGTTTATGCTGATCAACGGTGGCCCGCTGATGAAAGTAGTTGTGATAATGCCCTAGCAGGTGGGCTGCGTGAAGGCTGTCATTTTCCACCCCTATGAGTGTGTCTCATCATCACCCAACCCCAGCAGCTCCTGGATTGAGTCCCCATCTCTCTCCACGCTCAACAAGACCCCTTCAACTGGTCCACAAAGACATTGCAAACTGCCAAATAGACCACTTGTATATGCTGTCAACTCCCCCTGCCCATGTTCAATATCAGGCTGAAGACCATTATTTGTTTTACCGCTGCCTATGATTGAGTGCCTCTCTCTAATCATCAGATAAGCGTGCTGCTTCTGTACAGCGTACACTCTTGAGATGCATGCACATTGAGATTTAATTAGATTTGTACCATACCGGTTGGCACTGCAGAAATTTGCACAATTTGAAACTGATGTTGTTGGTCAGTAAACCACACAACTGAAGAATTGACTATCAAATAAAGCCACCAGGTGTCTGTGCCAAAGATATTTTGATCTATCTCCCAAAAAACAGGGAAAAGCGTGGCCATTGAATAGCGAACGCATCACTTACGTTGGGCATAAAGTCGGTGACGTTTTCATATCATCACGTTGCAAGGGTTAAAATGAATCCTATTCGAGGTGTTTCTGAGTGCCCACTGACCTCGTGGACTAAAACAAAGTTTCAACAAATTTCAGGGGGAGTTCGTGAACGGGCTGCACAAAAAGTCGCTGTCGCGAGCGATGTTTCCTTAGCGAATTTCCAATGAAATATTTTTGATGTGTCGAGGACTTTTGTTGTTGTTGTCGTTGTTTTAAATCCACTTAAGCAATTTCATTACAGGGTCGTTAAACAAACAAACAAACGCGTGAAAATATTCTCGAAGGTGCCCTGATCGGACGAGGCGAAAGCACAACGCGCAGGGGAAAACCACAAAAAAACATATCGGTGGGGAGGGAGGAAAAAAAAACCCGTCCGAGTTTTCCTGCCGGCAAAGTCACATTCACGGGTTTAAAAAAAAACATTCACAACATTATCATTGACCAGCATCGGAACACTTTCCCCCTGTTTCCCACAAGCCAGTTTTGAACACCTCTTTGAAAGCACTGGGGTGTATCATAAACAAAGGCCTGGCTTTGTCACACACGGTTGTGAAAAACGCAACGTGAGTAATGGCATGCTAGCGGTGTTCTAGTATTAGCTCACAATATTTAGAATTCGGGTAGTGGAGCGTTAGTACAGTGGTTAGCGTGCTGCACTTTAAACCCGGTGGCCGAATATATATTCCATGGTGAACTTCTTTCGCACCATACGTCGCCAAACGTGCGAATCAAAAAGCAGTTCTAAATAAATTAGTTTTCAATCTAGATTCAAAAGTGCAAAGCTCCAGTGGCTTCCTAATATCGGACGGAAGAGCGTTCCAGACGGCCGCAGCGTGCGATGCAGTGACCGTCTTTGTTCGATGGCTAGCTGTGAGTAACTTCTGCAACCTGCAGTTCACCAATATGGCTAAGTACGGCCAAACAACCCCCGTGACCGATATGGCATGGGGAGGCCTTCATTCAGCAGCGGATTGACATTACAATATCGATAATTCAGCAATAATAGGCTTCCATGTTACCCATATGTAGAGCAACCTCTCATAGCCATGGCATGTTCACAATGGAATTTACAATGTACTGCCACACTCAGCCAGGGGTTTCAACTTTATTCACATAGCCAGTTATATTACTTCTGCACTATGCCACAATGCTGCTACATCACATGATGCCATAATATTGGGCACAGACGTGTGGCGAAAATAAATGGGAGCATAGAAGCATAGTACAACAATATATTTTGCTGCACTTTTCTCTGCTGACCACCATGTACTCTTATGGCCATCTATGACAAGAAATGTGTGCTTGGTGGTCACCCATTCAAGCACAACACAGGCTCAAATCCACGCTTTACTTCCAAGATCTAACGATACCAGGCACAGTCCAGGTGATTTGGTAATGGGAAATGTGTTTTTAAAAAGGGATGCAGTATTAGGATGGCAATGGACTTGTAGTGGTAACAGTAGGCTAGACCGGTACAATTTAATGACAATCCCATGCAAATTTGTATAATTATGTTCTGACCACATCTCAAGGTGCTGTATAGGAAAGATAATGCGCGCATTGAGAGGACTCGACTCAAACCATGGATTTTCCTGTGATATTTTGTTTTGCTGTTGTTTTTTTTTAAAGGGGAGAAACTGACCTGTCGAGTCACACGGGGCAGAGAGGGGGGAAATGGGTTTGCAATCCGGCAGGATGGTAATAAAGACATTTCACAGCGAGACGCAGTGATTCGGCGGAGGAGGAGAGGAGTGGTGGGTCGAGACAGGTCCACCAGGTGGGGCTGTTGTGAGTGACCTCTCAAAGGATGGTGTTTCTAAATCTTGACTTAAAGCTTTCGTGACTGCAGGAATTCATATTCTTTGGGTCTTTCGTTAAAGTCACGTAGATAGATTCAATGAAATAACAAAAAATAACAAAAACTACAACTTTTTTTCTCCTGATGATGATTGCTTATGGCGTGGCTACAATGCGAGTCTTGTCGCAATGGAACGAAGTGGAAATCTCTCACTCGGACGCCTTCACAGCCACCCCGAGACCGCCCCGAGGCACAAATCGGACTGTGGTGTTGCTGCAGCGGTTTCTAATACGAACAACTTAAAATGTTATCTTCATTAGACAATTCACGTTTGAAAAAAAATCATTATAATCTTTGAAATACAATAAAACAATTTATAGAAAAGTCTTTTTTAGGAGAAAAAATAATTTCTCGTCTCCAGCTGCTTGGTGGGACGGCGCCCCAACGGCCCTAGTGGACGAACCGCGCCTAGAGGAGAGGAATCAGAGGTCGCAACCGGGTATCCGATACCCGTACCCTACCCGATACCCGGCTACCCATACCCGACGGGTAGCCGTTTGCGACCCTGGTGCGGCCGGGTACGGGTACGGGTAGGCCGTGAGTCACTGGTGAGTAACTGTTTGTCACTCATTTCCCAACGTCTTGTCTCTTCTCACAATTCAAGTTCCTAGAATCAACCCACCCGCGCCTGCAACATGGCTTCATCCCAGAGGTCGCAATCAGGTACCCGATACCCGTACCCTACCCGTACCCGGCCGGGTACGGGCAGGGTACGGGTACGGCCGGGTACGGGTACCCGTTTGCGACCCTGGTGCGGCCAGGTACGGGTACGGCCGGGTACGGGTACCCGTTTGCGACCCTGGTGCGGCCAGGTACGGGTACGGCCGGGTACGGGTACCCGTTTGCGACCCTGGTGCGGCCGGGTACGGGTACAGCCGGGTACGGGTACCCGTTTGCGACCCTGGTGCGGCCGGGTACGGGTACGGCCGGGTACGGGTACCCGTTTGCGACCCTGGTGCGGCCTGGTACGGGTAAGGAATCAAAACCCGTTTGCGACCTCGGAGAGGAATGTCGCCAGCAGAGAGCTACATTTCAAACTACAGAGCAGCAATTCTAGATTTGAAGTTTTCGTGACTGCAAGGATTCATACTCTTTGGTTTTTTCCGTAAAGTCACGTAAAAAAAAAAGACAGAGACGGAGCGAGTTAATTCTAAATCATGATTAAAAAAAATTAATTTGGACGGGAAGCAAATTTCACAAGCCGGACAAATAATTGGTAAAATATTTGTCGCGAAAGCCTACGTATTAAACAAATCATTGCTCGATTGCGAACTCGGGAGGGGTAATATCAGGGAGGGATGCGACACAAATCCTTGGTCGTAGGAGGATGGAGCACGTGAACGTTGGGAGATTGAATTTAACGGGGAGCAGTTGGCAGAAGGTAGACCACGGAGGAATGCCATGACTGTGAGAGTTATTAGCACAAATTAGTAGGACAAAAATTCAATTATTAGCATTTATTTATCCACAAATGAATGATGTGTATTAAACGCAAAGATTACGACATTCATAAACTGTGATTTGTTTTTAGCGCAACGGTGGTACTAAGCATCCTATCTGTGGTACATGGTTGTCCAATAGGAATAAACATTTTCAAATTTGTGTTTTTTATCAGACAAGGCGTTCATGGGTCGACGGGAATAATATTAAAATAATGATATTAAAAGGATAATATTAAAAGGACAAGTTGTTCATTAACTCCAGATATGTTGAATGAGTTTCAACACTCACTTTCAGAGGGCCAATTATATTTTTGTATTTGCATTGAAGGGAAATCCATAGTGCCTGGAGATAATTCGCACGTGCTGGGGGACAACGATGAACGACACTCCGGACAGAACGTCTGAAACGTACTCTCTGCGCCACTTCTTACAAGCGCCGACTCATTGACCTGCAGGAGGATAGTGTCACATGCAGGCTCCATCTATGCATGAGCCTCCAACCCCACCTCCAAGTTTTTCTGGATTACGGCATGGACACCGCAACACCCATGTAGGGAGGGGGACTTCCCTTTCCTCGACCCATTTGCCCAGACAATGGCTTTAGGTCTGACAATGCTGTACCATCACATTCATTGTACAAATACAACTACAGCCCTTTTGTCAATCACCTATTGGGAGAGGGCCTCCTCACTCCACGAAGGCCCTGTAGGCTATTTGACCATACTTCACCCCACTGGTCAGTGCGAGTCGTTGAAGGCGATAGTCTAGATGTGGGAGCATCACAGGATTTTTCCGCACTGCTCTCTGCTGCCAATAGCATAGCCTCGCAGCAGCACATTGCATGTTTCATCCATGGTGATTGCCCATCCAGGCACTGTCCATGCTCAATTCTGCTTAGCTTCTGAGATCTGTTGAAATTAAGCACATTCGCAATGATTTGACCTTTGTTTGTCAACAATGTTAGTTGACAAAAAATTCAGAAAAGCAAAAATTCAAGCAATCGGTGCAAGCGGGTAACGGCTCCAAATTTGGCCACAGAAATTACGTTGTCATTGCAGGATTGTATGCACACTGTACAGTACTATAAAATACCGCATTGAAACAAATGATTGAACGCACCACACATGAACGTATGAGACATCCACGCATCACATTTGTAGTCCACATTTGCCAGGTTCTTTCCTGATAACCCGTGAGGATGTTGAGTCCAGCATTATTCCAAGTTCCTTAAATAGAGCAATTCATTATTTTTCAGAGTATGCACATTAATCATATTGACTCCACCTGAGGTGGGTACTTCGGAAACTCGAGCAGAGCTTATGTTGGCTCCACAAACTGGACGAAAAATCGTACCCTGTGTACTTGGCCTGACCCACAGTGTGTGGAATTAAAGCACCTGGTCACGTGATTCCTGTGTTTACAGCCAAGTGTGTGAGTTCATCTCTCCAGATCTTACATTAAAAAAAAATAGGGAATTGATACAAATACACTATTTAAAATTTTACGAACCTATTTACAGTTTCTTTGGTCAGTTCATGTCTGGATTGTGATCCCCTGTGCCCCATGTTGGTTATGGGAGTTGCTTGGCAGTAGGGTGTCGCGGTGGCGAGATGTTAACTCCCTCTCCTGGTATGCAGGAGGTCGTGGGTTCGATCCAGACCGTTGACGCCTGCTGTATATTTAGAGTTTGCATGTCTCTTTCCGTGGTCGCGTGGATTTTGCTCCAGGCCCTCCGGTTTTTCCCTCCACATTTAGAAACGTGCGTTTAGAGTATTTGCCTGTTATACATTTCCACACGATAAGCCACTTCGTTATTTGTGGCCAGGTCGCTTCTGAAAAAGAGCTACATAGCTCAATGGTCCTGACCTGGGTGAAATAAAAATAGTATATAACAAAAATTGGTTCACCACGCTGCTCAGTGCAGTTTGATGAATGGGGGGATGGGGGGGAGGGACCGTTTCAGATGTTGCTCGCCACAGATGTCAGCTGTGGCCAAAAAGCAAACTCAGGCCGCTGGGCTCATGGACCCAATAATGTTAACCACCGCGGCTCTGTTCCACCCTATAAACTTACGCTCTTTGTATAAACTGTCTTGTTTATGAAGACATTTATGAACCCATAAACACATACTTCAATAGGCGCTGGCGTGGCACTTGCTCCACAGGTTCACAGTTCGAAATGCAGAGGCCGCCTTGGTTATTACCGCAGATGTACGTACCGTAAAATATAATACGCGCCGTCCGCTTCACAGTGGACGTTAAAGAGCTTGGGGGCGTCACGTGTAAGAGTGGGCCGTCGTTCGTTGGCGTCATGGTCCAATTTTTCCGAATCCGAAATATTACCCGTAAATTGCTCAAATAGGAATGCACGTAGCAATTATCGCCCTCTACCGCAAAAAAAAATTGGCAGGACCATCTTGAAAAATAATTCGACTCAATGAGGCTTTCTTGCTTAAGCGTAATATCATTAATAATGCATTACAGTAATACCATCGTGATGAACGCAATGAATGACCACTAGCATTTTTGTTAAACGTTCAACACCTTAGTGTGTGCAAGCAGATGTCGAATGCTCGACGAATAACGCGCCACTTTGTCACGCAGCCCGTTCATACTGGGGAGCAACTTTCGTTTGGCATTTCACTTGCGGGGTAATCTATCTTCTGAGAGCTGCCCCAGATAAACCGTGGCACACGGCGTTCAACCTTGAAGCCCACATACTTATACTCGGCTGCCAACGGTAAACGCCCTGCAGATGCACCATGAGATAGGGGACAAGACCGCTCGCGGCTTGACGCACAGGCAAACCGAGAGGCTTCAAATGGGCCGCTTATTTTCAGCCGTAATTACACGCCAAAGCACGACCCGTGAACAAGCAAAGAACAATAGCTCTATAAATATTGTACCCGACTTATCCTCCCCGACGCTGGCATACGACCAAACATTGTAGAGTAAGCTAAAGTTGTACGGTTCTTCTTTCCTTACAGCAGATGACGGATGCAATTTTTTAGCCCGAGTTCCCCCCAAGACTGCTGAACGATTACTTAAAATTTTACACGAAGTGAAATATGTATTACCCTACTTTTAGCGCAAGGAGATATTTTTGTATTATTATTTTAAAACTGGACAAAATTTTTCGAGCGTTTGCATTTTGGGTTTGGGCCAACATCTGAATGAGTGTCTCTTCCACCAAATGGCAACGTAGTTGTAACTGCCTGTAACGAGGGGGCTCTTGTGTTCGTCCATCACATGGGTCCGCTGGCACAGGCTGCACACGTTAGTGTGCATCTAATGCGGCTACGTTTTTATTTCAATGGTCATAACGTACTAACACCAGAAGAGTAATTTAACTTCACCTGTCATGGTGTGGGCCATCCAACAAGTTCAGAGGACAGGCTCATAATAATGCCATCGGCTACTCTATAGGTACTGGCTTTTTGTCAATTCGCTGTCATTCAGCCAGGTGAGAGCCCAAGTCAGCATTATGCCATTACGCATCGCCATACATATGCATCAACATCAATACGGATCTTTAAAATACGCAAACCATCATTACATTCCAAACCATCGGCTCTTTATGAATCCGCATTAAATGAATACAAATCTCGTTTTTTGTCATTACGCTGTTACCCTGTACTCCACTTATCTCTTCAAAAGCACTGCGTTCATGGCACACACTATGTAAAAAAACATTTGTACGCCCTAAAAAAAATTCAACAGGAACACATCAATATACACTCTGGAGCCACATGCACGTGCTTGTTCATTATTCACAACAGTCCAAGTATGAAGGTAGTTTCCACCGGCAAAAACTGACAGTCGGCACGATGTCCCGTTGCGCGCTGCCGTGTCCACCCACCTCGTCCCCTGAACTCCCTCCTTGCGTCCCCGTGCCGGCGACGCGGGCGAGACGATTTACGGGTGCAGCTGGGAGCATTCCTGGAGCGCTCTCAACCTCGGTTGTAGCAGTAGCATGGGGATTGGCGAGCCAGCGAACGAACGACGGCACAGCAAAGCTCGCCTCACCACGACCACCACTCCCCGAACAACCACGAACCCGCACTTCCTCTGCAGCTCGATCTCCGCTTTCAGTCAAAGCGAGCGTGGGTCCAGCTGTGTGCAGCAAGCACTCGGTTGATGGTAGTGGTGGTGGGGGGGGGGTGTAAGCGAGCGAGTGAGCTAGCCACGGTAATTAAGTTCACTGAAGGCAGATGGAGCCGAGTTGGAATGAGAGCACGGGGAATGGAAGAGCGTGGGAAGAAGAGCAGGCGATCGAGCGAACGCCTATAGAAAATGAGTCACTTGTGAAACAGCCCTGCCAAGCCTAACTTTGTCCCGAAGTAAAACAAAACGCACGAATGACCGGAGCCAAAAACCTGTGTATGTGTGTGTGTCTCGTGGCGGCGGTGGCTCGAATTAGATCGTGAACGACCGGGCAAGTTGGCCAAAGCGGCGTGGCCAAACGCAGCCACAAAAAAAAAAATCCGTCGTTAAGCGAGGTGCATTCGAGCGACCGTCCCCGGTAGCCTTGAGACACTTTCACGAGCAGGGCTGATGACGGTCGAACGCGCGGAGGGTGCCGGGCAACCGATCCGCGGCTCCCCGCTGCTCGTTCGCCAGAGTTTGAGGTGAGCCTCGGCCGGCAGTCGCGATGTGGCCGTGGCAGTTGCAGTTGCACTTGGAGGAGGGAGGCAGGGAGGCTATACTCGGCGAGAACTGACATCTATCGGCTCTCTCCACCCCCCACCACCACCACCCCTCGTCGGCATTTTCCACTTGGTCTCACAATCCGCCAAAGCGGTGGGCGGTGTTGAGAATCCACTTGGCGCAACTTAAGCGAATGGTGAAAATACATTCATGAAAAGCGCACGCGCACGATTTGAATGTGTGAGAAAAAAATAAATCACGAGTTAAAATTAGAAAAAACCCACAGACGTTTGCTACGAGTCACACAATTGCAAGGTTAAAGCACTGCTCGGCGACTTGTATTTACTGTATTTTGTGTGGAGATATATTAGTAAAGTAAAAAATAAACATTCTTTACATTCCATGAGAAACGTACCTTTCTCAGGGTCCCTCAGCTTGTTGACTTAAAATGTTCAAAACGTTACGTTGCAATCGGATGGCCACGAAATGCCCCGGTGTAGAATGTTACTCTTGAGTCTAGCACATGAAGTAAATGTATAGTGGCAGTGGGGTCCCCCCCCCCACCTTAGCAAAAAAATGCTATCACGTGTCCAGACCTAAAACCAGTTCCTCATCGCAAACACAGATTGACTTGTGATGCCACTTCCTTTCCAAGAGAAGAGAGAGAGAGAGGAAAAAAAGAGAGGTCTGTTTATTATTCATCCAAAACGAAGTCTTTACACGTTACGGACGTAATGTTGAACATTTTCTGGTGTACGCATTTTTTCGTGAGCTTAGGCTGCTCGTGAAGTAACGTACCCGTTGAAAAACTGAACTAAATAAAAACATTTTAATTTTTACCCGGTGAGGCTCACTGAGCAATATAGCTCGTTTTCAGAAGCGACCTGGCCACAAATGATAGCTCAACGAAGTGGCTTATTGTGTGGAAATGTCTAGCAGGCAAATACTATAAAAGCACGTTTCTAAATGTGGGGGGGGGGGGGAAATCGGAGGGCCTGGAGCAAAATCCACGCGACCACGGAGAGACACGCAAACTCCAAATATACAGCAGGCATCAATGATCGGGATCGAACCCACGACCTCCTGCATACCAGGCGAGGGAGTTAACATCTCGCCACCGCGACACCCTACAGCCAAACAACTCCCATAACCACCAGGGAGCACAGGGGATCACAATCCAGCCATGAACTGACCAAAGAAAATGTAAATATGTTCATACAAATTAAGGGTTGCGATCGAACCTACGACCTCCTGTATACCAGGAAAGGCAGTTAACATCTCGTCACCGCAGCACCATATCGTGGCTACTACTTACAGTACACACTTAAACAAATTGCAAACGTTCAAAAAATATATCTTAAAATAATCAATTTGTCATCTCGTCATGGTTAGATATTGGCTTGTAAATTTGGAGAAGTCGTACAGAAATGGAACATTTTCCGAAAGGAAATTTAACCCGCCGAGGTGTAACAAATGCACCTTCCACGTGCTCAGTGGTGAACTTTACTGGCAGGGCATGTCACGAGGACACGTGCTTGCCATGTGTCCAGTTTTCCAGCCATCGCTCTCGGATGAGAAAAAATAAGCTCGTAAAGCCCCTTTGTTAATCCACTGCTGGATGAAAGTCCTCCCAGTGCCGCGTAAGTCATGGGGGGTGGAAGGTAGGGTTATGTGACCGTGCATACTTTCATACTTTCACCACGCCGGTCAGCGATGGCTGGCGAAGGGGTAGGAGGTGGGATCGGTGCGGATGTCACTCGCCACGAATGTTAAACCACGGGCGGGAAATCGAACTCAGTTAGGCGGGTTCAGTGCGCTCACGCACTGTACCAGAGTATTTATATATTTTTTTAAAAAAAAGTAAATGTGGAAATCTCAAAGTCAGTGGTAAACAAATTTACACGTAGATCGTGTAAAATTGCGTATGGATTTTTTGTTTGTTTAAGACTGAAAAGTATCATCTGAGTATCAACAAAGCAAGCAGAAGACCGATGATCGTCCATTTTCAACACGTGGCATCAGTGGCTTCCAAACCAGCAACTTTCAAGCCACCTTCAGTCTCCACCAAAATTAGCAATTTACTTTCAGACGAGCCAAGAAGGAAAATCATGACTACCGATAACGGGACGTTTCAGTTCGCCTAAAACAACGCGTTGCAAGGGAACGCCACACTTAATTCAATTTGAAACGCGTCCAAATGCCGAGTACTTCCAGACTGAAATACCTTTCTTCCAATAGCCAGCAGAAAAATGCATGTTGAAATCCAATAGTGGGGTGTTTAGCGAATGGCATGTTACATTACAGTCCGGTGGAATAAAATTCGTGGCGCGAGCACTGACATTTGCTTATGTAAGTGACCCCTCGTATAAATGCAGGCATTTACATCGACAAAGCTGGGCAAGCGTTGACAACATCTACACCCAGCGAGTCATTGCATCGACCGCGTGGATTCATTTCTGTTTTGCAACAAACTTGCCCTTGTTCAAACACTGTACCGTAGGCTTGGACATATTTACCGCATTCACGCGTTTCCTGAAAATACCGATGTAGGCCGCGTAACATGTGAACGTTGCACACAAACAACATTGGCGAGGGAGAAAACAAACCCAGTGGTTTTCAGGGCCTGTGGCGTCGTCACCCACACGTCCAAATCTCAGGGGAACCCATCATCCATTCACCTGCATTGCTTTTGCACACGAGGTATTATGTTTTAATTGCAAACATGTTTTAAAAAAAAATGTGCATCAATGTGAGAGTTGATAATTGTTTTTTACCCTTCTATCTGGCAACAAAACTGACACCTTATTACAAGGAGTCATGTTATAATGCAAACAAAAAACACAACTCTGATAATGTGCACTGTCCTTGAAGTTGATTGGTCCACACCCGAGACAGCTTTCCTTAGAGCCTAGTCTCACATGGGTTGGACCAAATGACGCCAAAAGGAGCACAACTCAAAGACAATGCACCATCAGAGTATGAGAGCTCGGGGTAAGCATTTACACAATGAATGTGAGAGTTCCCGATGGCAGATCCTATTATCGGACACATCTATCCGGGAACTTCATGCCTATCCGCGCGAGTATCAGGAAGTTGCAATTTTCCACCGCTTCCTAGTCAACTTCAATATTCACGAAAACAATGTAGATAATGGTAGAATGCTTCCACTTCTAGACGACTCCTCTTACACGTGAAAGGACACGACATAGCAGCACGAATTTCACGCTTACACGAGGACACGTCCGGGTGACTCTTATCCGAGGATGAATTACGAATAATAGGTCAAATGTGTCGCCACTGCTTGGTTACTCCGCGTATCCATCCATGATCATACGCGGACGACTGCATACATTGAGCGCTTCCAATAAGCCACGTCTGGGTGAATGACTCAGGGATAAACGTAGCTAATCGATTGATTTGGCACCACTTCCGGGGTCACTATTATCTGAACAAAAAGGGGAATGGGAAGAATCCATACAGGGATCATTTGAATTTTTTTTAAAGATCCCATTGGTGTTACAATGACACAAGGTGTGTGTTATATATATACAGATATATATACACTCGGTAATCTGTTCGCGGGTGAATGTTGGACGGTGCGTGTTGTCGCAAGAAACGAATGTAAAAACCACACTGGGATGAGATGCTGATTCCTTGCGCACTAATGTGTTTTTCTCCGTGTGCATAGCAACAAGTTTTGGTTATTCCCGGGACAGCAGGAACACCCCGAACATGCGCCAGATGTTGGCGTTCAAAAGTCATTTAAGGCTCGCAACACTTTGCACAAATTTTGGTGGAATGACGCCGACGGATAAATATTGTTTCACTCTCTCGGCAACTACTCCTAGCAACAAGTACACACTTTTTTTAAGAGCAGCACGTCAATTTTGACCTGAAAGGAAAATAAGTATTGATTTTACGTCTTTTTTTAAATGCTTAAAAAACATGCAAACGTGTTGCATGTATACCATTTTATTCAACTTAATTTACACATGATCTCTACTTGCACGTGACCAATCCAATGAACATATATTTTTAACCTGCTTGCAAAGTCCTGTCTTAACTAAATGTAAGAGGCCAGCCATTAATGACGTCACGCGATTTTTGATGATTTTGACCCCCCCCCCTCGTCACACAGCGTCACAAAAAGTCAGCCCCCCTCAAATATGACGTCACAAAGCTCTGCCCCCCCCCCTCCAAAAACAAATTTAAATTTTGAAAATAAAACATGCTTCAAATCGCTTTAAACTATTGTCATTGTAGTGCGTATTTAATGTAGCGCTGCACTCTGATGTTGCAGGAGTATAGTTATAATAATTCTATATTTATTTAAGTTGCGCAATTTGATGTGACGTCTCATTTCTCACCCCTCCCCTCGTCACACATCGTCACAAATGTCTGACCCCCCGCCCCCCCCCCCAGGTGCGTGACGTCATTTATGGACGGCCCCTAACCTAAAAATATGGTAAAATACATATGGCTACAATGCCAGATTGGTTACAATTTACAAGACAATTTGGGATTTCTATCACATCTAAATGTAGCTGCACCCTCCAGACATTGTGCAGTAATAGTGTGCTAAATTGATTATGTGGAGGCGGTCAATGCAAGAGAAGAACTAAAAATGAATGTTTTGAGCTTAGACTTGTTTGTAGAGAAGCGTGGGTTCGGCAGCGCGAATGGCTGGGAGCAGGGAACTCCACAGATTGCATAGAAAGCCTTGGTTGCCGCGGCAGGGAGTGCGTGGAGGAGAGACTTGAAGTGAAATGAGACGATACGTAGGCAGAAGGAAGTCTGTGAAGGCCTTCTCCAGTGAAGATCGTCACAAGGCTCTTCATATGAGTAACACCAGCAGGCAATGCTGGGGTTTTTTTGTGCCATCAAATGTCGCCATTTACGTTCTTTATTCAGACAGCGTAGCCACACAACAGCGAACAACCTAAGACCACAACACCACAGAGCTTCTCCCCGATTCTCCCATCGACTCATGTCTGCCATGAATGTTACCGCTTGTCTCAATAATTGTGGCCACCTTCTTGGTTCTTCCGGTAAAGTCAAGTAGAAGGGAAATAATAAAATAATAAAAATTAAACATAATAAAATAATTCTCACGACGTTTCGGCCACAACGCAAGCAGCCGGTGAAGAACAGGTCTGTCGGAAAGACAGCTGTTCCGACAGACCTGTTCTTGACCTGAGGACGGCTGCTTGCGTTGTGGCCGAAACGTCGTGAGAATTATTTTATTGTGTTTTATTTTTATAATTTTATTATTTCCCTTCTATGTGACTTTACCGAAAGAACCAAGAAGATGAATCCCTGCAGTCACGAAAGCTTTAAATCGAAAAAAAAAGATGATGATGTTGATGATGTAGATGATGATGTTGATGTTAATGATGTTGATGTTAATGATGATGATGTTGATAATGTTGATGATGATGTTGATGATGATGATGTGAATGACGCTGTCTTTCCGACTGACCTGTTCTTCACCTGAGGACGGCTGCTTGCGTTGTGGCCGAAACGTCGTGAGAATTATTTTATTATTATTATTTTATTTTTATAATTTTATTATTTCCCTTCTACGTGATTTTACCGAAAGAACCAAGAAGATGAATCCCTGCAGTCACGAAAGCTTTAAATGGAAATTGTATTATGTTTTATTTTTATTATTTTATTATGTTTTATTTGTATTATTTTATTATGTGTTATTTTTATTATTTTATTATTTCCCTTCTACGTGACTTTACCGAAAGAACCAAGAAGATGAATCCCTGCAGTCACGAAAGCTTTAAATCGAAATTATTTTATTGTTTTATTTTTATTATTTTATTATTTCCCTTCTACGTGACTTTACCGAAAGAACCAAGAAGATGAATCCCTGCAGTCACGAAAGCTTTAAATCGAAATTTTATGATGTTAATTTTTTATTATTTTATTATTTCCCTTCTACGTGACTTTACCGAAAGAACCAAGAAGATTAATCCCTGCAGTCACGAAAGAAGCTTTAAATCGAAATGTTATTATTTTATTATGTTTAATTTTTATTATTTTATTATTTCCCTTCTACGTGACTTTACCGAAAGAATCAAGAAGATGAATCCCTGCAGTCACGGAAGAAGCTTTAAATCGAAATGTTATTATTTTATTATGTTTTATTTTTATTATTTTAGTATTTCCCTTCTACGTGACTTTACCGAAAGAACCAAGAAGATGAATCCCTGCAGTCACGAAAGAAGCTTTAAATCGAAAAATTGTGGCCACGCCATGAGATGAAACCGTCTATTTGGAACTCTCCGAGCAGAAAACCGCTCGCGGCAGGAGACGTCCCAGAATTACGTTGACCCATTTTTACCCGACACACTCGGGGGTCCTCCTCCGTGTCCCCCTGGCACCGTGCTGCTAAACATTTCTGCTGCGTGGCAAAACCACGATTTGTAAATTCTCAGAGCTGGAATTTAGTCCCTAAATTAAGTCGGGAACAAGTTGATTGAATGAGGGTTTGTGTGTGGGCGTGTGTGTGTGTGTGCAGTCATTGGTGACTGGGTCAAGGCCCATAACCTTTCGATATCCGAAACTCCAGTTTTAAGGGGGCTCTAATGAAACCTGGATTCAAACCCAGAAATTCAGTGGTGCTGGCTTGGCGTTCTGTTCCCACGAGCCATTCGGCCACCTCTCAATGAGAACGACTTTCTAACATACGTGGAGTAATTCACAAAGTAGCCAGTTGCTCACTAAAACATCTACAAAGCTTGTGGCTTCATAGTGCGAGTTTGCATTTCCTGTACAGCAGAGGTCGCAAACGGGTTTTGATTCCTTACCCGTACCCTTGCCCGGCCGCACCAGGGTCGAAAACGGGTACCCATACCCGTACCCTACCCGATACCCGGCTACCCGTACCCGGCCGGGTATCGGGTAGGGTACGGGTACCCGATTGCGACCTCTGGGGATGAAACCATGTTGCAGGCGCGGGTGGGTTGATTCTAGGAACTTGAATTGTGAGAAGAGACAAGACATTGGGAAATGAGTGACAAACGGTGACTCACCAGTGACTCACGGCCTACCCGTACCCGTACCCGGCCGCACCAGGGTCGCAAATGGGTACCCGTACCCGGCCGGGTACGGGTAGGGTACGGGTATCAGGTACCCGGTTGCGACCTCTGCTGTACAATTACTTTCATCTGAACAAAAAACAACACGTAAATAATAAAAAAAAAGTACTTATTCCTGATACATTTAAACAAAATATTAAAAAAGACTTCAACTTTATAGCCAACGGAATTAGTTTTACATCTAGCTCGCGCCAATATCACACGGGAAAAACGGTCACAACAAAGAACGGCCGCACTTTATGAAAAGCAGCACGCGGGCATCGTTCTGCAACGTTAACGAGGCCGGTAAGCGAGTGGCAGGGCGAGGATGGAGCAACTGCGTGAATTTGGAAGCGTCTCAAGGCCCGGTCGCTATAATCCTCTCTTCTCAGTGTCACATTGACCTTCGAGACACAGCCCACCTTCCAACCTCACTCTCACCCAGTTTACCATTCTTCTTGAACAGAAGCACAACGAACGCTGCGCTGTCAAGCGATGGGCCAGTTAACGTGAGAAATGACCGCGGGAGCAATGGAATGGATGTCGCTCGAAAGCTTTCACAAAATTGCAGGCCAACGATTTGAAACGCGGGGAATGCTTGGAATGGGGGGGGGGGTTGGGGGACAAACTACAATCACGAGGGGTGGCAGATTCTCCCTTTAACCCACAAACGACACAAAAACAACCAAATTGCCAAGTCGTACTAAAAACACAAGACACCAAACGCCCTCATACGATGAAACGCCAACCTGGCTCCACAGGCACATCATTTGAAAGGCTCAGTCAGATCTGCTCTGCCACCAGCGCAGTTTTAAGCCCAACGCCGCCACCACCACCACCGACGCCGGCGGCGGCGGCAGCGGCGTGTTCACCCCAAACGAGGAAACGAAGGACATTGGCCAATCCCCGCAGCAGCCCGCCGCGGTGGCGACGGGCCCCCGCCGGGTGGCCCAGCACGGTCGTCACCCCGGCCGCCACGTACGACAGCTGCATCGCCAGCAGGCAGCACACCCACAGCAGGCAGCCGACGTTCACCAGCAGCAGCAGCGCCGGCCACGAGTCGCGGGTCATGGCCAACGCGGCTGCAGCGGCCCAGCGGCCATAGTCGGGCCGCAGCCCGGCGAGGTGGGGGCCGCCGACGCCGCCGCCGACGCCACCGGGGCTTGGCGGAACGACGCGGGCCATGTACGCGAAGACGGTGCACGAGAAGCAGAACTGGCACAGCGCGACGAGGACGAGCAGCAGCACGAAGGCGCGGTGGTTGCGTCGCGCGACGCACACCAGCAGGAAGAGGCAGTGGTGGTCCATGCCCTCCATGCAGGCATCGCACAGGCGGCAGTGCTTGGTCCAGGCGGGCTGCACCAGCTGAGGGTACAACAGAAACGCTGTCGTCGAGAACGGAGAATGTGTGTGGATGTGGTTTTTTTGGGGGGCGAGGGGGGGGGGGTTTGTAAATCGATTTTATTGGAACGTCTTGGTTTATACGAGCAACCTGCAAATCCTCTGAAGCTTAATAGCCATCCCCCCAGCCAGCCAAACATTTTAAAATAATAAAGTATGGTACACGTGGCGTAAGAATGTTAATAGAATCTGGGTTTGCAAGACGTCGTTACGTGGTGTTATTTACTAGGCATGTGTAACAATGTTCCCGCGGTGCGTAAATCAGGCACTGCGGGGCTACGTTGTGGGAATCAGGCGGCAGTGCAGCAAAATCCATTGTTGCGCTGTGCTACGGTGCCCCCGTCTGTGCTTTCCGCCTTCACCAACCTGCACCGGGCATCGTGGTTAGGTAAGGTGAAATAAATATTCTTAGGTTTTTTTTCGGTAAAATCACGTAGGTAAAAAAATTAAAATAAATTTTTTACCTACGTGACTTTACCAAAAAAACCTACGAATATGAATCCTTGCAGTCACGAAAGCTTCAAATCTAGAATGGTGAAATAACCCCCATCACCCGCATGGTGCGAAAGATGTTCAACACACATGGCGTGGAAAGGCCCTCATCCAGCAGTGCGCTGATAACAGGGCTGCACATGCAGATGTCAAAAATCCCCCACGCCCAACCCGCTTCCCCCACGTGATTCGATGAAGTATCATGATTCTAGGTGGCGACTTAAGTCGAGAATTCGATTCGTTTCCGTAGTGGTGAATGCAGTGTCTCCTCAGGGATCATGTGAACTATTCACGTACAACACGTATAATTTTTATGCACATATCTGCAGAATAAGAAGAAGACGATTTAGATCGACAAACGGATGCATCGTTTGATGGGCGGGTTTGCCTACGGGGGACGAGTTCGGGTGCAGCGAGGTGGACAGGCGGATGTAACGCGATGTGGGCGCCCGCTGTAAGGTGATGACAAATAAGACGTCGAGAGGAGGGCGGGTGGGGATGGGGGCGACGGAGGAAACGCTACAAGATGAACGAGTGATATGTTTCGATTCAAAGCTTTCGTGACTGCACGGATTCATCTTCTTGGTTCTTTTGGTAAAGTCACGTAGAAGGGAAATAATAAAAAATAAAACATAATAAAATAATTCTCACGACGTTTCGGCCACAACGCAAGCAGCCGTCCTCAGGTGAAGAACAGGTCTGTCGGGAAGACAGCGTCTGAATGAAACACCCCAGGCTTGGAACGTATATTTAAGCTGGGTTGGAGGGGGAAGAGCGCCTTGACAAAATAATTTGCATATCAAGAGGAAATTAGCATATTTATGGGAAATGCAGATATGGATTTTTTACACATCACACTGGGTGCTCAATTGAGGCTGAGTCGACCTAACGGAGGCCCAGGACTGGTTCAGAAAATCGTCACCGGTGTTCCCCGTGAGCCAGCCAGGGAATCGAACCCCGGTCTGGCCGGGTTCGAAGTGCGTCGCGAGCTCACCGCTCCTCCTCAGTAGACGCCACCTCGTGGCCAGAAGATGTATTGCACCACGGGACCCCACTCGCCCCACGGGGGCGTTTTTAACTTTAACGCAGCGGCAGCAGCAGCAGCAACAGCGGTTGCGCAACGAGGTCACCGTGTTGTGTTTTGTTCAACAGCTTTCGCCACGGCCTGTGAGGCAATTGTGGAAAAACGAGCGCTTTCCAAACATGTGGCCTTACCCACAGTGCCGGATTAAGCTAGCGCGGGGTCTGTAGCATATGTTATAAAGGGGCCCAAAATAAATAAAAAACACAAATATGAAAATAGATTTTTAACTTGCACAGTAAAGTAAGTGTATTTTTTTCATTTGGTATACAGCCAGATAGTACGACAAATCGCTAACCTTAAACACCCAGTCGTTCATAAAAGTTGAAGGCAGTATAGTACTATAGTAATAGAGCAAGTGCAGAATCACTGAACTGGAAATGATAGCTTGAAAGCATTTAGCGTGGGGCCCTTGAAAGTGCGGGGCCCGTAGCATATGCTACTTTTGTTACTAGGATAATCCGGCACTGCTTACCCAGCAAAAGACCAATGTATCTTGCATGATGGGGAAAATATGAGTCTCCAAAAACAGCATATGAATGCCCCTTTTTGTCTTTTTGTTTACCCGGTAGAGCCTCACTTAAGACTTGTCTAAAGAGCGTTTTTCAGGTGAATTCTGTCCAGCAATTTCCATGAATGGGTACTTGTTGACAAAAAAATCTGGAATATTGATAGATCACACAGCGTTGCATAATCACACCAATGTGTATAACGCATCCTTGCTGAGAGCGAGTTAAAAAAAATAACAACCGTGATAGCCAGGCAATATATTATCCTTATGGCGGTTCCCCGGGGTACCAAATAATACAAAATGGCAGAGGCAATTAAATATTTGATTTCTGGGACACTATTTTTCTCCAGGGGTGTTACTTAACTCCGCAACTGGGGTACCAATCAACCCGAAATCAGTGCCACACTCCGCGATGTCGAAACGCAGCAAGGACGATTGCGCCGAAACCCTGAACGCTCGTACGCACCGTGGTGGTGCATCGTGTACAGCTCGTCGAGATGAGTCGATTGCCGCATCGCCGACCATCAACAGACTAAAAATGACTGCATCACGGACATCACGGACATTATGGTTCCCCGGGGCACGGCCATAAGGTTCATATAACGGACGATTACAATGCGGGAGGTCCAATTTTTCTTTTTTAAATGGCAACGTACAGCAACTCTTAACATCTGCACACAAGACCAGTAATTGGCAACTTGGAAATAGCAGCGTCCTACACCAACGATCGCCAGACGAGTCCCTCAAACTCCCCACCAAGGACTCGAAGGCGGATTTGGAAAAAAAAATCCTACTCCCCTTTGCGTGCAGTAACTTGTGTATTATTAAATGCATCCGCCGAAGCTGACTGTTGGCGCCGCAGTGGCGAGATGCTAACCACCTCGCCTGGTATACAGGAGTTTGTGGGTTCGATCCCGATCCTGACGCCTGCCGTAGATTTGGAGTTTGCACGTTCTCCCTGTTGTTGCGTGGATTTTTCTGCGGGTTCTCTGGTTTTTCACTCCACATTTAGAATCAACGTGCGTATTTGGCTGCTATAAATGTCCACGTGATAAGACATTTTGTTGAGCTATCATTTGTGGCCAGGTCGCTTCTGAAAAAGAGCTACATAGCTCAGTGGGCCTTACTTGGTAAAAAAAAATAAGTTCATCGTCACTATGGGAACCTCATTTGCCAGTAAAAATATGATAATTGTTTTTTTTTACCCTTCTATCTGGCAACAAAACTGACACCTTTTTACAAGGAGTCATGTTTGCATAGACCGCAATACCTGCAGTCATAATGCAAACAAAAGACATAACTCTGATAATGTGCACTGTCCTTGAAGTTGATTGGTCCACACTCGAGACAGCTTTCCTTAGAGCCTAGTCTCACATGGGTTGGACCAGATGTGGTGTAGGACGCTGCTTTTGGCGTCATCTGGTCCAACCCATGTGAGACTAGGCTCTAAGGAAAGCTGTCTCGGGTGTGGACCAATCAACTTCAAGGACAGTGCACATTATCAGAGTTGTGTCTTTTGTTTGTATTATGACTGCAGGTATTGAGGTCTATGCAAACATGACTCCTTGTAAAAAGTTGTCAGTTTTGTTGCCAGATAGAAGGGTAAAAAAACAATTATCAAGTTCATCGTCGTTTCCCCAGATCTTCTATCTGCATCCTCCCCTTGCGAGGCACGTGGCGACTGGCCATGCACGACAATGAACTCGTTTTTGTATTGATGTTTTAGGCAGAGAGGGGGGACCGACACAATTAATTTATTTTTTGAAAACTGTAAATTAAAGAGAAAAAGCCAGCCCAGTGATCAAGTTCACATACTTTCGCTGGATAAATTATATGCAACCCGAGGCACGCTTCCAAATTCATTGCTTTATTATTCCTGCCCCCGGCAGTATTACCAGCACTCGATATCTCACATAGGCAGCTGCTGTCGCTTGTTTAACAACTATATGTTGCAGACGTCAGATAATCCAATTCGTCTTCTGGAGGCTGCCTCAGTGCAGGACAACATTACACATTTACCTTTGCTGACAACCAAATGTACAAGTACCTGATACAGCAATCGTTTGCGATCAATGCTTAAGGTCAATCGGAAGGCGATTGCTTCTTTTGGTATTGACGAGCATGAAGAGCAGCCCATATGTACACTGCAGAAGAAGAAACGCACGCTACAAACGGAGTTATACTGGTAGGAACCTCCTGGTTACACCAGCCCACAGGGGATTATTGTGTCCGTCGTGCAGGGAGGGGCTGGGTGGGGTGGGGAGGGGAGGGTGGGGAGGGGCTGGATGGGGAGGGTGGGGCTGGGTGAGGAGGGTGGGTGGGGAGGGGCTGGGTGGGGAAGGTGGGGAGGGGCTGGGTGGGGAGGGTGGGGAGGGGCTGGGTGGGGGGTGGGAGGGGTGGGGCTGGGTGGGGAGGGGCCGGTCACCCCGTGGTGCCCTTTTAAAACTCAACGTTTAACCTACTCACGCCGGCTTGTGCCCACCCTCACAGTCGACCATATTTGCGGAATACACCACGCCGCCGTTGACCCTGGCCATTGACTGAGCAACCCAACGTGTTCCTACCAGCTCCCTCCGCAGGAATGTGTTTTCCCGCTCAAATTAACGTCGAGGCGAGGCCCATCCCCTTGTTTACAGCCCTGAGCCAGTGGTCGGAATTCCGCACTCTGCTGTGCTGATGATCCCTAATAAAGGTGAAATGAGAACATGAGCTGTGGGGGCGTTACACAACAAAGGCTCATTCCTAACAGCGTGCTTCAGCCACACCGAATCTCACAAAAATAATATTCAGGGCCTACCTTGGCTCCTCCTACCCTCAACCAGTATATATACAAGTACTGTTTTCTTGGAATTTCTCTCACTTGATACAGCTATCGTGCTGTGACGGTTCCACCTGAAGACGGAAGCTTGTGTTGCCTCCGAAACGTCGTGATTTTTATTAAATTTTTATTTTACTTTTATTAATTTACATTATTTACCTACGTGACTTTACCTAAAAAAACCTAAGAAGATGTTTATGACCCTGGAAGGAAAAACGACTTGTTCTCGCAAGATCACTTACCGACGCAAACGTTTGCAATCGGCTCTGGAATCCCGTGAACTCTTGTGGGCCCTTATTGCTTCAGCATGTGGCATCAATTTGACTTCTGTCTTAGCGGCCCGTCTCCCCAAAAAAAATCCCTGATGTGCTGATGCTATCATTTCAGACGCAGAAAAGCACTTTTCGCCACGCACGCCGGCAAGAGGTGATGATTTCTCTTCGTGCCGATTCGACTCATGCCCAGCGGCGGTGTGTTGCACCGTCATGGTTTGGGGGACACAATTCGATTGAAGGATGCAATGATTTTAAAAATAGATATATATAGTGCGTCTCATTTGTGATAGTTCAAATTCAAATTAATTGTAACATTTGTATGCGCAGTAATTAGCAGCTATTGTAAACTATAAACTTTCGCACAAATTATTAGGTGTCTGTATCGTGAGTGAATAATCAATGTTAATCGACGCGTCTTTGCCACGGCTACGCGCCAAGTCAATAAGAGATTTTCTTTGAAGAATCACCATCCCATGTGGGCCTTATTCCCTGAGCATGTGGTGTCGATTTGACTTCGGTCTTTGCCGCCCATCTCCAATCATCCCTTATGGTGATGCTATCCTTTCAGGCGCAGCAAAGCAGATGAACAACAAACACAGGCAAGAAGATAATTCCTACCTCCAGTGATTTGATGAGCTATCACAATTCGGGCTCATGATTCAAGGGACGATGTTTTTGCCATCACGTTTGTATTGTTCATCATTTTATTTTATTTTACTATTTTATTTTACTATTTTTTAAAACTTTAGTCAACAGTTGATTCTTTCTATGCACTCTTCTCATTAGCATCGTGAGCTTAACATTCAAATTAAATGAGGTGGCCGGGTGGCTGAGAGGTGAGAGCGCTGAGCTGGCGTTGCTGAGACCCTGGGTTTGAATCCAGGCGTAGCCACCTGGGGTTTCGAAGGTAATGCTCTCTCCTGCTATACAGGAGGTCGTGGGGGTTTGATGCCCACCCTGATGCCTGCTGTATGTTTGGAGTTTGCGTGTCTCTCTCTCTCCCTCTGGTGGCGTGGAATTTTTTTTCTTCGGGTCCTCCGGTTTTTCCCTCCGCATTTAGAAACGTGCGCTAAGATGATTTGGCTGCTAGACATTTCCACGTGATAAGCCACTTCGTTGAGCTATCATTTGTGGCCAGGTCGCCTCTGAAAAAGAGCTAATAGCTTGGTGGGCTTTACCCGGTAAAATAAAAAGTTAGTTTTAGTTTAGTTACTGCACAATACGTGACTATATAAACCATCAAATCGCATTTGGTTCTGCACTTAATTTGTATACAATTCCAGCTCTGCGAATGAAAATGATTAGTTTGGCTCATATGCCGATTGTGGTTCTCATATGACAGGGCGGGTGGGATAAAGTGCTGCCCCGACATCAGTTGATGGGATCTCGAAGGTAGCTCTGTGCTTCTTGCTACCGTAGGCCGTTCTACAACAAGAAGACTTGGGCTGTTCTGCGACAGATCCAAATGGATTCTTCGCCTTATAACATCATGCTGACGGCACAAATGGGACAAAATCAGGCAATAAATAAAAAACAATAAACATACGATTTTAAATCTACAAAACGATGCATCGTCATGCGCCTACTTGCTATCCCAATAAATCCAAACCGACACGGCCTGGGCTCTCGATGGCCGCACTCGCCTCGCAGCTGATGCAGAAGCGCTCCGTGGGTTCGCCGGCGGCCAGAAGCTCGTGCACGGATGACAGGCCGGAGCCGGGCAGGCCACACTGCGGCCGCAGCCGGCCCGGGTCCCTCAGCAGCACAGAGCACATGGCCAGCCCGAGCAGCGTCGTAATCACCACGGAGCTCACCAGCAGCGCAGGGGCCGGCCACAGGACTGGCACGGGGTCAGTCAAGGAAGTTCGCAAGACGAGACTCGTACACCGTTCCCGCCAAAACATCGAAGCTAAAACAGCGCGAGGCCCTCACGGCACAGGTGGTTTTCCACTGGCTATTTTCCATGCCGAGCCATAATCTATGGTTTTGAAAGAAAAAAAACCCCAGATGAATTTGGCTTGGGGAAAAGGCCGGGCCAGGGGAGTGGGGCGATCGACTCGGTCATTGGGCGTGACGTGAGTGGCATGGCTTGGCTCCCGCAGTGGAAAAACAAACTGGCGCCTCACCACAACCCCGGCGTGGCTCAGTTCTACTTTCTTTTAGAAAACTAATTTCTTGAGAACTGTTGTTTGTGTTTAGTTTGTTGTCCTTCCCCCCTCCCCCCACCTCCAATTAGCATGGTTGGTTACGTATGGTACGAAAGAAGTTCAACATACATACATATGTGACCTAGCCAAATAGACAACATGACGATATGATAAGAGTGCTTCAAACCGTCAGTGCCATTATCGTATTTCCTGCATTCTGAGCCAACGCAAACACGATCTATTTCATCACTTTTTGAAGTTGATTATTAAGTGACGGGACACAAATTGCTCTATGTAATTATACTCGAACAGTGTCAATCGCAGCCAAGGATACTGGGCAGTAGTTTGTAGTAAAAGCAGAACAAGGAGTGGATGATCCCAGCGATGAAGATTCCAAAGTAGATGGGATTCTGCCACCTGTGAATTGAATGCACGCATGGCAACGATTAAGCAGCAGAGCCCAGTGGACAAACATCAACACAGCAACTTTAATAACATCCACGTGTTAAACACACACACGCACAACAATATCACCATATACATGTTCACGAGGCATGATATAATTATTCAATTAAAACGTATTTTTTAGACCAACGATGCATGTAACCCGGGGCTAACAATTATTTACGATTTCAGCAAATTCTATGCTTATAGTTACGCCTCGTAGTTAACATTAATGTCACAAAGATAGAGCTCCGTTGCTATAGCAGCAGCGCTCCAAATTTGAAGACGTTAATGTTAAGACCGGGAAACATTCGTCCACGGAGAGACTTCCAGGATTACTAAGATAAATCCCACTTGCTGGCAATTAAATTCAAAATGCAACACATTCATCAGCCGTTATTTGTGCCAATTTACCACTGCCAAAAGAGATTTTGTTCAGCAATACCAGCTCAACATTGCCACAAATGAACCACAAAACCTTATTGATCTCGTCAAGGAGCATAAACCATCATGCAAACTCCGGTCATCCTCGCAGCGGCTTTTGGCTATCCATGGAACAAAGACAGTAACCGCATCATGCGCATTCAGATGCGCTTCTGCAGCCCGTGTGGAATGCTCTTCCTCCCAATCTTAGAAAGCCGCTGGAACCATGCACTTTTCAATCTAGATTGAAAACTAACTTCTTTAGAACCGATTGTCGTGTTTAGATTATTGTCCTTCCCCCGGCACCTCCGGTTGGCTACGTACGGCGCGAAAGATGTTCAACATACAGCGCACACATTGGCACCTTAAGCTGAGAAATGCCAGGGCAGGTGAACAGCGCTCACTTGAGCGTGGGGGGACACTGCGTTGGCCCGCAGGCACAAGCAGGACACAGAACGGCACCTGCTGATGTGCCAGATGCGGTGAGTTTGGCCGAGGACGGTGCGAGTGAGCGCGATGAACAGCGCCATGATCAGGTATCCGCTGTAGGCGGGCACCAGGCTTGACAGGGCCAGCCCAGCCGCAGCCCCGACGCCCGGCAGCAACATCAGGCCGTAATAAATCCCTGGAAACGCACGGCAAGCAGACACCAATGAGATGTGACAGTGAGCTGGGGGGGAGACGTTTAGAAGCATTCTGTGGTTTGGATGCAATGATTCCTTGCAGCCTCCAGACGCGGTGCAACAATTTCCAGACAAAGTGAAATTTACTCGATCAAACGTACGAATTAGCAACAAAGAAATACTCAAATAAATTAAACGTTTAAATAAACTAATGAAATCAGTAACAGCAAATACATGTATTAAAAACAACGGCTCCTGAACTTGACGAATGCTAATTACAGATTTGTGTATATTTCGTACAAGTTGCGGTTGACTGCAATGCGTGTGTTTTGGTTGGGTAGGTTTGGTGGGTGAAGACAAGAAGATTAACCTGGCGTTTGGCACGCAGAAGGAACTGGAGTGGTCACACGACGCGTTTGGAAGCTCATACTTTTGTAACCTGGCTTGCGACTGGTGAGTTGAGCGAGAGGATTTGCAGTAATTAACGATTTGTCCCGTGCTAGCCGATTCAAGCAACGAACTTCAAATTGTTACAGCCGCCAATCAAGTACGGGCAAGCGAGTGTGTAGGATGCCCCGCCGTGGTGGCGATGGAGCGATGAGATTTGTTTATGTGCAGGAGTGAGAAGGATTGTGGCATCGCAGGATGGTGAGGGATGCCAATGGCATGGGCAGGCCCTCATCCCGGCAGTGGACAGACTGTGGCTGATTATGAGGATGATGATTTGCTCTCCAATCCACACATACTATCTAAGCCACCCCGCCCACCCACTCTCACCCTTCTCTTATTCACAAACATGTACATCTATACAATGCATCTCGACCAACACGGTTCAATTAATCTAACAGCTGCGGTTCGCTGTTCGCAACTGGGACGTTTGGTTGCAAAGTAGTTCATGTTGTGTGCAATGATAGGAATTTGATAGTACCCCTGTGATGAAGATGTAAAATGCCAAAGGCTGACATTTACAACAAAAAAGCCCAACGAGCGGAAATATATACAACGGGAATATTGTAACGGTGGAATGTATGCAAGTCTGCATTCATTTGCCAGCATATGGGTTCCGTTAAGACGTGCATTGTACAAGCAAATGAAAACAAACTGAACGGGCAGTTCATTACACCACTTGCGTAAACATTCACATGTCCTCCACTTAAACTGTTCCGGCAGTGACTCAGTAAACAGCGTACAGTGCATTTCCTGTCTAACTACCGTCTTGGCAACGCTGCAGAAGAGTGGTCAAAGGTGATAAAGTTATCTTTCCAATAAATTAATTGTTTTAAGTTTCTCCCAAAGAGGCACGTTTATTGCTTTGGAACAGTGTGGCAGTAAAATGTGAAACGTGAGCACAAATCATGATTTTTTTTCTTTTACAAGTGCAGGAATTCATATTCTTGAGTCTTTCGGTAAAGTCACGTAGAGAGGTTCAAAGAAAATACAAATAAAATATTTTTTTTAAAATAAAATTTTGTTCTTTTTTGTTATTTTCTTTGAACCTATCTACGTGACTTTACCAAAAGACCCAAGAACATGAATTCCTGCAGTCACGAAAGCTTTAAGTCAAGATTTAAGTGCAGGTTCCGTAGCCATGAAATAGAAGAGTCCATTGGACTCTAGTTGAATGAAAGCAGCGGCCACTACTTTGATCAGTCGCTCCCAGCTTCGTTGATGGCAGTGCGAGAGGTGCGGCGTCATCGCCAAGCCTTGCAAATATTTCAGCGTCTTTGTAAATGAGGGGGGCAAACGCAGGGTAGTGGTGGTGGTAACGGAGCACGCCTGCAATCTAGCACTGTGCAGGCAAGGGTTGTTGGATCACACGAATGTTGTTCAACCCCCTTTGGGTGGGAATCAACGTTGTACATCCCTGACCTTGCCAGGAAAATGCAAACGTGGACTCCACCTGTCATCTGTATGGGATAGAGTGTTGTTACCTCGCATGCGAGAATTTTTCCCAGTGTATTGATTTCCGACCACGTGTAAACATTCATTAATTAGTGTCGAGAACACCTTAATATAAAGAGGACTGCAGAACTTGGGGGGGGGGGGGGGATTTGGCATCAGCTCACTGCCTGGCTGCCGTTACGCTCCGAGTGCATCGCACACCTCTCTGTATTCCGATGCTGGTATACATTTAGAGTCCCTTTCTGGCAGTTCATACCTGGATGAGGACCTCAACACACTGTGTGAGTCATGGGGGTTATCTTGACCATACCTCACGACACTAATCAGTGCAAGGTTGGTGAAAACACGGCGTAAGGCTGATGGACAACAACGCAGGAGCACAACGGATTTGGCTGCACTGCCCTCTGCTGTCCACCACGGAACTCTGCGGCCCATAACAAACCATCTGAGCACTTATTCTTAGGTTTTTTTCGGTAAAGTCACGTAGGTAAAACATTTAAATTAATAAAAGTAAACTAAAAATAAAATAAAAATCACGACGTTTCGGAGGCAACACAAGCCTCCGTCTTCAGGTGGAACCGTCACAGCACGATAGCTGTATCAAGTGATTTTTATTTTCAAGTGATACAGCCATTGTGCTGTGACGGTTCCACCTGAAGACGGAGGCTTGTGTTGCCTCCGAAACGTCGTGATTTTTATTTAATTTTTATTTTACTTTAATTAATTTTAATTTTTTACCTACGTGGCTTTACCGAAAAAACCTAAGAATATGAATCCTTGCAGTCACTAAAGCTTCAAATCTAGAAATATCTGAGCACCTGCCAGTCTGAAACCTGACGAGATCGGGTGCATTGCAGGTGATTTGTTCACGGGCTGTGATGTTGGTACAAGCACCAGAGTTTCCAGTGCCGGAAAAACGTTCGAAATTGGAAAAAAATAAAACTGTCACTACGGCAACCAGATTCTTCACCATCTTGTAAATAATCTGCCTCCACTTTAATAGAGCAACCTTGCATAAAGGAGATTTAACACGCAATCATAAATATCGCCGTGAATAGCATGGCGTTTATGGCCTCCATACAACAGGTTGTAAAATACAGGCACAGTTCAATGGCAGGCGGAATTGCCAATTTATGCACACAAATAAAAAAAAGGTTACTTTTTTTTTACATTTTTAATATATCAAGGGGAACAAGGGAATGGTGTAATGGTTTGTCCACTGGACCGTCAAATCCGGAGGTTGCCAATTACCCGCACCTCCAATTAGCACGGATGGCTACGTACGGTGCAGAATATGTTCAACATGCGCACACATCTTCTTGGTTCTTTCGGTAAAGTCACGTAAAATGGAAATAATAAAAGAATAATAATAAAACATAATAAAATAAAAAAATATACTATTATATTATTTTATTCTAATAAAAATAAAACATAATAAAATTTAAAAATATACTATTATATTATTTTATCATGTTTTCTTTTTATTATTTTATTATTTCCATTCTACGTGCCTTTACCGAAAGAACCAAGAAGATGAATCCCTGCAGTCACGAAAGCTTTAAATCGAAATGCGCACACATATCTCCCCTGCACGGCATTCGAATCAATGAGCACATTCCTAAAATTCCCCGCTTCTGTCTACCCATAATTATACATGTGTTCATGTATAACTGCCGGTTGGACAAGATACTAGTCACGCACCATCAGCAAGCTCTGTGTGGTGGGGTAAAGTGTGGGTATTCTCACCTCTTGCAAGACATCTGGCTAATACTGAAAGAATAAGCCAACTACCATCCACAGTGGTTCTTTAGATATTCCTCTATAGTGGAAGCCTTCCACCAGTAGTGGCATGAGCAAGCAATTGCAGGACTGCAACTTTACCATTTACCAAAAGACAGTGGATTGTATAGCCAAACATAATCATTCATGGAGGCTGTACAAAATAAAAAAAAACATTGACTTCATTGTAAGCTAGTCTAAGCTAGTCTAAACTATTTCAAGGGAACCTTGTGTATGTGCTCTTGTCTGTATTGTTAACAGTTTAGTGATACAGTGTTTACTATGGTGGACTTTAATGGATTTGAAATGTACGTTTTGTGCAGTGGCATGTACAGGTTGACTGACCAAGAGGCTGAAGGGATTTTCCGTTGTACGATCTCCTCTCAAGATTTTCCAGAACCTCAGACAGGTGCTTGTGCCTTCAGATAAAAAAAAGACATTAGCAAGGTAGAACAAATAGTGCAAAAGAGAGGAGAAACACACAGATTAGGGCATTTGTGCAGGTTAATGACATCATTAAAACCGTGAAGAAAGTCAGCTGGCTTGGGCTGGATGCGTCGTTCGAGGGGACGATGGCCGATGGTCAAGCACAAAGACGGAGCGGCAGCCGAGGAACGGAACGCGTCCGAGAGGAAGTCCACAGAGAAGATGGAGCGGGCAAATGAGGTCACGTGCTGCCACTCGGTAAATTATTACATTTCAAGATCACGAGAGAGAAATACGCCGGTGACTTGGAGGGCCTTCATCCGGCAGTGGATTGATCCTGGTTGCCGCTGATAACATAACAAAACAAATACGGATGTCATAGCAATGAGTAGTTCGTTCACGTATGTGTACATGCAGCTACGTGCACACGAGTAAAGTGATGGCCCTTTAAACACCTTCAAAAATTCGCACAAAGCGTTCCACATCGCACGGCATGGCGAGTGTGCGCTCAAGCTGGCGAGGAGCGAGAAATAAGACGACGCATTTAATCACTGGATTCCCCGGATTTATGATTCCCCCCGCTTTATGAAAGATTCCCCGTTCGATTTTGATTAAATGTTCAGCTTCGAAAAAGGAGGTCATCGCCAGCCAAGGACAGGCTCTGATTAAAACCCAATGGGGCCCTAAACCGGAGAAATATCATGAGCCCCCCCCCCCCCCCACATATGGTGTATAAGGGCCACGTGACTCTCCCTTCTTGACAAACCCTCATGGACACATAGGCTCACTCTGGCTGCTGAATACTCGCGGACTTTCGTGATCAGGGCTCACGAAAGATCTCCCGTCTGACCGATGTGGGCACAAGGCCACAGAGAGCAATTTGAAGAGGTGTAAATGAAGCTTGAATATGTGCTTCTGTGCATCTCATGTGGAGCTGGCTTATGAACCACACAGGACAACTGGTGAAATGGGTAACCACAGCCCAAGCACAAATTGCTCCTTCACACCACCTGCATTCCAGCGAAACAAGCTGGAGCGTTATTCCATCCTACCCTGCGGTTATATTTGGGTATATAATGATTCGCCCCCCACATCCATTCGATGAATTGTCATGTTTCAGGGTCACGATTCGATTAACAAATATATTGTTTTTTTTTGCATTATTGAGGAGCATGCAGAATCTGTAATGGCTGCAGGAGCCACGTGAACTCATCACAACATACACAAATCGAAGATAAAATCGATCCTTGGATCTCGATTTGCCACAAGCATCGCGAGCATTAAAAAGTCTAATTAGATCCACGAGCTGACGCATCATTACGTGCCGAGGTCATAACGGCGCATCGATTGCCTTGCGAGCAGAATTACATGTAAGTGTTGCAGCTCCTCGCCAGCTCCACAGGAGTCAACCCGTCGCGATTCCTCAGCGCGAACAGCCCCATGCCTCCGGCCTGCAGAAGCGGCCAGCACAGGGCGCTATGGCCCTTCAGCGTCGCCAAGTGCAGGGCCGTGTTGCCGTCGGCGTCCCTCGTCCGGCAGTCGATGCGCTAGGCAGGCGGACAGGCGCAAGCACGGGCGGCAGTCGAGATCAACCATTCTCAGTGTTCTCCGTTCGTCGAGTGCTAGCATCGGCCCACGCAGCACGGATCTCCCTTGTAAGAATAGCCGGGCAACTGGCTAAACGGTAACATCCGTGTAACAAATTAAAATAAGCTCAAACTCAGCGGCAAGCGATATCAGAACCGGTCCTGCCCTCCCCTCCCTTTGGCAACTGCCTCCGACCAACGTGGTTCAGTGCTGTCAAAAAAACCCACGTGACCATCACGGCGTTGCGAAGAGCCGTCATTTATTTGCTTTTCAGTGCTGGAAAATGACGATACATTCAGCTCTTGATTATCCATGGGTGAATAATCCAGAATGTAGATTAACGGTGCTCACTCGTGCCTTTTTCGCACCCATCACATCCACTTCCATGCAAACTACTGACCATAAACTCCTAATTTAATCAATCAATACATTCATTAAACCCGAGTTTCCAGAGGAGCTAATCCTCACTCGTAGATGATAAAGCGCCCCACGAACGGCAAGTAAATTGATTACTTTAAGCAATAAATAAAAAACCTGGCGACACGTTATTTGTCTTCACACCCATTCTACGATAACCGATACAAATCATAACCAAATTTACGTAAGTTTTGCATTATCCACTCCTTTTTTTTAATCTGGGGGGGCGACAGCACCCGATTCCCAATATCCCGGATAATCAACAGCTAACTATATTCACCAATTATGGCACCAGCGGACTCTAATCAGCTGTACGCAACCTCCGATGTTGCGGTAGCACGAAAATAAATAATGCCCGAGCTGAGCGCTGCTGTCACGCTTTCCAACCTAGCGGCTTGTGCATTCCATCCAGCTGTGGTCCGCGGAGGCCAAAAGCCCTTTTTGCTGCTAACAATCAGATTGCGTTCGGTCCCTTGAAATATTATTTCACTGTACAATCGGCGTGTTTTTCCACGAAGCGTGGCTTTGGCCAGTGCTTTCCATCGGAATAATATTTGTGGCTCTATATTTACTCGTACTTGGCACAAACACAAAGCACAAGATTCAAATTTGAAATCTTAAGTAGATGCGGAACATGGCCCTAAACTAGATCCTGAGAACACGTGGAGCTGCTGACAAGAGGTTTTTGCGTGCAAGGCCGATCCTGGCAGCACATTTCCATGGCAAACTGCAATATGAAGAGCCGGTTTTCTAACCCCGTAGGGGGTTATTTTCCATAAATAAATCTTGTTTTTCTTTCATTTACTCATAATCAACGTGTCACCTCCAATTGTCCATCGACTATGCTGTGCATTCTGCCTCATTCCTCTCTCGTTGATTTATTTTCTGCACTTTATTTATTGTTTGGTATTTGTAATCTGTTTTCTGTAACCATTTATTTATTTTCATCCAGGTATCCCTTGAAAAAGACACTTGTATCCGAATTGGTTTCTCTACTGGTTTTCAAGACAATGTATCCATAACACTGTATCGATACATAGCGCACACACAAAAATATGCCCTGACACAAATGCTGTTTGTGAGCACCTATTAAGGGTGCAGATGGTGTGGCCAGAACCGTGCCTGGCCACCTTCGTCTCCTCAGTGCTGATCCATGCCACACCACACCAGATGCTCATTTAAGGGGAGACTTCAGGCTGGTTCAGATATAATTTGATGTTAGCCATGGCTGGAGACAATCGAGCTGTCGGGTTCATAGCACATCGCTCTTAACCACTAAACCTCCCCTATCTCCCCCAACATCAAACAACAAAGACACACACACACACACGTTTAACATGTGATCAAATTTCTCCTCCCAGAATTTCAGCCAAAGAGAGTAAATCATTTGGATGGCACTGGACAAACATGTTTTTGAAATGTGTATGGGGAGGCAACATCACTCCCAGACCGTAAACTAAATCTCATCACCTCCCGTGACGCGACGGTAAGGTCACCGCCACCTGTCCTGGCTTCCTTGCAAAGTCTTCTCTTTTTTTAATTGTCCTGGGAAACCCGTACATCTTCCCGGGACATCAGAAGTCCCGGTGCTTATCAGTTGCGGAATAATACGTCGCCCAAGACACCGCATTGACATGGAGTGCTCCCCCCCTCTTCTGGAACTGTGAGATATTATGTTCCTCAAATCTTGACTGAAAGCTTTCGTGACTGCAGGAATTCATACTCTTCGGGTCTTTCGGTAAAGCCACGTAGTGTGCTGTATTTTTTTTCACCTGATGACGATTGCTTGTGTTGAGATCGAAACGTCGTGATATGTTTTATTATTATTTTTCTATCTACGTGGCTTTACCAAAAGACCGTTACATATCCCGATTTTTACGCCTCAAGCCCACACCACGCTCACACGCTCCAAGAGCTCTCACTTACTTTCTTTGCCAAGAGGAAGCAAACAACATCCAAGTTTCCCATCCCAGCTGCGATGTGCAAAGGATTCTGGGAATATGTGTCGGTTGACAGGAAATGGAATTTGCCAGTTTCCTCAAGGTACTTCAAAGCCAACCTGTTGAGAGAGAAGTGTTTTTTTTTAGCACCAAGCACACAGTTAATAGGTAAAGATACAGGCAGACAATTTGCTTGCTCATGACACTGCTGGCAGAAGGGCCTCCAACTACAGTGCTAGAAAGCCCCTCTAGAGAGCTAGTCTTTAGGCATCAAGCACACGGTGAATAGTGATGTTTAATCCCTTGGGCCAGAAAGGATGTCTATTTCGGATCTCCCTTGAAATGCAGATATATGATCTCAACGGACGCTAATCTCGATATATTGCTAAGGACAGGTACAATGTGTAAACACGATTCCGTCTGCTTGTGTCTTAGCTGGTTATGAGTGCAGAATGTGCTGGCAATGACGAGGGCCGCCAATTTTAGTGGCCACACTGGTGCACTTAAAATATGCATGCTCTGCGAGAGTTACGAAATTAATTATTAACTTCACGGCAAAGTACGTACATGTACGGCCCTTTGTCAACCCACTGCTGGATAAGGGCTTCGCCATGCCATGTGAGTAGTCGGGGTTATTTGACCTGCTTCACCACGCTGCTCCACGCGGCTTAGTGAAGGGGCAGCATTGAAGCGCAATACAAATGTAGACCACACTCCATTTCCCGTCTACTGCCCACAAATGAGCGCAGCACCGCAGCCGCCCACGACAGCATGGCATGCATGGTGGTCAACCATCCGAGCACTCGTGTATCTGGGTGCAAAGCTGCTTAAGGTTCCAGCATCCGGTAAATTCCAGGTGATGTGCACATGAAATACAACTGTGAAAATGACAAACAAATGTAAAGATTTCGATTTAAAGCTTTCGTGACTGCAGGGATTCATCTTCTTGGTTCTTTCGGTAAAGTCACGTAGAAGGGAAGTAATAAAATAATAAAAATAAAACATAATAAAATAATTCTCACGACGTTTCGGCTACAACACAAGCAGCCGTCTTCACCTGCAAGCAGCCATCTTCAGGTGAAGACGGCTGCTTGCGTTGTAGCCGAAACGTCGTGAGAATTATTTTATTATGTTTTATTTTTATTATTTTATTACTTCCCTTCTACGTGAATTTACCGAAAAAAACAAACAAATGTAAAGATCCCGGGGCTATTAATTTCTCAGCATGCAACATCAAGCGGCCATGGATAGTGCCAGGTCTCTCACACGCTGCCTCCAACGGTGGCGTGGTGCAGGCCCGAGCGACCGTACTTGTCCAACAACGTGACGTCGGCGCCACTCTGCACAAGGCGGTGGATGATCGCGACGTTCCCCCTCCTGCGAAACAGCATCGCACGATGATAACAGAGGCAGCAGCAGCAGCATCCGATAGCTGTTTGTACCGCACCTGTCAGCGAGCCTCATGCATTTGTGTTCATCATCATCAACATCAGCCGAATAACGAAAGTGGCATCCAAGGTTTTACTGTATTGGCGAAATATGAGTGTGTCAAAGGGTGAACCAAAATCAAGCGGGTGCGATATATGATAAGAGCTATGTGTGGTGGTCAGGTGTCAACCTAACAACTCAGGATCCAATGTAAGGGTGTGATGGTGAGTGAGGTGTATTCGTTGAAACTTGATTGGCCACGATGACCTCTTGACCCGGGAATATAAGCGTACATGCAAATATAAGTAGGCGGAAAGAAGGATTAACTAATCTTAATCAAATGATTAAGCTATTAACAGGTTATCTTGGCTGTAGAACATAATCACTCGTGTTTACAGAGCTCAAGCAGTGCCATTAGCACTGCCGTACAAGGGAACGGAGGCAGTGCAGTGGTCAGTGCATCGCAAAATGAACTCCGTAACCCGAGTTAAGTTCCCTACCACGGCGAACATTTTCTAGGGAGTGATATCGAAACAGATACTCGGACTCCCCTTCACTACCCAGCACTGATCAGTGAATCAACCCCCGATGACCAACACGGCATAAAGAGGCCAACATGAAACCGTCAATTGATAAAAGGTTGAACATGATTACTATTATAGCAGACGCAACATATGACAGCCTAAAAGGGCCAACGTTTACATATATAAAAACATCATATTCTCCATGTTTTCATCCACACGGCAGAATTATAAACGTGGCGATGTATTTATTTAATGCCAATTAAATGTTTGTTTACAAACTACATTCAAAATGATGTTGTCCTTTTTGGGATATAAGATAACGTTTTCTGAGTTGATCAAAGTCCTGCAGTTTGTCCACTAATGAAAGCCATCAAATTGCTCCATTGGCAAACACATAGTAATATCGCCCCCTACTGGCGATGATTGCAGGACCCTCCTAAAATAGTCTTCAGACTCATCTTCTTGGTTCTTTCGGTAAAGTCACGTATAAGGGAAGTAATAAAATAATAAAAATAAAACACAATAAAATAATTCTCACGACGTTTCGGCTACAACGCAAGCAGCCGTCTTCAGGTGAAGGTTGTAGCCGAAACGTCGTGAGAATTATTTTATTGTGTTTTTTTTTTATTATTTTATTACTTCCCTTCTACGTGACTTTACCGAAAGAACCAAGAAGATGAATCCCTGCAGTCACGAAAGCTTTAAATCGAAGTCTTGAGACTCGGTGAGGCTTTCTTGGATAAATGTTAATGGAGGGGGGGGGACAACAACATAAGTTCGTTTTCCCCACCGGCAGGCAAAGTGGAAGGGCGTCTCTCCGGCGTCGTTGCATAAGTTGGGGTCGGCCTCGTGCTGCAGCAGTGCGGCCGCGATGTTTACGCTGCCACGGAAACACGCGTGGTGCAGAGCTCCCAGTCCGCTCCATCCTGACGATTCGTGGGAAAACAAAGGCAAAGATGCCCCGTATTGTCTCAACAGACTGTTGGGGCAAGCGCTGTTAGCGAGCACCTTTGAAGGCCGACACCAGAGGTCACAAACGGGTTTTGATTCCTTACCCGTACCCGGCCGCACCAGGGTCGCAAATGGGTACCCGTACCCAGCCCGGTATGGGTACCCGGGTACGGGTACCCGTTCCCTACCCGTACCCGTACCCTACCCGAATTGAGTGACAAACGGTGACTCACCAGTGACTCACGGCCTACCCGTACCCGTACCCGGCCGCACCAGGGTCGCAAACGGCTACCCGTACCCGGCCGGGTACGGGTAGCCGGGTATCGGGTAGGGTACGGGTATCGGGTACCCGGTTGCGACCTCTGGCCGACACGGCACACGAGAGGGTGGGTGGCCAGCACCGCGCCCGGCCGCTTTTGGCTCCCCAGTGGCGATGTTTACACACCGCACCAGGTACTCATTTTGAGGCTGAGTCGACCTAAGGGAGGCCCATGACCAGTTCAGATAATCGTCACTGGTGTTGCCATGAGTGGGAATCGTAGCGCAGTATGCTAACCGGTGCAAAAACAGGCACACACACACAAATCCCTGGTGAGGCTCAGAAAATGGGATTCCATTGAGAATAATGGAAAGCAAGTTAACTTATTCAACATGGAATTGCCCTCAATTTTATGCCCTCTTTTCACAAACCCACCGGTGCCAGCGTGCCCTGATTTGCATGGGCACAGCAGAGTTCAGTGCAGTAAAATCCACTGTTGTACTGCACTTGTATGCTTCCACGTCTGTGTCCTCCAGGGGAGGGCCCCTCCACCTTCCCCAACCTGCACTGGCGAGCGTGGTTTAGGTACGATCGAATAACCCCCATGGTCCACACGACACGACGAATGGGCCCGTACATTTGCACTGCTGGTCATGACATCCGACAGTTGCACTCAGCAATTGGAGCGCAGGTGAGTGTTGCTTCAGCAGCCAAGGTGTCAAAATACAAATGTGTTTTCACGTGTGGTATTGACGACGGAACAGTTTTACACAATACTGCACTCAAGTGCAAAGGATGTAGTCAACACAGTACAGTATATTCATGTTACATATACCACCTATTTACTTGTGAGTAGCCATTTAACAATCACGGAGCCGTTTTACCTAATTTTAAGGATCTCTCAACGAGCACATTAATAACGTGTTTGCCATTCATGTTTTATTGAGCATGCCTACTGCATGAATGTATTAAGCATAAAGCCATGCAAACAGATGAAATAAATTGTATTTAGAAGCAGCTGCAGGAGTAAAGGTGCTCATAACGATGTAAAGAACTAGACAATGTCCATGAAATGTCAACATTTAAATCTTACACATTTTTTTCACCCCCAAATTACCAGCGGGTTTTTTCCCCCTTTATTTTCCAAAAATAATATTCTCTGTCAACTCCAAAAGTGCATCAGATGCATGGGGAATTAATTGATATATTTATCAAGGATTGGCGTCGTTAAATATTTAATTGATCATTTTTTGTTTAAATCTCGGCCAACGGTCATACTTGGATCGTACACAACTCTTCACCAATGGTAAAGGTCTCTGGTTCCTGTCAGAGAGACTGGGCCCTTACTTGAATGTACAATGAGAATTACTCAAGCCGCTGTATATGACGGATAAAGTACACTTCTTACATTCCAAATTGCCTACGTTCAAATCACACGGAATGTACTCTATCTCAGAAGTTAAAGGGGGATGGGCATGGGCATCCTTTGGATGGGCCATCGCCATTCCTACACTTTTTCAAAGTGTGCAATTAACTGGAATCCAGAGCCACTTGTCTGACCGGTTGCAACTGGTTGCCATTAATCACGTCTTCTGAAAAGACCCCCACAATGAAGGGGGGTTCTGCATGCATCCATGCTTGGCCCTATCCTGTGCTCCCTGTTTGTGAACAATCTTGGTATCGCAAACTTACACTCTGTCATTAATATCTTTGCCGGTGGTGTCTGGGAAGTGCATGAACTATTCAATCCACAACTCCAGCTTAATGTGTTAAAGTTAGTCCTCAATGCTCAAAAAAGGAAAAAGTCTTGTTGTTCTCCAGCTCTCTCCAAACCTAGTTTGCCCTTCCTGCGAATCGTGTCCATGGACTCACATCCCATTGAACAGGTCAATAACTTTTAGTATCTAGGCATCATCTTGGACTCAAAACTGTCCTTAAAATCCAACACCAATCATATGCACAATAAGATCAAAGCCAAAATCGGTTTGCTCTACAGAAATAAACACAGTCGTATCGCACCTCGACTCCGTCATAATATTGCTAAAGCCACCAATTTCCCCATCTTTGACTATTGCCACATCTACCACCTTAGCCTTCAAAACCACTCTAATACGTCTCGTTCTGTGATACCACTCGTCCCTCTGCTTTGCCCTTGATGCCCTCCTGTAGTAGGGCCCATCATTGCGACCTCGATGTCGCCTCCAATTTGTCCCTTCCTTGACATCCAAATAAACCACCAGTTGCCCGTCTTCACCCGCATTTTAAACAAATCCACTAAATATCCAAAGGGTCCTCTCCTGTCTCCGCAACATTCCCCATCCGCGGCATCAGAAGCGCCTCCTTGTTCTTACTGAAAAAATACAAGCTGTTGCAACGAATTTCTGGCAACATGTCCTTCCACGTTGCAGGCCCATGTTGCTTGCTGGAATGTCCTTGTTGCCTCTCTCAGTTGGGACTCGGCTCCCTCCCCTCCATCCATCATTTCAAATAACTCCTAGCTCAAAATGCAGTTTTTGGCTCGCAACCTGCACCCAATTCGTTTGCTATTACTTTTACGAATTCCAGCGATGGTTGTTTTTATTCGCTTGATTGCGCCCGTTTCACCTTGCGCACACCTCCTTTCCAACCATTCATGACCTCATCCTTGTTTTTGGTGAAGTATTCGTTTATATTGTTAACAACAAAAAAACATTATTTAAGCACTACTTTTGCCTGCACCTCCGACGCGTTCTGTTCGGTTGTTGCCTATTCCTCCGTAAGCATCACTGTGCTGATGCACCACGGATCTCCCTTGCAAACTATAGCTGGGTAACTGGCTACACGGCAAATTATAAAACATGTGTGCCTGAAACAGGTGTCATTGGCTGCCATGTGGCTATGTCGTCGTGAGATGGCGATACTAGCAAAAATCCATTATTGTACTGTACGCTCTAAAACATCTATGCTGCTCGCCTACACCAACTCGCACTGCACAAGGTGAAGTCTGATCATTTACAACAACAAAAAATCGGAATCATAAGATGTATTTCTACTGGTGGAATCCGATGAGATATAAAGCTCTTTTTCACAATATGTCGGGGCAGGTAAGAACGTTACAACAACAAACAGTACAAAAGCCATGATATATATAATACGTTATGGAGAGGCACTCATCCAGCCGTGGGTCGGACGAAAAGTATGGTGCGGCGCATGTGCTGAAAGGGCACTTTAGTGGCTTCATGCACGCCTGGAATCCAGCACTTTGGCTCCGAGGGTTGATGGATGGCACACACGTGCGAATACACCCTCCCGCCCCCTTGTACGCCGAGACTGCCAGCTCCTACTGGATGGCTTGCTGGATTAGTTTCCATCTGTACGGGGATGAAACATTTTCCTCGCACGCACGCACGCGTGGGGTTTTTAAATCCTTTACATTAAGTTCACTTGCTTGCTTGCTTGCGCGCTTACGACCGTGCAAATCTTTCGGTCGTTTTTTAACCCACTTCCCGTGATCCAATCGAGCTGACATTTTGTACACAGACTCGTTGTGCGTGACAATTTATTTTCGTGAAAATTTTTTTTCCAAAATTTTACACTTTTAGGAAAAAATAAATTATATTTAATTACCAATTGCTTAATGGTGGCAGGCAATCATCTGACCCATAGGTGGCAGCCATCTCAAGCCAGAGGACGAGAGGACTCTAGCCGCCACGCATATAAAGGATTTATATTGAAAAACTTTGTTTTTACGGGTTAATTTTTTTTCTCCCTTTGGGCGCTTCCGTTTCCTCCCAAATGTGGTGATGGTGGTGATGGGAACTGCGAGCAAAATTAGAAATTCTACAACGTTCCGAGATTCAATTTGCACGAATAACACGATATATAAAAAGCATGCTTTTGTATTATATACAGCAACATTGCAGATAAGCCCCTATCGGATATCTGTGGGAGGGGAAAAAAAGCTTTACAGCTAATCGGATTCATCCAGTATAAACATTATTTCGATAAATAAAACACAGGACGGGTGTAGAATTTTCCCACCACGGCCACCAAATGGTGTGAGACGCAGAGATTGACCGGTCTCCGCTGTAATCCTCACCCCTGACGTTCACTTGCCCGGGATCTTGGAGCAAGAGGTCCAGGCACGCTTGCAGATCATCGCCTCGGATGGCCTCCTCCATGCCGGGCACCACCTTCTGCTGGGCCGCCACTCTCATCGCCGCCGCGGGGTTCGATTGCTCCACGGGATACAACATCGTTCGATTACCTCCCCGCCCGCTGCTTTTCTGCCTTATCCCTTTGATCAACCGCACCGGCTAAATGACTTTTGTTGTATCTTGATTTGAGTGTGTGTGAGTGTGTGAGACTCTAATCGACAAGCGCAAGCAACGCGTCAATTGCCTACGCGGCTGTCAAGGCGCGTTTTGACGAGTGGAGGAGGCACGGGATGAGTGGAGGAGGCACGAGGTCGTTTGCAGAGGTGGCGATGGCTGCACGGGCGTTTGGCCATCGTCAGCGGCGGGACGTCTCCACGGCACGCAACGGAACACCCCCCCCCCCTGGGTTTAGCCGATCGCACGCATGGCCACTGATGACGGGTGTGTGGTGTGTGTATGTGGTGTGTGTGTGTGGTGTGTGTAGTGTGGTGTGTTCCTCCTCCTTGTCACGGAATACAAAACATTGAGCTGTACCAGAGCACGCACGCACACAGCCGCCGATTACAATACAGATTTCCTGTTGAGTGGTGTGGTATGTACAGTATGCATATATCGATGCACCACTGCAGGTGTCCTTGTGCCCGTTTCTAGTACGTTAATCGTCACACGACGACTGGACCGTCATGCCATTGCCATACAAAGAGAGACACAGGGATGCGCACAGAGACTCATCGACTCACTCGCACGTAGACCTGCAGACTCGCACAGCGACCCACACAAACACACAGATTCACTCACACAGAGAGCCAGAGACTCGCACACGGAGACCCACGGACGCACACGGAGACTCAGACTCGCACAGAGACCCACACAAACACACAGACTCACTCACACAAACACACAGACTCACTCACACAAACACACAGACTCACTCACACAAACACACAGATTCACTCACACAGAGAGCCACAGACGCGCACAATGAGAGATCCACGGACGCGCACACGAGGACCCGCAGACTCGCACACGGAGACTCGCAGACTCGCACAGAGACCCACACAAACACAGACTCGCACACGGAGATCCACACAAACACACAGACTCACTCACACAGAGAGACCCACGGACGCGCACAGAGACCCTCCATAGACCGCATGCGGACAGCGCGCCCGGCTGGTGTGGCAGGGAGCGGGTCACCATGCAGCAGGAGCTCTTCCGCTTGCGTTATTGAAAACGGAAAGAGCGTCACCGGGTGCTATTGTTGTTTCAGTATTCTTTTGAATGGAAAACGTTAACCGAAGTTGTATTTTAGTTTGGACACGTACTGGTGGTATTAGCGAGAGAGGAGTGGGGGGGGGTGATGATGATGAACCACGTGCGTGCGTGCGTGTGCGTGCAATGTTCCCCATCCGTGCGGAGTTCGCGTGTTTACGGCTCGAGTTGGGTTGATGGAGTTCCCTTTTGCGGGCTCTTGAGACGGGGTTTTGCCACAGGAGGGGGGGGGTATCGGCAAACCCAAATAACAAGAAGTGCTGTTTTTTGCGAACTTGGTAAAAAAAAACCTCAATATTTCAAGATCCGCGATGCATGTCGTGGTCTATACGAGACGGCGGGCCCCTTAATAAATAACGCGTCGCGAAGCGGTCCTTAAAAGAGCCGCAGGTTGGTGACTCGTGCCAATGGTGAACTAGACTTACGTGGTGAATTGGACTACCATGGTGAACTGGACTTCATCTGGTCAAGCGGTTGGTCAAACAAAATAACAATAAGAGCCATTTTTTTTTACAAATTCGGCGAACAAAAAACAAAAAACGCCCTCAATATTTCAAGAGTCGTATCGCAGTTCTTTAAAGAGCCGCATGCGGCATCGGAGCAGCAGTTTGCCGACCCACTTTGTTCTACACGGACTCAAAACCCGATATATTAGTCACTCAGACCAGTGCCGCATTAAGCTAGTGCGGGGCTTGTAGCTTATGTTATAAAGGGGCCCTACATTTTTTTTTAACACGTAAATATTAAAACATAATGTTTTATACTTACACAGAAAAGTAATTGTATTTTTTCATTTGCTATACAGCCAGATAATACGACAAATCGCTAACCTTATGAACGACCGAGTCGTTCATAAAAGTTGAAGGTAGTATAGTACTATAGTAATAGAGCAAGTGCAGAATCACTGAACCGGAATTGATAGTTTGAAAGCATTTAACGTGGGGCCCTTGAAAGTGCGGGGCCCGTAGCATCTTCTACTGTTGCTACTACGATAATCCGGTACTGACTCAGCCTGGGCCTTATACAAACGGAGCCAGATAGAGTGCAGCTAACGTTGCCTACCTTATTACAGACCAATTCAGACATTATTGGTCACCCCGTGCCCCTTATACATCTCAACGTTCGTCTTACAAAGTCCCATCACAAGGGAGAAACACAGACACATAAGACAAAAAACTTTTTTTTGCTCATATCCAAACGGTTGTACGCCGTATGGACCTGAAAACTCAATTTCCCTGTTCAAGAACACGGGTAAACCCTATGGGTTCAGAGCTCTGCGTTCAACGGAATGTCACGAATCCATTAATTCGTGCCACCTGAACACAACTTGAAATTTCTCCCGACTGTCAAATCCGGACAGGTGGCAAACCACAGCTTACCCCCCCCGCCTCCCAGCACAAGAAAGACGGAGGTGCTGTTTCCATATTAAAAGAGTTAAAGGAGAAGCCCTGCAATTGCTTTGCTCAAGACACTGCTGGCAGAAGGGTCTCCACAAGAGGGAGCTTTAGAGTGGGGTTTTTGGCCTACTCTTCCACGCCAGGGAATGTAGACGTCTTGGGGGCCGTCCATAAATGACGTCACGCGATTTTGGACGATTTCTGACCCCCCCCCCCCTTCGTCACACGGCGTCACAAAAAGTTAGACCCCCCCTCAAATATGACGTCACAAAGCTCTGCCTCCCCCCCCCAAAAAAAAATAAAACACGCTTCAAATCGCTTTAAATTATTGTCATTGTAGTGCGTATTTCATGTGGCGCTGCACTCTGATGTTATAGGAAAAAACATTTATTAAAACGTCTATTTAATCAAGTAGAACGTGTTATCTACATTTATTGAAAGTTGCGCATTTTGATGTGACGTCACATTTCTCGAACCCCCCCCCCCCCTCGTCACACATCGTCACAAATGTCTGACCCCCCCCCCCCAGGTGCGTGACGTCATTTATGGACGGCCCCTTGTTAGATGCCAGTGCCCATGTGTCGCCCCACCGAACTTGGTCGACCTGCCGCTGATCGACTGTGGTGTTGTACCCGTTAATTTCAGTTTCATTTTCAGTTTCATTTATTTGGTATAGCCATGTGAGCCATTCGACTCTTGAATAGGGTGCAACCGCAACAAACAAAAAACATGAACAAGAAAACATCTTCAAGTGACTATGCGCAAACAGAAAAATCCAGGAAAAAAACTGCAAGATCTTCCAGAAAAAAGCACCGTACACCAACGCTGTGTGCAAAAATCCCAGTGGGATGCGAGTCAAACAACAGACAACTTAGATTAAGGCCATCAGTCTAACTCCGTACTACAACAAACATACATGGCTAAACCAAATAACTTTTCGAAATCACCAAAATAAAGCCATGAAAGCAATAATACTCCTGGGTGGACTCATGGGAGGATGTAATAAATGCGCTCTTGATTTCAACTGCCGCGCGGGTAGAACGAACCAACGTGGCTTGTGGATTGCAAAGTCGAATCCGGTGTGCTGACCGTGGCACGGCAGCTGCAGCATCTCGCGCGATTTGAGACGGCGCTGAACTGGAGCGTAAAACAAACATTGCTGGCACACCGCTGCGTGGCATATTCCATTTGTTTACGATTTACCAGGTAAATCTGTCACGTCACGTACGCGTGTGAGGGTTGTACCCGCGTGTTAAATCACTGCCATCATCATCATCATCCACTTGAAGGGACATACAGTGTTTGCAAATTAATTTAATTAGGCAAATATTTACAAAACAACCACAACGTCGGTTATTACCTGATCAATTCCTGTATGTATTCGCTATCATCATCATCATCATGAGCCATTATCTACACACAGCTGGATGTAGTTTTTTATTGCTCATGGCCAGGAGTTCTTACTCCAGCACAAAATAAGGTGAAGATCATTGCAGTACGAAATATGAAAAACACTGTAGTAGCATTTGTGCATGTACTGTATTATCAGGTACCCAGTAAACATGCAAACAACGTTGGCTCAATGTTGCAGTGTTACTGGGTAACCTTTGACATCAAAGTGTGATGGTTGGGCCCCTTGTATTTTAATCACCATCACGTGAACCCGTTTGCCTGCGACGTGTGTCGTATACGAATCCAAAGACATGTATTTTTACACACGACGAGATGCGAAGCATGCGTCGTGAACTCATGCATTGTAACATCCCTTTTGACCAGGCTCAAATCTTCTTAGTTTCAGTGATCCAGATGGAATCTATCTCATTTAGGGCGATTGTCTTTTCGGAAGAAAAAAAACTAAATTGTTATTGCAAATCATTTTTATGATGGAGAAGCATTGGTTTTATGTTTTCTCTATTCCTTTTTACACTTAGCACCCACTTTGCCACAAAATTGACCAGACACTCAATTGCGTTAATGTGCTCGTTTGTGTGATACCCTGTACACGATTCAGCGCTTGTCTCGTGCCTGAATGTGCAAGCACAATTGTCGCAGTCTGCAGAATAAAACAATTAAACAGTGGGAGCACAGTTGCATCGTTTCAATGAGTGCCTATTATAATGCGAATGACTCATTTAGACATGGCTAGGGAAATAGGGGGAGCCAGATTGTACACAAATGCACTTTTGTCATGATTAAGATGGATTTGACAAACGAGAAATCTGTATTTACAGCATGCTGGAGATACACGCCCAACTAAAAATGTGCATCGCTGTTTTACTGCCACACTCAATCTGCAAGCATCCTTGTCACGCGGAATAATTTGTATTATTCATGGAGCTACAGAGAAGACTGCCGTAGTGCCGTAGTTCAACAGAATGCATAACATGACGAAATTACAGTCACTGTATTTAGAGTAAATGTATGCTGAATGTGATTGGTAAATGTGTTGCTTGTCAGTGTCTGGTGATTAGTGAGTAGTGTCAGTTAATTTGTAGGTTTACGTTGAGTAGTGAGAATCCAGGTGGGTGCTGAGTGTCTGGTAAGGATCCGACACGTGTTAAGTGTCACATCACCTCGTCTGTATGTCGGGTTATGCCAGTGTTATTATAATTCTCGTTATTCATGGCCTGCAGCAAAAGCTGTAGCAAAATATATAGTAGGCTTACAGCGTGTGCGTTACACGTCAAATTCACATGAACTATACAGCATTTAGGGTCAATGCACAGGGTTATGCATCCAGGCAGATGTGACATACCAAATGCAGAAATGAAAAAATAGACACACACAGAAAAATTGTAATTCAAAGAGTGAGCCTATATTTTGAATCAATCCGTATGCATCAACGCGGCCCTGCACATGAGAACACTTGAGGCGGTATTCCATTCAATCTCAAAAAGCAATAGAAACACGAGCAATTCCCATGGGATAATGATGAGATTATGATGAGGGGGGGGGGGACATCTACGGTTCAAAGTCATGATATATAAGATGCCCATCAGAGAGTTTCCATTTAGAAGTATAATACACTGTTCCATCATCATTAGCCATGATCTAGCCACTGCTCATTGAAGGCCTCACCAAGCTACCATCCTCTCTCGCGTTCTGGAGATGTAAAAAGACATCTAGTTTCTGTCAACCAGATAATTTCATCGCTCCATCTCCACGGTGGGCGACCTTTCAAGGGGGGTTGACACCTTAGGCTGCCACTCTTTCATTAGTCTCAACAACCTAATGACGCGTCGTGCCGAAACCCAAATTAAATACCCACTTTCTGTATATGAGTAGCAAATGAGTGACATTTTAAATCTCAGCTTTTTTAATTTATGAGAGCTGCAACTGTACAATATAAGGTCATGCAAACATTGCGTTGGTATAAGCATGCGGTTATATTTTTTTAGAAGATGGTATATGAAAGCAGACAGCCTTGTTTGAATAATCAATCCCAACAGGGTTTCTTATTTTAGTTAAAAATAGAAACAAAACATACATGCAACTCGACAAACCAGTTTTAAAAGTGCACGTTTGACAAAAGGCGTTTACGTATGATGCGAGATTATAGAAGATTAAGATAATTTTAAATTTGGCGCAAATGTCAGTTAAAGCAGTTGCAGTGTTACACAAATGAATGCGGAAACCGGGTGGCTATATGTCAGTCAACACTTCTACTATCATCCAGCCACTTCATATAAAAAAAAACCCCAGATGAAGCATCTGGCTGCACTTGGCTCAGCATTTTAACACCCGGAGAGTTTGGACGCTTATTCTTGGTTCTTTCGGTAAAGTCACGTAGAAAGGAAATAATAAAATAATCTAAATATAAAACAATCTAAATATAAAACAATCTATATTATTTTATATCATTTAATTATTTCCCTTCTACGTGACTTTACCGAAAAAAACAAGAATATGAATGCATGCAGTCACGAAAGCTTTAAATCAAAATTTAGTATGGACGCTGCCAAGAAACTACTTATGGAAGAAAAGTACCTTCATTGAGTTTCGTCCGAAATGTTTTCGGACGCTTTTGATTCTGGGTACAGTCCTCTAGTCGATTGGCATGGCGACAGCTTGGGTAGATCTTATTTTAGCGGTGCATTGATCGTGGCTAAATATGATGCTGCAGAGCGTATATTCCATAAAATCACCACGCTTGCCTTTCTTCACAATTAGCATTTCCTTTGGCGCTGCCATCACTACGTGCCTCCAATATTGAGCAGTTACCCACAGCAGACACTACACTGGCGAGCACTTCACGACCGCGAGGTGACACGCTGACAACTCGTCGGCTAATTGTTACTCTGGCTACGCTCAACCTTAAATGACATTCATTTTACTCTTTGGTTCTTTCGGTAAAGTCACGTAGAAAATAACATAATAATAATAGAATGCGACGTTTCGGTTGCAACACAAGCAACCATCATCAGGTATGAATGAATGATAAAACACATACACGATAACAGCACAGGCAGACACATGCAGAGAGAGGGACACACACAGAAACAAACGTTGTCCTTCTGTTTGTCTTGGTGTGTGTCTCGCTCGGTGTGTCTTTGTGTGTCTCTCTCTGCATGTGTGTCTGCCTATGCTGTTCCCGTGTCTGTGTTTTATCATTCATTCTTACCTGATGATGGCTGCTTGTGTTGCAACCAAAATAACGTATTCTACTTATTATTTGATTTTATTTTCTACGTGACTTTACCGAAAAAACCAAAGAGTGATTTCTGCAGTCACGAAAGCTTCGAATATACAGGATGTTTAAAAAGATGGACCTGATTTGAAATCGCTATATCTCTGCAACCACGAACCGCTCTTGAATGAAACTCTTACCACTTGAAAGGGCGGGGCATAGAGAGGGCGGGGCAATCGAGAGGGCGGGGCATAGAGAGGGCGGGGCATAGAGAGGGCGGGGCATAGAGTTTCAAATGATTACCGCTCGATGCCTCTCCCAGCACACAAACAGCCCCAGTCATTCGCAAGACGCGCTGCCTCAACGTTGGATGGGTCGCACGGGACCCCAAGACTTGGCGCTACACTCTTGGCCCCCAAAATCACCCCCAGACATCACACCCTGCGACTTTTTCTTGTGGGGATACACGTCAAAGACCGTCGTGTTTTTGTGCCACCATGAGCAAATAATCTGGATGACCTGAAAAACAGAATCGCGGCAGCGGTGACTTCAATGGAAGAAGACACTTTGAGAGGCGTTTGGGACGACGTCACGCACCCTAGGTGCGTGACGTCATTTATGGACGGTCCCTAGGTTTGTGCTTTTGCGCTGGTGCGTGGGTCTGCTGACAGGCAGACCCATGCACCTTCACATCTCCTGGCGAGATGAGATTGATAAGCCGAGCATGGTACAAAGCCCCTTCCCAAGCACTACTCATCACACTTTTTTGGTAATCAAAGTAATGACTTTGATCATCAGTCATTCACTTCACTGTGTCCTGTAATGAAAATCACTCGGATCACTGTAATGATCCAGGGGTTAAACAGAGTACCGCACCTCTACACAAGTAGAACACATTCCTCCTGCGGAGGGAGCTGGTAGGAACGTTGGGTTGCTCGGTCAATGGTCAGGGTCAACGGCGGCGTGGTGTATTCCGCAAATATTCCCGACTGTGAGGGCGGGCACAAGCCGGCGTGAGTAGGTTAAACGTTGAGTTTTATAAGGGCACCACGGGGTGACCAGCCCCTCCCCACCCAGCCCCACCCCTCCAACCCCCCACCCAGCCCCACCCTCCCCACCCAGCCCCTCCCCACCCTCCCCACCCAGCCCCTCCCTGCACGACGGACGGACACAATAATCCCCTGTGGGCTGGTGTAACCAGGAGGTTCCTACCAGCAATATTGTAAACTGTGTGTAAATAATAACGAATGTCTCCCCACATTGCCTTAGTCATGGGGGTTCTTTCACTACATTTCACCACACAATTTGAGACATTAAAATATAATGCAATTGGAACGCTGCATATGAAGTTACTATTCGAATTTCGTGAAGGACAATCATGATCTATCACTTGGATTAGTAATACCTTTAATACCATTTCCTATTCATCATCGCCAAAGTAAAACAAATCTTAGCTTGGTCATTGCCTGTTGAAAGGAGCATTATATTATCACATACTCTATGGTTCTTTAACGAAACAACCACAGAGTATGGATTCCTGCAGTCACGAAAGCTTCAAATAAAGATGCAGTACAGTATATTATCACACTTAGGCTGTTCTTAAGTATCCCAATAGATGGCGCTACAGCACACAACTGTTGTACTTTCAAGATATAAAAAAACAACATTGTCGTTTATTTTCGTGGTTTGCTTCATAAACACAAACAACAATAAAACATTTTTTTTTATAAACGTTTCCACGTGTTTGACGGTTCTAAAAAGGGAAGAATAATCGTAACAACGATCCTATTTCTAAATTTCACGAGACAACCTTGACGCTGTCAAAAACAGACACGTACTGCACTCGAATTTCAAGAATTGTTTTTCATACAGTACAGTATAGGCAAATTTAGGTCTACAATCATTAAATCAAGGTGCATGATGCATAAGAAGAATGTGAACAATTTGTATGGGGTTTCCCCCCCCCCCACATCACCTAGGGTGAGTGAATGTGCTTGATTGAACATTGGGGTCTATTTTCTAAACCTGATTCGTCCCTGGAATCCAGTCAGTAGTTGTTGGTGGTGGTGGTTAGTAGTCCTGGAAAGGGTCCAAGTCTCAACACCTTGAGTGGACATAGCAATCGTCAACAATGTTTCTCACTCGTCCGTGAATGCAATATGACCACTAAAAAAATAGCATTTTACAACACTTATGTGGATTCGCCACTTGAAGAAGAAATCCCAATTGTCATGCCGATCATGGGGACTTCATGGCCAATCTTCACCAAACTCGTTGGTGCGGCTTTGTGGATGGTGGGTTCCTCCACGAACTGGTTCGGATCTCCATTGGAACCTCATTTGCCAGAAGAAAAAATATGATAATTGTTTTTTTACCCTTTTATCTGGCAACAAAACTGACACCTTTTTTACAAGGAGTCATGTTTGCATAGACAACAATACCTGCAGTCGTCATGCAAACAAAAAAACATAACCCTGATAATGATATGCACTGTCCTTGAAGTTGATTGGTCCACACCCGAGACAGCTTTCCTTAGAGCCTAGTCTCACATGTTGTTGGACCAGATGACGCCAAAAGGCGCACAACTAAAAAACAATGCACCATCAGAGTATGAGAGCTCGGGGTAAGCATTTACACCATTGGTTCGGATCTCACTCGCCACTGATCCTAGCCGTCTGGGACAACATATAATTCAAACAATAAGCATACATTCCTAACAGAGAAAATCTGCCAGAAATGTCCTTGCAGGTTGCAAATCTCATGGGATGTATATGGGCTCTATGAATATGGGTGCAGCAGGCCAGGAAACTCAGGGATGGTGGGAATTGTGTTGTCTAGCTCAAAGAGAGCAGTCGTAACATGTTGCACACCGTTTATGGCAAGTGGTAAAATTATTGAATTGTAAAGCGTTCGTGCAACTGTGCTTTACCCGTTAGTACGGAGCAATGTTTAACATTTAAGCGTCATAATTCACAGCGCTGCAGGCAATTAAGTTAAATTTCTGCTTACGCCTTAGAGGCTTAATTATTGTGGGCTTATAACTAATCTTAAGAAACACACAACAGGGCTTTTATTGAAACAATGCACATGCCATGTCTGGGAATGTTGAGCCTTTCTTACGAGCACAGTACCGTTGCTATCGGCCACTGCTTAATCTGTAAGCCAATTTCGCATCTCGTTAGCAAAAAAAAACAATCACCGAATGAAGCACAAAATTTTAAACACATTGTCATTGACAGTGGCCTGCAACAGAAAGATATGTGTACACACAATAGCGAGCCAACGCGGGCAGTGTCACTGACCCTTCCTCTAAAGGCAATGCCAGAAATTGTATTCTATAGCATAGTATATACGTTGAGTATATTTAATTTCTCTGTTGTGAAGCAGTGTTAATGATGAAGAAATTGTCCGAAACGTCGTTGATTATGTACGTAGTATATATATATTTTAAGGCAGTGTTGTTAACGAGTGATATTTTAATGTTAACGTTGAATGTATTACGTTCTTTTTTAAATGCGTTCTGCTGCAGCCCGTATTTTATACAAAATAACATTTTCATATTATACTACAGTAATTGAATGTCGAAATTAACCAACAAAAATAATGCAGTCTGAAAATGGCTCATTATCAGTGCCTCTGTTGCATATTTCAATGTGCGGAGATAGATGAAACATGCTTGACATTCCACAAAACCCCTGGCCAATGCTAAAGTCTTCGCAAAGACTTTGCAGTGCTCCAAAAACCGCAGCTTGGAATGGCCTTTTCAACACGCTCCAGCACCAACTCCCTTTCGCAAGTTCATTCATTAATCTCCTCTCGTTGGTGCAACCACCCATCCCTTACACGCAAACACAAAGAGTCCCCGTATAGTTTTAACAGACTGTTGGGGTAAGTGCTGTAAGCGAGCACATACGAAGGCCGGCACGACACACGAGGGGGTGGGTGGTCAGCACCACGCCCGACCGCCGTTGTCTTCCGAGTGCCGATATTTACACACCGCACCAGGTACTCATTTGAGGCTGAGTCGACCTAGGGGAGGCCCAGGAACGGTTCGGATCATCGTCACTGTTGTTGGCCGTAAGCGGGAATCGAACTTGGGTCGACGGATTCGTAGCGCAGTGCGGTAACCGCTAAACTACCACTCCCCCATCATGTTCATTCATCCATCCTTGAAAACGGCGTGAGCATGTGGGTGGTGATTAATAGGTCTACCGAGAAAGCCATTGAAGATACATTTTGTGGTTTAAAAGAATATGTGCCTCTGGCTCTCTTAATGATTAAATTAGTGAATGAACTATTTATTGACCTCTAGTGTTGCAAATGTATGTGCTCATTTACATAAGATGGCCTTTTTATAGTTTTTATGTGCAGAAATATCACTGCAAATTACCCACCTCTGGACGAAACAAGATGAGTCGGGTCTTTGCTTGAAACATTTTATTATTATTTCCTTGGTGGGGTCAGTGACATAACAATCATGTTTAATTCACACGAGGGGAATGTGTGTGTGTGTGCGTACTTCTGTATTCATATAAATGTAGATATCTGATGTAACCAACCCGCACTGACCAACATAAATTGTGGTCAAACAACTCACCACGACTGATATTTTGTGGCGATTCGTCTAGAAATGGATCGACAAAGGCCCGTGCATTATTATAATGATCACTTATTATACTTCTGTGCTGTACACGGTAATCACCATTTAATATGTATACTGTCATATTTCATTCTATACCTATGTATCAATCCAATGTCCTTGAAATAGGACAAAGTTTGATGACATCTGTCATCTTTTGGGCAAGTGGAAACTGGGGAAGGTAACGATCCTTCGCTGGCCCTTGAAATTGAATAAACATTTGGGAATGTAACTCAGCCTATGTATCTGCATAACTAACACAAAACTCAACAAATAAAAATATATAATGGGCGACGTTTCGGGAAATGGCCCTTATCTCTGTAGTGGATTTAAAAACAAATATAGCTCGTGTATGTTATTGCATTACGATATGTATTATGCAAAGCATAATATTGTGCAGCCTATGATGTATATATATACATGCGTTCTACATACAGTACAAGAACATACATGCCTTAATTTCTCACTGAATATCTTCAAGCGTCGCAGATAACACTGGAGTAAGTCCGTGACAAAAGTTGCGAGGGGCATACTGGATGTGGTATACCGGGCCAGGGCACATTGTCCAGATCGTTAACCCCGGACACCCCCGGCTGAAATTAATCCACGATGATGCATGGATGGTTGTAAACAGAGAGGGCTTAATTTCAACCGGAGCTGTCCGGGGCTGAGCTCCGAAAAAAACATGTGAATTTCTCTCACCCCCATTATTGGTGGTAACTATACATAGCCCATGCTATATGTGATGGTGAGTGCCCACGCGTGCGTGATCATGAGTGCCCACGCGTGTGATGGTGAGTGTCCACACATGCGTGTGTGATGATGAATGAATGGGGGAGCGGTAGTGTAGTGGTTAGCGCGCTGCGCTGCGAACACGTCGACCTGGGTTCGATTATCTGAACCGATCCTGGGCTTACCCCCTAGGTCGACTCAGCCTCAAGTGAGTACCCGGGTGCTACGATGTAAACATCGCCACGAGGGAGACAAAGGTGGCCGGGCGTGGTTGCTAACAGCACTTGCCCCAACAATCTATAATTGTTGGGGCAAGTGCTGTTAGCGAGCACCTATGAAGGCCGGCACCCACACACAAGGGGGTGGGTGGCCAGCAACCACGCCCGGCCACATTTGTCTCCCTCGTGGCGATGTTGACACATCGCACCAGGTACTCATTTGAGGCCGAGTCTACCTAGGGCGAGGCCCGGGACCGGTTGAGATAATCGAACCCGGGTCGTCGTGTTCGCAGCGCAGCGCGATAACCACTACACTACCGCTCCCCCACTCACTCATCATCACACATAGTGTGGACACTCACCATCACACACACACAGTGTGACACTCACCATCACACACACACAGTGTGACACTCACCATCACACACACACACACGTGGACACTCACCATCACACACAGTGTGGACACTCACCATCACACACACATCACCAACACACACACACAGTGTGACACTCACCATCACACACAGTGTGACACTCACTCACCATCACACAGTGTGGACACTCACCATCACACAGTGTGAACACTCACCATCACACACACACATGACACACACACACACGTGGACACTCACCATCACACACACACACCATCACACACACACACGTGGGCACACATCACACACACACACGGACACACACACCATCACACACACACAGTGTGAACACTCACCATCACACACACACACGTGGACACTCACCATCACACACACAGTGTGGACACTCACCATCACACACAGTGTGGACACTCACCATCACACACACACGTGGACACTCACCATCACACACACACACACGCGGACACACATCACACACACACACGTGCAAGGACACACAACACCATCACACACACACCGTGTGGACACACATCACCATCACACACATGTGCAAGGACACACATCACACACACACACGTGGACACACACACATGACACACACATGACACACACACACGTGGACACTCAAGACGCACCACACAGTGTGGACACTTACCATCACACACACACACGTGCAAGGACACACATCACCATCACACACGTGTACACTCACCATCACACACACACACGTGCACCGACATACATCACACACACACGTGGACACACACACACATGACACACACGTGGACACACATCACCATCACACACACACACAGTGTGAACACACACACATGACACACACACACGTGGACACTCACCATCACACACACACACGTGGATACTCACCATCACACACACGTGGACACTCACCATCACACACACACACGTGGACACTCACCATCACACACACACACCATCACACACACACACCATCACACACACACGTGGACACACACACCATCACACACACGGACACACACACATGACACACACACACACGTGGACACTCACCATCACATACACACACGTGGACACACATGACACACACACACACGTGGACACTCACCATCACACACACACACGTGGACACACATGACACACACACACGTGGACACTCAAGACGCACCACGCTCTCCCCCCTCCCTCGGCGTCTGTGCCCGTGCCGCCTGCAGGAAGTCGCATCAGCGTTGCGAGACCCGCCCCCCTCCCTCCCTCCCCTACCCCGCAGCAACAACCACGCTCATCACATCCTTCTCTCGCTCCCCTACCGCGCAAAAAACACACTCATCACATCCTTCTGTCCCTCCCTCCCTCTCCTATCTTCTTATTCTCCTTCCTGCCCTTCCATCCGCCCGTTCTTGCGGTCTGTGTGTGTGTGTCACGCATGCGTCGTGTATATGTCTACATGTGAGGTTGTCGCTGGCTGTCGTGTCCCTGTGGGATGGTGCCTCGTCGCTGGCTCCAGAGACACGGAGCAGAGGAGGAGGTGAGGACGCGGAGAGGATTGGGGTGGTGGGGGGGGAAATAAAAAGCCATTGTTGTCATTGTAGCATTGTTACATCGTCGTCATCGTCGTCGCATTTGTCTCTTGACGTACGTGGAGTATTAGGCAGAGGGAGCCTTAAGCAATGAGACCTCCTCCCTCACCCCTCCCAAACGTATTCGTGTGTCGTGTGGGATGGTACAAGTGGGTCATGCCTTCACCGCTGCGCGTACACAGGTTAATGATGTACGTGTGTGTGTGTACGTGTGTGTATGTGTGTCTCTTAATGATATCTATAGCTCTGGTTGGACCTTAATGTGTTGTACACACACATATACACACACACACGTGTGTGTGTATATGTGTGTATATGTCTCTTACTAATATCTATAGCTCTGGTTGGACCTTAATGTGTTGTACACACGCACACGTGTACACACGCACACGTGTACGTGTGTACACGTGTGTGTGTGTACACGTGTGTGTGTGTACACGTGTGTGTGTGTACACGTGTGTGTGTGTACACGTGTGTGTGTGTACACGTGTGTGGCACGGGCTCTCCCGTGGGAATTGCGACAAGGCAAAGGTGCAGCCGTGCAATGTCGAGCACTCGCCACTGCCGTTGGAATCGTTCTTCTTGACGGCGCTTGGCCTACTCTTCCAGAGACGTCTTTGGCAGTGGGATGGGATCGTGGCGGAATGAGGAGGGGGGGACCTTCATCCAGCAGTGGATAAACCATGGATGACTTTGATGATGAGAGTGTCATACACACAGGACACACAATATATACACATACAGGCTACGCACGGCAGAGTAGACTTAACATAGCCTCCACAATACCCGTGTACATTCATTACTTACACGTTGTTTACACACTTGACATACGACACGCAATGTATTTCCATAGGCTACAACACTACACTTTGAATAACCATGCACTCTTTAGAGTTTGTACAGTAACAATTCGTTCACTCTCCAGTGTGATATACATCAATGCTGCATATTGCCCTCCCAAGTGTGATGTTACTGAGCACGAATTATAAGAAATGCACCCCCTGCGTTCTTACATGTGCATGTACCGTACGAGATCATGTTTTATCTATGGTGATATTTAGTCACTGTATCGTCTCCCACGTGAGTTGCACTATCTGCAGTATCCCGTAGAATTTGCTGTGTGCCTTTGTGTCTTATTCATTATCAGCTTGTGTCTACGAGTTTCTCGATTTTCCACACGATCATCACAACCACAACCACCACCATCATCATCGCCATCATGAATCACTGTTACTGTCTTCATCATTAACCCACACCATTATTGCCATCATCACTACCATTCTCATCATGACCACCACCCCATTCACCATCATCACATCGTTGTTTCCATTCTCATCACTACCAGCTTGACACCATCACCACCACCGACATCGTTTTTATGACCATCACCACCATCACCTTCATCATGTCCACCACCATCACTCTCATCTTCATAATCAGTCAGCACCACCACCACCACCACCACCTTCATCATGTCCACCATCATCACTCTCATCTTCATAATCAGTCAGCACCACCACCACCTTCATCATGTCCACCACCATCACTGTCATCTTCATAATCAGTCAGCACCACCACCACCTTCATCATGTCCACCACCATCACTCTCATCTTCATAATCAGTCAGCACCACCACCACCACCACCTTCATCATGTCCACCACCATCACTGTCATCTTCATAATCAGTCAGCACCACCACCACCTTCATCATGTCCACCACCATCACTGTCATCTTCATAATCAGTCAGCACCACCACCACCATCACCTTCATCATGTTCACCACCATCATTGTCATCTTCCTAATCAGTCAGCATCACCACCACCACCTTCATCATGTCCACCACCATCACTGTCATCTTCATAATCAGTCAGAACCACCACCACCACCTTCATCATGTCCACCACCATCATTGTCATCTTCATAATCAGTCAGCACCACCACCGCCATCATCATCACCGCCAATTATAATGATCGCCCACACCACCACCATCATAATCATCAGCCAGTGTCTACCCACTGCTGGATGAATGCCTCCCCACGCTGCCCCTTATGCGAATGTAAATGAGCCATAATGTCTACGAGACCCTCTCCTACATGACACGACACGATATCTCTGCAGGACTGTGCCTATACACGGACGTGTGTGTGTTGCCCTGCCATGGAACACCATGTACAGTGCTGTGGTCGTCTTGCCTCACATAGGAGGGCTGTGAGTGGCGTTGCAGCCGTGTTGCGTCGTGGCTGGCATTCATGTTTTGCCCCAAGGCTTGCAGTGGATGTGCTGTCACTATGTGTGTACGTGTGTGTGTGCGTGGAAGAGTTAAAGAGTTTGTGTGTATGTCTGACAGCCAGTGTTGTGTGTGTGTGAGAGCCTGAGTGTGTGTGTGTGAGAGACAGTGTGTGTGTGTGTGAGAGTGTGTGTGAGAGCCAGTGTGTGAGTGTGAGAGAGTGTGTGAGTGTGTGTGAGAGTGTGTGTGTGAGAGCCAGAGTGTGTGTGTGAGAGTGAGTGTGTGTGAGAGCCAGTGTGTGAGTGTGTGTGAGAGCCAGTGTGTGTGAGTGTGTGAGAGAGTGTGTGTGAGAGTGTGAGAGAGTGTGTGTGTGAGTGTGTGTGAGAGTGTGTGTGTGTGAGTGTGTGTGAGAGCCAGTGTGTGAGTGTGTGTGTGAGAGTGAGTGTGTGTGAGTGTGTGTGAGTGTGTGTGAGTGTGAGAGAGAGAGTGTGAGTGTGTGAGAGCCAGTGTGTGAGAGTGAGTGTGTGTGTGAGAGTGAGTGTGTGTGAGAGTGTGTGAGAGAGTGTGTGTGTGAGATCCTGAGTGTGTGTGTGAGAGTGAGTGTGTGTGTGTGAGAGTGAGTGTGTGTGAGAGTGAGTGTGTGTGAGAGCCAGTGTGTGTGTGAGAGCCAGTGTGTGTGTGAGAGTGAGTGTGTGTGATTGCCAGTGTGTGTGAGTGTGTGTGAGTGTGTGTGTGAGTGTGTGTGTTAGAGTGTGTGAGTGTGTTTGTGAGAGCCAGTGTGTGAGAGAGTGTGTGAGTGTGTGTGAGAGTGTGTGTGTGAGAGAGCCATAGTGTGTGTGTGAGAGCCATAGTGTGTGTGTGAGAGTGTGAGTGTGTATGAGAGTGCGTGTGTGAGGAAGTGTGTGTGTGTGAGAGAGCCAGAGTGTGTGTGTGTGAGTTTGTAGGGAGCGGTGGTGTAGTGGCTAGCGCGCTGCGCTACGAACCTAGCGACCCGGGTTCGATTCCCGCTCACGGTCAACATCAGTGACCATTATCTGAACCGGCCCTGGCCCTCCCCCAGGTAGACTCAGCCTCAAATGAGTACCTGGTGCGATGTGTAAACATCGTCACTGGGGAGACAAAGGCGGCCGGGCGTGGTGTTGGCCACCCACCCCCTCGTGTGCCATGCCGGCCTTTATAGGTGCTAGCTAAGAGCACTTGCCCCTACAGTCTATCACAGGCTATACGGGGGGATCTTTATTTTTGTATGAGTGTGTGTACAGTCCATGTGTTTTTTGAACGCCCACAGTGTACACGTGGGTTTGAGAGCCAGTGTGTATATGTGCGTGTGTGTATATGTGCGAGAGAGAGTGTGTGTTAGTTTTACTGTGTGTGTGAGAGAGTACATGATGATATGTGGTGTGGAGATAAGGTGCGTAACAACAATATTACTCCTCTACAGTAGTATAATAACAAAAACTGAAATCCACCACAACGACAACATGAAGAAAAAAAATCATAAAACTGAAACATTTCCGAAAGCGACCACAATGAAGCATTAAGACAGCTGCCTACCGTCATCAGAGAGCCTTGTGTATCAAAACACACAATGCGTTTGTACACAAAGCTATGTGTGTGTGTGTATGTATATGTGTGTATGTATGTATGGAGCATCTTCGCCGGTTGGAAACATTTAGGCTGGCCTGCCTACGATCCATCCTGGGTTTAACCAGGCTGGATTGTGTGAGGAGCTCACAAATCCTTGAAAGATCTGGGCAAAGTCCCATCGGTGAGCTCCTCCGGCAGGCAAGGCTGCGTTGGCTGGGTCATGTAGCCCGCATGCCCAGCCACCGCATGCCCAGCCACCGCATGCCCAGCCACCGCATGCCCAGCCACCGCATGCCCAGCCACCGCATGCCCAGCCACCGCATGCCCAGCCACCGCATGCCCAGCCACCGCATGCCCAGCCACCGCATGCCCAGCCACCGCATGCCCAGCCACCGCATGCCCAGCCACCGCATGCCCAGCCACCGCATGCCCAGCCACCGCATGCCCAGCCACCGCATGCCCAGCCACCGCATGCCCAGCCACCGCATGCCCAGCCACCGCATGCCCAGCCACCGCATGCCCAGCCACCGCATGCCCAGCCACCGCATGCCCAGCCACCGCATGCCCAGCCACCGCATGCCCAGCCACCGCATGCCCAGCCACCGCATGCCCAGCCACCGCATGCCCAGCCACCGCATGCCTAAACAGCTTTTGTTCGGCCGGATCGAGGGGGCTAAACGGGCGCGGCACGGGCTAGAGAAGAGATGGAGTGACGTGGTACAGGAGGACGTGGAGCTGAGTGGACTTGCCGATGACTGGTACCAGCGGTGTCAAGATCGGCCTCTGGAGGAGGCTCGTGAAGGACGCTACTGGGCAGTTGGAGGCAGTCGCCCTCCAATAACAACGGAGGGAGGAGGAGCGACGCTCACAACAACGAGCGGAGTGCCGGGTGGCTAAAGCACAGCAAGTTGGCACAGTAGGGGGCATAGGTGGTGCCCCCTACTGTACCAACTTGCCAGTCATCTCGGTCATCTCGGTCAGTCGACCCGTGGCACCTGCTGGGTCTGCCCCGTGACCACCTGCCAGCAGGCGTTCGACACTTCACGTGGCCTCAAGGTGCACTTGGCCTGGCACAAGCGTCGTGGTGACGTCACCGCCACTTAGTGGCGAATGGCGGTTGTTGTATGTATGTATGTGGCTAGAATCATGGTGATGGCATCATAACTGACGCTGCCTGCAGGCAACCGCACATGGACAAAAGGCCCTCTCCACCACCTCTCCGTTTAGCCTTAAACAAGTAATGTCAGTGAGCCCGAACGGCACATGAGTTGGGGCCGAGTGTGGTCGTTGGCCATCGGCACGCCACCCAACCGCCTTTGTCTCCCCACAGCGGCGACGTTTACACGCCGCACCCAGGAATCATTTGAGGCCGAGTCGACCTAGGGGAGGAGGCACCCAGGACCTGGGAGTAGATGGTGGCCGTGAGCCGGTATCGAACTCGCTCCCACCACAGCACAAGCTCTTACCCCTCGCTTTAACAATGGTTCCGAGCAAGCTGCCGGAAGGGATTTTGTTTGTGTTGACGTTCTTGCTGAGGTGGCATTGAGAAATGTACAACAAAAAGAAACCCCACAAAGTGTTGTCAGGAAATGTTTCGTTACTAGAAAAAAAAAATTTGCTTGAGCCTGGGATATCAGCTGGTCAAATACGCTTGTGCCGCTTTCGAATCGACGCTTGTGGTTAAAATGACAATGTTTAGCTTATTATCCTATTTTTTTAAATACTAATTTGAGCATAGCTACGTCTCGTCTTCAGTCTTCATGTATCCATTGCATTATTGTGACCTCTCACGGGGTATGGGGAACATCAGATGCCCACTGATGTAATTCTTCCGTGGCCATTATGAAGTTGCTTGATGCATACGTACATAGTAATATGTTTTTACCCTTTCAACTGGTACAAAAACTGACACCTTTATACAAGGGATCATGTTTGCAATAACTACAACACAAGCAGTCAAAATGCAAACAAAAAGAAACAACTCTGATAATGATAATGATATGCACTGTCCTTGAAGTTTTTGTACCAGTTGAAAGGGTAAAAACGTATTACTATATTTTGCCACTGGTAAAGGAGGTCTCATAGTGTAAATGCTTACCCCTAGCTCTCAATACTCTGATAGTGCGCTGTTTTTGAGTTGTACGCCTTTTGGCATCATCTGGTCCAAATCCAATGGAGACTAGGCTCTAAGAAAAGCTGTCTCGGGTGTGGACTAATCAACTTCAAGGACAGTGCATATCATTATCAGAGTTGTTTTTTTGTTTGCATTATGACTGCTTGTGTTGTGGTTATTGCAAACATGATCCCTTGTATAAAGGTGTCAGTTTTTGTACCAGTTGAAAGGGTAAAAATCTATTACTATATTTTTCCACTGGTAAAGGAGGTCTCAGTGTAAATGCGTAAGTACATATTATTGTTGTGGTACTACTGCACAATTAACTAAGTAGAATCACTCTACTACTGTCTCCTTTCATTATGACGTCTAACCTTCCTGTTCAAGGAATTTGTCGTCTGCAAAGCGAGAATCAACCGTACAGTGCTTACTCTTTATGCAAATGTACCAAGGATTGCACAGTTTTTTGTTCTGTCACGCCTCCGTGGCGAGATGTTAACTACCTCGCCTAGTGTACAGGAGGTCGTGGGTTCGACCCTGACGCCTGTATATTTGGAGTTTGCATGTCTCTCTCCGTGGTCGTGTGGATTTTTTTTTTCCGGGTCCTCCGGTTTTTCCCTCCACATTTAGAAACACACGTTTAGAGTATTTGGCTGCTATACATTTCCACATGATGGTAAGCCACTTCGTTGAGCTATCATTTGTGGTAAGGTCGCTTCTGAAAAAGAGCTATATAGCTCGGTGTGCCTTATCTGGTGAAATTAAAAAAAATTGTTATAATAATGTAGTGAAACTACAATATTGTTATTTATTTTATTCAGGATATCCGCGATGATTCTCACAAGGTTCCCTTTTCAGGAGGATCCTGCATTGGCGATGTTTGGCCAAGTCATTTTTTAATTCGCGTTGAAAGAGAAACTACCGCGAGTCTGGGAAGATGATGGCGAAGCTGGAGACATTCCATGAGACACACACACTGTGCAATTTTTATTCTGATCATTTTGACACATTGATTCTTTCCGTCAGTGTTCCAAGCACAAATAGAATAAATATTTGCTTATCTGTGCATATACCCAAGCACAGATAGCTCATTGTTCACATCAATAGCTTTCGATTGCCAGGAATAATGTACCCTCTTACGACAAGCATAATGGAATGCATGTAGAGTGTACTTTTGCACAATATGAAATCACAATATGAAATCACTGAAAATGTAAATAACCGGAATGCATTCAATTATACGAATTAACAAGCAAAGCACAAGAAGCTGGTTGTGTTTGTGTCATTTAGTATAAAATAGTGTATCGGCGCATTTTAGCCCTTTGTCAATCGAATTCTATATGAAGGCCTCTGCAGGCTGGTGGATGACCTCTCCTCTCTCCGGCGTGTGCCCTCAGCGGTAACTTACAGCGATATAAAGCCATAATATAGGTTTTTTGGGTTAGATCGTGTAAATATAAAGATGTTGTTAAACCCGCCAGCACCCGACACAGCCAATTAGTAAGGTTTGTCATGTAAAACAGAACTTGCCAATTCGTTACTAGTACAGCGACACCGTTGTGTTGGAGAGCAAATCCACAATATTTACAATCTGAGTACGACCTTTCGCCAGTAATTACAACTAGCTTCAGGCGACAGCAAAATTTGTGCAGAAATCCTCCTGTTTCGTTCCTTAATAGAGGAATAGATGTGATGACGTGAGCCCTTGTGCAAAGGTTGCGGGGGGGGGGAATTAATGAATACATATAAATGACAATGGGTATCCATTGCCGGTCGGGTTATTCGTATGGTAAGCAACGCATATTATGCGTGCACATTATGCATGGACATAAGATATAAAGCCATAAAACAAATACCGTCCATGCAGTAAACTTGCCATGTTGCCAGGTACTGTGGTGTATGCCTTACAGTATTCCAGTGTCTTGTAGTTGGAGTTGGTGGCTCGCACAGTGATGGAGTCTCAATATTCATGAGACACCACTAACCTATTGGGGAATGGTGCAAATCATGCATATGGCAGTACAGAAAATCTGGTACTGTTATGTTATCCGTATGTAGTGTCGTCTGTGCGTGCGGGTGGCGTGCGTCGCACACACAGCCGGAGACGAGGTGGTCGCAGCAGGCACCGCTCTGCCCTTTTATTGTTGTTGCCGAGCTCACGCCACCACTCAGGCCCCCTCTCTCTCACGACCCCGCTGCCGCACGACCCGGCCTAGACACGACCCTGCCCTCGTTGCACCGACGGCGTCGACCGAGACAGCCAACGACTGTCCGGCCGCGCAATGCCCGGGCGAAGGCGGCAGTGACGAGGGCGGTGACGACGACAGCGACGACGAGACGAGTTCACTCCCAGAACCGGCAGCCCGGAGCTTTTGCTCTCAGCTGCTTTTATTCCCCTCGACGCGGCTTGGCTCTACCCTAGCTGCGCCTCCCTTCTCGAACCCTCCAGAGCGTTCCAGGGGCTTCCACACGAGGTCTACCATGACCCTTGTCCCAGTTCCTCTGCCCTGCCGGCACACCCGTGCATGTGCTCACCTGCAGTTGCTGCTGCTGTCCAACAGTCAGTGTTATGTCACTACACGTGTAAAGCAATGCAGTTTCATTTGCTTATATGCGGGTCTTGTCCTGGGCAACTTCAGTTTACTCCACACAAATTAGTCCAGTGAAACTCCTTTAATCTGTGGGGATGGTGGATTTTATTTTCCCTGTGTAGCCACAAAAAACATACTCCCGTTCTAAGCGTGGTTGTTTGTGGATGAATGCTAATAATATTTATGAACTTTCTGTCTCCTGGTAGCAGCTGATAAGTGTGGATAATTGGGAGATTTTTTGTATTTCTCTGAGATGATTTACCGCTAACTCTTATCCCCACTGACAAACACGAATGAAAATTATAATAAGAATGTCCCACCAAATCCAAGTTACTCCTATTTTTCGCCGATAAGCGTGGGGGTAATATGATCTATGGGCATGCATACAAGAGGATTTTCTGCAGATCGACTCAGGGCCATACATGATTGGGGCACATTAAAGGAAGATTTGCTGTCAAGCAATTGGGACAAACATCCCTGCTAAAGACGAGGCTTCCCCCGATAGAGCGTAATTCATTATTAAACTGACTAATGTTTCTGCGTGAAAAAAATCTCAGTTGCAGCGTTTGGGCGGGTGCTGTTTTTTGCGCAGAGTTGAGCACTTTCCAGAGCCTCCTTGTTGCTGCACGACATGGGTCTGCAGGAGAAAGAAGCCGTGCATAAACGACATGTCGATTGCAAAACTGCTGCCGAGCCATATGACAGCTCGCTTTCGTCAGCCGCCTTCATCTGGTCAACCGTGGTGGTGATTGCGTTGTTTCAGTAATCCTTGTGAACGAACCGGCAGCTGCTGCTATATATGAAACACCTTCTGTACAGTAGTCGGGCACCCTTGACTAGTTAACTGCACCCGTCGCATTGCTTTTGTGTTCAGTTTGTTTTCTTTAGACAATCTGTTGAAACTTTAACATGTGTGGATTGTGTGGCATTGCATCAGCAAACATAACCTTCCTCTTGTCATGCGACCACCTGCCATTGCTTGGGACTTTGAACGTTTCCAATTGTATTTTGGGTTTGGAGATACAAATAAAACATTTTTTTTACTGGACTCGGAAGATTGGTTGTAAAACCTTTGTGACCAGGGAAGATATGTTATTTGTACCTCTTCTGCTATGCATATCCCACATGTAATTGTCATCTTAAGCCTGGTCCCAGCAGACACACAAATCTGGTCATATATCCTTTCGTGAGCATTTAACTACAGTGATAATGATGACAAAAACAGCTATTTGGACAATTATCTATGGCTGTTGATCATGACCGTATGATGATGATGATCTGTATTTTAGACTGTTAGCTCTATCACATATTCAAGTATTGGAATTCTGTATTTTTTTTCAACCCTGTACGGTATGCATTTGGCATCCTTGAGGTCACTTCCACAGCTGTATTACAGATTCATCAGCCTGCGTGGTGCAGCCATGAACAAGCGGCCATGAGATTTTAAAGGGCTTCTGTGTGGCTTTCACGACCCCATCACCACTTCCCTGTCATCGGCCCTTGTAATGCAGCCCACTGCATATTTCCGATCCATTATCCGGCACTGCACGTGACTGATTGTGAGCTATTTGTGTTTGCTTATCTTGAAGAACATTGATTTGTTTAACGACTGCGACTATTACACTGCTGCAGAGTGTAGGCTGTATGGATTAAGTGTAGATTTTGGAAGCATTATTTGTATTTCTTTCTTGTGCAGCGGTATAAAATTGAGGACCAAATGGGGAGCGAGTTGCAATGCTTATTGGTAATTTATTATGCTAATGACGACCCCAATTGCTGGCTACGTGCTGCATGTATCGTCATAGTGTCCAGCCCTTGACTGTGAGGACGACACGTATTTGATGGATGGCGATGCAGACTGTGTTTCCTTCTGTGAATTCTGCTTTCTGAAATTCAAATGAGCTCATTACCCACTGGAGGACACCCATGGAGTGGCCATGCTGAATGTCTCAATGGGGGGCTAAGGTCATCAGTTGGTGATCTATGACCAAATCGCCATTAAATGTGGCTAATCCCAGATGATGATCAGGGTTTAAAAGTAAACTAAACATTTTTTGATTTGACCAGGTAAGGCCCACTAAGCTATATAGCTCTTTTTCATAAGCGACCTGGTCACAAATGATAGCTCAACAAAGTGGCTTATCATCATGTGGAAACATAGCAGCCAAATACTCTAAACGCATGTTGATTCTAAATGTGTTTCGGGAAAAAACTGGAGGACCCCGAGAAAAATCCACGCAACCACGGGGAGAGAGAGAGAACACGGAAACTAGAAATATACAGCAGGCGTCAGGGTCGGGATCGAACCCACGCCCTCCTGTAATAGGTAACCACAAGGGCGTGCCTAGGAATTGTAAACTTTGGGCTGTAAGGTGGACAGGAGATGACGACACTGATTGTCACCCCTTGCACGCTTTGGGGTTGTTTTCTCTCCAAGTAACGGGAACTCCACTACTATCCTCCCACACGCAGCCAAACATTGATTAATGGAATTGGCCAGACATCCCAATGCAGGAACATGAGGCTTTGCAGAGTGAATGAAGAGTACTGATGACAATTCAATGTCTCCACCCTTGTTCACCATAAATTGCAAGAGCGTCTCTGTATCGTACAATAAAAAGTAATTTTTTTCTAGAATCTCAGTTTGTGAAGGTTTGTTTATAGTTTATACATTCATCATGCTGGCTTGCACACGCACAATTTCGATTCTTCTTGTCTGGCGGAGTGAGGGTGTCATGATTCAGTGTCACAATTTAATATATATGTTTAAACAATTTTTGTTATTGTGGTGAATGGTAATGCCTCTAGTGGCTGCAGAACTGATGTAAACCTGTTACATTCAAGATATACGAAGAAAACACAATTCGATGCGTGTATCATGAACTTAATATTAACTAATTCATTGATACATAATGTTCCCTCCAACGTTGTTTTTACCATTTTGTTGACAATTAAATTAAAAACAGTGTTGTGCATTCTAGTTTATGAAATATACATACCACGATTCTGTAAGAGCATTTGGGAAGTAACTCTTTGGAAGTCAAGTTGGCTGTTTAAAATTTTACTACTGGGCCTAATGTTGCTGCTTATTATATGGCCTATGTATATTTAATGCATTGACTTAATGCACTGCATCACTGTTGTAATTGTATACTTCTGGCACTGAGTTTGCATGTAATTATGAGTAAACCCTGGCAGTTTCGTACCACCTGATGTTATTTGGGCTACTGGTATACAGTCATTTGAATTCGCAGAAGATGTGAATATTTACATTACACATCTTTGCACATTGCAGCTTATTTGAACTTTTTTTAAAGGTGTATGCGTGGCTTGAAAACTGCAATGCCCATGCCCAGGCACCACGCTCAAGAGTTTCATGTGGGTCTCATGACACAACGATTCGTGGGAAAGGAACGATGCCGTAAATTCAACCATTAAAACCCATTTTTACGTTCAGGACACATGCTTTGACTAGTGCTTTTTAGAATTGATTCTCTATCGTGATTGCAAATAATATTAAAATGAGATATTTGGGATAATGGAATTAGCAGACCAGTACAAATCAGACATGTGACGAATCGTACAAAGGAGAGCGTAAACAGGGAAGACTAAAATAATACATTTTTGTATCGAACTGCAACATAGACTCATGGCAATGAAATGGCTGTGGAGAGTAAGCCATTGTATACCTAACGGCAAGTGAACCACATTGTGCAACAGCACACTAGGTAAAGACTTGGCTTCCATCGGATCTCGTTAGGACCTTCCACACTTCAAGGGCCTCAAGTGAGTCGTACAGTACTCCTCGATCTTGCCTCACTGAGCGAAAGAAAACGGCGTTTGGCTGTCGCTAACCACGTTCCTCAAAGAGGAACCCAACCATGAAGCGAGCAAGCGAGCGAGCGCCATGATCCGTGGCAGAGAGCGTACCACGTGACATCGATACTGCATTTGGTTAAGCACGAAGGCAAACACGTTCCATTTGCTTACACTATTTGGTGGGGTTCGGAATCCTCGTTTAAAGTGACGATCCCATGTATGTATGCTTCGCTCGCGCCGTTTTTTTGGGATTATATCGTTCAGTTCTCCCACTGGTTTCAGCTGCCACGTTTTGTGATCCTTGTCAAGCAAACCTGTTGTGCCAAATGAGGACCGATTTAACTATTTACTGTTCATATTTATCTTCTTGGTTCTTTCGGTAAAGTCACGTAGAAGGGAAATAATAAAATAAAAAAATATTTTTTTTTATGTTTTATTTTTAATAATTTTTTTAATAAAATAAAACATTTTTAATTGTTTTATTTTTATTATTTTATTATTTCCCTTCTACGTGACTTTACCGAAAGAATCCAGAAGATGAATCCCTGCAGTCACGAAAGCTTTAAATCGAACTGTTCATATTTAGTAAAGGTGGAGGGAGCAGTAGTGCATTGGTTGTGGCCGTCCATAAATGACGTCAAGCGATTTTGGACGATTTTTGACCCCCCCCCTCGTCACTCGGCGTCACAAAAAGTCAGACCCCCCCCCCCTCAAATATGACGTCACAAAGCTCTACCCCCCCCCTCCCACAAAAATAAAACATGCTTCAAATCGCTTTAAACTATTATCATTGTAGTGCGTATTTAATGTGCCGCTGCACTCTGATGTTGTAGGAGAAAACATTTATTAAAAGTCTATTTAATTAAGTAGAACGTGTTGTCTGTATATATTTAAATTTGCGCATTTTGATGTGACGTCATATTTTGCAAACTCCCCCCTCGTCACAAATGTCCGACCCCCCCCCCCCACGAGGTGCGTGACGTCATTTATGGACGGCCCCTTTGAGCATTGAACTCTGAACCCCCGTCAGTTTGTAATCAAGTCCCGGCCACAGCTCATGTCTGTGGCAAGTGAGATTTGAACTTGTCCTGGGCCCTTCTACCCCCTCCCCCACTGCCCCCCCCCCCACTCCCACCTTACCAACCTGCACGTATCGGCACGTTAGGGGTCGTCCATAAATGACGTCACACACCTAGGGGGGGAGGGGGGGTCAGACATTTGTGACGATGTGTGACGGGGGGGGGGGGGTTTGAGAAATGTGACGTCACATCAAAATGCGCCGTCACATCAAAATGCGCAACTTTAAATAAGTATTAACAATGGAATTGTTATAACAACACTAATTTTGATAAATTTTCATTATTCATTGTATTATTATTTAAATTTACTAAGGTCACCTTTTATTTATTTCCATGAAGGAGCATTTTGCTTCTCCATGGGAGAATGGAGAAGTATGAATTTAGTAAAATTTTTGAATGATTGTTATTAAATATTTAGATTTTAATGATTCTACAAGGGCTTTTCATTATGTGGAATAAATATGTGATTGTTATAAATTGTACTCTCCATTTTGCTTCGTTCTACTACAAAGTTTCAAGTATTTTTTTATAGTTTGAATTACTTTTAATATTTTATAATTATAAGAGAATTTCAATATCATATTCTGAACATCTGCAGTTTTAGTTAGCGTTGAATATTTTCAAGTGAATGTTATGCTAAATTTCAGCTTTCCAACGCCTCCTTTTTAATACGTGTTTTCTCCTACAACATCAGAATGCAGCGCCACATTAAATACGCACTACAATGACAATAGTTTAAAGCGATTTGAAGCATGTTTTATTTTCAAAATGGAAATATGACTTCATATTTGAAGGGGGTCTGACTTTTTGTGACGCCGTGTGACGAGGGGTCAAAAATCGGCCAAAATCGTGTGACGTCATTTATGGACGGCCCCTTAATGATGTGTAGTCAAACAACCCCTCAGAACGTTAATGCTTGCAGGGGCCTTCATCTAGCAGTGGATTGGCATCGGGGCAGTAAATGACTATTATTTTACGTTATTAAAAAGTACATGGGCAAAGTGGGGAAGTGATCGAGGGAGAGTTTGATGGCACGTAGTCACTTATGCTGTCTCGTGGATAATATTGCGAAAGTTCAAGAAGAAGGCAGCTGTTCTTGTTGTGGTCGGTATTGCTAAACAACACGCACTGTATCCCACATGCAAAAACAACACGTTTCGCCCACTTTACATTCTGCGGTAAAAAATGTAATGAGCCTTTCGTTGCCTTTCCTGGCCACGTTTCGATCAGCAGATGCTCAAACAACTATCGCATCGTGATACGTTTTGACAAGATGCGTCGTTATCAGTACCTCTCGGGCAACGTTGCAACGGGGGGTGCCTCGCGGGAGAGAGAACGTTTGTTTTGCAACAGTGTTTCGTTTCCCTGGGGGCACAAGAGGAACGCATTGTTCTGCGTTTATGGAACGCGCGCATCGAGATCTTGAATGTCTGTAAACAGAGCTAAATAATGGTCCCCATTTACTCCACACAACCAAACTTTCACTCGATAGGATGTCTTGCTGCACAATGAACACCGACGCATGAGCCCTTCCCGTGTTCTCTAAAGGTCAAACTTATCTGCTCTCTATCCAAGCCCTGGGGCAATAGTTGTGCAGTCGTGTAGAAAACGTAAAAAACAAATAAACCAATGAAGACTGCAATAAGTCTTGCCAACCTCATCTCATATTCGCAGATTACTTGAGCATTTCTAAGTTAATTATTTAAGAACTAATCGTGAAATAGCATACGAGTTGCAGTATTAAGAGGCAAAAACAAGCTTGCTAAAGTTGTTTGAGTATGTGTGTGTGTCCTTTTTTTGTTGGCACGAATGCCCTTCAAAAGGGAGAGAAATCTCACTTGCAGCTTTCCTCAAGGAGAGAAAATCAGCAAATCTCAACAGGTCTAAAAAGGTGTGAGATTCGTATTGCCAAGGAAAACATTGGTGGTAGACAAGTCGATAACAGCTGCAAGTAGCCATGAGGATTAAGACAAGTGTGATGACCAAGTGTATAATTAGTTCGTTGCTTTATATTGATGCTATTTAGTTCATTGTTAAATGAGTCAATGTCTACTATAACCCCCCGTCCCCTGCCATCTGCCCCAAACAATTTCTGAAAATGTCCTCAAAATAGGTTAAGACTGAGATGGCTTCTGCATTCATTGGCGATGGTGAACGAGGTCCCATTTTACACGCTTAGCCTTACGTGCTGTCGTTTCGCAGCCCATCGGGTTTCTCAGCCCGACCTTCTTTGACCCACGGCTCACACGTGCAGTTGGCCGTATCTGCTCCGGCGGTGGCTTCAGTGAAGTGGTGCCAGTCCAATTTTACACCCCTGGAGGATTGCACCTGCCCGCTTTGGGAGCCGTCGATTCATTTTGTCTCGTTTGGTTTTTGCCCCTCCCTTCTTTCTCCCCCCCCTCCGCCACGGGGTCAGGACGCCGTGGGGCGATGAGCTTTGTGTTCCGGCGCATCATGAGCGGAGGGAGGCAGCGCTCGGAGGAAGGCCAGCAGGCGCCAGCTAACGGCTCGGCGGCGGGCGCCACGCCACCGGCGCAGCCCCACTCGGAGCAGGCCTCGCCCGAGAGCTCGCCCTCCTGCCCGGGGCTTCGTGAGCTGCGCAGGCTGGCTGCCGAGCTGTGCCAGGCCGGACGGCCACCCACCGCCTCCTCGCCGAGGGATCAGGAGGAGAAGCTGTACAAGGCCTTGCCACTCTTCAACAAGGTCAGCTCTGCCCTCCGCCGCGCCGCTTTTTCCTCGGCGAAGCGATGGGCCTCGGATTTTCCTGTGGCTCGCGGCCTCGTGACAGAGTGGACCATTGCGGAGGTTGCCAAAGGGGGAGCTGGCAGGAAAATGCATGTAAATAAGTAATTACGGCCCTCGTTTCTGCTGTAACTTTAGAGTGCCTGTCCGAAGTACTGTACTTGTTGTGGTGTGTGATATATAGATTGTGTTTAGTGCAGTGTTACAAGTGAAAGAAAAAAAAAGAATTAGTTTTGAATGTTCATTTTTCTTAACACATTGGATATTTTATTAGGTTCGAATTTGACATGAATGCATCTACTGACGGATGGTATGTTGTTGATTATGGAATGCTAAAGAAGGTCACAGTGATCTGATGTTACGCTTCTCAAGAACACCTCATACACAAAATGTGGCGGTGGTGAACCATTTCACCCCTTCTGCCAGCGATTTCAAGAATCATTGCGATTCAAAGGTTTGATTGCATAATTTGTTTAATCTTCTTTAACATTGCCATGCTTGGTCATGCCTCCCATGGCTGCAGGGGAGACTTTAACCCATCACTTACAACGTATACGAATCAAAACTTATCTATTTTCACGCATGCGATTTGTGAGCTCTAAGAACCGATATTAATCGATAAGTTGAAGCGTGGTCTCATCCTTACGAGTTGAATACATCCGCAGCATTATATGATTAAATGCTATGAGGAAAGAAAAAAAGTAAGAATAGGCTTTACCCTTTATGGCAATAAAACAGGTGTTAAGATTTCGATTTAAAGCTTTCGTGACTGCAGGGATTCATATTCTTGGTTCTTTCGGTAAAATCACATAGAAGGGAAATAATAAAATAAATAAAATAAAACAATAAAATTCTCACGACGTTTCAATTGTAACACAAGCAATTATCATCAGGTGGGAAAACCACAGCAAGAACATTTTCTTGTGCTGTGGTTTTATTTTTATTATTTTATTATTTCCCTTCTACGTGACTTTACCGAAAGAACCAAGAATATAGGTGTTAAGATGTCCAAACACCAAATAGATAGCCTATTGTAATACATCGAGTCTGCATTAATCACATATACTTGTGGCAAAACATGTAAACAAACATTCTCTGATAATACACACGTTGTCTTTGAAACTGATTGGCCTGCACCAGAGACAGCCTTGATTTGAAGTTTGCGTGACTGCAAGAATCCACGCTCTTTGGTTTTTTCGGTAAAGTCACGTAGGTGAAAACTAAATAAAAATGAAAACAATGAAATTAAATGACGACGTTTCGGAAGCAACACAAGCCTCCATCATGAGGTGTGACTGCTCCAGCAAAATTACTGTAGTGTATAAAATACGTATAAAAGCGTATAAAATTTTATCCGCTTTTGTTTTCATTTTTATTTAGTTTTCGCCTACGTGACTTTACCGAAAAAACCAAGAAGTAGAGACAGCCTTCTTCATGGCCTTCTTTAACCACCGGCGTTAAACCAGAGAACAGACCAAAAGGCAAACAGTTACAAAGGCAATGCAAACATCGAAGCATTAATAGCTAAGGTTGAGCAGTTGTACAGGGTGTTTCAAAAAGATGGACCCAATTTCAAAGCAGTATATTTCACGATGGCAACATATTAAAATTACACGAAAAGTTACAAACGGTTTAATGAGTTATCAAGTTTTACTGACCATTTTATAAATGCTCAATGTGCCCTCCACCTGCTGTACGGACAACATCGAGAAGATAGTTGAATTCGTCCCAAACGCCTCTCAAAGTGTCTTCTTCCACTGAAGTCACCGCTGCCGTGATTCTGTTTTTGAGGTCATCCAGATTAGTCGCTAATGGTGGCACATAAACACGTTCTTTGACGTATCCCCACAAGAAAAAGTCGCAGGGTGTGATGATGTCTGGGGATCTTGGGGGCCAAGAGTGTAGCGCCAAGTCGTGGGGTCCCGTGCGACCCATCCAACGTTGAGGCAGCGCGTCTTGCGAATGACTGAGGCTAGGGGCTGTTTGTGCGCTGGGAGAGGCATCGAGCGGTAACCATTTGAAACTCTATGCCCCGCCCTTTCAAATGGTAAGAGTTTCATTCAAGGGCGGTTCGTGGTTGCAGAGATATAGCGATTTAAAATCGGGTCCATCGTTTTAAAACACCCTGTATATCTATAGGACCTTTGATACTGGCAAAAAGGGTCCCATAGAAATGCCAATGAGGTGGGCCGGAGTAAGGAGAGAGGCGACAGGCTGTGAGCGTTTCTGATTTTTCCTCGCAGGTGTTTGAAGGGGTGCCCCCCCACCAGGTGTGCGAGCGATTCCCCAGCCTCCTGCAGTTCACCTCCCAGGTGTCCAGGCTCGCTGTGAGCGAAATCAGGCGTCGCGCGGCCAACAAGTCCACAGGTATCAAATATTTTCTCCCTCGGGTGATAATTATAATTCCAAGAAGCTAACTATCCGAACTGAGATATTTTTGTATTTTACCAGGTAAGGCCCACTGAGCTATCCACCTGGCCACAAATGATAGCTCAACGAAGTGGCTTATCATCAAGTGGACATTTCTAGCAGCCAAATACTCTAAACGCGTGTTGATTCTAAATGTGGAGGGAAAAACCGGAGGACCTGGAGAAAAATCTACGTGACCACCACGGGGAGAGAAACACGCAACATCCAAATATACAGCGGGGCGTGAAGATCAGGATTGAACCCACGACCTCTTGAAAACATTTTAAGGCTTTTTCAATGAGTATCTTTCACCCATTTTCGCACCATGCTCGACTAGCTATTAATGGTACCACCTTCAATCGCCCACCACACCACATGCTCTTCTCGTAAGCCATCCTTTATTTTGATTATTTCATACAAAATGAGCCATGTTTTCAGGCCTGTCTCGAAACCAGACGATGAAGAGCATGACCAACGTTGTAATGGACAGTGGTTTTTTAACACTAATGGAGATAATTTTTCAAAAGCTCTGTTACTAGCACCAACCAGATTGGTTGGTGATACACCAAGAGATGGGAGTTAACAGATTATTGTGTAAGATACTTACACTGCACAGCATCAGGGGGATGCTACACAAATGTCTTTAAATATCAAAATAGGGTGTGTGTATATGCTTTGGGTCTTTCGGTAAAGTCACGTATATAGGTTGAAAGAAAATAACAAAAAACTACGACGTTTAGTTTCCCCCCCCCTCTTCCTGATGATGATCGCTTGTGTTGTGATCAAAACGTCATAGTTTTTTGTTATTTTCTATCAACCTACCCACGTGACTTTACCGAAAGACTCAAAGAATATGAATTCCTGCAGTCAGGAAAGCTTTAAGTCAAGATTTAAGCAGGCTAGTCAGTCTAGCAACCAGGTTTATAAAATGAATTTGGGGCAAATGTGTAGTGACTGAATCGGAGACACTAAGAGCTGGAGGCACTGTTTATTAACACGCAGCAACGGGTTAACACTTCCAAATAATCCGTCTACATTCGACTAGACTGCCTGACTGGTGACGCCGAGATGGTGAAGACGTAGACGAAGGTGAAGACTACAGCAGCATGATTGGGGATCCCACTCCACACGACAGCCCCGAGGTCCCCTCTCTGGGCTTCTCTTATACTGTCAGCGTGGCCTGGCTCTGCCCCCAGCTCCGCTTCCCAGCCACACCCCCTTTCTAGAACCTACCGGCAGGTTCCCGGTGTGTCCCTTCCGTGACCTTTCCCCTAGATCCCCCTCTTGGTGTATCACCTGGCCTGCTGTAAGCTGAAGATCCCCTACCCCGCCAGCAGCCAGCGCTATGCTGCTACATAGCTAATTCTATGTCACTACAAATGTATGGGAAGTTGCATCAGCTAGATCAGCTGTTTGGTTACATTTTCCTGGTGTCTCGGAGCCTCTTGGCGTCATGCCTGTGTTACGTCACTGCTGGATGAGTATCTTGGCGCGCTGGCGGGTCATAGGGGTTGTTTGACCATACTTCACTAAGACATTGAAATCATTCTTTGGGATTGCTATAGATTTCAAGTTTGTCTATCTTCATGCATAATTACTGAAATCTATCTATATATTAAAAATTTTTTCAAAGGATGATATTGATACAGGATTAACTTCTTTTTAAGCAATGCGAAGGCAATTTTTGAATATATTTTTTGTCAGTCTGCTTTAAAATATTTCAAGAACAAAAATATACTCTAACGTCACCTTAATTTTGGGAAGGATTATCATAATGCGCACGCACAGACCTCATGTGCTGTGTCCCAGTGCGTGGTGTGTGCACGCTGGTCGTGACGAATGAGTTAAATTTTTTTCTGTTTTTTTTTAAATGTCATGCTAAGAGACGCGTATCTGGAGAAATAGCTTTTGCGTGTTGTTTTGGCCACAGCTGCCGGAGCTTTCGAACAGCTGCTCCAAGGTTTAATTAAGTCCTCATCATAAATCCGCGTGCATTGGTGGTACTTGTTAACATCCTTCAGTTCGCCCCAGCTTATTTCTCGAGGTGCTGCTGTCTTTTAGATTTGAAGCTTTCGTGACTGCAAGGATTCATACTCTTAGATTTTTTCGGTAAAGTCACGTAGGAAAATAATAATAAAAATGAAAATAACTTAATTTATCTTCTTGGTTCACGTAGAAGGGAAATAATAAAATAATAAAACATAAAACATAATAAAATAATTCTCACGACGTTTCGGCCACAACGCAAGCAGCCGTCCTCAGGTGAAGAACAGGTTTGTCGGGAAGACAGCGTCTGACTTTACCGAAAGAACCAAGAAGATGAATCCCTGCAGTCACGAAAGCTTTAAATCGAAATTTAACTTAATTTAATGTAGTTATTTTCATTTATTATTATTTTATTAAATAACTAAATTCAATATAATTTAGTTATTTTCATTTTTTATTAAATTTAATTTAGTTATTTTAATTTATTTTAATTTTTTTTTACCTACGTGACTTTACCGAAAAAAACCTAAGACTGCAAGGAATCATACTCTTAGATTTTTTCGGTAAAGTCACGTAAGCAAAAATAATAATAAAATAAAATAATAAATGAAAATAATTAAACTAAATTTAGTTCTTTTCATTTATTATTCTTTTCATTAAATAACTAAATTAAATCTAATTTAGTTATTTTCATTTATTATTAAATTAAATTGAGTTATTTTAATTTTTTTTTATTTTTTTTATTTTTTACCTACGTGACTTTACCGAAAAAACCTAACAGTATGCTGCTGTCTTTTGTTTTTTTCTCCAAGGGAAATTCACTGTGCCTGGCGTATGTGATTAAATGTGCGCATATCTTGTGTTACTGTCCAAGTAAAGAGCACATTGGTCAGTACTGTACAACAATTTACCCGTCATTGTCTCTCAGAGTTGATTGTCATCGGACTCTAAATCAGAGGACTCTATATGTATCTATTCTCACGCAGTGGGTTTATTTACTTAGTTGAGTAATAAACCTCCCAAACCAATAACTTGCAGTTTGGTTACATGTTGAATAATTTAAGTTATCTATGGTGACAGGATATTTTCAAGATTTTTCATGGCTTTCGGAAATATGCTGCAGAGAAATGCACAAATGTATTATTTAGAAAGTCTTGAGATTTTCACGGACAGATATCGCCGATGGATTTTGTTGCCCCTTTGAAATGCTAATCTCACTTGACCACTGCACAGAACCTCATTAAGATTTATAAGCACATTGCCATGGTAACTCTTTTGCAAAATCAGGCCTAATTGGGGAATTTAAAACAAGACGGATTGTGTAAATCTCTGTGGCGACCGTAGCAGCTTCTGCTCTCTGCAGTGCTCAAAGTAAAATTCCACGCACATTTACAGGTCCGTGAATGTGGACCGAAAGAAATGTTCATGCCACGTGGTCTTCACGAAAAAAAGTTGCACGCAACTTGTCCTGATACGTTTGGCCTTTTCTTTGCCCTTGGGGGCGAGTACATGGCACATACCAGAGGACCACTTAGATGCCCTGCTTGGGTTTGTGCCACCTTTGTGGCTGCCAGCCAGCTGAATCACAAAACACGTCGCAGAGCGGAGCGCATACCCCGACTGTCCAAAGTGTGCTTCGGGTTTGTGATTACACACAGTATGGGAATGACATTTCAAGGATCAACAACGATGTCACAGCAGTTTCGAAAGTGCATTGCTCATACTCAAGCGTGTACTTGAGACTGTTTTTACTTTCTTGCCTCTTCAAAACAATAACTTAGACTCACGGGTTTGTGCCTTTTGGAAGGTGGCTTTCAATTATAGCCAGTTGAATTTGTCCATAGGAAGAAAAAAAATCATATAATGATTTTGTGTTAAAAAAGTGACTTTTTCATTATCCATAATAGAGGTTTTTGGGTTAGAGCGTGTAAATATAAATGTGTCGTTAAACCCACCACCACCTGACACAGCCAACTAGTAAGGGTTGTCACGTGAAAAAAACACCGGTGTGCTGTACTAGTAAAGAATTGACATGTTTTATTTACGTGTCAAACCTTACTAATTGACTGCGTCGGGCGATGGCGGGTTTAACGACACATTTATATTTATACTATCTAACCCAGAAACCTCTTGTGGATAATATTGGTCGCGAAAGCCTACGTGTTAAACTGACTTTTCAAATTATTGACCGCACGCATCTATAACCTACAGCAGCAGCAGCCCTTGAAAGGATGTCCACATAGTAACAGTTTGTAGTAGGCTGGACCACATCTTGTCGTGGGGTGCGTTTGTCTTTCAAAGGTTCTCGATACTGCAGACCTCCCCTTGAGCTCCCCCCCCCCATCTCAGAGCTGATGGTTTCACCCGCGCTTGGCCTTGCAGAGGCAGCTAGCCGTGCCATTGTGGAGTTCCTGGAAGATACGATTGGAGAGGATGACAACCCAGGCTGGAGGCTTCTCACAACCATCAACCTCTTGTCTGGAACAGGGCAGGTAGAATGAGCTCGCACATTCCGCTTGTGCCGGCACCTCACAGCAACCTAACTTGTTTTAGTTGATGCTCAGATGCGATTTTTTTAATGTGTCGGTTTAAAAGTATCAAAAATGTTTTGGTGTTGGCAAAATTATTGGGTGTTGGGAAATCATATCTAGTGAAGGCTTTGAACTCGTCATGGTTGGCAGGTGTGTAGTGATGTACCCCCCTTTGCCGTTGATGTGAAGAATTACACACCTTGTGGCTGCTAAGATCAACACTAGATTTTTTTCTCTAAAGCAGACGAGTTTCCTGCACGGAAAAATATATATAAATTTAAACTCCTCATTTGCGCCCGTGTATTTATGATACATGTACTGGAAACATACTGTACGTGCATTTCTGTGACGTTTTGCATAAAATTAAGGCTCTATTTGGCAAAGCACCGTGGCACTATTGTATTATTAAACAGAGCGTGGGTGGATGGTTGCATTCACTCTGTTGCTCATATAAACTGGCACAGTTGCTACGATGGAGGGTCAGGCAGGCTAATGGATGCAACCCAACTGTAATGGAAAATAAAATGTGAAAAGCTGCACCATTTTATTTCTCGCGCAAGAGGCTGGATGCCCATTTTATGGAGAAAGGGCCTTTTTGTCAGACTTGTCAAGTCTAAAAAATAACCAACAACAAAATGTATAAAAGCACAACGTTGCACAAAAAAATAGGTCTTCTCAAGCAGTATGGGAATCGGGCCCATGGAGGTCACGTAACTGATCGTCGAACGAATGCGGCTTTCGCAGAAAACGGTGGACTGCATGACAACGATGTCGCTGCCTTCCACCCTCGTCAAGTGTCTGTACCTCTTCTTCGACCTCCCGCCCGCGAGCCGTTGGGAGGGCGACCCGCGGCCCGACCCTGTCGCCCTGGAGAAGCGGGTCAACCTCCAGACGCTTTTCGTGCAGGTGCTTGGGGGCGTGGGGAGGGCTTGCTCGAAGTTCCTGGTGAGAGCGGTGTTAATGCCACCCGCAGGTGCCTAGCAGCACAGGGATGGCTTGCTCGAAGTTCCTGGTGAGAGCGGTGTTAAAGCCACCCGTAGGACCCTGGCAGCACAGGGAGGGCTTGCTCGAAGTTCCTGGTGAGAGCAGTGTTAAAGAAACCCGCAGGTGCCTTGCTTAAGTGATTCCAGTGCGATGCGATGTCTGGGTGTAAGTGTCAATGAAAAAGCAATAGGAATATTGTCAGAGTACGGCAATTAAAGGCTGCGTCTGAAACTGGGAGTTTTGTGTGAGAATTGTTATTTTCCCCCTATGGTTTTCACTCATCGCAATCATTGTCACTTTCAAAAATACCATAGCCACATTGATGCTTTGATGTGGCAATTCAATGACAGCATTGCTGCAGATAACAATTGAGATGGACAATGTACGTAATTTTACTCTGAAAGAAAGCTTATTTTCTGGACAATGAGATTTTGTGGGTGATCAGGTTTTTTTCCAGGTTAACCCTTAATTTCACATTTCAAACATAATACGAAACATTTAAAATCTCATTCAAACCAAAATAAAACAAAAATTGTGATCACCTCCTCTAAAAGTATACGATATTTCAGAGTAAATTTTTGTCTTTCTTTACAAATTTTTTTTTTTAGGATTGTGTCGTTTTAACACTGAAACGTTTACACCATATTATCCCCTGATTTTGTTTCATGATACTTACTCAAAGGTCTTTTGTAAAATGTTACATATCGTCTCGATCTGCTCTCACTTGTTAAGATAACATGACGCGCGAGTGTGCGAGAGCTGCCTGCCCCCGATCGCGCTGACGATGACGGGTTCCGTGCGCGGCAGATCCTGGTCCGGCTGTGCCGCTACCCGTCCCCAGCGGAGGAGCTGGTGCAGAAGGACGATCTGGCGCTGCTGTTCGGTGCCGCCACGTCCTGGTGCCCCCCGCATAACCTGGCGTGGCGGAGGAGTGCCGGTGACGTCCTGCGGGCCGTGTCGCGCCACGGCCTCACCAACAACGTAATCCGATACCTCCACGGTGAGCGCCTCCGGCTGGGCCTTTTCCCGGTCTTGCATCCTTGCTTGCTGCACCTGTCCTGGTTTTTGCCAAGATTGTCCTGTTTTTGAGGTTGAGGTCATTGCCCTGGGAAATGTTTAAGTCTTCCCAGGATTATTATTGGCATTTTTTTTTCAGTTGGGTAGTAATACACCACTCAAGACAATGCATTAACATATATATGTCCTGTCTTCCGGAAATTGTGAGATGTTCTTTCTTTGATATAAATGTTCTTCCTTTGATATAAAGAAAGAACATCTGAATAAAAACTAAATAACTTTTGTATATATATATTTATCTGGCATGTGTCCCAAGCTAAACGACAATAGATTGAAGCTCCGTTAATAATAAGACTAAAGTTACACCCGTGGGCTCCATTGCAGAAACCCATTTGACCTCACAGCGACATCACTCAAATAAAAATGTTATGCAAAGCCTTGCGACGAGCGTGCTCATCGAGCCGCGAGGAACGCCAACCAAGCGGCCGATGCACAACGCGCCTCCTATGAGCACGGTCGGCTACGTACGGCGCGAAAGACGTTCAACGTACGTACACAGTGACGTGTGGCCGCGTGCGTCCCGTGTGCTTTGCGCGTCGCGCGCGGCGAGCAGAGAAGCAGTGCGTGGCACGCTGCGTGCACACGGCGCTCAAGACGCCCGACCTGTCGGCGGCCGAAGCGGGCGAGATGCTCGTGTGGCTCGTGTGCTTCCTGCGCGACTCCAGCGAGGCCTCGCCCATCCTCATGGACGACTTTGCCGACTGCCACGGATACCAGGGCCTCACCGACTTCCTCCTCAGGTGCCCCCTCCCCCCCCCCCCTCCGTTTTATGCTTCCATCGAGGAAGCAAAATCACCGGTTCGCATGGACGATGTAACGTAGCGTTGGCCACACCACCCCCTCATGTTCAATTCCGGCCTGCCTGAAGTGCTCACTAACAGCGCTTTCACTTTGAGTCTATGCAGTCTACGTAGGGCACATTCGTTTCTTTTACGTTCTTTTCGCGAGCGTTCGCGGGCGTGTTTGTGTCGGTTGACTTGAACAGCTGCTCGCTAACGGCACTTGTCCCGGCAGCCAATTAGAGGCTGTGCGCGGGATCGTTGTCTTTACGTGCGCGAGAGCCTTTCCTTCGGGCTGCCCGGTTGTTTGGCCGCCAGGCTGGAGGACTGCGAGGGGGAGGAATGCAGCGACACGCTGCGCGACCTCATCATGCTCGTGGCGTCGCTCACCACGTGCGGGGCTACCGAACTTCGCGCGACGACCGGAGGCAGCGCCAGGGCCTTCGTCCTGCCCGGCTTCATCCTGCCCCAGCCGTCTGGGAGGGGTAAGGTAACGCCCAGTGCCACCATTTCCCTCCTTGCCCTCCCCTGCCGTCACTCTGTGCCGTTTCGCCGCTGTCCGTTCCACCCATTTAAAAGTTGTCCCTTTATTCACCGCTGTGTCATTACCACACGTCACTCTGCCCGCTTAATAGCGGATTAATGATGATGGCCGGGACGATTAAGGCACGGGAATCGGTTCTGTCACAGAATAATGCTGTTGATGTGATGTTAATGGTGTTGTTGTTCCTGGAAAATGGTTTCAGTATAATGAAATAATATTGTGTAATTTATTTCCTGATTCACATTTTAATGAGGCAATTTATTTTAATTGGTAAACTAGGGAGACCGTGACCTTAACTGTCCAGCATGGGACTGTGGCTGCTTAATTCACACCTGTGCAAAATTCATCCAGAATTAAGTGCGGCTACGGGGTGGACTGGTGGCGCAGTGGTTAGTTCACTGCACTACAAACTTGCCATCTGAGTTCGATTCCTAGCCATGGCTACGTGGAACCGGTCCTCGGATGCCCATTTCACCAATCCACTCTGACCAAAAGGATGAGGGATGTTCAAACAACCCTCATGCCTGAATGGCATTGGAATACATTGATACAGCAGTGGATTGACAAAGTCCTGTACTGTAATACTTTATAGTTTTGATTATAAAATGCATTGCCGTTCGCATGAGAGATTTTTTTGTACCCCTCCAAGCGCCCATCAGTTTCCCCTCGCCGTGTCAACGCCGTCTCCTTTTCGCGCAGGCCTCAGCGTGCGCAACGTGCAGGCCTTCTCCGTGCTGCAGTCGGCCTTCGTGCGCTCTCACGGCGAGCAGCTGGCGCGCGCCACCCTGGACGCCATGGCCAGTGTCTACATGTCCGACCGCGCCAACTACTTCATACTGGCGTCGCAGGGCCCCGGGGGCGGCAACAATGGCGGCAACAATGGCGGCAACAACGGCGGCGTCAACGGCGGCGTCAACGGCGGCACGGGGGGCAAAGGTCACGAGGCTTCTGCCGCCCTGCACGGGAAACCGGCGTCGGCGCAGACGCGCTACTTCGAGATTCTCGACTACGTCGTGTTCCAGCTGCGGCACGCGCCGCGCGCCGAGTTGGCCGGCGTGGCCGCGTCGCTGCGCGCCAACGCCGGGGGGCCCTCGCCGGGACCGCTCGGTGCGGCGGCGGCGGCCGCGTTGCTGCGGTTCGCGCGCCACGCCCCGCCCATCTTCCGCGAGGTCTACCGAGAGGCGGGCCTGCTGGAGGCACTCGTCGGGGGCCTGCACCACTACGCCGCCTTCCTCAAGAATGCGGAGGAGCGCGAGGCAGCCGGAGGAGACCGTGAGCTTCCCCCCCACGCCCCGCCTAGTTTGCGAGCCGTGCAGCCCTCCTGTGCAAATATTGAATCTCCCTGTTCTCCCTTTTTCAATTCTACTCGTTACTGAGTACTTTCCCGCACGTTCAATTGTCACGGTTGGCTACGTACGGTGCAAAAGAAGTCCAACGTACATGCATACTTGTCACATCGATGATGAAGCAGCTCCACTGGACGCGCATTACAGCTTTGCTATAACATCGGTATAAAGTCCTCCCAGTTAAATTACACTGCTCTCTGTCCACCTTAATCTAGATTTGTTACTTTTCCTCTTGACCATATATCACCAGCGTTCTACCAGGTTATGCATGTCACACCTGGCTATGACCAAGATACTTTAGTTTTTGTCTTTCTCTTATGGTGTACAGTCTGACTTTATCACTTCCGTTGGTTCTGCTTGCTGGGCCACGGAATGCGTCACGGTCTTGACTTGTTTGCCAGGCACTGCATCTCTGTTGTTGTAATGACGAGTTTGTGAATGAGGTTAGCGCATGCTTCATGTGAATACTCAATTTGTGTGAAGTGTAATGTGTGAAATATTTTGACACTTTTTTTGTCTGTTTTTTGTTAAGTAATGTGAATTACTTAATTTGTGTACAATGTGCATTTGAAGTAAATCAGGTGTCTTAGAAATCAAATATAACTTTATTTTCTCTATCTGTTAACGTACCGGTACGTCAATGATTTGTTTTAATGTTCAGAGTCTGTGGGTGTTCATGGACAACTGAGGGAGCGGTAACGTTTGCCGCCCCCTCAGGCATTGTAGATGGATCAATCAAAGAGTGGAGTGAGTACGCATGCTTGGTGCTCGAAACCCTGACCATCATCTTACAAGGATCCAACACCAACTCAGGTACCCGAGCGTGTTCCAGCAGCAGCAGTACCAAACCGCGCTCACAATAACATTGCCATTGGCACTTTGTAATAAAATATAATGTCAAAAATAAATAAATGACACAATGTGTTGGATGTGAAGGCGTTCCCCATTCCATATCAGTCATGGAGGTTGTTTGACCAAACTTCAACATGCTGGACAGTGTCAGTTGGTAAAGGGGAGAAGAGGCTTAAGGTCGCTTTAGACATCACTAATGTTAGCTTGTGGCCTGGTATCTAATTCAGGTCAGCCGGGTCAATAGCGAAGTGCGCTAACCGCTGCACCACCACTCTTTTCCCGTGTGTCGGGTAACTTCCCCCAAACAATGACCTCTTTATCCCCACCAATTGGAATCAAGATCATCCGAATCAAGATGATGCACTTCTGCGGCCGTCTGGAATGCTCTTCCTTCCGATATTAGGAAAGCCACTGGAGCTCTTCACTTTTAAATCGAGATTGAAAACTCCTTTGTTTAGAACTGCTTTTTTGCGTCTAGTTTGTTGTCCTTCCCCCGCACCTCCGATTAGCACGGTCGTCTACGTACGACGCGACGAGAGCAGTTCATCCTACGTACGTGAGAACACGCCGCGTACCAGGCGCGCACGGAGGGAAGAGCGTTCACACCCCGTGCTGATCGCCGCCGCGGTATGTTGTCGCCCTGCCCTGCGCCAGACGTGTTCCGGGAGTGCGGCGGGGCGCGCAGCGTGCACGCGGTGCTGCGGCACCCCGCGGCGCGCACCCGGGCCCTCGCCCTGGAGCAGCAGCTGCTGCTGTCGGCACGCGGCGAGGAGGAGATGATCTCCATGCTCAGCCTGGCCAACTCGCTCGCCACCGCCTCGCAGCTGCGCCTCCGTGCCGACATCCTCGCCGTGAGTCCGCGGCCCGGGGCGGGCGAGCCGTCCGGGAGGAGGTGGAGGGAAATGAGAGGAATAACGGGCGGTTGTTTACGCCTTTCCAACTAACTGTGAAACGTTTACGCGTTAGCTGCTGCCCGTGTGTCCGTTCGTCCACCCATAACAGGGTGGGGGCTGAGTGGAGGCACTATAACGCTCATAACGATGATTCAGTCAGAACTGATCTCGGGCGTAGTTGTACCGCTGTTAATGGACTCGCATTGAAATCCACAAAATTTTGAGACGCACATCAGAGAAAAAAGGACAGTTACAAATTCATGAACGTGTCTTGCCCTGAACAGCACCCAATCAGCTTCAATCTTGCCAATTAAAGACTTCCCGGGGACAAACACGTGTTGAAAAGCGTTACGGAATCCATATGTACTTGTTATTTTTGCCAACTTGTTATATCGTCTAAATGCAACCGCACGTTCAAAACACTGTGCGGACGCTGTGGGGGGGTCCCTGCCCCGCTGACGTCATTGAAGCAACAGGCCCTGGGAGAGTCCCCACTCCACCGGTCCACAGCCGCACCTCGCTCCTACTCCTCTGACATTAACACAGGGCTGTGTAACAGGTCCACGGGTGTGTCATAGGACGCGCGACGCTTTAGATTCGCCGTGATTTAGGCTTTGAAGCCGCCGTTGCCGCTTGATGGAGGCTGCCTCCTTCCCTCGCTCGCTCGCTCGTTCGCTCTCTTTCGCTGATCAAGCTCACCGGGGGGTAGCGTTGCTGCGGTTGTTTCCGTTTTGGGTCTGTGTTGTTCTCTCCAACATACAGGGTGTCCACAACGTCCCATTGCCCCCCCCCTCCGTGACATTTCGCAGCGCCATCACATTCACAGCATTTCACTTTGGGCTCTTAATTATGCAGAGGTCACCGTCGTTCTCACGACATAGGAATATCTTCTTGGTTCTTTACCGAAAGAACCAAGAAGATGAATCCCTGCAGTCACGAAAGCTTTACATCGACATAGGAGTCATCTACGCTACATTCTGTTGTTCCATCTTGCTCTCAGGCGCTCCTGGGCGTCCTGCGCGAGAGCCACCGGTCGCGCCGCGCCTTCCGCCGCGTCGGGGGCTTCGTCTACCTCCTCTCCATGCTCGTGTCCATGGAGTCGTCCCTGTCGGCGGGCCAGTGCGGCAGGGAAACCCCGGAGCGGACCGCCGAGGTGGTGGAGCTGACCCGCACGACGCTGCACGCGCTCACCGCGGCGATGCGCTGCGAGCCGGCCAACGCGCACTACTTCCTCACCGAGATCGGCTACGAGAAGCTGGCCGACGCCTTGCGCTTCCTCGGCTGCTTCGCCCAGACCCGCGACTTGAACCCTGCGCTGGTGCCCGCGTGCACCCCGGAGCAGGTCTCCTTCTTTGCCGAGCTGATGGAGGCCGACTCGGAAGACGGCGTCGTCGGGGACTCGTGCCCTCCGACCCTCGTGCACTGCGGCCGCGTCTTCAGCCACCTCTACAAGATGGCCACCGATTCGTTCGACCGGTGAGGCGTTCGTGGAGCGCAGCTCCGTTAAGAATTTTAATCCTGCGCGTGAGGGTCGTGATAAAGGTTGTTTTTTTTCATGGGCTGGATCGCGTAAATGTCACTGTGTCGTTTACCCACCACCACCACCACCACCACCCGACACAGCCAGTTAGTAAGGTTTGTCAGGCAAACAAAACGTGCCAAATAGTAACGACTGGACAGTAAATCCAAAACATTTACAGTTTGAGTAGAATGGTGCCTGGGATTGTGTAAGTTCATTAGAGCAGGTTTGGGGCACTACAGCAAATCTATTTAACAAGTTAGACGTTTCGACTACAGAAATTGCGGTCCTCATCGGAATGAACTTTCCCCGCTTTCGCAATGGCATTAAGTACACAACTCAATCTACACTCTGACCCATGGAACCCACTGCATTCGTAGATGCCTGTCTACAGATATGGGTGTGGATTCATATCTATTTTTGTTATATTCAGGTGGGTGGGTGGGGGGGGGGTGGGCACGGGTGAGACGGTGGGGGTGGAGTGATTGAGGGGAGATAGCGATGGATGGCTTTGTGTGTCCGCGGGGACCCCATCGCGGTGTTCGGGTAATTTCAGGCCTGGGGTCGATACGATCCATATTCTTAGGTTTTTCCGGTAAAGTCACGTAGGTAAAACATCAAAATTAATGAAAATAAAATAAAAACAAAAAATCACGACGTTTCGGAGGCAACACAAGTCTCCGTCATCAGGTGGGACCGTCACAGCCAGATTTTATTTTATTTTCATTAATTTTGATGTTTTACCTACGTGACTTTACCGAAAAAACCTAAGAATATGATTCCTTGCAGTCACGAAAGCTTCAAATCTAGAACGATACGATCCACTTGCTGTTGTTGAAACGTCTCATTTGACGTAGAAAGACCGCAGTGTCCAAACCCGTCGTGAATGTTAATTCGTCGTGAAGAAACGTTTAGCAGGGGAGCCGCGTCAATATTATTGGGAGGCCCTGTTCTAAACGCTCATGGAAAATATGTGATCGTGGTGGCAAGGGTTTTCTACCGTGATGTTGGTATGTAATGGCCTACTCTGTTAACAAAGAAACAAATGTGATGCGAGACCTATTGTCCCTTTAGAGGCTGGTGCGCACACTGATGATATACCGTGCAATTTAGTTCATGAATCAGTAATCAATCACATGCAATTTGTTTTTGGTATGTTAAATATTAGCAAGTGCTAATTAATAAATATCAAGCCAGTGGTTATTAATATTCATTTATATGAAGCAATTTGGCTGAAGTGGTAGCACAATAATCAGCGCTGTAATCAGCGCTGTAATTAGCGCTGTTATTAGCGCTGTAATTAGCACTGTAATGAGCACATCCTGCTTTGAAGCAGGCTGCCGAAGTTTGATTCCCAGCCACGGCCAATATCAGTAGCATGTAACTCTTGAACAGGTCCCGGGTAACCTACCTACAACCGGCACCGATCAGTGGGGTGAAATGTGGTCAAAAAAACTCCCAAGACTGCCTTGATTGTGGGGAGAGACCTTAATCTAACGTGTAGATTGCCAGAGCGTCGTAGATTTTTTAAGTCCCCCACCTGCATGCACAAGCTGTAGAAGTTTGAAAACAGGATAATTTTGCGCTTTTGAAGTCTTAAGCCAGATATTATATTTGGTTGACTGCTGGCGTTAAAGATCCTGGCAGCTTTGCATGGGATAAAAATGTCCCAAATAATATTGCGTCTTTACTCAAAACAAGCCCTATATTTAAGTTATACAAAGGGTCAACAATCCCCATGTAACGCATGAGTACTGTGTGGGCCAAATGTTGTTAGTGGGCACTCAGATACACAAATTCACGTGATTATTAAGTAAATGGCAATTGATAATAGTTGTTTTACCCTTCTATCTGGCAACAAAACCGATACCTTTTTTTACAAGGAGTCATGTTTGCATAGACCACAATACCTGCAGTCATAATGCAAACAAAAAACATAACTCTGATAATGGATGCACTGTCCTTGAAGTTGATTGGTCCACACCCGAGACAGCTTTACTTAGACTAGGCTCTAAGGAAAGCTGTCTCTATCAGAGTTATGTTTTTTTTTGCATTATGACTGCAGGTATTGTGGTCTATGCAAACATGACTCCTTGTAAAAAAGGTGTCAGTTTTGTTGCCAGATAGAAGGGTAAAACAACTATTATCATATATTTTTACTGGCAAATGAGGTTCCAATGGTGTAAATGGCAATTGTCATCGGCATGCGGAGAATTGAAATTCTTTATCTTCTGTACGCGTGGAATTCATCACATTCCCTTTCACGCCTCTCCAGTTTGGCCGTTGTTGCCGCGTCTCCGGGTCCTAACAGCCTTTTGCTTGCTCTGGGTCTGTCGCTTCATCGCGGGCTGTGATGGCCACTTTCTCCTGTCTCTGTGCTAGCATGTCTGTTCTGGAAGCATGGGCTGACGGGGAGGGCACTGTTCTTCCTTCTCCCTGGGCCTCCCCATCCCCTCCCAGAACCAGGTACTACAGGAATACAGGGATTATGGCCTCTTGAGCCGATGTCCTGTATATATAAAAAAAACAACTAACCGCTTTTTTGTTGCTGTTGTTTTCAAACTCTCTTTCGCTGATCAAGCTTACCGGGAGGAAGCGTTGCTACGGTTGTTTCCGTTTTGGGGTCTCTGTTGTTCTCTGCAACGTTCAGGGTGTTCACGACGTGCCGTTGCCCCCCCCCCATCACATTTCGCAGCGCCATCACATTCACAGCATTTCACTTTGGGCTCTTATTTGTCCAGAGGTCACCATCGTTCTCACGTCAAAGAATAATCTCCGCTACATTCTGTTTAAAATTTTAGTTTTCTCCGCCGTTATGTTATCTATATTGTACATCGCATACACGGTCCTTTGTCAACCTAATGCTTGATGAGGACCTTCCCATGCCTTGTGGGTCGTGGCGGTAATATGACCATCCCTCACCGTGCTGGTCAGTTGAGTGTGGGGGGGTTAGTGAAGGTGGAGAGCATAGACATGGAATAATAGTACAGTACAACAATAGGTTTTCCTGCACTGCTCTCTGTTGCTGCCATTGTAACAAATGCAACATAGTTTTAAGCATACATACAGACTCTGGTAACATCGGGGCTACAGGGCATCGTGGATGTTATAAAGCCATAGTTTGTCAATTCATTTCTTAAAACCGAGGTTTCTTTGACATTTCCCGCAACACCACGCGCACATGTCTGGCATTCCCTGAGGGAGTTGATTTATCAGCCAGTGCTGGAGATCACCAAGTGTTCACCGTGCGCGGGAGCAGGTTGATATATTATAGTGGGGACAGCAAATGAAATTGGTGGGGGGTGAATGGAAGCTGAGGAATTAAGAGGATGGAGTAAACTAAGGTCACCAGGTTCATAGCACAGTGCAATAATCACTGTGTCACCACTATATGGTTTGGTAAATGTTATTAGTGCGAGAGAACTCCACCTTGACCTTTTATTCAGTTTGTTGAAATTGAAAGCCCTTAGTTGAGGCATCTTAAGAGGTTCCTTTCGCTGTGGGAATGCACGACCACATATGTGGAACTCCTCCCAGCTCACTGTACCCACTGACTTCCCTAACCCTTATTAAGTCAAATCCTGGACCTTTTCTCTGAGCTGTTATAACAGTTATAAAATCCCACAGCTCATGTCTTAAAGGCAACGATCGATACAAATGACACCATATAAAACGAGAGAGAAACAACTCAGAAAAAATACAAATTGGATGATAAAAATATGACAATAAATTAAACAAATCTTCAAACGATGTCCCCCCCCTGAATTGTAACGCACCATTAAGCACTGGGGCAGAGTGGTGATTCACTGCTTTCCTAGTCTTTCTCTTCATATCAGATTCACTTTGAGCTATTTTATTAACTTTATGCATTTTCACATTCCTTTGTTTCAAATCCATTTACACAATCGGTTTACTTGTGTACCCTGCCTGCTCTTCCCATACAGCGTCTTGATAAATGCTCGCTGTGAATCCACGTCTTGTTGCACTGTATTCCTTTAGCCCTTACGGTCGTCCAGGTGTGTGTAATATCAGCAGTTTCTGCAACCACGGTAAATCTCAGTGAAATTTCACATACCTCGATTGTCGGTGACGTGCTTGGTCCCAGCTGGAGCCCCCTGTCTGTGAGCTTTCACGGAGGGCTCTCTTAAGCAATTTCATCAGTTTATTTTTAGCAATTTATTAACGAGTGCCTTTCGAAAAATGTTAAACGTTTTGGCATCCCGAACAGGTTTCTCCTGTTTGTTCGTGACCTAAAAATAATCATCAAGGGGGCAAAGTCCCTTACTTTCATTTGTTTTTTTTCATTGTATTCATAATATGGCCATTATCACCTGCTGCTAACGGACACCCATATATGTTCAAGAGAATACTGAAGTTAATAATAATGCTCTTTTTTTTATCATGAAAGCCTCAATTAGTTTTAAGACTTTCTCAGGAGGGTCAATTTTTTTGCGTTTGGCTTGTGAGAGGAAACCAGAGTACTTGGAGAAAACTCATATCCAGGGAGTAACACTCAAAGCTCTGTACAGATAGATGCAATAATCCAGTTCAGTACTGCTATCTCCTAACCACCTCACAGACCAAGCCTTCACTACCCAGGCAGTATCCCATCCAATTACTAACCAGGCTCAACTTCCGGGATCTGTAACGCTCAAACACCTTAAAGTGTGAATTGATTGTAGGCCATGCTGCATGAGCACTGCATTGGGTTTACCATCATCAATGAATAATTTCAGCAGAAATATCAATGCTTTACTTCAATAATGAATTATTGGCTCTCAACGGCTTTGTTTAATTCACAGGCGGGCACTCTACGGGATGCCCTGTAGGCCAATGTCCAACGATTGGCAGGCCACAGGCTTCTTTCAGGCGAGCCCTGACCCTGCCTTTCTGGTGCACCCTGGCGCCGTCCTGGCTGCAGTTGACCTCCTCCCCTCCGTTGTCTCGGCAACTGACCCACAGGTAACTCCGTAGTCTGCACGTCGAAATTCCAAGCGCAAGTTTCTAAACTTGTTTTTCGAGGTTTGTCTGCAATTTTATATAGATATAGAGTCATGCTGTAATGCCCCTGCAGCAAATGCTCTACATGACTGTGCTGTGTAGGTGTGTGATTTTGTGATAATTTGGCAATTACATTGACTCAACTTGAAAATAATTCATAAACACACTTTCACAGTGCATGGAGGAGTCAGCAGCAATCCATGCTTCTTAGAGTTGTATGAGACAGTTACTAATTTTAGAATCAGTATTTTTTTCGCAAAAACATTTTTCCTACTTTTTTTCCTCCATATTTTATTCAAATTCATTTGTGGTTTATTTTTCAGTCGATTTTTTTCCCCCTGAAGCATATTAACTTTTACTAACACCTAACTTTGCAGGTTACCTTTTCTCTGGAAAGGACATGTCATGGGTAATTTTAAACAACGTGGCAATCCAATACATTAAATGAGTACTTCATCGCCATTGGTTCTAGGTTTTGTTATTTTCCTCCGTTCCCTTCCCGTGTCACCCACTATGCAGATTCTATCCTCACATTTTCAGTCCAGGCTTAAGGCCTTCCTCTTTCCATCTACCTATGAACAACCATTTGCATCTAATAATGTCTTAATTAGCACGCAAATTTTATTCCCCTGCTGCTGGTTCTTCCTAGCTTTCCCGCCTGACGTAAGAAAACATAAAACCCGATATTTTCTCGCAGTCCACCAATATGCACAGCATATTGATATTCGGTCGCATTTAGACGGACGCTTTATAAATTAAAATTGCGTTTGCAGTGCGGTATTCCAGAATGCTTGATGAATTGCCCTCGGAGAGACGGACATCATATAACCCACGTGCAGAAATAAGTAGTCCATAGGCGCCCCTCAGCCGCGTCAATGACTATTTGCGTGTTGCGGCGGTGGTGGTTTCGGTGGTGCAGCGCGCCGTGGCGCTGCAGTGCGCGGTCGTCGACCGCCTGGGCCTGCTGCTGCAGTCGGAGCGCAGCCAGCAGGTGCTGAGCGAGGCCGGGCTGGCGCGGCGCCTCCTGCTGCGCTGCTGCGGAGCACTGGCGAGCGAGGCGCACCCGCTGCACGACGGGCTCCAGAGGGCCTTCGAGCGCCTCGCCTGTCACGGCCTTGAGCCGCCCGTGCTACGGCAAGTGGCGGGCGACCTTGGCACACGCTCGCAAAGCGTTGACGCGCGCACGCGCAGCTACGATGCAGACCGCACGCTTCTTACGCACGCGCACACGTGCACGTTTACGCACGCGACACACGAGAATAAAAACTAAGACAAAGATGCCCTGCGTAGCCTCAACAGGCTGTTGAGGGGGGGATGCTGTTAGCGAGCACCTATGAAGGCCGGCCCAGCACACAAGGAATCATTGATTCATATAGATTCTTCAGCTCATCGTGTGTGTGTGTGTAGGCATCGATGCCTCTCTATTCATAAATGTTTGTAATGGCTCCATGTGACCCCTGCAGCAGCTGGTGTCGATCACTCCATTCACCACAACGGTTAAAAAATAATAACCGAATGGCGAGTGCGGATCGTAACAATTTGTAGACCCACTGGGGTTCGGAGACAGATTGAATGGTTTCATCTCTTGAGATTACGGTGATTATGATGATGACGACGACGACGATGATCGTGACGACGGACTTGTCGGTTGCAGGGCGTTCCTGCGTCTGGGGAACCCCCTGAACTGTGCGGCGTGGGACGAGCGAGATCTCCTGACGCACCGTGTGCACAGGGGCCTGGACGTGTGCCACGACCCCACCTCGCTGGGTAGCGGAGCACCACTCTCACAGACCAGTCTCGCCCCCCTTTGGGCATCGTCGATAACCTGTGAAAGCTCATTTCTTTAAAACTGCTTTTTGTGTTTAAAGTTTGTTGTCCTTCCCCCCGCACCTCCGATTGGCACGGTTGGCTACGTACGGTGTGAAAGAAGTTCAATATACGTACATACAACCAGACGTTGGCCTGCTATCATTCAATCTGTGAACCCAAGTCTCGACTGAAGAAGAGACCCTTAAAGCCCAATGTGTTATCATCTTAACTATAAATAAAGAAGGTGGATCTATGGATGTACTAGCCTGAGACCAAAACACCTGGAATGAGCCCAATCTCATGGGATCTCAGCACTTAAACAGGGTTGGGCCTGGATAGTACTTGGATGGGCATCACCATGTAAAGAACAGATGTTCTCTGCCACATATATAAGCTATATATATAAGATAAATGTGGCAGAGAACAGGACAGCAGAATCCATTGTTGTGATGTACTATGCTCCCACGTCTATATTCTGAGTCTTCAATCTGCACTGACCAACATGGTGAAGTATGGTCAAACAATCCCCACAACCGACAAAGCATGGGGAGACCCGCATCCAGCGAGGGATTGACAAATGGGATAATGTTTATCGTCGTAACTAAAAATGACATTTGCATGCTGGGTAAATCTACCATATTTTCTGGCCATATTTTCAAAACATTGTCTTGTTTTGCCCCTTGCAAAATAATACTGTTGCTTTTATATTCATCACATTACACATATAAGAATAGTTTAAATTAGCATAAAAAATCCCCCGAAAATAATATATTGGATTCCAATTCACTGTTCCACCATTAATAATGTAATACATTTGTTTACGTAGAATGGTTTTACGTTACGATACAGTATTTCACAAAAGAAGCATCGGTTTGATCAATGTCCAGCATTTACATTCTGTTTTTGTGCGTATGATATTCCAGTTAAGTTTTTCCACCATTTATCGTGCTTATTAGTCTGCTGATGTTTAAGGCTGTGGTGAGCGCCGGACTGAGCCAAATATTGCGTGCGTCGGTCGGGCAGATCCGTCGGTGCCGGGCCGGCCACCGGAAAATTGCCGCATCAGCCGGAGCCTCCTGCGTCCAGCCGAGGGCGCCGCCCTCCCCCTCACCCGCATCAAGTGCCTGGTCGCCATGACGACGCCCTTGCACACCCGCCACAACATGGCCGCCGTGCCGCCCCCTTTCTTGGAGTTCGACATGAGCGTGGAGGGCTTTGGGTCAGCAGCAAACATGTCATGATGTCTTTGGAACGTTATCTCAGTGGCACTATTAATAATGCATTGCTTTTACGTTTGTCCGCATGCCGTGTCGTTGACACGATGATACATTTTGACGTTCGATATTCTTGTTGTGTGTGTGTGTGCCGTTTCACCGCGTTGTCAACCAGAGTAGTCAATAATCGATGTTTACTTTATTTTGTTTATGTTTTGTGTTGCTCTCAGCTGTCTCTTCCTGCCCAGCCTGGCCCCCCAGAATGCTCCTGGGGGGTCCAGTGTAGCAATCTCACCCACGGACGACTCCGTCACGAGTGGAATGGGCTCAGGTGAGCAACTGCGCGAGGGACACCGTCGCACCTCTCCCCACGATTCCCTTTTGTTGTACACACCACGAATGCACGAACCTATGCACATTTAGAGCAGTGTGCCAATAGGGCTCTGTATCTGAACAGCTTCATGGCCAAGCGCGTCGTACGATTGCTCATGCGAAGGAGACCTGTCACCCGCTTTGGTTGAGATGCCCCATCAATTGCAATGATTTATTGTTGAAGAATGCAGAAAATGCCTTTTCCAGATACTCATGACTGCTGCTGGTAACGTTGTACCCTAAAATACAAAATGTATATCATTCTTGTAATATTTTATTTATCTCTTGCCCTGATTTGAATTTATTTATAATTTAAAATTTTCTTTGCTGTTTCCTAAGGATGCCTTAGTTTGGCTCTCTGAGCCCTAGGGCATGCCCACTGAATCCTCTAGTCACCTCTTGTTTCCTTTCTTAAGAACGGTGAGCGTGTGTGCTTGTGGATGCACATGCCCGTGCATACACGCATGCGTATGCGTGCATGTGTTCGCGCGTGTGCATGCGTGCGTCAATGCATGCTCGACTTTAGAGGCCGTTTTATTCTTCGTTTGTCTTTGCTTTTGAACGTGTTGAAGGGGATCCAATGGTCACAGTCGACAGACAGACGATAGATGTTTAAATCCCAAGCTGGAGCCCATCGAGACCAGACGTCTCTTTTGCAAAGGAGACCTGGATCAAAGTAAAAAAAAACGAATTGTGTACGGCCCGTCAATCCACTGTTGGATAACGGGCTCCCCACACCATTTCAGGTTGTGGGGGTCATTTGAACATGCTTCACCACGCTGGTCAGTGCGCGCGAGTGAAGATGGGGAGCATAGATGTGGGAGCGTTGTACGACAATGTATTTCGCTGCACTGTCCTCGGTTGCCCACGAGCTAAAATATTCAAAACGTAACCACACATATATGTCATAGCAAATGAAGTGAAAGTACAGTGAACCTTCAGTGTATAATGTTTTTCAGGGGAACCAGCAAAAAATGAATAATACTGCTGGAAAACAATAAATCAGGGAACGGTGATCCGAGTTGCGTCGACAAGGATTGTTTTGGGGCTTTCAACTTATCCGAGATGGGAAAGTGCACGGAGCAGGGACGTCATAACGATGCTTCAGTTTACGGACATAAATACGAAAGAGCAGAGTAATGTATGCGAACACACGATAAAAATGTAACGAAACGAAAAATGAAACGCAGTTTAAGATTTAAACACGGTGACAATTGTCGATTTGATTGCATCTTTTTAAAGTGAAGATGTTTGCTAAAAAAACACGCACGTGCATTTGTACCGTCCCAGTCGTGAATCCAGCACCCCGTTAAAGCTGACTTTGGAGGAATGGCGTTAAACTGAGATGCTTTTTTTATGTAAATTGTTGCACGTGTGGTGGAGCATTATTTTCGATTCAAGCATTTACTAATTGTCGTCGAAACTCGATACAAACGATTATATTCACACATTAAGGTTCGAAAAACTAGTCAATCTTGATGGTAATGGATATATATAATCACCTTAAACAAAAACGTATATCCCAAAACGAACGTTAACAACAACAAAAAAACACTTAAAATAATTTCGCCAGAGCTCCCCCATTTTAAAGGGAACCTGCAGAGTCTCACCGGTCTCCCAACGTGCCCTTGAGTAGACCGCTCAAACGAACGGAACGCCGCCACGCTGACTTAAGCGTCCCTCCTGCGACAGGCGAGCGAGTCTTCCCTCCGCCGTCCGGCCTCTCCTACTCGGTGTGGCTCTGCGTGGAGCGGCTCGACTCTCCGAGCCAGGCGCACCCGGTGCGGCTGCTGACCCTGGTGCGGCGTTCCACCGGCTCGGACCGCCACCTGGCCTGCCTGGCGCTCTCCCTGCTCCCGCGCGACAAGGCCGTGCTGCTCTGCACGCGCGAGCAGCTCCTGCAGGAGATGGGTGAGACGCCACGGCGGATGAGTATCCCTCGTCGGACTGCAGTTACCGCACCGCCTTTACGTATTTATGCATGTGTGTTGAGCTTCTTTCGCACCGTACGTAGCCAACCGTGCTAATCGGAAATACGGGGGAAAGACAACGAACTAAACACAAGAAGGAGTTCTAAAGAAACGAGTTTTCAATCTATATTTAAAAGTGCATAGCTCCAGTGGCTTCGTAATAGCGGAAAGAAGAGCGTTCCAGATGGCCGCTGAAGCGCATCTCAAAGCGCACAGTACAGTGACCGTCTTTATTTCATGGTTAGCCAAAAGCCACTGCGAGGATGACTGGAATTTGAATGATGGCTTATGCTCCTTGATGAGATGGGCTATCCGATCATTTAAGTAATTGATTACGATTACACCTACTTTTTAGTGATTTGATTACTAGACTGAATGGGTAAACACGAAAATTGTTGTGATTATTTCAGTGTTCCAGCATGCGTGTGAGTTTTCTCAAGATACTTCCGTTTTCTCCAACTTACAACATAGCTCTTTAGGAACTGGTCAGACATTCCCAAGCAAGACATACTCAAAGAGTGTGAGGCTGCGTTAAACTTGTGTAGTGACATAGAGTCGGTCACTTAGCAGCATAGCGCTGGCTGCTGGCAGGGAAGGGGACCTGCAGCTCACAGCAGCCCTGACTGACAGCAGGCCACGTGATAGACCCGAGACAGATCTAGGGGAAAGGTCACGGAAGGGACACGTCGAGAGCCCGCTAGTAGGTTCCAGAAGGGGGGCGTGGCCGGGGTGGAGCCAGGCCACGGTGTCAGGATAAGAAGGGGCCCCGGGAGGGGACCTCGGGGCTGTCGTTTGAAGTGGGATCCCCGTCGTCGTCGTTGCTGCTGAAGATCGCCGCCTTCGTCGCTGTCGTCGTCACTTGACATTGCGCTGCTAGACGGTAGTTGGCTGTCTTCATTAAGCGCCGTCAGTGTCAGACGGCTAGTGTTGTGTGTAGGCTAGTAACAGCGTAGAGTTGCGTATGAGCGAGAGACAGCAGAGTGTGTACCTGTGTAGGTTGTGTATTGTACAAAGTGTGCTCTGTGTTCATTCAAGAACTGCCTCCAAGAACTTACATCTCCTAGTCAGTCACTACACTTGTATGTATAAGAAACTACTTTTATAATATCAAATACAGGTGTTGCCCCTTGCAGAAGTATTTGTTTTCAGATTAGTAGGTGCCTGTTGCATTTCTGCATTCCACAGACCCATGCCGATATTTCCCTCCAATGCAGAAATGTGACATCTCAGTGCTGAAACCTGTGTGCCCATATGCAAGTTTTAATAACCTGCAGGTTTAATATGGCAAGGGGCGTGTGCCATTTTCTATTAATTATTCGCTCACAAGTGCCCGCCCCATGATGCGGATAGCAGAATTGTAATAATAATTGGGAAAAGACTAAAGAGAGAGACATTTATGTTGGCGCTGTCACAGTACTTCTAAAACTATTTACTATTTTATATTTTACCAGGTAAGGCCCACTGAGAAAAATAGCTATGTTTAAGAAGCGATCTGGCCACAACTAATAGCTCAACGAAGTGGCTTATCACGTGGAAATGTATAGCAGACAACTACTCTAAATGCTTATTGATTTTACATTTCGAGGGAAAAACCAGAGAACCCAGAGACAAATTCCACGTGACCACAGGGAGAACAAGTATAACCCGTAAAAACAAAGTTTTTCACTATAAATCCTTTATATGCGTGGCGGCTAGAGTCCTCTCGTCCTCTGGCTTGAGATGGCTGCCACCTATGGGTCAGATGATCGCATTGCACCATTAAGCAATTGGTAATTAAATATAATATTTTTGTCCTAAAAAGTGTAAAATTTAGGAAAAAAAATTTCACGAACATTAATTGTCACGCACAACGAGTCTGTGTGGAAAATGTCAGCTCGATTGGATCACAGTAAGTGGGTTCAAAAACGACCGAAAGATGTGCACGGTTGTAAGCAAGCAAGCGAACTTAATATAAAGGATTTAAAAATGCGCAAACTCCAAACATACAGTAGGCATCAGGGTCGGGATCGAACTAACGACCTCCTGCATACCAGGTGAGGTAGTTAACATCTTGCCACCGTGTCCTCACTCCTGCACTTTTTTGACCACGTGCAGACGACAGCTCCCAGGATGGCTGCGTGCGGTTCGTGACACCGGAGCTGGCCCAGGAGGGCCAGTGGCACCACCTGGTACTGGTGCTGAACCGAGGGGTCCTCAAACCAAGCTCTGCCAGCCTCTACGTGGACGGACAGCTTGCTGGCAACACCAAGGTCGGCCACACCAACGCCCCCACCGTTGGGAACCCAGGCAGATCGCACTCCACCCGCTCCACGAATCTGGGCTCGCCTGTCCGGCGGCCGTAGGGACGCGGCGTTGTTGTTTTTTTTAAATCCTTTATATTAAGTTCGCTTGCTTGCTTGCTTGCGCGCTTACGACCGTGCAAATCTTTTGGTCGTTTTTTAACCCACTTCCCGTGATCCAATCGAGCTGACATTTTGCACACAGACTCGTTGTGCGTGACAATTTATTTTCGTGAAAATTTTTTTCCAAAATTTTACACTTTTTAGGAACAAAAAAATTTATATTTAATTACCAATTGCTTAATGGTGGCAGGCAATCATCTGACCCATAGGTGGCAGCCATCTCAAGCCAGAGGACGAGAGGACTCTAGCCGCCACGCATATAAAGGATTTATAGTGAAAAACTTTGTTTTTACGGGTTAATTTTTTTGTTTTTACGAGAGACTCTTCGACGCTTGCGTTTTACTTGCCCCGTGTGCGCGCGGGATGCAGCTCTCCTACATCCAGGCGACGCCGGGAGGCCTGGGTAGCGCGGGCGGCCCCGGGGCGCCACCGCTCGTCTACGGCTACGTGGGCACGCCGCCCGGACGGCGGAGGAGCTCGCCGCTCGCGTGGCGAGTGGGGCCCGTGCACCTGATGGAGGAGCCGCTGGGCCACGCCGCGGTGGCCACCGTCTTCGGCCTTGGCGTCCACCACACGGGATGCGTGCAGGCCGTGCTCCAGAGGGGTGAGCGTGACGGTGGCGGTGGAGGAGGAGGAGCGAGCCGTTAAAGTTTGCGATTTGCGATTGTCTTGTTACTTTCACAACCTTTTAAGCTGTTGTTATCTTTCGCCCCCCTGCTCCGCACCTCCGGCTAGCACGGTTGGCTACGTACGGCGTGAGAGAAGTTCAAGATATGTACATAATAAGCTAAAAGCAGGGTTGAGCTTGGATGGGCAGCCAACATGCATACCGGGTGCTATAAATTACACGGGCTACGTGGTTGGGCAGCAGAGGGAAGTGTCGCGGAATTGATTATACCTTGTAGATCTTACAGGATGGGTGGGGGTTTGAGCCAAAGACCTGTCAGTGGGCAGGACCAAATATAAAAGAAACGTACTTCTACGCTCCCGCACTCATCTTTAATAACTCACGCTGACCAATCTGGTGAAGTATGTTCAAATAAAACCCTTCACAGTGTGCAGAGGCCTTCATCCAGTGGTGTACTGTATATTGTCGAAAGGGCTCTACACGAGCATCTGGTTTACTTGTCAAGCGAGCATGTGTTGCTGCTCATCTCTGTTTTTTCTCCGTGCTATATATATGTACATACGCGTATGCAAATTGCATTCATTCAGGTACCATCTGCCACTTCACCCAAACACGGGGGGATGTTTTATTCGTTAATGCAAGGATATAATAACATATCCTGATCGCCCTAGGTTGGTGGTGGAAATTCCACGTTCCTATGGCCAGGGCGATGTTATGATATGACAGCTCCTCTTCTTGGTTCTTTCGGTAAAGTCACGTAGAAGGGAAGTAATAAAATAATAAAAATAAAACACAATAAAATAATTCTCACGACGTTTCGGCCACAACGCAAGCAGCCGTCCTCAGGTGAAAACCAGGTCCGTTGAGGCGACAGAGTCTGTTTCGACGGACCTGTTCTTCACCTGAGGACGGCTGCTTGCGTTGTGGCCGAAACGTCGTGAGAATTATTTTATTGTGTTTTATTTTTATTATTTTATTACTTCCCTTCTACGTGACTTTACCGAAAGAACCAAGAAGATGAATCCCTGCAGTCACGAAAGCTTTAAATCGAAAAATGACAGCTCCTCTTGAGGTCTGTAAAAGTAGCACTTGGCACCCGGATGGTTTACCAGTCTTTGAACTTTTAATCTTCTTGCAGTGAGTCATGTGCTCTAGGCACTGCCCCCAGCCATCCATTTTTGTTATTTACTGTAGTACCTTGAATTCCACAGCAGCTGCGTGTTTATTTTAATCAGTTTTTATTTACCTACTGCATACCGTCAACCCCTTATCAGTGTTGCCTAACTTATTATTCAGCCCTTACTGGTCACCCCGTGCCCCTTAGAAATGTCAACGTTCATCCTACAAAGTCCCATCACGAGGGAGAAACACAAACACATATGTATTATTGTGTGCCCGTATTGAAATGGCTGTACGCCGTATGGACCTGAAAACTCAATTTCCCTTTACAAGAATACAGGTAAATCGTATGGGTTGACAACTATGCCACTGTCTATTTTATCAGCGGGCCCCTTTGTTTATCAGTTGATTACCACCTGGTTCTAGATAAATAGCTTAATTTGGTTTAACAAGAGTAATAATTAAGTAATTGTTTTTGATGTACACCTTGGTATCTCAGTGGTTGATTGGAGACCATTCATTACAATTGTCAATCAAGCTTAGAAACCGTTTTTATTACCATATTCTATCTTTTATAAATGCCCATATTACGACCGGTTTTGTCATGCAAAAACAACGTCACCGTTTGTACAGTGATCGACACAGCTCTGTGATGTGTTTTTTCGGGTCGCACCGAGTGTTGCTCGACACGACGTCCGACGTTTCGCTGCACACGCTGGGATCTTCTTCAGGTCACGGGCTTGGGCAGCTGCCGAGATTCCACCGCCCATCGTTCGGCATGCTGCCCCGACATTTTGCTCTCCCGCCTGCGAACACATCAGAGAGAGCTGCACAAGGCACAACCGGGGAAAACCCTACACGGTATAATCGGACGCCTATAAGACACAAGCACCTGGGAACGTTTATGAAAGCAAGCGTCTGCCGTGGGTTTTTTTTATTTTCCCACAGCGACGGAAGGCAAGTCGGAGCAAGCGGGCTCGGCGACCGTGTCGCTGGTGCCTGAGGAGCGGCTCTCGTTTGGCCTGTACCCGCTCTCCGCCTCGCTGCTCACCGTCGCCAAGATCCGCAAGGCCTACAACAAGGCCGACAGCCGCGCCGTTGCAAAACAGGTGAGGCCTCGCTGGCGACTGGCACAAAGCCACGGTGCAAAAAAGGATTATATATATAGTGTAGGCATGCAGGCAGGCAGGCATCCGTTTGCAAAGATTCATTACGATTGCACAACGCACGCGTCGAATTGTGCACGTGGGAGGAAATGTATTGTTGTTTGATTTGTGTAAATCACACATTTAGGAGTGAATAAAAGTGTACAAAACGAGACGCAAACAACGTGAAACATTAGACAGTACAAATGAGGCAAAAATAAATTCTTAAATTGAATGGCAACCAGGATTTGTGACAGTTCACCAAATTGCGAGGCAGGTGAATCATTCTCTGCCGAAAGTACAGATCGCATTTAAGCACACGTTAGAGAATGCCCATAAGTTATGACAAAACTTGAGACAAAACTTGTGAGACAAAAAATCCGTGAATCTGTGTCAGCCTGGCCACTCTGATTCTTAGCAGCCTTGTGCCTTCTACACTCGGCACACTTACCCAACAATGCCTCTGCAGACCTCTGAAAGGCACCACCTTTGAATGGAGAGGCAACTAAACGAAACGTTAATTTAATTTAATTGACAAGGTAAGGCCCACGGAGCCACGTAGCTCTAATGAGCAACGCGTTTTTTAGTTTTCTTCTCTTTCACCGCGGGGCAGATCGGTCTCTCGTCCAACGAGAACGTGACGCCAGTGATGCTGCTGCACAACGCGGCGGGGCACCTGGGCGGGCCCTCGCGCACCATCGGGGCCGCCGTCATCGGCAACCTGGGTAAGCGCCGCGACCCGGTTAACGCCGGCGCGCCGTGTGTCACGCGCAGCCCGTGGCCAGCTGCGTCCAGACCCCGCGGTTGCACGCCGTTCCCTCGTTATTCACCGACTCGCCGACCGCGATGATCCCCCCTGATGCCCGTTCTTCCAGCTTTCCCCGCCTCGCCTAAGAAAACATTAACCTCCCCTCATCTTTTCCCCACGGTCGACGAATGTGCACAGCTTGCTTGTTTTGCACAGCATATTGAGTTCTGGTTGCATTTAGACGGACGCCTTTTAAATTGAAATTGCGTTCGCAATGTCGAGTTCCTGAACACGTGATGTATTGTCCTTGGACAGACAGACATGATATAACCCATGTGGAGCAATAAATACAGTATTCCCTCGTTATTCACGAACCTGCTATCCGCGAATTGCATCTGGAACTCTACACTACTGCGTCGAGAGAGAGAGGAGAGAGAAAGAAAGTGATGAGATGAAGTGGTGAGACAGAAAGTGATGACATTTATTACTTACGTATGTATTTAAGGTAATTCGTCGGCCAATTTCGTTATCCGTGAAACTATTCCCAAGCATCTCCGGAACGTATCCCTCACCGTGAGGGAATCCTGCACTGCTCCCTAACGTCGCACGGCGCTCTGTGCGACGGTGTTCCTATAGTTTCACTGCAGCCCGCGCGACATTGCTGCTTTATATTATTTTATAAATAATATAAATATTATTTATATTATTTAATACATATTATTTTATTAATAATAATTTATATTATTTTATAAATAATATAAAAATAATTTATATTATTTTATTATTTCCCTTCTATGAATAATATTTATATTATTTATACAATAATATAAAGAATATCTATATTATTTTATTATTTCCCTTCTACGTGACTTTACCGAAAGAACCAAGAATATAGCTTTCTTAATGTGACACCTCTCCAAACGTGACACCTGCTGTCCATGTGACACTGCTCCGTTCGTAACACTGCATGCTGTGTGCCACTCTTTCCCGAGGGAAATTGCGCGCCGCATTAAACCGCCCTTGACGTTAAGCTGGGTCTCGCATTACCCTGCGCCCTTGCCTCAGGATCTACTTTTACAGCTGCTATGTTTCTCTACAGCACTCATAATTCTTAATGTGGCAATGGCTGTTAGATTCACCAAGGCACACGTTTCTTTTTACCATCCTGAAAGCATTTCTTTGTTATCAGTCTGCAAATATATACAAAATGTAAATGTTTCTTTTTCGACGGCCTTTCCGATGTGCTTCCTGTGCCCGTCATTGTTAACTTCACTGTCGGCCTTTCGGCCTTTGTGTGGATCATTACGTCGGGGGTGAGCCACGTTTTGTGTGAAGCATAACTTGTCATTTCTGTTGACTCTCACGTCATGCAATAAAGGACTGTGACTGCGTGAGCCGGCGATTTACCTTTGAGCCGGGCGTGGTGGAGCTAACTTGTGAGCCAATGCTTTGGAGGCAAGGGACGGTAAATCGCGCAGATTTGTGAAACATCTAAATCCGCTGGGATACAAGGGGGCCAGCAGATGGCAGTACGGCTAATCAGTTCGTGAACCCATCTGTATGGACCCTAAAGGAGCCATGGGTTTTATCCAACTGTCTCCAGTTATCCCCCACATATACAAGAAACTCCACAAAATGTGCACGGCCTTTGGCTCTGCGCCGCGGGAGTTCCGAACGGACACTTCGTCGCGTGATTCCGCACCTCCTATGAGCACGGTTGGCTACGTGCGGCACGAAAGGAGTTCAACATACACACGTACATACGTTCGATGCCGATATCCCATATTTTAATAAAATTTAACGAATATATTTCGATTTAACGCTTTCGTGACTGCAGGGATTCATCTTCTTGGTTTTTTCGGTAAAGTCACGTAGAAGGGAAATAATAAAATAATATAAATAAAACATAATAAAATACAATTCTCACGACGTTTCGGCCACAACGCAAGCAGCCGTCCTCAGGTGAAGAACAGGTCTGTCGGGAAGACAGCGTCATTCAGACGCTGTCTTCCCGACAGACCTGTCATTCAGACGCTGTCTTTCCGACAGACCTGTTCTTCACCTGAGGACGGCTGCTTGCGTTGTGGCCGAAACGTCGTGAGAATTATTTTATTATGTTTTATTTTTTCTATTTTATTATTTCCCTTCTACGTGACTTTACCGAAAGAACCAAGCAGATTAACGAATATATCTACGTATTTGAATAATCTCAGATGTCGGTCAATACACCTTCTAATGAAGTTGGAGAGGAGCCGTTGGGGTGGGTCAATGCGAGCGGCGGCGTGACGACGCGGCGGTGGCTTGTGCGCGTTCCCCCCACCCCGGCAGGAGTGCGACGAAGCGCCGCGCGGCCCGTGGCGAGCTCCTTGCAGTGCGTGGGCGGGCCGGCCCTCCTGCTGGGCCTCCTGGCCATGGCGGGGGACGTGGAGGCCCTCTACGCCGCCACCAAGGCCCTGGTGTGCGCCGTGCGTGCCAGCGAGCTGGCCCAGCGGGAGATGGAGCGCATCCGCGGGTACCAGGTGCGGCGTTGGCACTGCCCGCCACCGATTGGAAACGGATGATGAAACGGGCGGTGGACACCTTACGGGCTTGCCTGCCATTGGACCGTGATGATGATACCGATTGATTGGGCCTTGGTTGTGTTGCTTGCAACTAGGCGCGGAGCGACGGGTTTGCCTGGCGATAAGAAGTGATTCTTATGCTCGTTGATGCACGCATTAAATGGTGCGCGTGGAATCGATAGTTTAAGTGAATGGAGTGACAGACAAAACTGTACGAATGAAGCATATGAATGAGAAACAATATAAAAGAGTCCATATCAGCGAAACCAAGAAAACACTCAATGACTTGAATTGTTATCCCAGTTGTGAAAATGTTTCGAATTGTACGTGCGATTGAATCATCACATGCTTACTTACAGTCATTACATAATTACAGAATACTATCAAAAACATTATGGCAGCGTAATTATTGTATTCATGTTCACGTGCGAGACCAAAAATGCTCACTGGCCAAGCTGGCCAGCTCGAACGGCGCACGTGCGTAAAGGTCTCCGTTTAGCCTCCGAGGCTGTCGGAGCAAGTTGCGCGAGCGGGCCTCCGATTAGGAGCCGAACTTTCCCCTAGAAGGTGACGTCCCAGAACCGCCCCTTCGAAGTCACCTCGTCGTTCGGCCCCCTTGACGCGTCACTCTTTGATTCCCCCCCCCCTCACCCCCCCCGACAGCTGCTGGCGATGCTGCTGAAACGCAAGCGGTCGCTGCTGAACACGCACAGCCTGCACCTGGCGCTGTCGCTGGCCGGCACGGTGGAGAGCGGGCGCGAGCGCGACAGCCTGAGCGGCCTCTGCCTGCCCGCGTTCCGCGACCTGGTCACCGACCTGCAGGTGAACTCGACGGCGCCGTCCCGGTCGCCCACGCCGAGGACGATTGGAGGCGCGCGATTTTGCCGGGAGAGCGGCGGCGCGCTCGACCTGTTGTCGATTGCACGGTGGTGTTCTGCAGGGGCTGCCTGTAACGCTGTGCTGATATACGAAAGTAAATTAATGAATTGTTCGTAAAGTATGGAACAAAAACATCAAAGTTCCTCTTTCGCCACTAAATGGCGGTGATTTTTCCTTGGCGCTTGTGCCAGTCTAGGTGCACTTTGAAGCCACGTAAAGCATTGAAGGCTCATTTGTAGGGGCTGACGGGACTGATCCTAGTATTGTTTTTTTCCCACTGAGATTGTTTGCAGATTACAGCACCTTTACTCCCCACTGTGCCAACTCACTACATTTTAACCGCTGTGATATAAATATAATATTACCATATTCGCAGACCTGTGTTTAAAGAGGAGGTTTATGGGGGGAGGTGGGGGTCGTAGCATCGTGATTAATCATGTTGTTGTGCACAAGTACAAAAGCCTAAGGCTCGTGAAACCAAACTTAAGCACCTCGGTGAGTTTTATCTCACCTGTGGCTTCTCCGCAGATATGGTTCCACTCGCCGTACGACCTGCACCTGTCGCTTCTCGACCACTTCGTTGACCTCCTCACAGAGTCCAGGTAACACGACCACGGCAACTAGGAAGCTAGCCTTGGATTCGCAGCCTGAGTTGCCCACGGCAGCCTTAACGAATCCTATTTTTAAATCCTTTATATTAAGTTCGCTTGCTTGCTTGCGTGCTTGCTTGCTTGCTTACGACCGTGCAAATCTTTCGGTCGTTTTTTAACCCACTTCCCGTGATCCAATCGAGCTGACATTTTCCACACAAACTCGTTGTGTGTGACAATTAATTTTCGTGAAAATTTTTTTCCAAAATTTTACACTGTTTAGGGAAAACAAATTAAATATTTAATTACCAATTGTTTAATACTGGCAGACAATCATCTGACCCATAGGTGGCAGCCATCTCAAGCCAGAGGACGAGGAGACTCTAGCCGCCACGCATATAAAGGATTTATAGTGAAAAACTTTGTTTTTACGGGTTTACTTGTTAAATCCTTTATATTAAGTTCACTTGCTTGCTTGCGTGCTTACGACCGTGCAAATCTTTCGGTCGTTTTTGAACCCACTTCCCGTGATCCAATCGAGCTGACATTTTGCACACAGACTCGTTGTGCGTGACAATTTATTTTCGTGAAAATTTTTTTCCAAAATTTTCCACTTTTTAGGAAAAAATGTTTTTCATATTTTATTTAAAATACCAATGTGATAAAAATGAAACTCTTACTCAAGAAAAACAGAAATTAATAATAAAATAAAACCGATGCCACGCATATAAAGGATTTATAGTGAAAAACTTTGTTTTTACGGGTAAATTTTTTCTTTTACCAGGTGAGCCCCACTCAGCACTAAAGCTCTTTTTCAGAAGCGACCTGGCCACAAATGATAGTTCAACGAAGTGGCTTGTCATGTGGAAATGTACAGCAGCCAAATACTCGCCATCATGGCAGAATAAAAGGCCAGACCCAGCACCAAGTGTACCATTGAGCACATTCTCGGTGGTGACGTCCACTGGCATCCCTTGTTTAATTCACCTTCAGAGTCACCTTACTGCCGAGGGAAATGGACGAAAATTACTCGTCATCTGTATTAGCCGATGTCAGTAGCTAAATAGTCGCTCCAAGCCTGGAGCGTGCCATTCAGACTCTGTCTACTTGACAGACCTGTTTTCCACCTGAAGACGGCTGCTTGCGTTGTGGCCGAAACGTCGTGAGAATTATTTTATTATGTTTTATTTTTATTATTTTATTACTTCCCTTCTACGTGACTTTACCGAAAGAACCAAGAAGATGAATCCCTGCAGTCACGAAAGCTTTAAATCGAAATTTAACTAAAACCTGTGTTAAACCTTCTTTGACATCACTTACCGACAGGGTCATCGTGGAGCATAGGGAGGGGGACGTAGGGATGGGGCTGGGATGGATTAGACCCAAGGCTTATGGAGACAGACAGCCTAGGCTGCGATACAAATTCTCAAACAGCCCAAGGCCATACACGGGCCGCCTAGCCGAGTTCCCAGTTGGCTGTGGGAACCGCGGCATCTGTCCTCGCTGCTCCATTTGCCACTCGTTTTGTCAAAAGCGGGGATTTTTTCATTCCTTCCGATTGGGGAAGGGTTTTTTTTTATCTTTTTTTATCCTTCTTCCATTTTCACGCGGATTGTCCTCGTGGTGCCATTGGCAGCTGGAGTGCTTCGGCACAAGGGGACAGATTCGCATTTGATCGCAATGTCCGGAAAAAAATTTCCGTGGCAATTTCGCCTCCCAACGCTGGGAATGGAGAGATTGAGAGATTGACATTATTTTGCCAAAACCCGGTGGAAAATGTTACATTCTCCACCCATGCGTGTGTGATTGTAATGCAGCAGTACCAGGCTGTCATGAGACCCGTATTCCCGTCGGGAAGTTGCACGGATTGCATTTGCTTTGTCTCTCGCAGGCAGCTCTGATGAAGCCACTGTGTTCCAGTTTATCGAATAGACTTTGTACATACATGGTCTGAGAGTTTAAACCCAGAGATGCAGTTTGCAGTTGTAACGCAGTTTTTTTTTTTTTATATGGGATCCGTTTCACTGGAAAAATAACAACAAAATATCACTAAAAGAATAGCAAGCTTATGAAATTATTCGACGAGATTATGGTATTTTCACTTACCTGTTATTCATGTTATTTCCACTGCGCTGTACATACGTAACTTTAATTAGATATTCTCAAGGGTTAGTATGTGAACACATGGCGGTTTATTCCACGTTGCATATAAACACGCTCTACCACTTCCTTGTACAGCACAAAAGCCACGTTTGTAAATTGTGGTTTTCTCCTTGAAATTCCCATTTTGTCAAAAAAGTTAAACTGAACTAAAAACTAAACAATTTTTATATTACCAGGTAAGGCCTACTGAGCTATATAGGTATGTTTCAGAAGCGACCTTGCTATCACAAATGATAGATCAACTAAGTGGCTTATAATGTGGAAATGTATAGCAGCCAAATAATCTAAACGCATGTTTCTAAATGCGGAGGGAAAAACCGGAGGACCCGGAGAAAAATCCACTCGACCACGGGGAGAGAAACAGTGCAAACTCCAAATATACAGCAGGTGTCAGGGTCCGAATCACACCCACGACCTCCCGTATACCTGGCGAGGTAGTTAACATCTCGCCACCGTGGCGCCCTCTGAGTTACCACGGCTCCCGGTGGGGCCTCGGCGAGGAATGCGTGCGATGAATCAAGCTCGTGAATGGCTTCATTTCCTGCCGCACCCGTGTTCCGCCCTCGTTCTGGAGGTCGGGTCTTTTTTTCCCGGGGTTGCCCCCCCCCCACCGCCCCATGGGCGCTCATTAAAGTACACGTAATTACGCATCCTCGGCAACTGTCGTCAGCGCGCACGCACGCACGCACGGGGTTATTGCAGGGGGTATGCGCACTGTGTGGTGCACAGCGGATAGAGTATTGCATTTCACTCGGGATGAGGAACGTGTGGTAAAAAGCACACAGCCTTTGTGAGCATGCAAAAAAAACCAGCAGCAGCAGCATTTCCTCGAGAAGTGTATTGTCATCCTATTATTACCTTCGCTCACCATCAAGGACAACAATGAATTATTTCAGGAAATGCTATTCGTTTTTTTACTATTATAATAGCCGGCATGATTATTCTGTTGTTTTTTCACGTCATTTACAGATTTGATAGTGTTGCATTGCAGATATTTGGGTTATGGGTTAGGGCCTGAATATTTTGGTTGGACGGGGCATGACAAAGAGGCTCGAGAGAAACGCCACGGGTACAACCCACGATGAAGCAACCATGGCCCAGAAACAATAACAATGAGCCCCAGGGCAGCCAGCGCAGCCGGGGGCAGCCGGGGGCAGCTGAGGCAGCCAGGGCAGCACCAATGAATGGTTTTCCGGCCTTTACCGTTGTGTCTCTGTTTCACCTCTGCTCGTCAGTCGGTCACATTTTGCTCAAATTTATTTGACGGTGACCTAAGACAAAGAAGACCAGAATGCAATTCTTAAGGAGCTGTTGATCGCTTTTCTGAATGATGCACGAGGCCGAGTGCTCTTTGTACGCGTTTTTGCGCTGTTTGTAAAATAACTATTGACGTCGATTCGGTCCATCGCTATACACACACCCACCCTGTGCTTTTACGCAGCGATGTGGAAGAGCTGCGGCGCATCATGCTGGGGCTACAGCTGGTGCCCAAGCTGCTGCACGTGCTCAAGGACCACACGCTGCCCCTGTCCAAGGCCACTGTGATGTCCATCGCACGCCTACTCAGTCTCCTCCTGCAAGGCTTCCCCAGCAGCCACGACATGCTCTGGTCAGCAGCAACTCCTCATGCTTGACAGGGCAGCGCACACACACACGCACATAGACACAGGAGACACCCAAACAGCACATACAAGCACACTCAGCCACAGACACACACGGAGGGAATTAATATTCAACAGATTGTTGGCATTGGTGCCCGAACACAATTGAATAAAAAAAATACTTAACACATTCGTCAACAATACTGCCTTTAAAAGGTGGCATTTCAGGCAAATGACCCTTCTCTAAAGGATATATATTTTTAAATGTGCTTAGAAGAAAGGGCCATTCCCCAAAAAAGTTGCAAATCAAAAATATTGTTTTTTCCTTTCAAGGCAGTGTTATTGATAAATGTGTGAGCAATTTAATTTAAATTCGGATTATCATAATTCAAACGTTGTGGTAAACCATTTAAAGAAACAAAATAATCTTTAAATCCCTCCCCCCTCCCCACCACCCAGGTATGGACAGTTCCTCGCCTCCACGTTGCCGACGTTTTCTGTCTCCGAAAAGTTTGTAGAGCTCAGAGCGGACGAACCGCAGGACGACGACGACGCTCTGAGCGACAACGAAGGCACGTGCAAGTTTCGCGATAATTCACGCGCCCCGCTGGTTTTTCTTGTTTTAATGTACGTATGTGAAACGACACGAACGACGAACTACTAGGAGCCTTCTTCTTGGTCCTTTCGGTAAAGTCACGTAGAATGGAAATAATAAATTAATAAAAATAAAACAATAATAAAATTATTCTCACGACGTTTCGGCCACAACGCAAGCACCCGTCCTCAGGTGAAGAACAGGTCTGTCGGAAAGACAGCGTCTGAATGACACACCCCAGGCTTGGAGCGTATATTTAAGCTGGGAGGGAGGAGGAAGAGCGCCTTGACAAAATAATTTGAATATCAAGAGGAATTTTAGCATATTTATGGAAAATGCAGATATGCGATTAGTACTACTTGTGAAATGCGTATGAGGTTTGGCGAGGGGTTGAAAGTTATGTTTTGCCCGTGCATTATGGAGGATTAGCAGCATCAAAGGGAGGGGATAGGGGGAAGCATTAATAAAGGAAAGGAATGTTAATAGTCTGTAGCTGCAGTAGCTAAACCACCACGTAAACAACTAAAGTATAAACTACATAGTATCATCAGTATACTAAATATACTCTCCAATAAGCTGAGCTACTAACAGTAAGTAATACATTACAATTCTATGTCGCAAAAAATATAATATGCTTCCAGCTAAACTTTATTCTCTTACATCACACGGGTCTCCTCCGTACTATATACTGCCATAGACAAACACAGTAACAACACGAGGTCCGGGCTTCGTGCTTGTGCTTGAAGCTCATCCCTTCCCTCGAATGCCCCCTTCTATATCATTCCAGCACCCCCTCTTCTCGAATGTTCCCTCACTGTTTTTCCCCCCTAGCCAATCCCTGTCCTTCTCCTCTAAGGGATCCCAACCGTCGCCTCTGGGTTCCACTTCCCGCCTATTCTCGTTCAAACCCTTTTCCTACAATCACTTCAAAGCCTGCCTTCCCGACCAATCGCTGTGTAGAGGCCTCTTTCCTCCAATCGGAGACCTTGGCCTATTTTTGTAATAACCGTTATGCTACACGTTGGCTTCGGGTGAGTATTTGTGAATTTCTGTCATTACGTGCGTCTGTAATAAAAAGCGAAATTTGAGATGACATCTTCATCGTTGTGAACGGTGGCTTTGTGTGACGACGCCGGCTGCTGTCGTGTCGATTCGTCTAGGTATGGAGGAGGATGGTGCGGGCTTGGTGTCTGCCCGCAATATTTTTCTCCGCAACCAACTTCTCGAGGTCCTTCTCGACTTGCTCCACACCTCTGCCGAAAAGGAATTCTTAAGCCAACCGTGAGCCACTTCCAAATCCGTTGAACAAACATCCTGTTGTGTGTTTAACGCGCAGGCTTTCGCGACCAATATTATCCATAATAGAGGTTTTTCTGGGTTAGATCGCGTAAATATCAATGTGTCGTTAAACCCACCACCACAAACAGGATGATTTATCCGCAAACTGGCTGTCACCTGATGATGCTGGTTGTAATTACTGGCGAAGCGTCGTACTCAAATTTTAAATGTTGTGGATTTACTCTTCAACACACCCGTGTTGCTGTACTAGTAACGCATTGGCATGTTCTGTTTACGTGACAAACCTTACTAATTGGCTGTGTCGGGTGGTGGCGGGTTTAACGACATTTATATTTACGCAATCGAACCCAAAAAACCCCTATTATGGATCCTGTTGTGTACACGATTTTTTTAAAGAGGGTTACGTCTTGTTTCTTTCAATTTCCATCTATAAATAATGAAAACACCAGAGATGTCTGTGTGGCACAGGGGGTCAGAGCAATGGGCCTGCACTGCTGCGATATTGAGTTTGAATATGAAGCCACTCACTCGTGATTAAACCTGATTTTCAAGTTGTCGTGCGTTCGTGATCGCAGCCTGATCATCATCAATGAATGCACAAAACAGTAGTTTTTTTTCACTTAATTTGGCCACATTCCATTTCTAAGGAATTTAACAATATCAGTTTCAACTGCCATTCAATAAACACGACTCTGTAGTGGGGCATGCATGTGGGTAAAAATAGATCAACTTGAAGAAACCAAGAAAGAAGCTGTTCTGTAGTGCAGGGTGATGCACTGCTCTCTATGTATATGTGTTGAACTTATTTCGCACCCTACGTAGCCATCCGTGCTATTCGGAGGCACGGGAGGACGACAAACTCAACAACAACAAAACATGATAATTGTTTTTTTACCCTTCTATCTGGCATGTGAGACTAGGCATGTGAGACTAGGCTCTAAGGAAAGCTGTCTCGGGTGTGGACCAATCAACTTCAAGGACAGTGCACATTATCAGAGTTATGTCTTTTGTTTGTATTATGACTGCAGGTATTGCGGTCTATGCAAACAATGACTCCTTGTAAAAAGGTGTCAGTTTTGTTGCCAGATAGAAGGGTAAAAAAACCAATTATCATATTTTTATTGGCAAAGGAGGTTCCCATGGAACAACAAAACAGTTCTAAAGAAATGAGTTTTCAATCTGCATGGATTATTATTTGTTTCTTTCGGTTAAGTCACGTCTAAAGATAAAATAATAAATTAAATTAAATAATAGAATACGAAGTTTCGATTGCAACACAAGCAATCATCATCAGGTATAATGAAATAGCGACATAAAGTCTATAGTTTTCTGGTTAGATTTTATGTCGCTATTTCATTATACCTGATGATGATTGCTTGTGTTGCAATCGAAACGTCGTATTCTATTATTTAATTTATTATTTTATCTTTAGACGTGACTTAACCGAAAGAAACAAATAATAATTCCTGCAGTCACGAAAGTTCTAAAATTAAAAAATCTGCAAGGACTTTCCAATGGGCACTCCTTCTCGTGAGAAGATGCAATTAGCACAACCGTAGCACAAGCAAGTTTCAAGTTTCAAGTTTTCAAGTTTCATTGATTAGGTGTGTAGCCCTGTGAGCCATGCGGCTCTTGAGTCGGGTGCAACCGCAACAAACAAAATATGAACACAGAACATCCCAAAGCGATGACGCGTAACAGAAACATTCTGGAATAAACCAGTAAATACCTCCCTCCCAAAATATTTTTATTAAAACGCTGTGTGAAAAAATCACAATGTGGTGCAAGCCAACAACAACAACCATAAGACAATTTAGATTAACCATATGTTTTCAAATCACTAAAATAAAGCTATGAAGACAATGTAACAACAGTGATCATAGGAACTGTGATTTAAATTGAACAATAAACGATACACATAACACGTATGACAGGAGAAAGACAAACGAAGTGTAAAGAAAGCAGACACTGCGTGCACACGTGGAGCCCTTTTGTCAGTCCACCGCTGGAACGAGAGCCTCCCCACACCCCGTGGGTCGTGTGGCTTCTATGACGTTCTTCACCGGGCTGTGGAAGTCATGCAATACACTCACGCGGAATGCATGTACAAATATGCATTACTCGTAGCTTTTCTTCTTCCTGGTTCTTTCGGTAAAGTCACGTAGAATGGAAATAATAAAATAATAAAAATATTAAACATAATAAAATATTCAGACGCTGTCTCCTCGACAGACCTGCTCTCCACCTGAGGACGGATACTTGCGTTGTGGCCGGAAACGTCGTGAGAATTTTATTTTATTATGTTTTATTTTTATTATTTTATTACTTCCATTCTACTTGACTTTACCGAAAGAACCAAGAAGATGAATCCCTGCAGTCACGAAAGCTTTAAATCGAAAAATCGTAGCTTTTCATTGACTTTTCAATGCAGATATCTATCAAGCAGTTCTTTCATGACCGTCGCCAGAATTTGTGGTGACTTAACATTTTCCACCAGCCGCCCTCCTCGTTATCCGCGTCTGTAACCCCCCCACCCCCGACCCTCCAACGTTCTGCACCCGTCCTGGCGCAGGGCCTGCGAGGAGATGCTGCGAATCCTGGGCTTCGACTGGCTGCTGCTGTTCGTGCAGGGCCACCTGCATCCGGCAACGGTTACCGTGGCGATGCGCATCCTCGTGTCGCTGCTTAGCAACGGAGGCATCCTGCGGCGATTCCAGGAGGGCTCGCCAGGAGGAGGGTGGCTTGACCTGACGCAGGCGTTGGTCAGCGGGCAAACGCCCACCGTCCTGGGTGAGGGCACGGATCTCTTTTTAAATCCTTTATATTAAGTTCACTTTTGCGCGCTTGCTTGCTTGCTTACGACCGTGCAAATATTTCGGTCGTTTTTTAACCCACTTACCGTGATCCAATCGAGCTGACATTTTGCACACAGACTCGTTGTGCGTGACAATTAATTTTCGTGAAAATTTTTTCCCAAAATTTTACACTGTTTAGGGAATTTTTTTTTCATATTTAATTACCAATTGCTTAATGCTGGCAGACAATCATCTGCCCCATAGGTGGCAGCCATCTCAAGCCAGAGGACGAAAGGACTCTAGCCGCCACGCATATAAAGGATTTAGAGTAAAAAACTTTGTTTTTACGGGTTAATTTTTATTAAGTTCACTTGCGCGCTTGCTTGCTTGCTTACGACCGTGCAAATATTTCGGTCGTTTTTTAACCCACTTACCGTGATCCAATCGAGCTGACATTTTCCACACAGACTCGTTGTGCGTGACAATTACTTTTCGTGAAATTTTTTTTCCAAAATTTTACACTTTTTAGGACAAAAATATTATATTTAATTACCAATTGCTTAATGGTGGCATGCAATCATCTGACCCATAGGTGGCAGCCATCTCAAGCCAGAGGACGAGAGGACTCTAGCCACCACGCATATAAAGGATTTATAGTGAAAAACTTTGTTTTTACGGGTTAATTTTTTCACAGATGAGCTTTACAGCTCATCGGATTCCTTCAGTGTCAATAAATATTCTGATTCTAGCGGTGAGCTTCACCATTGAAGTGGAGCCAGTCGTTAGATCAAAATCGGTGGCCTTTTTGCTCATTGTTTGGACAGAAATGAAACCGCTTGATCCTGGAACGATGCCTTAAGCAGCATTCCCCTCTTCTTGGTTCTTTCGGTAAAGTCACGTAGAAAGGAAATAATCAAATAATAAAAATAAAACTTTTTTATTTTATTATTTCCCTTCTTCGTCACTTTACCAAAAGAACCAAGAAGATGAATCCCTGCAGTCACGAAAGCTTTAAATCGAAATTCAGCATTCCCCTGTTTAAAAAAAACAGATGATAACGCTATCTTGAACTTCATCGTAGGTTAACGTGCTCATCTCTCACCATGAGTTTAGAAATTATCTCGGTGAGTTTCTGTCACATCAGCCGCAGTGACATCAGTGAAAGCACCTGCAGCTATGTGACCCCCTCGTCGGAGAACTTTGTCGGCCGTCGCTCTGACGACGACCGTTGCCTTGGCAATCCCAGGGTTCAACGTGGGCCGGGGGCCTGGCGGTGGGGTCATCCCGCGCGAGATCAACTCCGAGGCGTGCCTACTCCCCGGGTTCTCCGTGCTGCTCTCGTGCCTGCCCAGCCACGCCAGCCTCCCGCAGCTCTACTTCTTCCTGCTCGCCCTCTTCCTCAACCGCCCCATCACCTCCGTTCCCGAAAACGTGCAGGTGAGGGGGGCTGCCGGCCGGCTTGCCGCTCGGAACGCTTCTTCTCCTACGAGGAGGGGGATGTATGTCGGGTAGAAGCCCTCTTAGCGATGGTAATTGGTTTCCACGAAACGGTCGTTAAGTGATTTGGTCGTTAAGCGAGCGTAGGAAATACATGTTAAAGGCTTAATTCGTTCCGATAGCATTGAACCAAAACACAATGGACATTAATACATAAAGATGCAAACAACATTATAAACACATAATATTAAAAGAAATATGGTTAATCAATGCATAAATTACTACTTATTTTACCTACAACAGTCCGTCGTTAACAGGGGAAAGGTCAGTAAGCGGACACATTGGGCCCTATGGAGGCCTATTGTTACACGATTAGTCGTTACAGGGATGGTCGTTAAGCGGGGTTCTACTGCATGTTGAACTTTTGTCGCACCGTACGTAGCCAACCGTGCCAATCGGAGGCACGGTGGAAGGACAACGAACTAAACACAAAAGGCAGTTCTAATTGACCGGCAGCATTTGCACGGGTGATGTCGAGGTTGGTGAGCCCAGTGGCGAGCTTTTGAAGTAGCCTGGCCAATGTCTGAAATGCTGCCGATGAGTGAGCTAAGCGGGCGATGGGGTACGGGACGCTGGGTTCGAATCTGGGTTTCGGCCACCGATCGTGAAACTGGATTCACAAATCTTCTTGGTTCTTTCGGTAAAGTCACGTAGAAGGGAAGTAATAAAATAATAAAAATAAAACATAATAAAATTATATAATAATATAATATAATGGATTCACAAAGTGATGCTAGCCGATAGTCTTACCCCCAGTCATCAATTCTATTTGTGGTGTTTTCGTTTTAAAAAAAATGCCAGCTCTGAGAAATAACATTTTCAGTTTGATTAAACATACAACAAGCGCCGGTTTGCATGAAGAGGCCTTCTGAGGAGACTGCATGAGTGGGTTAATTGAGGTGCCGTGCTTGTCTGTGAGATTTCCGATGTCAATTTGTTTACCCCGTGGTGGCATGACACCGACGGCGCAGTTGGAATGTAAGTGGAAACATTGAATTGGTGAAGTGTACGTTCAGTGTGTCAGCACACACGCAAAGCATTGATAACCCCTCCCCATTGAGACTTTGGAGTCATACATTCTTCACTGCCTAAGTTGGGCCCGGGGTAAATTTGTGTGTTGAGTTAGACACACACCAGCAAGACTTATACGTCGCATGAAATCTTAAAACACAAAACATTTGAGGGTTAAAAAAGACCTGTTAAGTGAATCTCTTTGTCACCTATCATCATTTATGTACAGTACCTCTCTTTTGCTTCAATGGCTGTATCCTTAAATTCAATTTCAAGAATAGTCTGCTAAATTATGTCTGCTTCAATAGCTATTTCGGGAATGTCATGCCAATAATCGACAAACAAAACATTTGTGAGAGAAAACAAAGCATTCAGTATTCTCCATTAAAGCTTTGCAACCGCATTCCCTCATTCCATCCAATCAATCAATCCCGCGATCGAGCTGTCTGAATCTCGGCAAGAGGCAGTTGTGATTACAAATAAAGACAATGACTTGCGATTACAAAAAAAGGCAATGCAGCATAGCAAAGCAAGCAGCGTTGGCTTGCAGCAACCTATCCTGCCAGCAGTGCGTGTTTTCGTCAAAGGGTTAACGGCGGAATTTGATACGCACGCACTTGGGGTGCTTGCGTGCGTATCCTCCCCCCGGTGGACGTGCGCTGCTTGACGCACAACGCTACAAACCCGACAACCCACTCACGACCAATAACAGTGGCAAATATTTGAATGGTCCTGGGCCTCTCCTAGGTCAACTCAGATTTAAATGAAAACCTGTGTAACTATCAGCACTGGGGAGACAAAGGCTGTCAGGCTTGGCATTGGCCACCCACACCCTCATCGGTGCCCAATACCAGCACTTGCCCCAACAGTCTGTTAAGGCTATACCGTGGGGGATCTTGGTCTTTGCGTGCTGCCCTCCACCACAGCTGGACCTTGACTCGATCTGGCGCTACAGCCTGGGGCTGCCGCCCAGCGTGTTCTCGGCGCCGCCATCCGTGCCGGCGCCGTGCCTGGAGGCGGTGCTCACCCTCCTCGCCATGCTGCGCTCCACCGTCAACCAGGTGTGGCAACATCTCTCGTGACGCGCGGGCGGTGCCCCGCCGTGGCTCTCGACACGCCCCCCCCGAGGAGTCGACGTCGACGATTTTGCTGGTCGACACCTTCGATTAGTGCGCTCGCGATACACGCGCACCCACGATTAGCGCCGTTGGCTACGTACAGCGCGGAAGAAGTTCGGCAACGTGAGTACGTGCGACGCGAATCGCGCGCTCGATGGTTGACCGTTGAAGATTTGTGCTGCGAACGCGGAGAATTCGGCGCACGCTCTCGGCGGCTGCTCTTTCCGTGGTCGAGCACTTCTCAAGCTGGACACAGATTCAATCTAGATTTGAAGTTTTTGAAACGTCGTGATTTAATTTATTTAATTTTATACCTACGTGATTTTACCGAAAAAAACAAAGAGTACGGACACAGATTGTTTATTATGATGATTATTTGGAGAATGCTTTTACACGTGACTTTCACACAACTAGAGCACCAAGACACACTACTCAGAGGTGACTGAATCGTTGGAGACAATATATCAATGTATTTTAAAAAGCCACATCCACCTTCATTGAGGAAGGTTTTCCCAATTTCCAAAAAATGGAAAAGGAATCAACCAAAAAAACACGGCGAAACAAACCACACGCAAGGGAAACGATCCGGGGATTTAATTTCAGACAAAAGAGTACAAAATGTCCCGAAGCTTTTAGCGAATATTTCAAAGCAAATGATCCAATGTCGCACGCCTCGGTGATCGTTGGTGAAACAGATATTATTGGTGGTGCAATTTTGTGGTGTCCTTCTGCTCCCCTGTGCCTCCCCCCCCACCTCCTTAAGCCTTGGCAGGCCGAGGAGGAGGGTTCGTGGCTCATCGAGTACCCCGTGACTCAGCTGCAGTTCCTGCAGTACCTCTACCACAACGTCGGAGGCCTGGCCAACGTGTGGACCCATCCCGAGTTCCTGGGCTCCCTGGCTGCCACCATCTTCCCCTACAACCTCCGCCCGCACTCTGAGATGGTGAGCTACACCCAGCCATCTGACTGGCCACTGGTTATTGGGAACCAGTCACTGCTGTTAATCAGTGGGCAGCAGTGACTGGTTCTGGTCGGTCAGCAACAGTTGCTGGCATTCGTCATGTGGGCTGTAACGTGTCCTAAATTCGTGAGAGCTTAGTGCAATTACTCTGGCCGGGTGATGCAGTCGGATGGAGTTGTTTGACGAATTATTGGAAGCAGAGTTGTAACTACGCACAGATTCGCCAATTAATATTTACTGTTTAAGCTCGCAATACACGCGTTGAATCGCTTACTTAAGAAGCGACGTCATTAAATTTGAATGTGTTGCATGTCACCGATTCGTTATGACCTCTGCCGCCATGAGTGACCATTACATTCGTCATGATTATTCGATCATGACCCAGAAGCGGAATAATTTTTCTTTGTCGGGGATGAATCAATGCACACCTCTAATTGAATAATTGCTATCTTATTGGTTTTTTCGGTAAAGTCACGTAGAAGGGAAGTAATAAAATAATAAAAATTTATTATGTTTTATTTTTATTATTTTTCGGTAAAGTCACGTAGAAGGGAAGTAATAAAATAATAAAAATAAAACATAATACAATAATAAAAATAAAACATAATACATTTTTATTATTTTATTACTTCCCTTCTACGTGACTTTACCGAAAAAACCAAGAAGATGAATCCCTGCAGTCACGAAAGCTTTAAATCGAAATTTGAATAATTGCTAGTTCAATTCCTATTGGGGTGAAATGAGCCCACAGCGATTGATCTGGGAGACACTTGGGCTTTTATCATCATAACCATCAACAACATAATTATAATCCTGTTTAAAACTTGACATTTAATTAAACTGCGTGTTATATCCAAACTATGCTAATTGAGTCATATTTTGAGCTGAACTTAATTGGGTCAAGGAATAGCTGAGGATGATACTACAGCAGCTCGCTCTAACCCAGCATTAAGTGATGTCCTCTTCGTGCTCTCTTAAGAAGTGCTGCCCCACGTTCCAGTCATCCCACAGAAATACAATCTGTATCATCGAGGGATTTATTTGCCCAAGTTGAGTAAAACTCCATAATGCAACGTGCCCGATGGCATGTGGTGACCGAGCTGAGAATATCGTCGGCTCGTTGCTCTTGAGATCCTGGCTCAAATGTGGCCGAAGCCTGGATCTTACCCATAGACCTCGTGGCTGGTGGCTCATCGCTCTCACACAGGCGCCAGTTTCTATTCCTGTTGAATGAATTCTCCCCAAGCCACCCCCAACCCCTCCCCCCACCCCCTCCAGGATTGTACAGCTCCAGATTCATTCATTCATCTCACTCTCACTTTGTGCCCCTGGTTGTAACCTCTCCATCACATTGCACTTCTCTTGGCCGCTGGACCGTAACCAGTTTTGTGCAAAGGTCATTCCTTGCATGCTCGTGACGCGTACCACTCAAGTAAGCGCGCTTGGTTTTTTTTCCCCAGGAGCGTGACATTCCTTCAGGTACAATGACGTTCATTTAGCTCCCTCGACGTGTTTACGCGTCGTACCGCGCGTTGTTCGGCACGATGTCCGACGTTTTTCACTCCACGTGCCTGGAAGCTTCTTCACGAACTGAATTCAGAGCGACACTGCAGTACGAACTGAACACGCATCAAAGGATGGAGGAAATATCGGAGAACGACATCGAGAGCTGTAGAGCGCAAGCACGCGACAACTCGCACAGTAGTGCGAGGTTTCCTTCCTTTACACGGGTTTCGTTTTTTCTCAAAGCATGCGGAGTAATGCAACCTCGGCATGTCACAGACGTGGACGTTTTCGTAATGCCTTGAAGTCCAATTGCTTGCTAAAGTCCCAATTGCTTGCCCCCCTTTCTGTGACCTTGTACTCAAAAAGGAACTGTCGGTCCAACATAACAATGCAACTTCAGGGAAATCAAGTCGCAAAAAACTGCAGCCTAAACAATAGGCAGTTACGTAACAACAGCGTGTGCAGTCCGCATCGCTCTACTTGCTTGTCTATACAGCAGCCCACGTGGTCACGTGACTTGCGTGGATAACCATCCGGGTTGGCGTGTCATGAGGGTGGTTTGTGTTGCGAGGCTGCCTTCTGTCGGCCTGCTCCTGAAGGCCCCCGCGTACGCCACCATCAGCGTCGTAAGAGTCGCTCGTGAATTAAGACTGCTCTTTACACCCTGAAGGGCTTTCTCTGCCACCTCCCATGCTGTAGGCACGCAGTGTCAAATATGCTGAAATGTCCTCGCCGTGTCATCACGTTTTTTGGCCGGCGTTGCATAATGTGCAGTTGGACACTAAGCCGCCCATATCCTGGGGGCGACCTGGACTGGTTGCGGTCACCTCATTGAGCCGGCATAACCGGATTCGGCAGATTCACACACGTTCACGGCGTCTACCCAGCATGTGACAGATCCAGTTTGGCATTTTTTTTGTTGTATGAAGTTTTTGTTAAATTTTATTTTACCAGGTGAGGCCCACTCAGCTATTAGCTTCTTTTTCAGAAACGACCTGGCCACAAATGACAGCTCAAGGAAGTGGCTTATCACGTGGAAATTTATCGCAGCCAAATACTCTAAACGCATGATGTTAATTCTAAATGTGGAGGGGAAAAAGCAGAGGACCCGGAGAAAAATCCCCGCGGCCACGGGAAGAACATGCAAATTTCAAATGTACAGGCGTCAGGGTTGGGATCGAACCCACGACCTCCTGTAAACCAGGCGAGGAGGTTAACATCTCGCCACTGTGGTGCCCCTGCATCTCTTTGTCAATTAAAATAAACTATGCTCACGATATGTGCGTCGTAGTCGTGCGTGTAAGAAGCAGTTATTTTCGATTCGTTTGTTTGTAATCGGTGCACTGATCCCTGCAGCCACTAGGGACGCTACCTTCAACACTTTGAAGAAAAAAATCTATTCCGAAATTGAATCGCGCCCTCGATTTGCGGCAGTTTATCATATTGTAATTGGCCGCATTTCTTACTTACCAAAATATGTTTTGTGATACACCCATCTAATCGTGGCATTTAAAAATGCATCATCGACGACTTGTGCACATTCTTTGCAAAGAATACACCGTCACATTTTGCCAAAAGGCAATAAAAACAAGACAAAATATTCATACGTCTTTTTGGGATTTAAATTGTGACCCTGAATTGCAAGAATTCATCATGTTGCTGGGGGTGTACATTTGATTCTGATTACGCGCAGAAAATATCCACGCTGTTAGCCACACCTCTCCTCAATGCCTTTCAAAATCAAGCTCAGCCGGTTTTCTCCAGTGGCCCTTTCAACAATTTTTTTCAGGTTTCAGAAGCAGATTGCTTTTTCGTTCATGTCAGCATTCACTTTGGTATCCCCCTCGTGAAAATTATCGGGGCGTGACACCTTGTGGCCCAGATTGCTTCGCGTGTGAGCAGTGCAGTGCCAACAATTATAAAATTCGCACAGTTTTTTGTTGTTGTTTATCATCTATGAATCTGCTTAATTGATGAATGATGCCAGAACTAAGTTTGCCCACATTAACCGTGGTTGAAATGCTCTTGTTTGGGGTGAACTTTTAACTCCAAATTAAACGTCCCGCGGCCTAATCAATGGTGAGCGGTGCTTTGAAATTTCTTCAGTCGTGGTCAATAAAATAAAACGCGGAGGCCACAAACGAATGCGTCTTAATGCAAAGTAACGATGTGAATCGATTTTTTGTTTTGTTATTGTTGTTCGGAAGCCACCCTGTGACTAAACCCTGAGTGGTGCCATTTGATGCGAGATTGAATCGCAAAAGCGTTTCAGCAGAGCAAGTAAAAGTTTTTTAGGGTCTTTTATCACCAGGTGTATTTATAGATTAAAGTCAAATCATCAGTTCCCTACTCGTGTACTGGCCACAGAGCGACATCTTTGCCAGGGAACGATCTCAAAAGAATGATGATGACTCTGCTTAATGACGTCTCGTACCTCCTTGGGTAGATCCCTCCTGCCCGCAACACCAGAAAGGCTGTGTTTGTGTTGTTTTTGGTTCAAGTAAGCCATCTTATTAGTTATTTTTCCAATTAATTTAGATAAATTATGGCTCAGAGAATGATTTGTATCATTTTGACCGTCATGAGAATAACGGTACTCTTTGTCGGAGTGGGTGGTGAAACCTGTGGTCCACACAGTAAGGGGCAACCGAAGCGGTATGTGAACAAAAAAAAAAACGAATGCATCACCCGGCCATTCCGCCGACATTGTAACCATTGATCACACGGGGCGGGGGGCGGCGCTTTCACCGCGGCTCAGGTGGGCGACGTGGAGGACTCAGAGGGCCCGGAGGACGAGAGCGGCGTCTTCACGTCGGAGGCACCCATGGGCCTCAACCGCAGCCGCTCGGAGCAGATGGTGTCGGCGCGCAGCAGCTTCCTGTCGCAGCACCCGTCGCGCAAGCTCGTCGTCGACTTCCTGCGCACCATCGCCGTCGACAGCCTCCTGCAGGGCAACGTGAGCAGGCAGTCGCCCCCGCTCCTCGACGTCCTGCTCGAGGTGAGCGCCCGTGGCCGGCCGCCACGCTGCCCCCCCCCCCCCCCAGCGGTTCGGCGGTTCGAATGAATCATGGCCTGCCTGGCGTGTGCGGATGCCGCGTGTGGCTGGGCTAAGGCGGTGGGCGGCAGAGGGAAGCTCGGAAAAATCTGTTGTGTTGTACTTTTGCATTCCCACATCTGCACCCCGCCTAGACCAAGCCCGCACTGAGTGTAACGAAGTGTGATCAAGTTGCCTTCATGAGCTGCGCTAGTGGGGAAGCCCTCATCCCGCAGTGGATTGACTAAAGGCTGTGCATGTTGTAATAATAATCTCTCTTTACATTTATATGGCGCTTAAATGCCTTGGCAACCCAAAGCATCTTGCATCATCACGTCTCTTTTCATATGTTGGAAGGGTGGTCTTTCCCAGTGTTGCACTGACCTGCCAGTGGGCGTTAGTCTGCCAGTAAGGAGCAATGATTACTATGTGTATCCATAATTGAATAATTTGCGGGTAATTTTCCAAATTTGGATCATGACACCGGCACACAATGGCCCACTCAAATGAACTCACAAGATGTTAAAGATCACCTTGAAGCAGACGGTGTGTACATTTTGTTGAACGCACCTGTGGCATTTACCAGGGCGGCCCTTTTTGGGGTTTGAACCACGAATCTTTGCAATGAGTAGCGAACGCTCTGCCATTTGCAAAAAGGTGCTCATACAGAGTACACGTGTACACATGTATCAGAATCAGAATCATGATATTCATTTATACTGGAGGAATCCGATGGGCAATAAAGTTATTTTTCACAGATGTCCAGTAGGGGTGGGTCAGAACGTTGCAACAACAAACAGTACACAAACACGATAGGAGTGCAAAGCAGAGGAAAGGTAAACAAATCACACAAATATACAAATAAAACTAAACACTTGTTAATATCTCACCAGGTAAAGCCCACTAAGCTATTTAGCTTTTTTTCCAGAAGCGACATGGCCACAAATGATAGCTCAACGAAATGGCTAAAACATGGAAATGTATGATAATTGGTTCTTTACCCTTCTATCTGGCAACAAAACTGACACCTTTTTACAAGGAGTCATGTTTGCATAGACCGCAATACCTGCAGTCATAATACAAACAAAAGACATAACTCTGATAATGTGCACTGTCCTTAAAGTTGATTGATCCACACCCGAGACAGCTTTCCTTAGAGCCTAGTCTCATATGGGTTGGACCAGATGACGCCAAAAGGCGCACAACTCAAAGACAATGCACCATCAGAGTATGAGAGCTCGGGGCAAGCATCTACACTTTCTTAATGTATACTTATGCCGGGGCCAAGTAGGACTTCAATTCCGTTGGCGGGTGAAACGTTCACACACACCGTGCCATTATCAGACAACAAAGTGATAAATAACATTCTCGTCGACCCGGGGTAAAGAGGCCCTTGCAGAGACAGAAGTGACTGAGTGCACTCAAAATGATACATGCGGTAGTGTTGCCAGGTCAGCAATGTTTTCTTCTGATACCTCGATTTTCGTGGTTAAGATGCTTGAAGTGAGTATTTATATATGTTGCTTGTGGGCTGTTTCGAAGCGGTAGGCCTCATGTGACTGAAGGCCGTACGGAATGATGTCCAGTCCCGTAGGGCCAGCGGTTCCCCATGCCATGCTGTAAGTAACTCTTCTAGGCGTGGTGATGCATGCCCAGAATCCAGTGCTGCGTAGGCATTAGAGGCATGGTGTTACTTTCGACTCCGCTTGGCTGAGCACAGTCACATTCTAACCGTCGCCCACACCTATCACCTGACAGGCATCACCGGAGAGGGCCACTCAGAGCCAGCAGAGGGAGTATCAGACGGAGCTGCTGCTGAGCATCATGGGACACCTACAGTCGGCCGACGCACTGAGTGAGCAAACCCACGCAAGCATCAACTCTTGGACTCGGTTACTGGGTTCCCAGTTCACCTCTTGATTTTAAAAAAATTCGAATACAGTCATACCTCGGTATACGACCGCTTTGTAATACGTCGAATTTGGTATACGTCGTGTTTTGACGAGAGAAAAAATGTCTTGGGATACGACGTCTTGCTTGGGATACGACGTCTTGCTTGGGATACGACGCACTTGCTTGAACTTGCATGGGTCGGGATGAGTCACCGCGTACCCACGTAGACCCCGTTCACGACTCCTCCCCTTCCTCACCACCATCCTCGTAGGCTATCAGCTCCTCTCAGCAAGGTAAAGTGATGTTAAATTAAATTTGTATTTCAATTTATTTTAATTTATTTATGCATTTATTTTAGTTTATGTATGCATTTTAGTAACAAGTAGTGTCTAATTTATTTTATACAACCCCATTAATGTATGATATGCCTTATAAAATCTAATTTCTTATACTCTGGAGCGGATTATTTCCTTTCCCTTTACTTCTTATGGGAAAAATTCGTTTGGTAAACGTCATTTTCGGTATAAGTCCTACCTTCTGGAACAAATTAACGATGTATACCGAGGTACCACTGTATAGTATTAATATAATTTTATTTCTGGCCTTTTGTCAGTTCACTGTTGGATGAAGGCCTCCCCCACGGTGTGTTGGTTAAGGGGGTTGTTTGACCACCCTTCAGCACACTGGTTAGTTGCGAGTTGGTGAAGGGGTGGCTCAGAACTGGTTCAGATATAGTTCGTCACTGATGTCAGCCGTGGCTGGGAATGCATCCTCTTACATTTTGACAAGTAAATGCATGTAGGGGACAGTGAATATGTTTTAAATCGAAATAAGCAACACATGATAGATTCTAACCGATTCATAGATGGTTAAAATCTGGAGTAGTCTGGAAAAGCAGTTCATTATTTACAGTAAATGACACTGGTAGTGACCACTAAAGAGAAATTATTCGTCATAAACTGTAACGTTACGCAACTCATTTAGCAATTTTGATCGAGTTACGTTATTGATAATTGTTTTTTACCCTTCTATCTGGCAACAAAACTGACACCTTTTTTACAAGGAGTCATGTTTACATAGACCACAATACCTGCAGCCATAATGCAAACAAAAAACATAACTCTGATAATGTGCACTGTCCTTGAAGTTGATTGGTCCACACCCGAGACAGCTTTCCGTAGAGCCTAGTCTCACATGGGTTGGACCAGATGACGCCAAAAGGCGTAAAAAAAGGTGTCAGTTTTGTTGCCAGATAGAAGGGTAAAAAAACAATTATCATATTTTTACTGGCAAATGAGGTTGCAATGGTGAGTTACGTTATTGTTCCTGCTTCTCAATGGAAACCCAGCGATTGGCTGGTATTAACACACGAGCTGGCGGCGGTGGGTTTATTTGTGTGGTTGTTTCCACGGAACATGAAATAAGGCGTCTTAATATTGTATATGTGAGTGAAAATGAAAATGTTGTTCAATACATTTCGGAATGGGACGTAGTTTTTGCAGAACCCTTACGTAACGTGTGCTTCTTTTGTGACATGCTTACGTACAGGACTCTTCTGGAGAACAGGTTTGTGTAAAATTTCAAATTTTTCATGACATTAATATAACACGAGACTGCTGAGAATAAAAATGTGCATGATAACATATTGGGGCTGACATAGCAGCATTTTTATCTAAAAAGTGAGACGTTTTGACGACACCAATGAGACCCTAGTCATCATCATCATCATACTTTGCAGCAGTGAGCATTATACAGTGCTGATGAGTCCTAATTAAGATGAAACGGTCCACAGTTGTATGTCACTGTATCACTGCTGCCTATCGGTCATACTTGCTCAAATAAATTTTGATGGTGACCTAAGACAGGAAGACCACAATGCACTTCTGCAGGAAATGCTGATGGTTTTTTCATAATGCACCAGAAGCTGTGTGCTTTTTACACATTTTTGGGTGATGTTTCAAACACTTGGTTTTCCGGCCTGCACTGTTCTGTCATTTACAGATTCACAGATTTGATTATGTGATCTTTTCAGTTGTGTGATTGTCTCCGTTGCCTACTCCCCCCCCCCCCCTCCAGCAGACAATGGTTCAGGCCGTGGCACCTACACTGCGGTGGCAAATGGGATCTTCTACTTTGCTCAGAGGGTGGTGGACAAGCTGTGGCAGGGCATGTTCAGCAGGGAGCCACGACTCGTGTTTAACTTCATCGCGGAACTGATTTCACAGGTTTTTACAATTTCATTTGCACTCTTGGTTCCACTGAATGGCTTATATATACATAGCGCCGCTGTTTTTAAAGACATCGTACTCACCGCAGAGAACTGCAGAGATACGACCGCACCCTCCTAAAGCTGGCGCCAACCCGTGCCACACGACCTCCCCGCATGGCCTTGCGGGAGCCTCGGTACCGATAAAGTTATTTTAGTTTTTCCTCCCGGTTCCGTAGACGTACGTCAACGGAATGGAATCGGAAGAAAAATTTGACGACGTACACACACGCGCGCGCGCGAGCGAGCAGCATCTCTCGTGCGAGTTTCCCCCCCCGCGAGGCCGAGCGTCGTTTTGACGCCTCCCAAATGCCGGCGTGGGCCATCGTGCGCGACCGCAGGCGAAGCAGCGGTCCCAGGGGCTGTCGCTGGACGGCCTCTACGGCTGCCTGAACCGCACCGTGCTCTACCAGCTGTCCCGCCCGCGCCGCTGGCCCGCCCAGCAGGGCGTCCTCCAGGAGAGCCTGGGCCAGCTGCTCGTTCACCGCAACCTGCTGCTCGGGCCCGGCAACTACCAGCCGGACTTCTTTGCCTGCCTGCTGCACTGCCTGCTGCAGATTCGCATGCATAGGTACGGCCGCTTTCCCCTACCTCCCACCCCCCCCTACCCGCCACTCGCGTACAAAGATCTCGTGTTTATACTTATTAGGCCGTTGGGGAAAGTGAGTTTTTGTACTTGTTTTTGTTATTTATCTTAAAATGTGTTATCTTTTTTTCCCCCTGATTTTATTCCGCTCGTGCTATTTTGGTGTCGTATCAGTGCGACCCTTCATGTTACACGACAGCCCACAGAATCGGATATCACAGAGAAAACCTCTGAGATCCCGTCAAGTTACTATTGGCTCACGCGGTATGGGTGAGCACTGTCCCACCCGCTCTGCCACCGAGGGCAACGTTTGTCGATATTTCTAATCACGAGAGCTGGAATTTAGCCAAATTCTTGTGAAGTCATTGGTGACCGGGCTGGGAATGTCAACTCCCCTGCGTTAGAGAAACCAATTTAATCACAGGATTCGTCCTACGCAGGATCTCGGAAGTTCTAGCTCGGTGCTCCGACCTCTTACCCACCCAGCCATCTTGGGGCAGTTGATTTCAGTGAGCGCCTACTAAGGCCTGGACGACTAGCACTACGCCCCAGCGCATTTTTGGTAGATTATGGTAATTATATAATTCTGAGTTGGCCTATCAGGTAATCGGAGAGTGCGTGCCACTGATGTTATCTGCCAGAGTGCCCTGACTACTGCTCTTCGCATTGCAGGCACACACTATGTAAAGTAAGACATTGCAATATTAATCTTCATTCATTTACAACAGTTAAACTGTCATTATATTGCAATTTTTTATTGGCCTGCCTTTAAAAGGCAAAGGAACATGTGAGTTTTTTTTTATTGGTCTAAACTAAACACTGAGCCACTTGACTCATGTGGTTTGTTTTGACTAATGACAGCCATGTAAATGTATGCTCACATTTCGGTAGATTATTGACCAATATTGGTCTCATGATTACATTGTTATATATATAAAGCAATGCATATGTGCTCATTTTTTAAAGTACGTTTTAGCCAATTTGGTTTTGCTAGATTTAATTTAAATCCTTTACAATTCATCTTCTTGGTTCTTTCGGTAAAGTCACGTAGAAGGGAAGTAATGAAATAATAAAAATAAAACATAATAAAATAATTCTCACGACGTTTCGGCCACAACACAAGCAGCCGTCCTCAGGTGAAGACCAGGTCTGTCGAGGCGACAGCGTGACTTTACCGAAAGAACCAAGAAGATGAATCCCTGCAGTCACGAAAGCTTTAAATCCTTTACAATTGTATCCGTTTCCCCTTGTCCCCCAGATTTGTAGACGGCTTCGGCCTGGAGGCTCGTTCGGCTTGGCACGTCCTGTCCACCTCTGACCCTGATGACGAGGAAGCCAGCCAGGGTAAGTAATGCGATATTCCATTTGAAACATAACCCCCACTCTATGTTGTTGTTTTTTTCATAAGCTGTCAGTATTATTGTCTGCCAGGGATGTCGCCCTCTGTCCTGTAAGGCAAGATGAGAGGTGTTTGTGCGTGCAAGCCAACGGCCGTTGATCAAAACTCGGTGTTTTATTAGGATTGTGATGATGCATTGATTCTTTGATTAAGTCGTCAGTTATTATGCTCGCTATGAAATGCGTATTATTGTGCTTTTAACAATAGACCATTAACCATATCTCTAAATGCATATGCTAATTTCAGGTTTCAGGCACGAACAACAATATTACAAGCGTAAATATTTTATCCAAGAATCGATTCAATTGATTTCTGGTATCTATTTTTCAATTTAAAGCTTTCGTGACTACAGGGATTCATCTTCTTGGTTCTTTCGGTAAAGTCACGTAGAATGGAAATAATAAAATAATAAAAATAAAACATAATAAAATAATTCTCACGATGTTTCGGCCACAACGCAAGCAGCCGTCCTAAGGTGGAGAACAGGTCTGTCGAGAAGACAGAGTCTGTTCTCCACCTGAGGACGGCTGCTTGCGTTGTGGCCGAAACGTCGTGAGAATTATTTTATTATGTTTTATTATTATTATTTTATTATTTCCATTCTGGAATCTAATCACGAAACCCTGGATCGCGACGACCCACCGAATCCACGGGTTGAGACCAAATCGCTCCACGCCTGCGCTATCGTTGCCGAGCCCCGGCACGCGAGGTAGCGCGTCGGGCTGTAGCCGGTGTGCGTTGTGTGTGATGCGGTCAGCGCGCGCCCAGCTCGTGAAGCTGGTGCGCCGGGTGTGGCAGGAGCTGATCGGCAGCAAGCGGGCGGTGGTGGAGGTGCTGTGCCGCAGCCCGCTGCCCCCGGACACGCTGTCCGACCCGGGGCGATCCGACCTGGCGTCGCTGCGCCACCTGCTGGAGGAGCCGTCCACCAGGGCCTGGCAGACGTACCTCGGTGCGACCGTCGCACGCCCTCTCGGCAACTCGCCCACAGCACGCCGGCACAGTCGCTGGGAGGTTTTTGCAAGGCCCCGAGCAGTTGGTGCTGAGCGACATCTCGCCACGCCGGCGAGATGTTAACTACCTCGCCTGGTATACAGGAGGTCGTAGGGTTCGATCCCGACCCTGATACCTGTTGTATATTTGGAATTTGCGTGTCTCTTTCCCCATTGTCGTGTGGATTTTTCGCCGGGACCTCCAGTTTTGCTCTCCACATTTAGAAACATGCGCGAGTATTTGCCAACTATACATTTCCACGTGATCAGCCACTTCGTTGAGCTATCATTTGTGGCCAGGCCGCTTCTTAAAAAGAGCTGTGTATGGCTCTGCAGGCCTTACCTGGTGGAATAAAATAGTTCCGTTTATAACGCACCTCCAATTAGCACGGTTGGCTACATACGGTGAGAAGAAAGTTCAACATACATACATACCGTATGAATACGGCTATGGGTGTTTAAACATTATCAACTAATCATTGATGCCACACTTTCATATGTTCATGCTAGTTCGTATTTATATAAATGCACACTATTTAGATACAAGATGGGCAGAAACGAATATTCTCTTATGCGTTCTTGCTAACACCAGATAACACCCCTGCATGCATTTGAATACTGATACGTTCAAAGAAGGGTTTTATATGCTCACGTACATTTCCATTGGTGCAGAGTTCGCGCTTTCAGCTGTAAAGCTGGCGTGCTTACCATTTTCCCACGCCAAAGGTCAGGTAATGGGTGTGTAAGTCCATCTGTCGGTCTCCTGACGACACCACAGTGCTAACCCTGATGTGTATTTTGGGCCATCACCGTGCCAACGCCCATTTCCTGTGACTTCCTCGCAGGCCAAATGTCAGCAGTAGCATTGTCCAAATGAGCCATTTCGCTTCATGTACAAGTGGAGTCGCAGTCACCCTGAAGGTGACGTGGAGGAACTGAATGTGGAGCCTTTTGTTCGACCATCAGTGACTGAGCTGAAAACATAAACATTCTCACGCGGCCGGTTCTACATGTTCGGCAAACTCATTCGTCCTAATTGCTTGAATCAATTGGTTGACATACTATGCCCCAAGTAAAGAGTCACTTCGTGCTTACGTAATGATGACCCACATCTCTACAGTGTCCAAAATTTACATCCATATACGAAATCCCGGTTAATCCCTACAACGCCTGTGATAGTCCCGATTCAAATCCAGGAATATAACCGTCACTCCTCATTGTGTTCCTGAAACTTAAACTTTTTATTTTACCAGGTAAGGCCCACTGAGCTGCGTGCAGCTCTTTTTCAGAAGGAACCTGGCCACAAATGATAGCTCAACCAAGTGGCTTCTGGCGAATTGCCCGATGATGCTGGATGTAATTACCGGCGAAACGTCGTACTCAAATTGTAAATGTTGTGGTTTCGCGCTTCAACACACCGGTGTGGGGCTAAAGCAGTGAACTAATTTGTCTTTTGTCAACGTGACACTTTTTTACTGATTGGCCGTGTCGGGTGGTGGAGGGTTACGACACATTTATAAATAACGCGATCTAAACCCAAAAACGTTGGCTTATCACGTTGCAAAATACCGCGGCGGTGCGAGCACGAGCCCCCTGCCTTAACCGTGCGCGCGCGGCCGTCGCGAACGCGCCTCTCGCAGGCCACGAGAGGAAGCAGCTGAGCCGAGCGGAGCAGACGGTGTCATCGCGCCTGCGCGTCGGCAGCAGCGGCGGCGGGGGCTTCGCGCTCACGCGGCTCACGGGCAACAGGAAGCAGCGCAAGGAGAGCGCCGCCAACCGCTCCGCACCCTCCTTGCAGGTGAACGGCCGCGTCGCCGGTCGTCTGCACGGCAGAGGTCGCAAACGGGTTTTGATTCCTTACCCGTACCCGTACCCGGCCGCACCAGGGTCGCAAATGGGTACCCGTACCCGTTACCCGGCCGGGTACGGGTACCCGTTCTCTACCCGTACCCTACCCGAAATGAGTGACAAACGGTTACTCACCGGTGACTCACGGCCTACCCGTACCCGGCCGCACCAGGGTCGCAAACGGGTACCCGTACCCGTACCCGGCTGGGTACGGGTAGCCGGGTATCGGGTAGGGTACGGGTATCGGGTACCCGGTTGCGACCTCTGCTGCATGCCCCCCCCCCCCACTGCAAGCGCTTACTCCGGGTGGATTTACGTGGTCGCTCACTGCGCGGATCTCTCGCGTGTTTTTGGGGTTGTGAAGAACGGCGAGCGGTCCGACCCGGAAAACGCATCGGAGAGCAGCTCCTTTACCATCAACACCATTCAAATTAAGCTTATAGCCATCATGCAAACTCCGGTCATCACGTGAACTTCGGTCATCCTAGCAGTGGATTTTGGCTAGCCATTGAACAAAGACGGTCACTGCAACGCGCCCTTTAAGATGCGCTTCTGAGGCCGTCTGGAACGCTCTTCCTTCTGATATTAGGAAGCCACTGGAGCTATGCACTTTTAAATCTAGATTGTAAATTCATTTCTTTAGAACTGCGTTTTGTGTTTAGTTTTCTCTCAATCCCCCACACCACCGATTAGCGCGGTTGGCTCCATATGGTGTGAAAGAAGTTCAACATACATACTGCATTCGTGAAGTTTAGCTTTTGGCCATGGTGGTGCTGGTGATGATGTGGTTCCTGTGCGCGTTGTGTAGGATGCGTCGGTGTGGATGTTCACACACATCGCGGTCGTGCGAGATCTTGTGGAATACCGCTACAAGCAGCAGCAGGAGGTGAGGTCCGTCACACAGAGTGCGGTGTCCTGAAAAAACGACGCCTGTGGGCATGAGTTATTGGCGGGCTTTCCCCATAGTGCTTCATTCTGATTTGATTTGTTAATTTTTTTTTTGACAAATATTATTGTGGATAGGCAACGTGGTTGTAACATTGCGATAAACGCCAGCACTTGGAAAACAGTGGCTGCTTAGCAGGAATAATATGATGCTTGGATTCATTGATGAAAATCGATTCTTACACCTAACGATACAAGTATTAAATCTTAATCGATTTTTTTATGCTTTGTATATGATGCAAGACAATTGGTTCACGTGACCAATGCAGCTACTTGAGGTGTTGCATTCAACACGAAGTGAAACAAACAACAATAATCTAGTCTTGAATCAAACCACAACTGCGAATCGTGATGGTTCATTGGATCGCGAGAGGGTCTGTAGCAAATCGTTGCGTGCATAATTGTTGAGTGAGCGGAGTGCCATACAAAATTGGTGCGTGCTCACAGCGCTTTCTCTGATCGTGCCGTCAGCGAACACCTATCATCCTGCACTATGTTCCAACGTCTATGCCCAATGCCTTTACAAAACCCTGCGGATCATGGGGAGGCCCTCATCCAACAGTGGATTGACACAAGGGCCGTACGTGTGTACATTATGCGCCTCGGGCCTTAGGCCTTGGCGTGCACGGTCGGTAGTGCAGCGGTTAGCGTGCTGCGCCACAAACCCGGCGTTCCGAGTTCGATTCCCGCTCACGGCCGACACCGTTGACGATCATCTGAACCGATGCTGGGCCTCCCCTAAGCTTGACTCAGCCTCAAATGAGTACCTGGTGCGGTGTGTAAAAACATCACCACCAGGGAGACAAAGGCGGTCAGGCGTGGTGCTGGCCACCCACCCCACCCGTGTACCCTCCCGACCTTCACAGGCGCTACTCGCTAACAGCACTTGCCCCCCGCAGTTCGTTAAAGGCTGTATGGGTTGGTGTTTGTTTGTGTGCGCCGCGCGCGGGACCAGCGAGAGTGCAGCGTGGCGCGGCTGCTTGCCGCCGAGTGGGGGCGCCTGGAGGCCGAGGTGACGCGCGAGCGCGGCCCATGGGGGCCACCCGTGGGCTCCCGCCTCGACAAGTGGATGCTGGACCCCACCGAGGGGCCCTGCCGCATGCGCCGCAAGCTCATGCCCAACGAGCACTTCTACGCGCACTACGCGCACTACCCGTACCCGCCGGGCGGTTCCGACAGAGACGACACGCAGGTACGCCGACGGTCGACGGTTGACGATCGACGAAGCCGCCGGAGCTACGCGCGCTTTTAAATCGAGATTGAAAACTCATTTCCCTTGAACTGCTTTTTGCGTTTAGTTTGTTGTCCTTCCCCGGAAACCTCCAATTAGCGCGGTTGGCTACCCACGGCGCGTACGAAGTTCAACATGCATACAATGATAGAGGCAGTGGTGATGACGGCGCTGGTGCCTCGGTAGGTGCACCTTGGCGCACGCGGGCGACAATGCTTACACGGGTTATATTTGTTTTTGTTGTTGGGATAAAAGCTGTGACCTGGGGTCAACTCAGCCTTCAATGAGTACCTGGTGCAGTGTGTAAACATGAATACTGGGGATACAAAGGTGGCAGTCTGCCGGCTATACCACCCCCGTTGTGTGCCATACTGGCTTTCATAGGTATATACGTGTGTAAAGACGACTCCGACGCACGTGTCCTGGGAAGGTTTTCTTTATTCGTGAGCCACGTGCTCACACTCGGACAGGCGGAGACCTCACTGCAACAGCCCCGAGTCTCCCGCGCATCTCCCTTATATACGGTCTGAGGCCACGCCCCCATTCCCGAACCTTCTCGCTGGTTCTAGAACGCTCGCTCCACCAGCTGACTCCACCGTCCTCTTACGTCACCTGGCCACGCTCCTATTCTCGAACATTCCCGGAGCCACCAGTTCATTCGCACTGCAGGCTGACTCCCCTGTCATTACCTTTCATGGCCACTAGTCCACTCACGCCGCAAACTGACTCCCCTGTCATTACCTCTCGTGGCCACTAGTCCACTCACATCGTAGGCTGACTCCCCTGCCACTACCTCCCGTGGCCACTAGTCCACTCACACCGCAGGCTGACTCCCCTGTCATTACCTCCCGTGGCCACTAGTCCACTCACACTATAAGCTGACTCCCCTGTCATTACACTTGCACACATACACAGACAAAGGTCCCCTGCGCAGTCTTTTACATACTGTTGAGGCAAGTGCTGTCGGCAAAGGGGTGGTGTGGCTAGCACCATGTCTCCCAGGTGCTTGACATCGTGGAGGTCCAGGACGTGTTCTGATATCACTCGCCAGTGATGTTAGCCACGCATGTACACAGACGCGTGTACACAGACGCGTGTACACAGACGCGTGTACACAGACGCGTGTACACAGACGCGTGTACACAGACGCGTGCACAGACGCGTGTACACAGACGCGTGTACAGACGCGTGTACACAGACGCGTTGTTGTATATGTTGGGTGTGAAAATTTTGATGTGTTGTTTGCGTGCGTGGGTGAAATTATTATGTTGTATATGTGGGTTATGAATATTCAGTGAAAATAATAATAATCAATCGAAATTTGGCCAACGGTGTAATTATCCGGAAATACTTTAATCCATGTAATTACGCACATTTAATTATGCCAATTCGAGAGGTAATTGTAGTAATTATGCGAGTGGGTGTAATTATGATAATGCAAGTCGTTATGATAACCAGACTCCGCCTCGGTGACGAGGGTGGGTTATCGATCGGAATAAGGCAATTAATCGTATGCAGTTATGCAGGTGTGGTGTAAGTATACAAGATTAACTTAGATTAACTCGGCCTCGTTGTCTAGGTTCGTCTCATTCTCGCTTATTTAGGTCCCCGGTTCGCCCCGTTATCGCTTTAACATTTACTGAGTATGTGTTAGTGTGTTTATTAAGGTCACCAAGTTCAGATCTCAACGCAGAAGCAGATCTTATGCATAGTTCAGGAAAGAATCACACAACCACTTCTGTATTAATCAATTTATTACTAATTCAACCTCAACTATGATATAGTATGCGAACTCTCAATCCCGGAACGTCAACACGGCATCAATACAGTATCATCAATGATTGTCTGATTTCACTTGACAACGGCACATGGATCCCGCGTAACGCGATGGTTGTTAGTGAGAGAGAGTCGTTAAAACATGCAAATACTATGCTAAGAAAACCTTAACGTTAATGAATGATTATACTTGAAAGATTATACGGCGATAAAACACAATCAAAAACAGTTATTATTCTTAAAGGCACCAATCTCAACAGATACATCGGCAGGTTATCTGACAACAGAATGCTCGGAGTAAAGGCCTGCAACGGCGCTCCTTTTCCGAAGATCTGCTGGGAATTTAAGCGATTAAGAGTACAGTCCACTAAATATTAAAGATAATACTCTTACAATTGACGGATGGCCATCACTCGGTCTCGAGTTTTTCTTCACAGCCACGGATGGCTTATGGGTTCGAGTGGGTTTGAGTGGTAAGAGTTGTCTTCAATAGTCAGTGTTCGGAGTCGGTTCTTTATGTCAAACAGACACCAGGTGGTCGTGTGGTGAGGGGGCGGTGCGCGTCATACGTATTAGTCGCTCCTCTGTCGCCGTGGTGAATTTGGTTCGGATGTCCGTTGACACGCTGTCGTAATTCGGAACCCGGTCGGTAGGTGGCGCCCACAGCTCGCTCGCAGCGTCGTCGCCAAACCGCGATTCTCGCGGCAGCAGGGAAACCGCCGACTCGGCAGAGGTTGGCTGTCGCGGCCGAGTTGAGCTGTCAAGCGGGTCTTGCCCGCCTGCAGAGGAGATGGGGAGCCGCTTGAGTCGAGCCCCGAGAGCCGTCTGAACTCGGCTGAGTCCCAGAAGCTGAAGAGTCGAGCCGACCCGTTAGTCGCAGCTCGCCCTTGAGTCGACCCGCTCGGTCGAGCTGAAGATGAGTCGAGCCGACCCGCTCGGTCGAGCTCGCTCCGGAGCCGACCCACTGGTCGAACTCGTGATGAGTTGACTCCTGGTCGAACTCGTGATGAGTTGACTCCTGGTCGAACTCGTGATGAGTTGACTCTCCTGGTCCAACTCGTGATGAGTTGAGCCGACCCTTCCGGTCGAGCTCGCTCATGAGTCGACCCGTTGGTCGCCCTCGTGATGAGTTGACTCTCCTGGTCCAACTCGGCAGATGAGTCGAGCCGACCCTTCCGGTCGAGCTCGCTCATGGGTCGACCCGTTGGTCGCCCTCGTGATGAGTTGACTCTCCTGGTCCAACTCGGCAGATGAGTCGAGCCGACCCTTCCGGTCGAGCTCGCTCCAGAGCCGACCAGCTCGGTCGAGCTCGTGATGAGTTGACTCCTGGTCGAACTGGTTTCCAATGCTCAGGGTCCTTTCTTTTATGCCGAAAAATCCCTTTGGGTCCTGCCCACAAGGCGGGGTTTTCTTTTGATTTACTGTGTCAGGATCTGTCCGTGTGTAGGTGTGTTCATGTGTGTGTCCGTACGTCCGTGTGTCCTTGTGTGCATCACCCATGGTATTTCCGTTGTCATACTCCCTCCATAAAATCCATGAGCAAACAATCAGATGTTACAAATTGCCTCGAAGTCGTCTCTCTGTCTGGGTGCAATATTATCTCTTGTCTGGCCTCCTTCATGAACCAAAACACAGACGTTACAAACCGTCTCACAGGCACCTCTGTCCGTGTTGCACGACCTGGAGGGAGGGGCACACTCCCTCCGATCCTCACAGCACACAAAGACATGGTTAAAAAGTTTTAAATTAACACTTGTCCCTTACCATTTCCCAGTTATGATTCTGTATGTAGCCTAAGGTGTGTCGTTTCCCATCGTGGTGCTTGGCCCAAGTGGAGGTGCCTCCCCGAGCACATACACACTCCCATCCCGCGCTGCGGGGATACAAAGACGGCCGGGATCTCCCTTTCTCTCCGACCCTGGGTTTAACATCGCTCTTTTATTATGTATTTTATTTCGACCTGGTGGTGATTTATCCCGCTATCCTGGCTTTTCATAAGTTTTACTTTTGTCTTTCATGCATAGGCTTGTTATTATTAATTTATTTCCGATATCTTAGGTTAAGGGGTAAGTTTCTTGATCCTAGGAATTCGTATTCCTTGGTGTCTGCATGGTTATATAAGCGGAATATAGTTGACGGTGAATAGCGTTAACATTGATGTTATGTACGATATTATGTATTGTGATGTTTTTAACTTAACTTGGTCAGGGCTTTACTGACATGAAGTTGTATTTCATAGCCTGGCAGTCTTTGCCTCACTCTGTCTCTGCTCGCCGGTGTTGTTGCTGTCCAGCTGACGCCGTTAACTCAAGGCCTCATTAATTTCCGTCACTCCTTGTAGGTGAGGGCGGTTGAACCTTGGAGTCAGTTCTGGTTTTTGTCTGCTTGCTTTTTCTGATGTCCCCTGACCCCGGGAGTTATCATTCCTACTTTATGGCCTGTCGAAGCCCGACTCGCTGTTGCTGGGCTTGGTGTGTTGTTCCCGGCTTTTTGCTTACGTTTGCAGTTCGCCGTGCTCTTAATTTCCTTCCCTCTTCAACCTTATATCGACTATTCGCTCCTATCTGGGTGCGATTCAATTTTGACTTAGGAAGGTTCTGATTGTCATATGCTTCGGGTCGAGTTGTATATTAAAGTATGGAAATAACATTTCATATTGACTTAATGATGGTGATGGTTCAGTAGGCGTAACTTGTGGCCTGGTTTAATTGGAGTGGGTGTGAATATCAATAACTTTAGCCTACCCTGTTGTTAAATTCTGATTTTAACGTTGCTTTAATAGCAATACAGAATAATTGAGCTTTTCGACTTAACTAGGCGAACACGAACTTTTGGTGACCTCCGCAGCCTTGTTATTCAGCTGAGTCTGCATCCTTGATATACAACGCTCTTATTCGTCTCACTGTGGTCATCCAACCTTCTGCTCTGGGAGTGTTATTCTTAATTTCAGGTCAAAGGCCCCCTCACGGTTCAGCCGGGCAGGGTTGTTAATCAGCTCCCTCCCCTGTGCACACAGCGTTGCTGACCCACTTCATTTGACCACTCACCCTGGATTTAATAATTTAATTCCTTAAAACCATGCAGGATGGTTGGCTTTTTGCCTTAATTATGTCTGGCTGACTCTCCCACTGTCTCTGCCGCCTGCACGGGTGACATATGCCCGTTCATCAGGCCCCCTCCTTCCTTGAAGCAAGGTTGCAAATTCTGTCATCCTAGCCCTCCTCCAGTCCATTACTTAACAACACCTGGTTTTTGCAGCCTGCTGCTTTTTGGGGTGTTTTCATTCATTATATATCAAGTAAAAAGATAATATATAAAAATATCAAGTTTGGAAGAAGGCTTAGGATACAACATTCCGCCCTTTTAAAAATGGCCAGTGGTCAAATGGCCACGGGTTATTTTTAAAAAAAAATGTATACCCTTCTTCCATCATGAACCATCGATTGTCCTCAAGTTTTGCTGCTATTTCCTTACAACGCGCGCGTACGTGTCACAACTTAACATGGTTATATGTGACAAGAGAGAGGAGGAAAAAAAAAATTCTAAAGGAAGGTAACACGATAAGGGAGGGAGAAATTATTCTATTGACTACGTGTTATAGGAGATATCGTTAAAAAGATAGTTTCTACGGTTATTCTTGGGTGGCATCATCAGGCCTTGGCTCCCTTCTAGCTTGGCCAGGTACGTTAGCAGGAGCGTGAGCAGGAGGGCTGCCATTCCCTGGAAAACATGTTACACATTATCGTAGTGTGATATGCCCATTAGTTTAGTTCCCCCCCCCCTTTTCCACCTTTATTCCTCATCTTGCTCCACCAGCACAGGGTACGGTTTGATTTGGTTGATGTGCACCCACTTGTATTGCTGCTCTCTTCCTGTCTTTGTGATTTTTAGCTGATATACTACCGGGGACATTTTGTCAACAACCTCGTGTGGTCCTGTCCAGGAAGGTAGGAATTTCCTGCACTTCTGTTTTCTTTTCTCGTAATTGAGGTACCACACCTGGTCTCCTAGCTGGTATTCTGCGTGGCTGGCTTTTTGGTCATAGTATGCTTTGCTCCCCTGAGCCTCTACTTGCAACTGGTCCCTGACCATAGCGAAGGTGCTCTGTAGGTGACTACTGAGTCCCGTCAGGTATTCAGTTGGCGTCATTGCCGTCGGGGTCTCGTCCTCCGCTGGGACATATAACAGGTGTACTGGGAGGGTCATTAGCCTCCCTGTCATGATCTCGAAGGGTGTCCTGCCTGTAGCTCGGTTGGGTGTGGCTCGCATGGCCATCAAGACTAGGGGTAGTTTCGTATCCCAGTCGCGGCCCGTGGTAGACACATATTTCTTTAGGATGCTCACGATGGTCCTGTTGGCTCTTTCCACCTGTCCTGAGGATTGTGGATGGTATGCGACATGTAATTGTCTTTTTACTCCCAACATCTTCCACACTTCTGTGATAACCTCGGCTGTGAAGTGGCTTCCTTTGTCTGAATCGATCGTTGACGGTAGACCCCATCTACTGAATATTTGGTTGATCAGTAGGACAGCGGTCGTTTCCGCGGTGTTGTTGGGTGCTGGTAAACACTCTGTCCATTTAGAGAATGCACAGGTCACAGTTAACATGTACTTGTTCCCTTTGGTTGATCGGTTGACAGGTCCTATCCAGTCGATTTGTAGGTTGGACCAAGGGTAATCTGTTCCCCTCCTCTGTAGGGGTGCCCTATGCTGTGAAGTCGTTGGCTGGTACTTACAACACACGAGACAGTTGGACACATGTTTGTGTATGTCTTCCCCCATTTTTGGCCAGTAGGCCACCTGTCGCAGCATCTGTCCCGTATTCACCTCGCATCGGTGGCCGCTGCACGGTTCATTGTGGGCGTGTTGTAACATTATTTCCCGATATTGAGAGGGGACTACCCATCTAGGTCGACCGTCTTTTTCGTTTGTATATACCAGTAGCCTTTTCCGCATTGAGAACCTTTTGATTTGGCTATGCATGATCTCGAGCTCTTTGTTGTCATTCAAGTTGTCAGTAGTGATCGGTTTTCCTGCTGGATCTTGGATATGATCGGCGAGGGTCTTTAGTGTTTCATCCTCTTGTTGCATTCTGATCAGGTCTTCGGAAGGCTGGGCACTGTTCAATTGGGCTCTGGTTCCAGCTTCTGCCGGGTTCTTCCCACTTCTTGTGACCAGTCTTATCACGGCGATGTCTTGGTTCGTCGACTCTGGTTGTCCGTCTCTGTCGGTTTGGTCTTCTAGCTTCCACGGGGTGCCTTCCAGGCTTCCCACCTTTGCTATGGCATCTGCTTGGTCGTTCCCAGTTTTCTCTTGACCAGGTATCTTGGAGTGCCCTTTGACTTTCTTCCAAAATATCTTCATATCCTTGTTCTGAACCATCTTATCTATGGCCTCGAATAGTTCTCGATGGTGAATTGGTTTATTCCTATGGTTCTTCATCCCGTTTTTTTTCCATATGGGTAGGTGGTGCAGGAAGCTGTGCTGTACGTAGTTGGAATCAGTGCACACCACCATGGTCCGTATTTGGTTATCGGATGCCATTTGGACAGCGATGTGTACCCCGACCAACTCTGCATACTGGTTTGACTTTGGTCCCAGCTGAAATCCCTCTTGAATCCCTGTGAGTGGGCCAGTTTCCCAAATGACTCCTGACCCAGCGTGAAGCTTGTTCTCCTTCATCTTGGAGCATCCATCGATGTATACCACTGGTAGGTCGGCACATGTCTCCTTCCTGAAGGGCAGGTACCTGTTGTCCTCCGGAGGTATCTTTTCGTCCTCTGCTTCTACGCTGTCAAAGGTACAATCATGTAAATCGGCAAGACCTTGGGCCATTGGACTTTTCTTGTTTTTTGCGTATTTCACTGTGATTGGTAGGCCTTGGAGTGTCAGTGCCCAGCTGGCTATTCGGCTGCTGGTGACGCGGCCCTCTCGAATCTTCTTACTGTTGAGGTATGCCAAGGATTCATGATTCGTTTCCAGGATGATCTTCTCTCCGTTCAACAAGTTCCGAAAATGTTATATGGCCCAGATGTTTCCAAATATCGCCTTCTCACACTCGGAGAACTTCATCTCCACTCCCCGGAGGGCTTTGCTGGCATAGGCAATAACTCGTTTCTCTGCTTCCTGTCTCTGGTACAGTACCGAGCTGATACTATGATCTGAGTATGCGGTCTCCAGGTAGTATTCTTTCCCTTTCTCTGGGTATGCTAGGCAGGATGCCTCTGTGATCTGTCGTTTTAATTCTTTTTCTGCGGCTTCCTGTTCCTGTCCCCACTCCCATGGTTCGTCTTTTTGCAGTAGTTTGACTAAGGGTCGAACGATTCCTGCGTAGTCGTCCACGAACTGTCGAAGGTAGTTGCAAATTCCTAAGAAGCTCCGAAGGGTCGTGACTGTGGTGGGCGATTTGAGTGCGAGGAGGGCTCCAAGTCTTTTGGTTTGGGGTAACAGTCCCTCAGTGCCGACCTGGAGCCCGAGGTAGTCCACCCTCTTGCGTGCCCACTGTCCTTTTTGTATTGAAATCTTTGCGCCTGCTTCCTTTAACTGATCGAGGGTATGCTGGAGGCTCTCGCGGTGTTCTTCCCATGAGGAGTCCTTGACCAGTATATCGTCGACATAGACGATGGTACCTCGCTCTTTTGCGTCGTCCATTGCCTTGTGTAGGAATATGTTAAAGTCCGCAGGTGAATTTGAGTATCCAAATGGACATCGGTTCCAAGTATACTGTATTCCATTGAATGTAAATGCCAACTTGTATTGATCCGCTTCTTTCACAGGCATGGTCCAGAAGCCATTTGATAGATCCATGGTGGTGAGAATTTTTGCGCCTTTTATTTGGTTGAGATTCTGGTCGATCTCTGCCATTGGCCATCGAGATAGGGGAACCGTTTTGTTGAGTTGCCTATAGTCGATGGTGAGTCGCCACTTGCCTGTGGGTTTCAATACAGGCCAAATCGGTGAGTTGTAGGTTGAGTTGCATTCTCGAATTATATTCTTCTTGAGTAGGTTCTCCAAGGTTTCTTGGATGGATTCGTAGGCAGCCAGTGGAATCTTGTATTGTTTCACATATACCGCTGGCGCTCCTTCCAGTGTGGGAATAGATACCACGTGTAGGTCGGTTTTGCCGCAATCATAGGGGTCTTCTGAGAACAGGGAGTGGTATTTGTGGAGCAGTTGGCGAAGCTCATTTCGTTGAGTGTCGTTCTCGAGGGCGTCTGCTGCTTCAATTTGTTGTTCGATTTGTTCTTCTATTAGGGAGACTCCTTGTCCTGGGTCTAAGGCCTTTGTGGTTTCGGGCGGCTCGGTTGAAAGTTCCTTTTGCGTTACTATCGGTTGAGTTGCCTTGGCTTCATCCGAGGGTAATACGCTCTTGCCCTCGTGTTCTCCTTCATCAGTTTGCAGTTCGTCGGTTTGGCCTCCAGGGGGCGGTATATACTCCATGAGGGGACGGTCATTTAGTGATACTGACTCTAAGTCGGCTTCCTTTCGGTCTTCTCTCAGTCTGTTAGTCATTAGCTGAGTGATTCGAATTCCTGCTGGGTCTTCGTCTTCGTTCCTGATTGTCGTTGATAGGACGTTGAGCTCTTGTGTTATCACTTGGATTCCCGTGGAGTCTTCCACAACGTCTTCATCTTCTGAGTCCCTTTGTTGCTCCGGCATTGATTGTGCCCAAATTTGTTGGGATTCAAGGTTCATAATGGGTTTCAGGCGATTCATTAGTTCTATCCCAATGATCAACTCTTTTCCGGGGCTCCGTACGACGTATAGGGGATGGTTCATGTTGATTTTGTTGAACGTCAACTTCGTCATAACTTTGCCCAATGGTCGCATGTGGGTCCCTTCACATCCTGAGTAGGTAAGGTTACTTGGCATCATCTGTAGTGTTTCATTCTTCCTCTGGAGGGCAGTCTGGAGTTCGTCAAATAATTCTCTGGATATCATGGATATTTCTGCTCCAGTATCCCAAAGGCCCTGGCTGGTCAGGGTGTCTTGTAGTATTACCTCCACGTGGACTCGTCCGACTGGTCCTACGGGAATCAATTCCCCCAGATGGTACCCTTTTACCTCTGGTACCACTTCGGTGATTGCTTCGGGGCTTCTTGTCTTCCCTACGTTCACTTGGGCTACCTTTGCTCTGGGTGTGTCCTCCTCCTGTGTGGGTATAGTTGGTATTCTTCCCTTCGCTATTTGCATGGGAGTCTTCATACTCCCTAGGAGCTCTTTTTCCATCCTGATGTGGTGAGCATATCGATTCCTGTTAGCTAACGGTGGTCTATGCTCTATGGTTAGTGGAGGCGGCAGTAGGGAACGATATGGTGACTGGTTTGGTGGGCGTCGGCCTCCGCGGGGTAGGTATGGCCCGTCACTCGCTCTTCCTCCTCCATAATTCCAGCCTCCGCCCTCTCCTGCATTCCATGGTGGTGGCGGCTGTGGGTGCCAGGTTCCCCTGGACTCGTCCCTCCCCCCACGTGGAACGTTGTTCAGCGTGTTGTAGACGGGTGTTGATTCTATTGGGTTAGGCGCCCTCTCCTGGGGGAATTCATGTCCACCCCGTGTGGCGCTAATATTATTCCTTGGAGATTCGCTTCCCTCCAGATCGAGGCATTCTTTATCTCTGGTGACGATGTGGGTTTTGGCTATGCTAGTGGTTTTCCGTCCGTTCACCCAGGCCGTGTGGGCCTTGCTTTCAATCTGGCGTAGGGAGGCAGTCTCGGGGTCCAACATCATTCCTACTATTCTCACTATTTCAGGTCTCAATGATTGAAAGAACATCACTTTTAAAACTGTCTTATCTCCCTGGGCATTGTCCCCGTCCCCTGCGTAATATGCTTTCTTAAGGCGTAGGAGATAATCTCGTGGGTCTTCGTCTACACGCTGGGTCATCAACTTTGCCGCGTTCAATCCTTCGGATAGTGTGGAGTATTCCCCAAATCTCTTAACTACTGCTCGGCTCAATTGTTTAAAGTCACTCTTCACCCTATTTGGCAGGGAGGCTACCCATGGTCTGGCGGGTTCATGTAGGCTCCTTGATAATAAACATGCCTTTTCTGCTGATTTACCCAGACCCCGGATCTTAGCCTCCTGTTCTACCGTAGCTATGTAAGTGTGTATGTCCCTGTTCTTGTTATGTGGATCGAAGTAGGGAATTCTCACGAGTGCTTTGTCCATTAGTTTTAGTGTCTTACTGTTAAAAGTGTGTTGTTCGTCATCAGTGGTGTCGGTTCCTGAGGAGTGCTCACTTGAGCTACCCTTGTCTCCACTATCCCTGTTGTCATGTTTCCCGTGTCTGTGTCTCTTGTTTTCCTTATGTGGGTCTTGTGATTCGTGTTTGTGGGTTGGTGTGCGTGATCTCCTTGAGCGGTGTCTATGTGGTGAGTGTTTTTGTCTTTGACCTTCATGCTGCCTACTACATGTGTAGTGCCTGCTAGGTGAGGTGTTGTATTTACGTTTGTCTCGTGCTTCATGGTTATCGGGATTCCTGTCTCTGTCATCTGTGGTGCGGGTGGTTTTGCGTGGGTGATTTTTACGGGTCATGCGTCCCTCTGGTGAGCTTTCTCTGTTACCCCTGTCGTGTTGATAATGTTTACGTGAGGTGCGTCTCTCTGGTGAGCGGTGTCTGTCATCTGCATCGTGTCTGTCATGTTTGCGTGAGGTGTGTCTCTCTGGTGAGCTGTGTCTGTCATCTGCATCATGTCGGTCATGTTCGTGTGAGGTGTGTCTGTCATGTTTGCGTGAGGTGCGTCTCTCTGGTGAGCTGTGTCTGTTATGTTTGCGTGAGGTGCGTCTCTCTGGTGAGCGGTGTCTGTCATCTGCATCGTGTCTGTCATGTTTGCGTGAGGTGTGTCTCTCTGGTGAGCTGTCTCTGTCATCTGCATCATGTCGGTCATGTTTGTGTGAAGTGTGTCTCTCTGGTGAGCTGTGTCTGCCATGTTCGCGTGAGGTGTGTCTCTCTGGTGAGCTGTGTCTGTCATCTGCATCATGTCGGTCATGTTTGTGTGAAGTGTGTCTCTCTGGTGAGCTGTGTCTGTCATGTTTACGTGAGGTGCGTCTCTCTGGTGAGCTGTGTCTGTCATGTTTGCGTGAGGTGTGTCTCTCTGGTGAGCTGTGTCTGTCATCTGCATCATGTCGGTCATGTTTGTGTGAAGTGTGTCTCTCTGGTGAGCTGTGTCTGTCATGTTTACGTGAGGTGCGTCTGTCATGTTTGCGTGAGGAGGTACGAGTCTACCCTCGCTATTTCTGCAATTTTTACGTCACGTTTGGCTTTGCCACATTTCATCACGTCCTTAAGTAGTTTCCTTCTATGGGCTTTAACATCTTCTGTATGGCACCCCTCCCATATATCTCTCTGCTCCGTCTGCTGGCTAGCAGTCCGTCCAGTGCGTTTTAACACAAATTCCCGATATTGTTTTTCCATAGATTCCATCTCCTCCTCCGAGGTCCACTCTGTATCAGTGTTATGCGTTGGTGTGTCAACCTCAGAACGTTGTGGATCCTGCGCCATCTCTATTACGTAGTGTGGTTAACAGACTTAAGAGTGTATCTTAATTCTAACATCTCATGTGCGGCGTGAGTTACTCTAGAATTCCCCTTCAGCGCACCTATACACAATTGTATCACAGGATGCGTCAGTTCAACTCGAGCAAATAATTTCAGCCCAGCTGTCTTTGTTATACTCTGCTACTCTGGTATTTCCCTTCAGAGCGCGTTTTTTGTTTTACGCCCGTTTACAATCACAAAGCAACGTTAGTTCACAACTCTTTGATTAACACAACAGTGGTTCGTTCCTGAATTCATGCATAAACTGTCTGCGAGAAATCCCGGACGAGCCCCCATTATGTTGTATATGTTGGGTGTGAAAATTTTGATGTGTTGTTTGCGTGCGTGGGTGAAATTATTATGTTGTATATGTGGGTTATGAATATTCAGTGAAAATAATAATAATCAATCGAAATTTGGCCAACGGTGTAATTATCCGGAAATACTTTAATCCATGTAATTACGCACATTTAATTATGCCAATTCGAGAGGTAATTGTAGTAATTATGCGAGTGGGTGTAATTATGATAATGCAAGTCGTTATGATAACCAGACTCCGCCTCGGTGACGAGGGTGGGTTATCGATCGGAATAAGGCAATTAATCGTATGCAGTTATGCAGGTGTGGTGTAAGTATACAAGATTAACTTAGATTAACTCGGCCTCGTTGTCTAGGTTCGTCTCATTCTCGCTTATTTAGGTCCCCGGTTCGCCCCGTTATCGCTTTAACATTTACTGAGTATGTGTTAGTGTGTTTATTAAGGTCACCAAGTTCAGATCTCAACGCAGAAGCAGATCTTATGCATAGTTCAGGAAAGAATCACACAACCACTTCTGTATTAATCAATTTATTACTAATTCAACCTCAACTATGATATAGTATGCGAACTCTCAATCCCGGAACGTCAACACGGCATCAATACAGTATCATCAATGATTGTCTGATTTCACTTGACAACGGCACATGGATCCCGCGTAACGCGATGGTTGTTAGTGAGAGAGAGTCGTTAAAACATGCAAATACTATGCTAAGAAAACCTTAACGTTAATGAATGATTATACTTGAAAGATTATACGGCGATAAAACACAATCAAAAACAGTTATTATTCTTAAAGGCACCAATCTCAACAGATACATCGGCAGGTTATCTGACAACAGAATGCTCGGAGTAAAGGCCTGCAACGGCGCTCCTTTTCCGAAGATCTGCTGGGAATTTAAGCGATTAAGAGTACAGTCCACTAAATATTAAAGATAATACTCTTACAATTGACGGATGGCCATCACTCGGTCTCGAGTTTTTCTTCACAGCCACGGATGGCTTATGGGTTCGAGTGGGTTTGAGTGGTAAGAGTTGTCTTCAATAGTCAGTGTTCGGAGTCGGTTCTTTATGTCAAACAGACACCAGGTGGTCGTGTGGTGAGGGGGCGGTGCGCGTCATACGTATTAGTCGCTCCTCTGTCGCCGTGGTGAATTTGGTTCGGATGTCCGTTGACACGCTGTCGTAATTCGGAACCCGGTCGGTAGGTGGCGCCCACAGCTCGCTCGCAGCGTCGTCGCCAAACCGCGATTCTCGCGGCAGCAGGGAAACCGCCGACTCGGCAGAGGTTGGCTGTCGCGGCCGAGTTGAGCTGTCAAGCGGGTCTTGCCCGCCTGCAGAGGAGATGGGGAGCCGCTTGAGTCGAGCCCCGAGAGCCGTCTGAACTCGGCTGAGTCCCAGAAGCTGAAGAGTCGAGCCGACCCGTTAGTCGCAGCTCGCCCTTGAGTCGACCCGCTCGGTCGAGCTGAAGATGAGTCGAGCCGACCCGCTCGGTCGAGCTCGCTCCGGAGCCGACCCACTGGTCGAACTCGTGATGAGTTGACTCCTGGTCGAACTCGTGATGAGTTGACTCCTGGTCGAACTCGTGATGAGTTGACTCTCCTGGTCCAACTCGTGATGAGTTGAGCCGACCCTTCCGGTCGAGCTCGCTCATGAGTCGACCCGTTGGTCGCCCTCGTGATGAGTTGACTCTCCTGGTCCAACTCGGCAGATGAGTCGAGCCGACCCTTCCGGTCGAGCTCGCTCATGGGTCGACCCGTTGGTCGCCCTCGTGATGAGTTGACTCTCCTGGTCCAACTCGGCAGATGAGTCGAGCCGACCCTTCCGGTCGAGCTCGCTCCAGAGCCGACCAGCTCGGTCGAGCTCGTGATGAGTTGACTCCTGGTCGAACTGGTTTCCAATGCTCAGGGTCCTTTCTTTTATGCCGAAAAATCCCTTTGGGTCCTGCCCACAAGGCGGGGTTTTCTTTTGATTTACTGTGTCAGGATCTGTCCGTGTGTAGGTGTGTTCATGTGTGTGTCCGTACGTCCGTGTGTCCTTGTGTGCATCACCCATGGTATTTCCGTTGTCATACTCCCTCCATAAAATCCATGAGCAAACAATCAGATGTTACAAATTGCCTCGAAGTCGTCTCTCTGTCTGGGTGCAATATTATCTCTTGTCTGGCCTCCTTCATGAACCAAAACACAGACGTTACAAACCGTCTCACAGGCACCTCTGTCCGTGTTGCACGACCTGGAGGGAGGGGCACACTCCCTCCGATCCTCACAGCACACAAAGACATGGTTAAAAAGTTTTAAATTAACACTTGTCCCTTACCATTTCCCAGTTATGATTCTGTATGTAGCCTAAGGTGTGTCGTTTCCCATCGTGGTGCTTGGCCCAAGTGGAGGTGCCTCCCCGAGCACATACACACTCCCATCCCGCGCTGCGGGGATACAAAGACGGCCGGGATCTCCCTTTCTCTCCGACCCTGGGTTTAACATCGCTCTTTTATTATGTATTTTATTTCGACCTGGTGGTGATTTATCCCGCTATCCTGGCTTTTCATAAGTTTTACTTTTGTCTTTCATGCATAGGCTTGTTATTATTAATTTATTTCCGATATCTTAGGTTAAGGGGTAAGTTTCTTGATCCTAGGAATTCGTATTCCTTGGTGCCTGCATGGTTATATAAGCGGAATATAGTTGACGGTGAATAGCGTTAACATTGATGTTATGTACGATATTATGTATTGTGATGTTTTTAACTTAACTTGGTCAGGGCTTTACTGACATGAAGTTGTATTTCATAGCCTGGCAGTCTTTGCCTCACTCTGTCTCTGCTCGCCGGTGTTGTTGCTGTCCAGCTGACGCCGTTAACTCAAGGCCTCATTAATTTCCGTCACTCCTTGTAGGTGAGGGCGGTTGAACCTTGGAGTCAGTTCTGGTTTTTGTCTGCTTGCTTTTTCTGATGTCCCCTGACCCCGGGAGTTATCATTCCTACTTTATGGCCTGTCGAAGCCCGACTCGCTGTTGCTGGGCTTGGTGTGTTGTTCCCGGCTTTTTGCTTACGTTTGCAGTTCGCCGTGCTCTTAATTTCCTTCCCTCTTCAACCTTATATCGACTATTCGCTCCTATCTGGGTGCGATTCAATTTTGACTTAGGAAGGTTCTGATTGTCATATGCTTCGGGTCGAGTTGTATATTAAAGTATGGAAATAACATTTCATATTGACTTAATGATGGTGATGGTTCAGTAGGCGTAACTTGTGGCCTGGTTTAATTGGAGTGGGTGTGAATATCAATAACTTTAGCCTACCCTGTTGTTAAATTCTGATTTTAACGTTGCTTTAATAGCAATACAGAATAATTGAGCTTTTCGACTTAACTAGGCGAACACGAACTTTTGGTGACCTCCGCAGCCTTGTTATTCAGCTGAGTCTGCATCCTTGATATACAACGCTCTTATTCGTCTCACTGTGGTCATCCAACCTTCTGCTCTGGGAGTGTTATTCTTAATTTCAGGTCAAAGGCCCCCTCACGGTTCAGCCGGGCAGGGTTGTTAATCAGCTCCCTCCCCTGTGCACACAGCGTTGCTGACCCACTTCATTTGACCACTCACCCTGGATTTAATAATTTAATTCCTTAAAACCATGCAGGATGGTTGGCTTTTTGCCTTAATTATGTCTGGCTGACTCTCCCACTGTCTCTGCCGCCTGCACGGGTGACATATGCCCGTTCATCAGGCCCCCTCCTTCCTTGAAGCAAGGTTGCAAATTCTGTCATCCTAGCCCTCCTCCAGTCCATTACTTAACAACACCTGGTTTTTGCAGCCTGCTGCTTTTTGGGGTGTTTTCATTCATTATATATCAAGTAAAAAGATAATATATAAAAATATCAAGTTTGGAAGAAGGCTTAGGATACAACAGCGTGTACACAGACGCGTGTACACAGACGCGTGTACACAGACGCGTGCACAGACGCATGTACACAGACGCGTGTACACAGACGCGTGTACAGACGCGTGTACACAGACGCGTGTACACAGACGCGTGTACACAGACGCGTGTACACAGACGCGTGCACAGACGCGTGTACACAGACGCGTGTACACAGACGCGTGTACACAGACGCGTGTACACAGACGCGTGTACACAGACGCGTGTACACAGACGCGTGCACAGACGCGTGTACACAGACGCGTGTACACAGACGCGTGTACACAGACGCGTGCACACAGACGCGTGCACACAGACGCGTGCACACAGACGCGTGCACACAGACGCGTGCACACAGACGCGTGCACACAGACGCGTGCACACAGACGCGTGTACACAGACGCGTGCACACAGACGCGTGCACACAGACGCGTGCACACAGACGCATGTACACAGACGCGTGCACAGGACCTTCACTTTCATGCCTGCGTAATTGTGTGTTGCCAGTGTCCTTGTGGAGAATAACCTACACTTAACTCAAATTAACCGGTGGGCCCTCCCTGGATGTTGTTCCGAGCCGGAGGGCATCCGTCTGACAAAAACTGCTGAGTATCAGCGTTGGGATCACAGCAGTGGTGTAACCTGCAAGGCGTAAATGCTAAAATTAACATCCATCAAGAGTAAACGAAAATGTACAGCATTGGTTGAGGAATAAAAAAAATAGTTAAAGTCAGCTTCTTAATACAAACACTAACATTCACGTTTACGTGTATTAAATACATCAGTGTGTATTCAATAAAGTATAAAACTGTACACAGCTTATTTTAACATATACCTGCCACTCACATGTATATATATCATGTGCTTCCATACACATTGCACAAGGCAACTTTAAATAAACTATGCAAACATAAAATCATCATCGGTCACAGGCAATCCACTGCTGGATGAATCCATCTTCAAGACGCCACCATCCCTCTTGGTCACATGACACAACAATCCCCCCCCATCAGCTGCACACGAGCCGAACCCGTGGCTCCAGCTCAGCCGCATGAATCACAATTCACAGAGTTTATAAGATCACACTCATTGCACCCAAAATGCTTGCCACAAATGAACCACAGTTCAAGGAGCATAAACCATCGCGCAAACTTTGGTCATCCTCGCAGCAGCGGCGAGCAAAGCCGGTCACCTCATCGCGTGCGTTCAGATGCGCTCCTGCGTCTGTCTGGAATGCCCTTCCGATATCAGGAAGCCACTGGAGCTATGTGCTTTTAAATGTACGTACGGTGCGAAAGAAGCACATCATATGTACGTACGTACGTACAGACGTTGTAATTGGATGAAGCTGGGTCCTCTTCCCGAATCGACCGTGGCTCGCTCGTCCCCCCAGTTGAACGATGCTGCTGCCACGTTCTCGACTGCTCTTTATATTATTATTATTCTTTCTCTCCTCTCCCAAAGCTCATGGATGAGGCGGAGCAGAGTGGGCAGGATGTGATGAGAGAGGTGAGCCGCGGCCGACACGTCTCCAACGAGCTGTGAGATTAACTCCAGATTCACGCAGGCACCCGTGGTTTAGACGGCGTTCCCGCCGTTTGCTCGCTAAGCAGGCCAGCCTCGGGCGTTGAGTCAGCGTCATGCTCTGTGCTGTTGGAAATCGGTCGCCTTGCTGAATGAAGTTGGGAGTCAAGTTTTCCGTGAGTGTGAACCGACCAAAGGCCACCTGCGACTTACCGGGCGAATTCCAGGTGGTATGGCGTTGGCCCAGTCCAAACTTTGCATTCGACCAGAGCATTTAGCCTTTTGTCTACAACCTTCCAAGTGCTCTTGGTGTTGTGTTATTATTGTCTTAAGAATTAAAAGTGTTGCTTTATTGGTGGCCTCGTCACCAAATAAATGTATCTAACTTGACTTGTAATGGCCGTGGGTATTCTCCGCTGTGATTTCATATTAGCCGACACCTAATTATGACTGAGATTCATAATCAACGTTTTTGGGTTTAGATCGCGATCTAAACCCAAAAACGTTAATAATATTGGTCGTGAAAGCCTACGTGTTAAACTATGACTGAGATATTCTTAAGTTGGCAAAATCACAAGCTCCCGGTTGTAAGATGTTGAGTTTGTTCACGCCCAGGCTTAACTCTGAGGTCACCTAAGCGAGCATTTATTGGTGGGAAGTTGACAGCAATTCCGATGCGGAGAGAACAAGTTCTTGCCTCAGGAATGTTGAATTTCTCATAACGCAGGACCTCCGATATTAATTATAAACTCTCAGTGCAATGCAGAAACTTCAGACACTGCACGTTGTGCGCTTGTGATGCAATCCTTCGGGCTCGCGTTTGAGAAACCGCGGGCGGTCGTCGCTTTTCACCGAGTTGCCCCTAACCACGCGGCGCTCACTTCCCCACAGAAGAGCGCTAAAGTGCGGCGAGTGATCAGCTACGACAGCAAGGAGTTCTACCTCCGCCTGGTGTCGCAGTCCAGCCTGGAGCCCGTGGTCGCCACGGAGACGGCCGAGAGCGAGGCCGCCCGGCTCGTGGAAAACGGCGGAGAGGACGGCATGGTGGGGGTCAAAGGTCAGCGACGTCACCGCCCACTTTCGTGTGGATTAATAACACGCGGATTAAATATGTGATTTTAGATTTGTTATCCACTCGGTTGTCTGTTCAGAGGCAGAGTGGATCTCGCGCATTCCTCCTTTAAAGGAGCGAAGACAGCAGCGGTGGCGGAGTGTTTACGATGCGGTCGACGGTTTGGGGTTTGTGGCCGCACTCGCAGGCCGCCGAATCTTCCGTGCGCCACTTTGCACATCAGGCGGCCGCATCGGCCACATGCCAGAGGTCGCAATCGGGTTTTGATTCCTTACCCGTACCCGTACCCGGCCGCACCAGGGTCGCAAACGGGTACCCGTACCCGGCCGGGTACAGGTAGCCGGGTATCGGGTAGGGTACGGGTATCGGGTACCCGATTGCGACCTCTGCCACATGCCCCATCCCGATTCGGTTGATGGTCGACCATTGGCGGCGTTGAAGGTTGAAACCGGGAGGTTCGACGGTAGGGGCCCTGTACGAGAGATGTTTATTTTTGACGTCGGCCTACCGCCCACTGAAGATTTGTGATCGCAGTCTCCGGCTTGAGCCGTGCACGTGGCCCCGACGGCGAAGCAGCGGGGAGAGTGTTCGGTGGGTAAGATGAGGGTAACGATCGAGTTGGCTGATTTATTTTTTCTTCCCCCCCCCCCAGACCCAGACTTAAGCTCAGATCGTTTGCCTGTCACTTCACATTAGGTCATCGGGCAGTGGTTCTGCATCAGACGATTGTTCTGTATCAGACATACGCTTCAGCAAATGCAGAAATGGTCTCTCCATGTGAAAATACATTTCAAATCGCTCATCTAAATTGAGGACAGTCAATGCCGAGTGGCTGGCCGCTCAGAATTTCCAACCGTTCTGCGTCTCGGTCAGCCGTTATCCTCGTCTCGCGAGCGAGTCTCCTTAAGTCACGCGGCGGCCTGACGTGTCGCCGTCGGCAGGGCTCGTGAAGCCTTTGCAGAGGTCTCGCTCGGGCGTGGAGCCGGGCGCCGGGCTGCCGGGCGGCGACGATGAAGACGGCCTCCCGGACCCGATGGCCGACGGGGCCGGCATCGGCGATGGCGGCGAGAAGACGGAGAACCAGACGGTGCTGAGGCTGCTGGCGGAGGGCGAGACGGTGAGCAGCTCCCTCCCCCAACCTCCCCCTAGCGCATTACTCCCCGTCCTAGCAAGAGCGCAGCACAACCACCCGCAACCTCCGATCAGCACTGTTGGCTACATATGGCGCGAAAGAAGATCAACATACATTGACCGTAACCCGAGCCCACGCACCGACCTCATTCCTTCTGCCTTAAACCTGATCCTCGAAGCAGAGAACACTCGAACCACTCAAACCATCACTAATCTCCAGCGTGGCCCAAGTTATACCATACCATAAAACCACCTTAACCCTAACTCTTACTTTAAGCTTAACTCCATCCTAACCATTTTAACACTAACCCTATTTATTAACTTATTACTACCCCACACCAAGCTCCTTAAACCGAACTTTTATAATTAACCCTAATTCTATTCAACCCCAGCCACCTCATCTCTCCCTCCAATCTTGTCTCTTTTCAGTGACAACTCTTATACGCTTACCCTAACTCCGCACCATTTACCTGAATCCTAATCTTTAACAAGTAAACCCGTAAAAACAAAGTTTTTTACTATAAATCCTTTATATGCGTGGCGGCTAGAGTCCTCTCGTCCTCTGGCTTGAGATGGCTGCCACCTATGGGTCAGATGATTGTCTGCCACCATTAAGCAATTGGTAATTAAATATTTAATTTGTTTTCCCTAAACAGTGTAAAATTTTGGAATTTTTTTTTCACGAAAATTAATTGTCACACACAACGAGTCTGTGTGGAAAATGTCAGCTTGATTGGATCACGGGAAGTGGGATAAAAAACGAGCGAAAGATTTGCACGGTCCTAACCAAGCAAGTTAACTTAATATAAAGAATTTAAAAATATATTCGCCTGTGGAGGACGCGGGGATCGATCCCGCGACCTTTGGCATGGGAAGCGAGGGCGCTACCAACTGCGCTACTCCGCCACGGCCTGTGGAGGGGTTACGCTCTGGGCTCTTACACTGTGGCGTTCAGCCAAAGCCATGAATGAGTTCTATTTGAATATATGTAAAATACATTTTTTTTGCCTAAAAAGTGTAAAATTTTGGAAATTTTTTTTCTTGAACATTAATTGTCTCGCACAACGAGTCTGTGGAAAATGTCAGCTCGATTGGATCACGGGAAGTGGGTTAAAAAACGACCGAAAGATTTGCACGGTCGTAAGCAAGCAAGCAAGCACGCAAGCAACCAAGCACGCAAGCAAGCGAACTTAATATAAAGGATTTAAAAATGTATCCCCTCCTTCCTTCTCCTCGCTCCCTCCACTCCCTTAACAACGTTATTCCTCCCTCATCTTCCCCTCCCCACATAAAAGAACACAACACCTCGCTCATGATCCACACTCGGTGGGGCAGCGAGCCCATCCCCCGCCTCCTCTAAACGGTTTGTGCAATGTGCCCTGGGCTCTAATTGAAATACAATTTCTTTTTTAAAACCCCATTAAATAAATCTAATTTACAGTCATCTGAACCCGAACCCTGATCAGTAACACCAAGCAGATCCCAACCTCGCCCAGCCTGACCCCGCCTCCCTGCCGTGTCGCTCCCAGATCTCCCAGATGTACCGGTGCGCGCGAGTGGAGGGCCTGGACACCAGCGAGGGGCTGCTGCTCTTTGGGAAGGAACACTTCTACGTCATCGACGGGGTCACCATGACGACCCGCCGGGAGATCTGCGACATCGACATGCTGCCACCCGAGTGAGCAGCTCCGGCACAGCCACTGGTGCAGCAGCAGCCTTATCAGCAGCTGTAGCAGCAGCAGCTTCTTCAGCAGCAGCAGCCTTAGCAGTTGCAGTAACAACAGCTTCTTCAGCTGTAGCAGCAGCGTCATCAGCTGTAGCAGCAGCAGCGTCATCAGCTGTAGCAGCAGCAGCGTCATCAGCTGTAGCAGCAGCAGCGTCATCAGCTGTAGCAGCAGCAGCGTCATCAGCTGTAGCAGCAGCAGCGTCATCAGCTGTAGCAGCAGCAGCATCATCAGCTGTAGCAGCAGCTTCATCAGCTGTAGCAGCAGCCTCGTCAGCTGTAGCAGCAGCTTCATCAGCTGTAGCAGCCTCATCAGTTGTAGCAGCAGCAGCATCATCAGCTGTAGCAGCAGCAGCGTCGTCAGTTGTAGCAGCAGCCTCGTCAGCTGTAGCAGCAGCTTCATCAGCTGTAGCAGCCTCATCAGCTGTAGCAGCAGCAGCCTCATCAGCTGTAGCAGCAGCAGCGTCATCAGCTGTAGCAGCAGCAGCCTCGTCAGCTGTAGCAGCAGCTTCATCAGCTTTAGCAGCCTCATCAGCTGTAGCAGCAGCTTCATCAGCAGCTGTAGCAGCCTCATCGTCAACAATACGAACCGTTGCTGGAACATCAAAAAAAATTCCATCATGGCTGTCAAAAGCACCGTTGTTGGTTCCTGTATCGTCCTCAACAGCATCACTATCATCATCTTCATGACCAGGCCGGATGTCCCCAAGCTGCCACCCTCCTTGACGGCCCTGCGATGAAACAGTCATCATCATCATCATCATTTTCCCTATGTCATTGGATGAAGCGTTTGACCGTTGGGGAGAATGCGCGACACGGCACTGACTCCCTTCGTCCTTGCGCGTGCGATTCCGGGTGGTCTCGCCACCCAGGCTGCAGGACCCGGTGATTCCCCGTGGGACCCGATCGCCTCCGTCGCACCCGCAGCGCGCGTGCAGCAAGTTCAGCTACGAGGGCGTGCGCGAGGTGCACAAGCGGCGCTACCTCCTGCAGGTGCCGCCCCTCGCTCGCTCTTCTCCGTTCCGTACCGTGCCGATCAACCCCAGCTCCTCTTGTCAGTTCACGACAGGATGGAGGCTCCCCCGTGCCATGTTGTTCATGGGGTCTGTTTACCTGATCTTCGCCACGCTGGTCGGTGCGGGTTGGTGAGAGGGGTAGGCCCAGGGCTGCTTCAGGGATAACTCACCGCTGGTGTTCGCCGTGGCCGGGAATCGAACTCAAGTCATTGGGTTCATAGTGAAGTGGACCTAATCACTGCGCTGCCGTGCGACCCCTTTCTGTTATCATGAATGTTCACTCGTGGTCTCTTGGCACGTAATGATTCGCCCATTGCCCACCTTGGCTCCGCTGATTTGATGAATAGTTTGTTGTATCCTGAGCCGCAGATCAGATTAAAAATCAGAAATTTTGTTGGCTAACTTTTACCATCTATCTCTTTTCACGTTACGAACCGTCTTAGTAAAAATAAATATATCCCAAATGAAATATAGACTTGTACAGCTGCTGTGCATTATGAAGCATTCATACTGTTTAGTTAGGTTATTTTGCCGGGACACACAGCCGGAGTTTGACAGGCTATTTACTGCTTAGTTATGGAGACAATAAGGTCCATAATGTCAGTGGATGCAAGCAATGTATGTGTGTGTGTGTTGAACATTTTTCGCACCGTACGTAGCCAACCATGCTAATCGGAGGTGCGGGGGAAGTACAACAAACTAAACACAAAAAGCAGCTCTAAGGAAATGAGTTTTCAATCTAGATTTAGAAGTGCATTTCTCCAGTGGCTTCCTAATGTCGGAAGGAAGAGCGTTCCAGACGGCCGCAGGAGCGCATCTGAAAGCGCAGCGCCATGCGGTGACCACCATCTTCTTTTTCGATGGCCCAGCCCAAAGCCCTGACATTGTCAAGAGCAGGGAGCTGAGCTCGTGCGAAACAGCATTTTTCATCAGAAACCACCGACGCCACCTCCTTTCCAAGAAGAGACATTTAATCGCGAATGAGTTTGTACACAACGTTCACTCAAGTGGCGCGCTGATTCGTCAAACGTAACACCGCAATGCCGCTGAGATCCTCCTCTTGGTATGTTTGTGTAGCCGATGGCCGTGGAAGTATTCTCAAACGACGGCAGGAACTACCTCCTGGTGTTCCCGCGTGGGGTGAGAAACAAGGTGTACCAAAGGTAAGGCCTCTGGCGTGTTAAGCACCAAATCACGAGCTTAAAAGCCTTTGCAAACAAAGCACGAAGTGATAAAGATCATCAGGGTGTAGACTTAACCATGAACATTAACGAGCTCTCACTTAGTTTTTCTACGAATGTGCCGTGTGTGTGTGTGTGGGTGATGATGGGGGAGCGGTAGCACAGTGGTTAGCGTTGCTGCGCTAGGAACCCGGCGACCCGAGTTCGATTCTCGCTCATGGCCAACACCAGTGACAATTATCTGAACCGGTCCTGGGCCTCCACTCTGTCGACTCAGCCTCAAACGAGTACCTGATGCAGTGTGTAAAACATCAGCACTCGGAAGACAAAGGCGGCCGGGCGTGGTGCTGGCCGCCCACCCCCTTCGCATGCCTGTGCTGGCCTTCATAGGTGCTCTCTGACAGCCACTAAAGTCTGTTAAAGGCTCCACGGGGGAATCTTTGTCTTTCGTGTGCGATGACTGTGGAGTTGGGGGCGGCGAGGCGATCTCAAAGTGGTGTCCCCTTTGTCGCCCGGACGAGCGCAGGTTTTTGACGATCGCGCCGTCCCTCGCGGACAGCAGTGAGAGCGTCTCCGGACAGAACCCCAACGCAAGTGTGGAGGCTGGGTGAGCGAAACGCAACTCGCGTGGAACCATGACGCGCTCGGTGTTGATGGTGTTTTCCTGCATCGGAGTTTAATTTTTGTCAGTGACGGTAAACATTGGTATCACACCTGACGACGATTGCTCGTGTTGCAGTCGAAACGTCGTGAGAATTTGTATTGTTTTATATTTATTTTATTTTATTATTTCCCTTCTACATGATGACTTTACCGAAAGAACCAAGAATATTTGTATCACTGTCCAGATTTATTTTTCTGATTGGCTTGGGCAGTTTAAATTAATTTTACCTACCTAAGTGTAAAACTATTACTCTATGGCATGTACATTCCCTTAAAATCTATTGAAATTATAACATTTCACTTTCAAGTAAAAATGTGTGTAACAATCCAATCTGGTTAATTAAGTGTTCTTGGCGAACGCCGAGTTAAGTGTAAGTCATTTAATTAATCGGCTAAATCTAGAGAAGTAGGTGGCTTTGCGGGGCCAAGGTTAACTTCGCTCTGCTGTAACACTTCTGCGTCCTGCTGCTGCTCTCAAAGTACCTCGTGCACAAACACCCCCCTCTAAACCTCCGTCTTCAACGTCGCCCACATCCCTGAGATGGCGCAGTAGCCGAAATACGCTTCATCTCCAGGCAGTTTGCGTCTCTTTCGCCACGGAGTTGGGCGTTATGAGCCCAGAAAACCTTCCCACCCCGCGGTTGGACCCCTTGTTGGTGTTCTTGAGCAGGCCGGCCCTACGTGCCCTCTCCTCCTGGCACGAGGCCAGGCAAGGCTTGCACACCTCCGACTCGTGCACCAGCAGCAGGGACGCCTCCTCGGGGCTTGGCTCGCCCCCACCCGGCCCGCCGCCCGTCTCCGGCGGGGCCAGTGCGAGCGGGTTCCGCTTCACGTTGAGCTTCTGGAGCTTGGGCAGTTTGGCCACGGTCTCGGGCAGGCCCGCGATGGCGTTGTCGAAGAGACCCAGGTCGGTGAGCTCCCTGAGATGGCCCAGCCAGCGCGGCACGCTGTCCAGCTCGTTGAGGCCCAGGTTGAGGGTGCGCAACTTCTGAAGCTGCGCGAGGCCCTCGGGGAGGCCGTGCGTGACCAGCCGGTTGTTGCAAGCGTTGAGGTGCAGCAGGCCGCTCAGCTGGCCCAGCGACTCGGGCAGGCTCTCGAGCCGGTTGCTGTGGACGTCGAGCGAGCGGAGGTTGACAAACTTGCCGATGGAGGGCGGGAGGACGCGGAGCGCGTTGCGGCTGAGGTCCAGCTCGTCGACGTCGCTCAGCTTGAGGAGGCACTTGGGGAAGGTGGCGAGGCCCGCGTTGCTGAGGTTGAGGCGCTTCTTCCCGTCGGGGGTGCTGTGCACGGCCGCCTTGGCCTGCTTCAGCGTCAGCTTTCGGCCCTTGGGCGCGCGTTTCTTGGGCATGATGGCTTCTGCACGGGAAGCAACGAACACACACGGCTCGGTTAGCCTCTAGTCAAAACTATTCATGAGTTTTATTTTTATTTTACCAGGTGAGGCCCCACTGAGCTATGTAGCTCTTTTTCAGAAGCGACCTGGCCACAAACGATAGCTCAACGAAGTGGCTTATCGCGTGCAAATTTATATCAGCCACATACTCTATAAACGCATGTTTCTGTCCACTAATAAGCCTCTGTAAGCCGTCACCATCTCTCATGGTCTTGCAATGTGACAGACAGTCCATCCAGCTCCTGCACATGAGACTGATTTCATCACTCCATCTCCACGGTGGTTCTCCACTCAGGCGTGTTCCCTCCTTTGCCTGTCACTCCGTCATTAGTCTCGACCGCGAGTCACCATCCCTTCTAGCGACATGTCCTGCCGACGTCTACTTTCTTTTCGCAACAGTCAAGGTCAAAATAAACTTGATGAGTAGCATGGCCTTTTCTAGAATGAGGAGGTCCATATTTCTGTTCTTGTTTTTTAATTCGAATTTTGCAAGCAAGGTTGCAGTGTTTTTCCAGTTTGTTTACGTGTTGCAAACGCTTAATTGAAGAGTATATAACAATGGACATTCGAAGGAAGCTGAATGCAGCACGAGGTCAATGCACCTCGTTTACACCCAGCTCTAAAAATATTTCCGCTGCCCCTCGCGCACACAAATACACAAACTGTACGCAGGGCATTCATTGCGCTCCAGTTCTTCCTTGTTTTTTGGATGACTGACTTCAAAACCTAACAACCGAAAAGCTTAACGCCAGTTGCGAAAACCGAGAAGAGACAACGCGGGCCGCCGTATTTAAGCACAGCACAATTATAAACTAAGCTATTAAAGTATGCTATTTTTATTTTACCAGGTAAAGCCCACAGAGCTGTATAACTCTTTTTGAGAAGCGACCTGGCCACAAATGATAGCTCAACGTAGTGGCTTATTGCGTGGACATTTATAGCAGCCAAATACTCTTAAACGCACGTTTCGAAAAGCGGAGGGAAAAACCCGATGAGACCCGGGGAAAAATCCTCACGACCACGGGGAGAGAGAACACGCAGACTCCAAATATACAGCAGCAGGCGTGAGGGCTGGGATCGAACCCACGACCCCCTGTATACCAGGCGAAGTAGTTAACATCTCGCCACGTTGCAGTTGCCGAGGTGACGGCACGTAAAATACGGCCACATGAGTTGGCCTAGATAGGGCCACGTTCGCTATGAATGCCGTGCAGTCGTTACCATAGCTGCGGCCGCTGCGCAGCACAGGTAACAGTACACGCTCGCTGTGTGGGCTCCATCGGTATGCGCCAGGGTAACGGATGTCCGCCCTGAATCTCACGTTTCTCTAATTGAAAAGGCACGGCGCAACGGCGTTGCGGTCCAGCGGACCCAGAGTTCGTTTGGCCACGGGAAATGTGACAGGACAAACAAGTTGATCTCACCCGGCAGGCTCGTGCTGTCTACTTTGGTCTTGGTCTCATTTGTTTTATTTTTCTTTTAGCATTCAGAAAGGAAATGCCCATTAAGGAAAGATATGGCTATCAGACAGGCGAAGCGGCGTCGTATTTTGCAACCGTCCATTTTCACTTGCCGCCACGAAAGAAAAAAAAGACGAAAAGGGTTCACGCATGTTTCTTATGAGAGCCGAAAACATTGAAAAACTTTGTTTAAATAAAAAAAAATGTGCACGCAGCTTACCGTTACTGCGCGAGGCGCGCGCAAAATGTGGTGTCTTCGAGCCCCGGTCGGCTTCTCCGCGGCCAGCGCAGAGGACGTCTGGAAGAGGCCACTTTACCAGCCACACTCGCAGTGGAGAGGCCGGAGTGCGACAATCTGACTCCTCAAGCCCCCCCTTGAGGTCCTCGTACTGGCCCCACTCCACCACATCGACAAAGCCCCCCCCCTCACCTCCCTCAGTCTTCGACTGCGGGCCGCCGAAGCTCGCTCACGTTGCCATCGAAGCGGCGGCCGTTGAAGTTGAACTCGAAGAGGGCCAGTGATTTGTTTTTGCCTGCCAGCCAGGGAGCCACAACTTGGGCTCAGTGAGGCCCCTTGTCTGCGTGCCAACTGTTGTGTGGCGTTGCCAGGCAACGTTCTGACTGCCACGTACATTATGCATGAGGTGGGAGGTGCCGTGAGTGGGAGGAATTGCGTTCAACTAAACTTTTGATTTTACCAGGTGAAACCCACTGAGCTTCATAGCTCTTTTTCAGAAATGACTTGGCCACAAATGATAGCTCAACGAAGGGGCTTATGTGGAAATTTATAGCAGCCAAATACTATAAACGCACGTGATCCGTAGAAAAGTCCACGCGACCACGGGGAGAACATGCATGCTCCAAATATACAGCAGGCGTCAGTGTCGGGTTCGAACCCACGACCTCCTGCATACCTGGCGAGGGAGTTAACATCTCGCCACCGTGGCGTATATTGCTGGTCTGCTGGCCTGTGTCAGAGGTCGCAAACGGGTTTTGATTCCTTACCCGTACCCGGCCGCACCAGGGTCGCAAACGGGTACCCGTACCCGTACCCGGCCGTAGGGTACGGGTATCGGGTACCTGATTGCGACCTCTGGGATGAAGCCATGTTGCAGGCGCGGGTGGGTTGATTCTAGGAACTTGAATTGTGAGAAGAGACAAGACGTTGGGAAATGAGTGACAAACGGTTACTCACCAGTGACTCACGGCCTACCCGTACCCACATACTTTGGTCTGGGATGCTTATTGTCAGGTATAATTACTTTGGCTTCAGGGACCCCACCAGGAAGCTTACAGATGGAGGTTCCCAGCCACATTTGAACTGTTCACACGGCAGCCGCTTGGCTAATTCATCCGTCACCGCTTCAGCCAAGTTCAACATTGGCTAAGGTGCGGAGCCAGTGATTAATTCCCTGCTGTCAAGAGACACTTCCGAGGGCAGGATCGCGATGTCCCCTCCAGCTTCAGTAACTGTTGTCGCGCCTGATAGGTCACTATGGTTTGTGGGTGGGCGTGCGTTTACTGACGGGCATCGATTCTGTTGTGCTCTTAAATTGGATTGTGTCAGCATGGATTAGTGAGTGTCCTTGATAAGGCGAGGATCGAGACATTTCAATTTCAGAAAGAAAAAAACGAACTTTGTTCTTTTGACGGGAGCTGCAATCCAGAAAGGTGATTTTTGGTGTTGCATTTTATCCATTCAACGTCTGTTGCTTTCGAGCCTGCGTGGTTTCCTGTCTACAGCACAGGGAACAATTGAGTGGGTTAAAGCTGGAAATCGTTGTCATTTTCCCATCGCACTGAGCCGGAAGGGTTGGCTAAAGATAGCGGTGTCTCCCGCCACATGCACGGCGAAGAACTTTCTCTTGAAGAAGCGCACGTTGGCATTGTGAGTGAAGTACGGATGAGGATGCTGACGCCTGCCTAGTATTTTTGACTCAGAACACCATTGCCAGCATTCACCAACGCTCCTTTGCAATAAACCAAAATCTGCGCAGATGAGTGAGCCGGCACTGAGAAGGACACGGTAATTAGTCGGATGATAGGAATGTTATTAACGTGATAGCAACACTTGTTGGCATGCTGCGCTGTGAGCCCCGGGGCGTGCGTTCAATTCCAATCAAAGGCTAACATCGACTGCGAGTGTTGCGCGGAGCTGTTGCTGAGGTTCTTCACCACCAACCGGTATCGACTGGCGTGGTGAAGGTTAAATAACCCCCACGACTGATAGGGCACGGGGAGACCTTGAACCAGCAGTAAATTGATTAAGGGGCGTAATGGTGGTTAAAATGCGTGTAAAGATTTGAAGATACAACAATGGAAATGTTCTTCTTGGTTCTTTCGGTAAAGTCACGTAGAAGGGAAATAATAAAATAATAAAAATTTAACATAATAAAATACAATTCTCACGACATTGCGAAGCTTCTAGGTCTTTCCAACAGACCTGTTCTTCACCTGAGGACGGCTACTTGCGTTGTGGCCGAAACGTCGTGAGAATTGTATTTTATTATGGTTTATTTTTATTATTTTATTATTTCCCTTCTACGTGACTTTACCGAAAGAACCAAGAAGATGAATCCCTGCAGTCACGAAAGCTTTAAATCGAAATGTAATGAAAATGTTATTATTTTGTTTTGATGTGGGTATTTATGATCCAAGAGGTGGTTGGTGGGGGGGGTGCTAACACCACAACAGGTCACCTAGCAGCCAGCACCACTGAGATTCAAGTGGCCACCCAGACTGGGTTCTCAAGGGTAGCGAGTTGATGGCCTCAGTACACTTCCCAATGAATGTGCAAAAACCCACCATATAAAATTGGGATTGATTCCAATTATCATTGCGTTATTTGCACTGAATTGTAATCGACAAATTTTAAAACAAATTGTAAAAGACCCGACACAGAATGATCCATGGCTCCAATGTTCCGCGTAGCTTCTGGGCCACAACCCCCAAAACCACAGCCACAGACAAGCCATCGCAATAGCAGATGGTGGATACTTGATGCGCAAAAGGAAAAAAAAATCTCTCCGTTGTGTGATGTGGTTACCCGGCACGACAGATCGAGGAACGCACAACGACTCAAAGCCCGATTCACAAATACGAAGAAGGCATCGCAGCGATACACTCTGTATTCCTGGAGCAATTATCTGGCCAAAAGCACCTCGAAGTAAAACTATAATTGGGGCTCTACATCAGCCATACAAACAAGACTGAGCTGCAATGTAATGTAATTTCAGCGCACATTGATGCCTTAATTATATTTGACCCCACTTCTGCCGCTGAAAATGTATATCTTGGCTTAAATAACTTGCTTTTAGTGTTGGGAGTTTAAAATTCTATACAATAGGATGTATGTTGAACTTCTTTCATAGCCAACCATGATAATTATTGGACAGACTTCAGAAGTAGTTCCCTGGTGTCATATCCCATGACCATTTCTTTACAATTGATGGTGCATTCAATACGGAATGTAATTTCGTTGTCTCTCGACATGATGGCGATTAAATGGCCTAATTTGTGTCAATCATTGTGTTCCCAAAACATACAAGTTGAGCATTAAAACCATGGCCTTGCAACAAGAATAGAAATGAAAGCCCGGTGTTGCATTGTTTTTCAGGTCGGGTCTGCTGAGCGGCCTGGTTGGAGAGCGATCGGTGACGCAGCGCTGGGTGGTACGTATCTTCACCGGATAATCGAAACCCTTTTACCCCCGAGATGGAGATGTCCCAAGTGGCACAGCGGCTCACAAGCTGCCCTGTCGTAGCCACAGAGCCAGAACAGCAGACTTCCCTGCATTCAAATCCAGGTTTCAGCCACCTCCGATTGAACCAGGCGCTCAAGTGTAGTGTGTTTTATTGGTCTCAGCACAGTCGCCACCGTTTCATTATTTCCTCATCACCTGAGTGCCCAACACTCTCTTTTGGCAGTAGCGGCGGGGGGCAGTAGCGGCGGGGGGCATTACACTCCCGTGATGGCAATGAACCGAGAGAGTGTACGTCCACTCCTCATTAGTATTTAAGAGCTTGCCCTTTGAAGAACTTTAAGTCCTTTCATTTGTTTTTGCCCAGAATTAAAGTGAATCCATGCTAATCCTCATGCTCCCCTGGCAATTCATACGGAATTAAATAGCAATGCTGCAAGATGTATTGCTGCGCCGATCTTTTTTTAAATTCGACATTTACGGTTGATCAACTCATTTTATATGAAGCAGCTTCTGAGAGTCCATTGACATCTACAGGAGCTAGGATTTACAGGATAAATAAATCCAACAGGTGGATGGAAGTGCAAATTTACAAAAGATATATTTTTTAATTACACTTTTTGAAAACACAAAATGTAGACCATAAGAATAACAGATTCATATATAGTGAGTAAAAAAAAAGTACAGCAGCTGTAAATTATAATAATCACATTTAAATAAAATTGGAAGAGCCTGCTTTGGTGGCCTGCGTGTCTGCTTCTAAAATGATTCTAGCCACGTTTAGCAATCACTGATTCAATTGCCGAGTCCAAGAATAGACAAGAAGCAATTACAGTTGAACGAGTCAACATTTGATTCCAAGAGGCAGCCGTGTAGCTTGGAGGTCAGATCACTGAGCTGGCAATGCTGTGGCCTTGGATTTGAATCCAGAATTCAATCGCCAGGTTCTTAAGCTTAGCAAGTGAATGGTCTCAGCCTCCTCACCAATGGCTTCATGAAAAATCATCACATCAAATTAAAAAAATTTAACGTCATTTATCAATATCGCAGCTTTGGGAATAACAAAAAAAAGTTGGTTTAACTGCCATGAGATGAACCTTCATATCTAGTCAGGGGGTATGAAAAAGTATACACCTCTGTGACTTTACCGAAAGAACCAAAGAGTATGGATTCCTGCAGTCACCAAAGCTTCAAATCAAGATTATACACCCTAGATTTCGATTTAAAGCTTTCGTGACTGCAGGGATTCATCTTCTTGGTTCTTTCGGTAAAGTCACGTAGAAGAAAATAATAAAATAATAAAAATAAAACATAATAAACCTTAGATTGTGAATAAATAAATATAAATGGTACGTTTAAGAGTCGTTCTGTGAGTCCCCGTTTCTGTGGGCCGATCTCTAACGCCGAGTTGCACTGCTCTGCAAGAGATCCAAGCGAACAATTGATCTCATGACATGGCACCAGTGTGCACAATTGGGAGAGAGATAAAAAAACGAATGGATTCGGCACAGGTAGACTCGCTGCTATGATTTCATTCCCTTCACCTGTTGCGGATATCGGAAACAACATTGAACAGAGTGCTTCAGATACATGGTATTAGTGATTGTTTCAAAGCTCACATTCCAACCCTATATTGATAACATCTCAAAGAAAATCTAATCAAAATTAGGGGTTTTCATACAGTAAAAAACACGTTTTCCCATTCGATTGCACCTGCAAATTTGTTGAGGCTATCATTCCACCACTCTTCAACTACAATGACGCTGCTTACAGATCAGATACTTATGAATCGCTACATAGACGAAACCCGCTTTATCCTTCTGATCTTCAATTTGCACCGGATGTACCATACAGGACCCACCATTGTGACCTCGACTTAAAATTCAATCTCACATCACTTCAATCAAGAAGAAATCTACGGTACATTGTGCCCCGTTCATCCATAACATTCGCATTGATAAACATGCGCTATTCTTCGCTAATTCATGAACCCGATTGTCAAACGGAAGGAACCCAAGACATCCGCGTAATTTTTATTTTAACTATCCCAAGAACAAGAATTGTAAGAGGTGACAAGGGCTTTGCTATTGCAGTACCAACGTTTTGGAACAACCTTATTCCCTGCCTGAACATCATGAATCTTCCTTCAAAAAATATTCTGAAGCGGAAGATTAGTAAAAAAAATAATAATAATAAAATAATAATAAATGAAAATAACTAAATGAAATCACGAGGTTTCAGAGGCAACACAAGTCTTCAGGTGGGACGGTCACAGCCAAATTTTGATACAGTAAATTTGGCTGTGACGATCCCACCTGAAGACGGAGACTTGTGTTGCCTCCGAAACGTCGTGATTTAATTGAGTTATTTTCATTTATTTTAGTTTTATTTTATTATTATTATTATTTACCTACGTGACTTTACCGAAAAAACCTAAGAGTATGAAACCTTGCAGTCACGAAAGCTTCAAATCTAGAACGGAAGATTAGTTCTGACTTTCACCACATTTGCAAATGTGATTTGTAACTTTAATCTTTAGCAATGTATCGACAGTTCCATTTTAACGTGCAATTTTATTGAGGGACTGTGTGCTGGTCATGGTGTGGTCTGGGACTGTTTTTGTTTTGCCGCCTTGCCCCAAGATTTCATTTGGCGTTGAAAAATCGACAATAATTTTTATACATATGCAATTTGTACTTATATCTTTTATTTATAATGATATTTAGCGACTCGCTTAGCTTTCCGTTACCTGCCACCGCGATCTGTTTTTGTATTGTTTGTTGTAACTGTGACCCACCACTACTGGACATCTGTGAAAAGAGCTTCATACCTCATCAGATTCTTCCAGTCGAAACTCAAGATTCTGACTCTGTCGTGCGTCTTGACTGTTGCCATCACCTCCCTTCCCCTCCCTCAGCACGGGGAGATCAGCAACTTCCAGTACCTGATGCACCTGAACACGCTGGCCGGACGCTCCTACAACGACCTCATGCAGTACCCCGTCTTTCCCTGGATCCTGGCCGACTACCAGTCCGAGGTATATGTGAGCTCTGTTACCCGTGTGTGCGTGTCCACACACATTTGTTATCTACACACACTTATGAATATACATTGAACTTCTTTTGCAGCGTACTTGGCCAACCGCGCTAATAGGAGGTGAAGGGCAGTCACAGATACCCCCACGGTGATTTGGTGTGGGGAGGCCTTTAGCAGTGGGTTGACATTTAAAACAATATATTTTAACTCATTCCTGCGGAGGGAGCTGGTAGGAACGTTGGGTTACTCGGTCAATGGCCTGCAGGGTCAACGGCGGCGTGGTGTATTCCGCAAATATGGCTGACTGTGAGGGTGGGCACAAGCCGGCGTGAGTAGGTTAAACGTTGAGTTTTATAAGGGCACCACGGGGTGACCAACCCCACCCCTCCCACCCCCCACCCAGCCCCACCCTCCCCACCCAGCCCCTCCCCACCCTCCCACCCAGCCCCTCCCTCCCCACCCAGCCCCTCCCTGCACGACAGACGGACACAATAATCCCCTGTGGGCTGGTGGAACCAGGAGGTTCCTACCAGTAATATACATGCATTACATTAGGCACGTCATTCATGAATTGCAATTCATCAACATTGATTCCTAAACTCGAGATACGCCGAATCATGTGTGTAAGAATCGATTGTTTGCCGTTCGTCTCTGCTGTGATGTTGTCGTGTAAACCCTGCAGCCAAGAGAGAGATATAGCTGCATTCACTATAAATAAACATATTCTTGAATCGAACCTCAACCCGCAATTGTGACAGTTCATCAAATCGCGAGTGGGGCGAATTTCCACGTGCGCTATGATACACGTACCAGATACGAATTTACACGTATTCAAATCAAACCACTTTATCATTTAGCGGCAAAATATCTTTTAAAATAATGCCTTCTTCTTGGTTCTTTCGGTAAAGTCACATAGAAGGGAAATAATAAAATAATAAAAATAAAACATAATAAAATAATTCTCACGACGTCTTTCCGACAGACCTGTTCTTCACCTGAGGACGGCTGCACCCAGTGGCGGCTGGTGATATTTATTTTTGGGGGGGCGCATTTTTTTTATTTTATTGAGGGGGGCAAATAAATATAAAGCAGTACCAAAAACCATTTTGACTACTTGAATATAAATTTTGATGATCTGTATTTACATTTCAGACCAAAAGAAGTACCAAAAAGCATGTTTCCTACTTGAACATAAATGTTTCTCTTTTATATACATTTCAGACCAAAGTACCAAAAAGCATGTTTCCTACTTGAACATAAAAACGTTAGTTTCATGCTATTATCAATATGGCTGCGGCTACTTTCATGACGTTTGCATTTGTCAGAGAGATGTTTGAGGTCTCTTACCCCCGTCGTTGTCCACAAAACTTCAGTGCCGACACTTTGAAATAAAAGACAGGGAAAACAAAAAAGAGAATTGCTAACATCACATCCAGCCAGCCACCTCCGTTTCTCATAACAAGCGCGGGTGAAGCTTCGTGTGTAGCTTCGTCGTCTGTCACTGGCCTGCTGCTGGATTTGTAAATCGGGTTGGTCCGGTCCGAGATCCTTTATCTTTTTTATTTCTTCCAGCGAAAGCCTTGTGAAAGGGTTTTTGTAAATAAATTACAGAATTTGGATGAACTGCTGCCATTGTTTACACAAAAAATTTGATCAGCCTAGCAAGTGTCGAAGTGGTGTCGCCTGCGCACTCGCAGTAGTGGCCCAGAGCGTAAATTTGAATGACAGGTGACGAGAACCAATCAGATTGGATAAAATAACATGTATCCAATTCTGGTTGGCCAGGGACGCAACGACTTGCGCCCCGAGGAGAATCTTTAAGAAACCAATTAGAGACCAGCTTCAGGTCACATGCTGTCCGAAAATTTAAAGTCTCACATAGACATCCATTTGTCCGGCGCCCCGCATGAAACACATTGAAAAACATAGAAAATAGTTGACCGATTAAAGCCAGTTTTTATTAAATGCTGATGCTTTTCTTACTACCAGCCGGCACATCATATGAAAAAAATATTTTATTTATGTATTTTTATATAATTTTTGTATATGTTTATTCTTGAATCTTGATGGGGGCGGCGCCCCTGCGCCCTCTATTGACGAGCCGCCACTGGCTGCACCAGATACGAATTTACACGTGCAAGATACGAATTGCCCCATGCACTATGATACACCACGTACCAGATACGGATATCCACGTGCACTTTGATACACGTACCAGATACGTGTGTGCAGTGGGCCATCGAACCATGTTCAGGACGTGATGGGGAAAGCACTCATCGGCAAAAATGAATCATTTTGTTTGTCAGCATAGCAACGCGCTGATATCAGTGTGTTTGTTGTTTATGTTGCTTGTGCACGGGGCTTTACAAACCAGCCGAACTAGAATGTTGTGGCGAAGTGTCAGCAATTGTCATTAACGCCTGTAGCACACATACACATTGGCTCCATGTGCATACTTGCTGCGTGATACATTTCTATAAAACACGTGGCTTTTATTACGGCTTTCAAATGACAAAGTGTGCTTCGTGAAGGACAGTGTTTTGGTTGTATATCTCCTCTCTGTGTTGGGTGGGAGCAGGAGCTTGACCTGACGGACCCTCGCACTTTCCGGGATATGTCCAAACCGATGGGAGCGCAGACGATGGAGCGCCTGGAGCAGTTCCAGAAGCGCTACCAAGACTGGGAGGACCCAAACGGTACAGCTGGCGGCTCCTCCGGCACTCAAACACGCCGACGGCAATTTGCAATCGGTGTGCGACGACTGGAAATACGCAACGAGCTTGCGTTTTCACGCATTCGCCCTGGAGAGCAAACGCGCGCGCGCGCGCGCGAATGCGGGCACGGACTTAACGAATTGGAACTGTCTTCTTGGTTCTTTCGGTAAAGTCACGTAGAAGGGAAGTAATAAAATAATAAAAATAAAACATCAAATAATTCTCACGACGTTTCGGCCACAACGCAAGCAGCCGTCTTCAGGTGAAGAATGAGACACTGCCAAGCTTGGAGCTTATATATAGAGACTCGATTGCTGAGCCTTCTTATCACGGAGCTTGTTGAAGGATCTCAAAGTTATGTGGAATCCCTCCCCGTAGAGGCGGTTCAATTTCGATTTAAAGCTTGCGTTGTAGCCGAAACGTCGTGAGAATTATTTTATTATGTTTTATTTTTATTATTTTATTACTTCCCTTCTACGTGACTTTACGGAAAGAACCAAGAAGATGAATCCCTGCAGTCACGAAAGCTTTATATCGGAATTTAATAACGTTTTATTTTTATTATTTTATTATTTTTATTATTTTATTACTTCCCTTCTACGTGACTTTACCGAAAGAACCAAGAAGATGAATCCCTGCAGTCACGAAAGCTTTAAATCGGAATTGGAGCTGGATACAAATGTTGCAGCGAAGTGAGTTGAAATCACCATGGCTGGGAAGAGAGAAAGGGGGCATTGCATCATCGGAGAGCTATACGGACACATGGCTGAATTTTTGTAACGTGAACGTTTGCTGCGACGTGCGTCTGCAGGTGAAACCCCGGCCTACCACTACGGCACGCACTACTCGTCGGCCATGATCGTCGCCTCTTACCTCGTGCGGATGGAACCGTTCACGCAAACTTTCCTCCGCCTGCAGGTGAGTGCGGCTTCGCAGCCACGAGGCAGTTGTCCACAAAGCAGTCGGGCTTTTCGATTTAAAGCTTTCGTGACTGCAGGGATTCATCTTCTTGGTTCTTTCGGTAAAGTCACGTGACTTTACCGAAAGAACCAAGAAGACAGTCGGGCTTTGTTAAGGGGCGCCGTGGCGGCGAGGTGTTAACTTGCTCGCCTGGTATACAGGAAGTCGTGGGTTCGATCCCTGACCCGTGATGCCTGTTGTATATCTGGAGTTTGCATGTTCTCCCCTTGGTCGCGTGGATTTTTTACGGGTCCTCTGGCTTTTCCCTCTGCATTGAAACACGTGCGTTTAGAGTATTTGGCTGCTGTAAATTTCCACGTGATGATAAGCCACTTCCTTGAGTGCCTGTGGGAGTGGGACGCTCTGCAGTCAATCTTAAGATTCAATCCCACGACTAACAGCAGTGCTGCCTCAGTGTTCTGACCTCTGAGCCATCCTGCCACCTCTGCCAGAAGTTAATACAATTTCACGTGTTGATTTTGTTGCTCATGGCGTTGGCGTTTTCGTGTTTTTGTGTTTTTGTAACCCCTTTCCCGCACCCTCCCCGACAGGGCGGACATTTTGATCTGGCTGACCGCATGTTCCACAGCGTCCGAGACGCCTGGCTGTCCGCCTCCAGGAACAACATGGCCGACGTCAAGGAGCTCATCCCAGAATTCTTCTACCTCCCGGATTTCCTGCAAAACTCCAACCACTATAACCTCGGTGATTGGCGAGGACTATCGGCGCCTTACATCCAAACACCCTTGCGCTGAGCACCAGCGTGGAAGGCTTGCACTGCTTTCTTTATAAATAAATAAATAACTAAATAGAAACAAGCGAAAGTTGAGCGGAGTGGCTCAAGGGGGCGAAAGCGTGTCAGGGCACTTGAGCGGGCGTTGATGAAATCCTGGGGGCGAATCCGGGAGTCGGCCACTCGCGATCAAACCGGGTTCTCAAGTGGAGTTAATGGATGTCAGCCCAGTCACCAAAGACTGCACGCAAAAACCACGCACGTTCAAACGTGGTTTGTCAATCCACACACGTTCATATGTTGTTTTGTCAATCCAGTTGCGAGGTGGCCAGGAGATTGCATTGGTTTTAGTATTATCCCCACGTGCAAAACTCTCCTTAAATGGAATTGGCCAAACTAGAGCCTGGTGAGGCTTTTTTCGAAAAATAAATACGGGGTATTATCTTAGCTCATGCTACCACTCAATCCATGCAAAGAACATTCTTTGCAAGCCACACATACGGTGAGGCACGAGCGTGAATAGAGACATCTGTTGAAGCAATCGACAATCATCCGGAGTTCTTCTTTGCTTGCTACGGGGAGAATTCCAAATGGAAATTGGTTTGTCTCTCTAGGTTCAAGTTCATTTATTAGGTATAGCCCTGTGAGCCATTCGGCTCTTGAATCGGAAAAAAAAACATGAACAAGAAAACATCTTAAAGTGACTATGTGCAAACAGAAAATCCAAGAAAAGACAGCAAAATATTGCAGAAAAAGCACCGTACACCAACACTGTGTGCAAAAATCCCAGTGGGATGCAAGTCAAACAACAACAACCACAAGACAACTTAGATTAAGGCCATCAGTCTAACTCTGTACTACAACAAACAAACATGGCCAAACCAAAAAACTTTTCGAAAATCACCAAAATAAAGCCATAAAAGCAATGAAACAGTGATCATAGGTGACCCTGTTCGTATGATCGAAATATGTTTTGCAGAATAAAAATCCAAACATTTCAGGAAAAGTGAACTTAAACGGGAACACAACTTGCTTCTTCTACATTGCAGGCTGCAAACAGAATGGGATTTGGCTGGGAGAGGTCCTCTTGCCAAACTGGGCCAAAGGAGATGCTCGCGAGTTCATCCGGGTTCATCGAGAGGTAACCATCGTCCCTCTTCAATTGTATTTCTCTCTCTCTCTCGGTTTATATCCTGAGCCTGACCCCTCCGTTATTGCGTTGTGTACTCATATCTCCCCCAAGCTCGGTGCACAAATCAGTGGATCATCTACAAAATCCCCCCACTCGCACCACACTATTGCAATCGTGCCGTATATTCCTCTTTCCTTATCACCACTTCTGTGCTCGACGACCTGTTGTTCCAGAGAAAAAAAACGTTTTCATTATTTCATGGTTTTCCAGCGTCAACGGAATTAAAATAGTACCCGTCAACACTGTAATTGCTGTCTCGATGAGATGTGCTAGGAGCTTGATGGTGTTACCATTGCGCTCAGGATATCACTGACATTTTAATAATTTTAATTACCCCCAAAGGTAATACCTTAGCCATTATGATGCTGATTATGTTGCCAACATCAATGCAGACGCTCTTGATTAGGCGTGCAATAATTCACCACTCCTGCAATTCAGTGAATTTCTGCGATTGAAGGTCAAGATTCGATTAAATAATCTCTTCTCCTTTTGTCGTGTTTGTGTTTCTTCTACACAATTTAATTCTCTCCATTCGCCAAAATGCAACAGTAACATTGTACGACAAAAAAATTGATGACCCGACACACGTATCATGAGCTTACTAGTAATTGGTTTCATTCAATGCACGAGTGCACGCCTAATAACGACTATGACGATGATGATGGTGACGACGATGATGCAGCCGACGGTAGCGCTGACGCAGTGGAGGGGTGACGAGGAATTATCTCGGCCCTGCCAGGCCCTGGAGTGCGACTACGTGAGCGCTCACCTTCACGAGTGGATCGATCTGATCTTCGGCTGCAAGCAGCAGGGCCCCATGGCCGTGGCCAGCACCAACGTGTTCCACCACCTCTTCTACGAGGGCCAGGTGGACATCTACAGCATCACCGACCCTCTCAAGCTCACCGCCACCATCGGATTCATCAACAACTTCGGCCAAATCCCCAAGCAGGTGACTCCGGTTCCACTCCGTTGGCTAGGATTGCTACCTTTTAAGTACAAATATATATTTTTAAAACGGGACAATATCATGGGAAGAGGAATATCTCACAATACCATGAGAATGGAGGAACTACAGACTGTTTAATTTCCCCAAAGAGAGGACTAAACCGGGCAGCTGACAGCTCTACGTGTGGCTCGTCAAGCTGCCAACACGACAGGACCTTGCAATTCCAGCCTAGACTTGCAGATCAACGAAACAGCCCTTGGGGATGATTTTAATGAGCATGGCAAGATGCCTGCCTTCTGCTGCGCCTTCATCGCACACACTCGTGGGTTGTGCAAGGTTCACACGTGGCAAATGCCTTTAGTGTTTGAATGTTGGATTGGGTGGTTCAGGCAGAGATGCAGCCATGGTGTGCCTGAGTCACCCACCTGAAGGGTAATGAGCCAGTACAACGACCAGGTGGCGAGATGTTAACTCCCTCGCCTGGTATGCAGAAGGTCGTGGGTTCGATCCCGGCCTTGATGCCTTTATATTTGTAAATTTGTTTGTTCTCCCCGTGGTCGTGTGGCTTTTCCTCTGGGTCCTCCGATTTTTCCCTCCACATTTAGAAACATGCGTTAAGAGTATTTGGCCGATATAAATTCCACGTGATTATCCACTTTGTTCAGCTATCATTTGTGGCCAGGTCACTTCTGAAAAAGAGCCATATAGCTCAGTGGGCCTTAGCTGAAAAAAGATACATAGTTTTTAGTTCATAGTTTTGGTTGTTGTGGAGGCATCATAACAAGTTTCTGTCGTGCCGTCTGTATGCCAAATGTGAGCATGCTCGCACGCATGGGCTGATCCAGCTGCTCCCGTCCTAATTAAAATTTGTAAACTACGAAAAAACTCATCGCAACGGAAAGATGCCATGCAGACTGGAAACAATTATATTTAACAACACACAAAGGGGGTGGGGGGTGGGGGTAGCATTGCCTGCACCAAAGTAATCGGCCTTAACCAGACCACAAGCTTAAAATAAGTATAACCCGTAAAAACAAAGTTTTTCACTATAAATCCTTTATATGCGTTGCGGCTAGAGTCCTCTCGTCCTCTGGCTTGAGATGGCTGCCACCTATGGGTCAGATGATTGCATTGCACCATTAAGCAATTGGTAATTAAATATAATATTTTTGTCCTAAAAAGTGTAACATTTTGGTAAAAAATTTTCACGAACATTAATTTTCACGCACAACGAGTCTGTGTGGAAAATGTCAGCTCGATTGGATCACGGGAAGTGGGTTAAAAAACGACCGAAAGATTTGCACGGTCGTAAGCAAGCAAGCGAACTTAATATAAAGGATTTAATAACTCGATGTCTGACCATTTAGTCATTCAGACCAGCAATTAAAAATAGCTGATAAAATGTGGCCGTCACAACAGGCAGCAGTGGAACAAAGACAAAGCTGCAGTCCGCTGTCGCCCTCATTAGGACTCGTCAGTACGGTGCATTCGTCAATGTTCGCTGCTTCCATGGGCCTCTGGGAGCCCAAAACATGAAGGGCCACATTTTCAGTTCTCTTGAGCTGGCGGTGTGGGTTAGGCTGGAAGATTTTGTGCATGCAATGCTGCACATCTCGGTGCCTTACTAAACCTAGTTGTTTCCAGCTGCATTCATTAGCACGGTTTGCTACGTACGGTGAGAAAAAAAGTTCGACAGGCATATGTACATGTTGTGATGGGTTTTCTCATCATTTACAGATTTGAGGTATTGTTGCCTTACGGCAATTTTAATGAAAACGATATAAATGTCTTCGGACAAACATGATATTTCCCAGGAATAACAATAAACAGCCAATTGGCTTCCTTCGTACAAAAATAAAACTTGTAGATAGCGCCCTTCACAACGTGTCAAAGGCGCTGCTACAACAAGGCGCTCGACGATCTGCCATCCCGCAGCTCTTCAAGAAGCCTCACCCAGCGAAGAGGGTGGGCTCCAAGCCGTCTGGAGACACGAATCCCGGAGCGTCCGCAGGCCCTGCCCAGGACTGTCTCTTCTTCCACCACCTCGACTGCCTCACCCCATCGCCCATGCCACTCAAGGGTGAGCTGGACACCGACCGTCGTGCCCCAGCGACGTCGCACATCTTTTGCGTTCTCCATTGATGCGAAAGTTTGACTTCATAATCACCGGATCATTATTTTTTTAATCCATCTGTCAGAGATGGCCGGGTGGCACAATGAGCTGTCACCGCTGAGAGCCTGGGTTCAAATCCGGGCAATTAATTGCCTGTGATTGAACAAGGTTCTCAAGTGCATTGGGCATTGATGGTTACAGCCTGGTCACCAGACCATCACATTGACTTTGGTTCTGCACATAATTGACAATACGCAACAATATGTAATACTTGATTTGAAGCTTTCGTGACTAAATGTGGAGAGAAAAACCGGACGACCCGGAGAAATATCCACGCAACCACGGGGAGAGAGACACGCAATCCAAATATGCGGGCGACAGGGTGGGAATCGAACCCATGACCTCCTGCATATCAGGCGAGGTAGTTAACATCTCGGTTGGGCGTGATGTTGCCCACCCACCCTTTTGTAGGTGGTCGCGCTGACAGAACTTGCCCTAAGAGGCTGTCAAGGCTATATGGGTGATCTATGTCTGTTGTGTGTGCACGTGGCGCGTCCCAGAGCTGAAGGGCCCGGTGGGACAGATCGTGTGCACGGAGCGAGGCGTCCTGGCGGTGGAAGAAAACAAAGTTCTGCTTCCTCCCGGCTTCCAGCGCACATTTTCCTGGGGCTTTGCTGACCTCAGCTGTCGGCTCTGTAACTACGACACTGACAAGGTCCGACACATTTGTCTTCTTCAGAGTCACTTGTTTTTCCTGCTGTGTTTTTATTTCCATCTGTGACAAACAATGACCTGACTCTAAACTTTTGCTGTATGAATCTGATTTAAAATTACTGTCTTGCAATAGGCTGCGTGTGGGGAAATGCATCGTTGTATCAATTAAAATCGATTCTTACACTCCCGATGGCCAGAAAACTATTATTTATTGCTGCAAATAAGATGCTCACGTAACATTTGGGTTCATAGAGTGAAGTAAATTGTAGAGACAATATGGAAAAAGCACGGAGAAAAACATAGGAAATAACACAAAAATATAATCGATTCTTCAATAAAACCGCGACCCTGGACAAGTAGAATGAGTCGAGTCGCTAGGGATAGGGCAATTGTTACACACCGAGTAAACGATACTGTCACAACCTCCAGGGTGCACCACCTGTGCCCCCTACTGTGCCAACATACGTACACACACACACACGCGTGCCATGTCGGCCTTCATAGGTGCTCGCTGAACAGCACTTGCCCCCCAAAACCGGTCTATAATGCTGTATGGGGGATCTTTGTCTTTGTGTCTATTTCTAGGCCCCCGTGGTGTTTGAGTGCATGTGGGAGTGGGGCCCTCTGCTCTGTGCCGTGTGCCCCGACGCCAAGACGGTGGTGTGTGGGGGCACGGCGACGGTGCTGTGCGTCTGGGAGATGCAGGGCGGCGGCAAGGACAGGAGGCCGACCGTTGGCCTCAAGCAGGTACGGCAGTCGCAGCCACGTGGCGGCACCTTTATTTTGACGATGACGGTGCGGTCAGTGAAACTGTGCGTCAGGGTTCTTCAGCTGCCCGCCCGCCCGCAAGCCACAACCGGCCTCTGAAGACTCTTCGGCAGAGGTCGCAAACGGGTTTTGATTCCTTACCCGTACCCGTACCCCGGCCGCACCAGGGTCGCAAACGGGTACCCGTACCCTACCCGTACCCGATACACGGCTACCCGTACCCGGCCGGGTATCGGGTAGGGTACGGGTACCCGATTGCGACCTCTGGGATGAAGCCATGTTGCAGGCGCGGGTGGATTGATTCTAGGAACTTGAATTGTGAGAAGAGACAAGACGTTGGGAAGTGAGTGACAAACGGTTACTCACCAGTGACTCACGGCCTACCCGTACCCGGCCTCACCAGGGTCGCAGACGGGTACCCGTACCCGCAAAACTTGATTTACAGTCACTACCTTTACTCAATCATCTTAAGTCACTTCTTTCAAGTGCATTCCTGCCAATCTAACACTGCTGAAGCAAGTAAATGATATACAAATCGTTTCTTATTATTATTCTGTATATGAGTCCTGTACTGATGTAATGTGTGCAATGTCATGGTGATTGTCATGGTTACTAGTGTTACTTGTTTGCACAGGAAAACTATTTTACCAAAGGCGTTTCTATTCTTCGTTTTGCAATATTTTATCAAATCTTATTCCCAACTCTAGATGCACTATTTTGCAATATGTTTCTCTAATCTTAATGCTCAGTTTAGTGAAATATTTAATCTATAATTAAGTAATATATTTTGACTTAAAGCTTCCGTGACTGCAGGAATTCATATTCTTTGGGTCTTTCGGTAAAGCCATGTAGATAAAAAAAAAAATATATTTTTTCGATCTATTTTTCTATCTACGTGACTTCACCGAAAGACCCAAAGAATAAGTAATATAGTGTAAAAAAAAATAATTTGTTGACTTTCATTTCTGTATTTTTATATTTAAATTTTATATGCGACCTGTTGCAAACGTGTTTTAAATGTTACAGTTTTCCTGTTTTGTTGATGAAACCCGATTCAGGAGCTTCTTAGCTCACAGGGCAATTCTAAATCAACTGTTCAACTGTTCAGTCAACTCACGACACTAGAGAACCCGGTTTAATCACATATGGCTGCCCGCAATCACTGCTCTAACCTCTGAGCCACTCGGCCACCTCCAGCCAACGTTTCTTCATCAAACTAAAATCATATCTTGCGCGTCCCGTGTGATGCTCTAGCTGTATGCAATTACGCCCCCCGGCTGCCCACCCAGGTTCTCTACGGCCACACGGACGCCGTGACGTGCGTCGCCTTCTCGTCGGCGTACCACGTTTTGGTGAGCGGCTCGCGCGACCGCACCTGCATTGTGTGGGACCTCAACAAGCTGTGCTTCGTCACGCAGCTGCGCGGCCACTCGGGACCCATCGCCGCCGCCTGCGTCAACGAGCTCACCGTAAGTTTCCGCGGTCGGCGTAGGCCCCGGCTACCTTCCCCCGCTCTTCGTTGCCCTGGTACCCGGGGCGTCCCCGCCCCCCCCACCTCCAGCCCGTGCGGCCTGGTGCGGTGCGGTTAGAGCAGGGCCACGAGTTGCTTCGCAAGCCGGCAGGAATGCCGAGCTGCGGGACTCTCGAGAGGTGGTTAGATGGTGTGCGCAGTGGCTGCCGAAGGGTTGGAGGATCGCACATTTGTTGTGAGGATTCCCTTCCCATAGGCACGGGAGGTGCATGCCCTGGCTCGCCGCGAGACGGAGAAAGTAGCAGAGTGCCGACTCCGCCTGTTCCGTCTGTATGGTGTAGAGTGTTGCCCCAATGCACGCGTGGGTTTTCTCAGAGTGGTCCGGTTTTGTTCCACATGTGAACAGTCATGAATTGGTTGATAAAATCTTTAAATATAGAGAACCGCAGAGCTTGGGCGATTGTTGGTGCCGGCTCGCTGTGTGGCTACCTTCTCGCTTGTCCGTGGTTCCTTTGCACTCCTGTTGGTTTTTGTATTGTTTCTGACCCACCTCTACTGGATATCTGTGAAAAAGAGCTTCATAGCTCATCGGATTCCTCCAGTATAAATAAAGATTCTGATTCCTCACGCCTCTGAATCGTTCTCTCTCTTAGAGAGCGAGCGAACGCTGCACAGCGGCAGCAGCATTACAAGTTGAAAAAGTTGAATTCCACAACATTTACAAATCCACAACATTGTAAATTTTATATTCTTGGTTCTTTCGGTAAAGTCACGCAATCATAAGTGACAGAGTTAATTTCGGGTAAAATCAATGAAAATGGGGTATGCCGATAGCATAAAAATGAGATGCGATAGAGAAAATCTGAGATCAGATTTGGAATCGGCACCCTGAAATTAGTCTAGAACAGCTGCAAAAGTCCAGGCCAGAAAAAAAAAAAATTTCGTTTGTTGACCAGTGTTATCATGACGATTGCGCAGGGTGACATCGTGTCGTGCTCGGGCACGAGCCTGTTCGTATGGAGCGTGAACGGGGAGCCGCTCGCCAGCGCCAGCTCGGCGTCGGGTCCAGGCCAGCACGTGCTGTGCTGCGCCGTCTCCGAGGTGGACGAGTGGGACCGCCGCAACGTCATCGTCACCGGGCACTCGGACGGCGCCATCCGAGTGAGACCACCTCCTCCCCACCCCCAAGCTCTCGCGCGGTCGCTCTCTATTGTGTTTGCGGCGGTTGGCGAGATGTCGGCTACCTCGCCAGGTACGCAGGAGGTCATGGATGCGATCCTGACCCTGACGCCTGCTGTACATCTTCTTGGTTCTTTCGGTAAAGTCACGTGGAAGGGAAATAATACAAAAATAAAAATCAAACATAATAAAATAATTCTCACGACGTTTCGGCCACAACGCAAGCAGCCGTCCTCAGGTGAAGAACAGGTCTGTCGCGTCAGACGCTGTCTTCCCGACAGACCTGTTCTTCACCTGAGGACGGCTGCTTGCGTTGTGGCCGAAACGTTGCGAGAATTCTTTTATTATGTTTTATTATTATTATTTTATTATTTCCCTTCTACGTGACTTTACCGAAAGAACCAAGAAGATGAATCCCTGCAGTGACGAAAGCTTTAAATCGAAGAAGTCTGCTGTATATTTGGAGTTTGCACTGTTTCTGTTCCTGTGGTCGTGTGGATTTTTCTCCAGGTCCTCCGGTTTTTCCCTCCGCGTTTAGAATCAACACGCGTTGACGCTATGCATTTCCACGTGATAAGCCACTTTGTTGAGCTATCGTTTGAGGCCAGGTCGCTTCTGAAAAATAGCTATATAGCTCAGTTGGCTTTATCTGGTAAAAATTTAAATGAATATAATTATTTGTTGCTTATGACAGAGATACTCCTCTTACTAGGAGGAAGGGGGGGAGTTGGATCCTGGTCATGTTTAACCGCATACATTCTACCACGTGGATAAACTTTCATCGTCAGGATCACTCTTATCTGCATGAAAGCTCGGTTAATGGGGTGAATTTGTCCACTTCAGATGACTAGCCGAACAAACAATCGTATAATAGAATTAATTCAGCACTTCTGGGAGACCGCTTCCATGTGATAACTGTGCAACGGCTCTGATAATTGGATGCATTTGCTGCCACTTGTAACTCACTCCTCTTATCCACAGCAGTTTTTGGCGCAGCGATTTGGGAAAGCAGTTGATAGGAGCGCGTCAGATGTTGCAGGCTCGGGCAAGGGGCGTTTCGCTGTGTTTTTCTCTACTCGACGATGTGGGGTCTGATGACTGTGATGCCGACGATGATGATGGTGTTGATGTTGAATGTGATGTGCGTGGGTGTGACTGTGCCCCCCACCCCCCCCCCGCATGCGTCAATAACAGATGTGGCGCCTGGAGTTTCAGCAGGTGCCCGAGACGCCTGTCACACAGCACATCGCTCACAACTCGGAGGGCAAGCTGCCTGTCGTGCCAGAAATCAATGCTGGTATGAGCATCACACACTGCGTAGGTATGCTTCGTAGTGTGGCCTTGGCCACAACCCCAGGGGTATGTCCTCCGTCATATACCTATCGGTGTAGAATGTGGGTGGTGAAAGGCCTACAAAAATCCTTGTTTACATAATTAAATCTGTCCTTTTGTCCGGCCTGGTGGCACTGACAGGCATCGCCGATAGGTTTTTCAGAGACGCTACCCACTAGGTGCTGCCAATGGTGTACAATAACCTATTGTTACGTAATCGAGCTGAATCTAAAAAAAAAGGGTTTGGATTTTCATGGAATCGGAACCAAGGGTTTCTACGTTCTCTTTCCATTACATTTCTTGAACTTTTACTCTTTGCATTGTTTGTCGGGGTTTTCCCGAGAGAAGGAGGGGTGGGGGGGGGCTCCCCCTTTCCCAAAGTCTCCCGCGGCGTTTTGATCCGTTTGACGCCTCGTGTGCTCGCAAATGTGTCCCATCAAGAAGAGGGCGACGAGGACGAGGAGGAGGAAGAGAGCAGCGACTCGGAATTGGACGAACCCCGTGCCAGACTCTGCACAGATCAGAATGACCCTAAGCGCATGACCCCGAATGGACCGACCAGGTACAATCGCTTGATGTTTAATGGTTAAAACGTCAATTGTGTCAAAGTCCATTTTCTAGTTTAACAACTGCTGCGGACGTGGCTGGGTGTCTCTCGGTGGTCACCATTTCGGTACTATCGAGATCCTGGGTTTTATCCCAGGCAGCCATCCGTCACTGAGCTGGGATCTCAAGTTCAGTCAGTTGAACGTCTCGGCCCAATTACCGATTACTCTCCGAGAAAGAAAAAGAAACCTATTCCAGTCAATTTGTTTCGTCACCTAACGTTGGCAAGACACTCGAGCTATGAGAACTTTAAATAATGATTCAACTACAAAGTAACAAACAGTTATTCGTAGCAGGGTGTGTGCAAATGGCACCCCATAGTGCATGAATAAAAAGGTAACTTGAAGGAATATAAATTCTACATTATCGCCGCCTTTGGGTTGTTCTCTGACACACAGATTCATACACTGCTGTGCGCGAGTTCCAAATGGAAAATATATCTCAAGACGTGACAACGATAGTACAATTGGAATTAAATTATGAAAAATAAAAATTTAATCTAATTGATGTTGAATATAATGTTATTCGTGTGAGGGTTGAAATATCGACAGCTGGATGGGTCCATCATTGTAACAACCTTGCGTCTGCACCTTCCAGCATCGTAAATATTTGCATTGAGCCTGTCCTGTTTTCGTTCAGTTTAACGGATCCAGTTCTCACCACGTGCGCATGCCTTGGGGATTGGTCATCCGTCATTCTGTGTTTGACACAGCCAAGAATCCACTCTGGCCTTCCACACCACGGGAAGCTCAACCGGGAAGAAAAAAAAAACTGTCCCCAGGCAACTCTGTCTACCCCGTCCGCGATTTGTTTTCGCACAAACGTTTGACAACCGATTGAAAATAGAATTATTTTACCAGGCCCCAGGTGTGTTCCGAATCGGATCCGCTGCCAAGGATGGCAAACAATCGTCTGAGCTCGGATGACGGGGATGGCTTCGTCATCGTCAGCTACTCTGACTCCGAGTCATCGGACCAGGCGAAGGAGCGGCTCTTGAGCCACGGCCAAAGCAACGGTGGCAGCGGCAGCCACCACCATCACCACGACGCACAGGGCACCACCAGTCCCAGACAACTGAAGCCGGGTAGAGTAACCGAGATGTACACGGTTACCTGGATATCTTTAACGGAAAGGCATCGAAATGTGAACATTTTGTTGTGTTGGTCTATAATAATAAGAAGAATTGTATGTATTTATCCAGGAAGCCTCGCTCAGTCTCAAGACTATTTTGTGGGTGGTTTTATTTATTAGTAGTAATATCTTTGCCTAGGTTAGACGAACATAATTTCTCAATATATTTCAGCAGGAGGGGTCCTACATTTGGATATTTGACCATTTCCTTGTTCGGGAATATTTCTCTTCAACAGGACTGTGTGTGTATATATATCTCATAAAATACAATATCTTTATTCATAATAACATTAAAAGCAGTGTTGTTATTTTTGTCAGTAAATTCTTTATACGTTCATGGCTCTATTTCCACGTATTCGCAAAGAGGTCTCATTTTCGTTTGACCTTGCTCCAGGCGACGTGTGTAACCATGTTTCTCTGCGCATACCACGTACGTGTTTGTGCGTGCGTGCGTGCGCGCAGGCTGGCGCTGGGAGAGGAAGTTGGTGCTCTGTGGGAAGCTGAGCATGCCTGGAGGCGCTGGAAACTTCATAGGCGGCCGAGAAGGAGCCGAGATCACGGCACTGTGTGTGTCCAGGTAAACCCTCCATTGCACTTATCCACCCTCCACTGCGCTTGCCCCACACTGAAAAATACGTGCTTTGGTTTACTAATTCTAAACCCCTAACCTCTACCCTTAACCGCATGCATAATGCCTAACCATTATCCTAACCTCTATCCCTAACCCCAACCCTAACCCCTATTTTAACTCCTAATCCTTAACCCCTAAACTGTGACCCCTAAATCGAATTCCTACCACGAAGCGCTAATCCTGACTTAATACAATCAGTTATATAAGAAAAGTATGCCGTCTTGTTTCATACGAGAATTCCGTGTAAGCAGTTTTACTGTTTTGAAAAAGAAAAACGGGCTGGTGTCGCATTGGTAAGTCGCAAATATTGATGCGGAAAAAAAATCAATGTTGGTCCACACACCCTCTGCTGCCGTGCATGTGCACGCATGATTTACTGTTGCCTGCTCCCGTGTCCTGTGGCCATGCACTGAGCACGTGCATACGCGTTGCCCCTGGTTTCACCTTACGCCTCGGCTCTCAAATAGCAGCAACACAACTACTACTCTTGATTTGAAGCTTTCGTGACTGCAGGGATTCATATTCTTGGTTCTTTCGGTAAAGTCACGTAGGTATAAAATAAAATACGACTATTTTTATTTCACCAGGTAAGGCCTGCAGAGCGATACACAGCTCTTTTTAAAAAGCGGCCTGGCCACAATTGATGGCTCAACAAAGTGGCTTATCGTGTGGAAATGTATAGCAGCCAAATACTCTAAATGCATGATGTTGATTCTAAATGTGGAGGGAAAAGCTGGAGGACCTGGAGAAAAATCCACGTAACCACGGGGATAACATGCAAACTCCAAATATACAGGCATCAGGGTCGGGATCAAACCCAAGATCTCCTGTATACCAGGCAAGATAGTTAACATCTCGCCACCATGGCACTCCATTCCCTTACATCACCCGTGTCGCGAGTCAGTCTTTGTGTTATAAACTGAATTCAAACCTATCAATCTGTCTGCGATTGTCTCAAATCATGTAGAGCAATAATCTTTATTTTATTTTTATTTTCATTTTTTACCTACGTGACTTTACCGAAAAAACCCAAGAATATGAATCCTTGCAGTCACGAAAGCTTCAAATCTAGAATTAGAGCAATAATCGTTCATTGCCATATTTCGACAATAACGTTTTAAACATATATAACGTTTAGAGATGGCCGTGTGACACAGGGGTTAAAACACCGGGACCTCACGGCAAAGATACTGGGTTCGAATCTGGGTTTCAGCCACCCATGATGATACCAGGTTCTTAAATGTAGTGAGTTGCTGGTCACCAATTACTTGATTAACGTGACAGTTCAAAACAATTTCCCTGCGGCAAGGCGCGTGCGCAAAGTGCAGTAGCCGCATAAGTGGTCATCATAATATCTGTTACTGCCAGCCATTATCTAACACGTGGGGCGGTGCACTCTTCTAAGAGCGTTCCAAATGGATACTATGTCTTTTGACACACGATGCCAATTTGCGTGATGCCGTCACATCCTTCGATGAAACATTCCTTAGTAATAGTAATAGGTTTTTACCCTTTCAACTGGTACAAAAACTGACACCTTTATACAAGGGATCATGTTTGCAATAACCACAACACAAGCAGTCAAAATGCAAACAAAAAGAAACAACTCTGATAATGATATGCACTGTCCTTGAAGTTGATTGGTCCACACCCGAGACAGCTTTTCTTAGAGCCTAGTCTCCATTGGTGTTGGACCAGATGACAGTGCATATCATTATCAGAGTTGTTTATTTTTGTTTGCATTTTGACTGCTTGTGTTGTGGTTATTGCAAACATGATCCCTTGTATAAAGGTGTCAGTTTTTGTACCAGTTGAAAGGGTAAAAACCTATTACTATATTTTGCCACTGGTAAAGGAGGTCTCATAGTGAAACATTCCTTCTCGTTGTTTCCACAGGGACCACAGTCGCATCCTGGTGGGAGACTCGCGAGGCCGTGTTTACAGCTGCTCAACCAGGGAGCTGCCAGGCCATGGCTAGGATGGAAAAAGACGGAAGTTCCCCCCCCCCAGAGGGAACGTGGTGTGGTGGGAGAAAAGTTTAACGGCTTCCGATTGATTTCTCCAAATGGCACTTGAGGGTGATCGACATCGCATCCTTCTCTTTCTTTTCATCATTCACACACAGCTTCCATTTTTTTGGATGTTGTTTTTGGGGAAAGCGTGGAAAAAGCCACCGCCAGAATGTTCCTGATGACGACCAAAAATGTACGAAGTTGTGGACAGGTGCGTGGGGATGCGATGCGGGGAACGAAGATGAACTTTGTATCGTAAATGATCAGTTTTGCGGCCGCAATCCAACTGTTATGTCACCTACTTAGCCACCTTGTAGATATCACAGAAACTATAACAGGTCTTTGTAATTACACGTCAACATGTTTTGCCAGTTTTTTGTATACTAAAGACTAATTTGAAAGAAAAAAATAATAATATAACGATGCACTTCTCCACTTTATCACGTGCCCTGTTTCGCTGTGCTGTGTTTGAGCGAGTACGTTGGTTCACTGTGTTCCTATGATGGACTTGTCATCGAAGCTACGCGCAGTCTTGCGGTTCACTGATCATTTACATATATCCATCACTTTGAAGGGAAAGTCAGCGATTCCTTTGCATTCCAGTGCGCGGGAGTAAGCGCAACTATCCGGTCGCAAAACAAGGGCACCTTTCAGAGGTTAACGTTGCTACTTTGAAATGGCTTTATCGATGCTCATTGTCGGTATTGTAGATATCGCCACTGTTGTGTCAGAGTCCCGCGTTCTTGGCCGACCTTCCGTGGTTCCGCGAGTGCCGTGCTTGTGAAGCTGCGCCCCCGATCTCGTGCCGGAGCACTTGCTTCTCGCCGGCTTCCTCGTTGGCGAGCTGTCGTCTCTCTCCGTTTCACGCGAGCTCAATGCCCATCCCGTCTGTGCCATGCACAGTGAAGCACAAGTGTCCGCATACCGTAGGTGTGACGATCTGAGGCCGGTTAACCTACGACAACAAGCTTGCTGCACTGTGGTGAATTCTCCGAAGATGCCGGTTGATTGTGAGCAGGGGCATCGTCACGGATGTGCTTAGGACCAATGCGATGCTTGTGATCTTATTAAGCTGTGGCTAAAAAAAGTCACCACATGTGCGATCATTTTATGCCAGTGCTCTGTGAGCCTGTATTAGCGGTTATATTTACCCTAATACAGATGTCAGCCAATGCTGCTTCTGTTGCAGATGGTAGCCTTGTGAACCAGTGAAGACTGCAATTTCCAAATTAACGTTATTACAGTTGCACACTGAACAAAAAAGTTTATACATTCTTGAACAAAATGTAAACAAAGTTCTGTTCCTAAAAACTAATTGTTTCGTGAATGCGTGGGCTTTATGAGACCACCGTTATACCCGTGTAACATAAAATCAATTCGTAATATGCTGTATTTGGTCTACAAAATTGATGTGACTTTAATTTGGCTACATTCCTACTCTAAGAAGGCACCGAGTAAATGGACGCTTCGGTTTCAAAGTCGGTTTAGAAGTTCATGGCCCTTTTCTTTGTTACTGAAAGGTTCAAGGTTGATGTTTCACTTGCCACAGCTCCATGGTTCATAGATTACGTGATTTTACGCAGATACAAATCACGTGATGTGGGAGGGAGGGTGGAGCTGTTCAGAGATGTGGAGCCCAAAGTATTGGGCCACGTGGCGGTTAGGTAGAAGGAAGCAGCCACATTCAAACTGGACCATCCATATGAAATGGATGGTCCATAAAACAATATTTCCACGATTGAGAAATACATCCTTATGTTGTGGTATTAATATAGTCATGTATCAAACGGTTTTGTTATTTTGGAGCAATTTGACCTTGAATGTGATACTAAATTATCCATTTATAACAGCATGGAAAGATTTTCATATAGTCGTGTTATAGAATGTGTTTTTTTAAATATCCCAAAGTAATATAACCTCAATCAACAGTGTAGTTTGAATTTGACATGTACACTTCATTGGTGCAATTTCCTTGAAGCATTTTTTTTACAGTTTCATGGCAAAGTCACCTTCATAACCATCAACACTCCTATGTCAGATCTATGGAATTGAGTGGCTGATTGCTTCAGTGGCAGATGTATTAATTTCCTCTACCATTGCCTCATTTCCAAGCATAATGTGAAGTGGGCAGACTAGCAATCATTCATAATATAGGTTTTTTGGGTTAGATCGCGTAGATATAAATGTGTTATTAACCCCGCCACCACCTGACAAAGCCAATTAGTAAGGTTTGTCATGTAAACAAAACATGGTCATCAGTTGAGTTCAGCACACCGGTGTGTTGGAGAATAAACCCACAATGTCGATGGTGGGTTTAATGACACATTTAGATCTCCGTGATCTAACCCAGGCACCTCATGGATAATTCGGTCACGAAAGCCTACGTGTTCAACAGACTAGTCGGTTTTTTTTTACTTATCGGTTCAAGTCTAAATTACCTTTTTAAAATGTGGCTATAATTTGCGTTTAACCATAGTCATCAATTTTACACGGCTCTGCCTGCGCATTTTTAAACTTGCATTCATATCCATTCCAGTTCAGTTTTAAGGGACCATTTAATTTGTTCCATCGCTCAATCATGCAAAAAATATCAAGTGGGAAAAAAACCCCTCATTATGCACACATTTCCTATACTGTACTTTATTTTTTATAAATACTTTTTTAACATAACATTTTATGTTTTAAGTTATATTGTGCTTTTTTTGTACTTCATGTTTATAAATTAATTTTTTTGCTGTAGTTATTGTACCGCAATTCGCTATACACGCGTGCATATCACCCCCCCCCCCCCAGCTGCGATTGTGATGAGCCGAGTCGTCGTTTCTCTGGCAAAATTAATTCTTAAAGCTGTCGGGCAAATTTAAAACGAGACGACATCGCTCTGCGTGTTTCCTACACAACCTCGGCTCAAATTCAACCTCCCATTCATTGTTGTAAATCAAATCAAAGTTGCTGGTTGGCTGGAGCATGAACAATTTAGTGTGCAATAACTTATTTTTAATATTACATATTATATCTCTCCATACGGTGTATGGAGTGTCGGATAAGTTTTCCAAAATGAGAAACCACTGATATTTTTACCCAACATTTTTTTTCTGTATTGTTGGGTTTATTCCATTGTTTTTGGCCGATGTGTTTCAGTATTTCCTCGCTAGGCAAAAGACATAGCAGTGTTTTGATTATGGTTTTGTAAATTACCGTACCGTACAAACTGTTTCTTAACCCAGCTTTCCTTGTCACGAATCTCACAGCCCTGTTGTGGCGTAAGACATGGTGCTTTGACATGAATTAAAAGCCAGCACCTGCCTTTGTGGAATTTTATTTCATGGACCTTGAGAGTGAAATTTAAATTACTTTTACGTAAGATTGCACTGCAAAACTTAAATGTTGTCTATTTTTTTTAAAGCAATGCTTTAACATATCTTGTATTACTGTTAAGTGCCTAAGGTTTGTTGTTGCATATGGGCATCCTGTTAATTGCATGTGTGGTTGGGTTTTCTTCCCTGTCTGAAGTACACTTACCATTATTTTTGGCAACGTGGAGTTTGTGGGTCAAGGCCTGATTAACCGATATCAAAATATTCGGACTTTGAATTGAGACTTCAAGTTCAAGTGAACTTTAATTGCCCAACAATTACATTAATTAAAAACGAATAGTTAATCATTCACAGCCATGTGTAGTACCAGCTATGAAGATTAGGCCGTGTGCTCTCTGGGAGCGGGGAAAAAAAAAAGAGAGAATTGTGGAATGGCACAGACATTGGGGGTTGTGAAAGTTTTACCTGTAAAATATCCTCGTATGACATTTAACACCGCTATCGTTGTGATTACCATATAATGTATATGCGCACACTTCTGGCCGCTATGAAACACGAACCCCAAAAGTAATTACGATCGTCTCGTTCAACATGTACGCGAGTAGTGATGGTTGTCAATGTGTTGCGTGGTTCCAGATTGTTTGCCGATCCGCCTGTTATGCCAGTGGTTACAGATGTGCGCGTGAAGCTCCCCCCCCCCAAAAAAAACCCTCGCCTGAATGCAAAGCCTTCATTTTCAGCAGGCATATAACCCTGTTTGTAATTAAACATTTGCCGATTAATTAAATGCAGGAGCGCGGTGGGTGCTTTAACAGCCGTTGGGTGACAGAAGGCTTGGGTTGTGGTGACTTTTGTGTTTGCAGCAGCAGCAGCAAAAAAAACTGGCATTTGCGGAACTAGAACAATTCACCGCCGATTGTCAAGGTTGAGCAAAAAGGGTGGACGCGCGTAAACTTGCAGCACTGCTATGTGTTTCATAGCAAAAACTTGTACAGGTTAGACAGGTAAAGCAATATAAAAAAATAAACGTGTTTTTAAATATTCCCTATATTGTCGACTCCCGTTGGTGACGCGTGTTGTGACGATTTACGCAAAGTTATTGTTTATGTTGCTTTTCCATCCAGCAAGGTCAAGCGTGAAGAAGTGTTGCGCTTAAAAAAACACATCAGCAATTATTTATTCTAGTAATCTTTATTGGTACATTCACATCTTGCACCTTTGTAACACCCACACACAATGATATATTACTATACACAAAGTAATGTTATATTCCAACATGTGCTGTATTTAACCCAGATGTTATGATGAATACTGTACTGGATTACATCTGTTTAGTCGAGGGACCCACACAACGGCATTAACCAGGAACACTCTTTAACCAGTCTGTTTAGAAAACAATCACTAATGCATTACATTAACTATTTTCTCGTGGATCAGCTAGGAAAGGGATTTATCTAAATATTCTCATTTACACGCTGCTGTGAAAACCAGATATGGAATATTGAATGGCACAGACCTGGGTTTTTTTGTCTTGTGTACCAACCCACATTCCACGTGGTTTCCACAGTGGCCTCATGCATCAGGTATTATATGCGTCGTGTGAACGTCTCTGAACTCTAGCAGTGACAAAGCATCAAGAGAAACAGAACTCTAACATGAACATACCTAATAAGAGGCCCAATCACAAAATATAGCAGTCTACTGTAATTTGCAATGTTACTATTTTATATGCCTCATGTCGTGTATACAGTTAAGCAGGAATATCAACAAAACTGCACGCAAACGCTTTTTGTAGCCGAAATAAAATTTTAAATGTATGGACCTAAGTCCACAGTTCTTAAGCCCATTTTCTTGAGTCCAAAACTTGACAATTCCCTTAAAATGCGATGGAAATACTTACCCGTAATAACTGACAAGAACAATAAACACCTTCACCATCAGATTTACAGTACTTTGTGGTGAAGAGGTCTTCCTAGTGCTACCTATGGTATATCTCAGCTTGGGTTTCACATCAGGCTCACGATGGTAGGACAGATGAAGAGGCCGGTTTCAGTCAAACATTAAATTTAAAAGCACACGAAGCGAAAATAAGTTGTTGCAAGACACCCAAGAAGTCTAGTGGGTGTTCAGTTACATGGAAACCTATTTGACAAGCGTAATATCAATTGTGCGAACTCACTGTGATATTTTTCGGCTGAGGAAACGGGCTCTAATGTGGGGAAACCTCGGAAGAGCACAAGCTGCTGTGGAGTGATTTATTCGCAATGAGTAACTGCTGATGGAAAAACATTTTAAATCAAGATACAACTCACTTTTAACACCTGAATTGCCTTCCAACATATAACACACAGCGTATATATACACACAAAGTACTTTCAAGCTAAGGAGTAAGATAAGACCTATATATTTAATATATTTTTTTATTTATTATTTTTCATTTACAACATAAATAAACTGGTGTAAAATATTAATTTACCTTAGCTTAATTTAGGAGCATCATTTAAATGCTAGGAATTTTTTTTTTTTTTGTTCAACACTATAGTGGATGGTGTTTAATTTTGTTCAGCTGGCATCAAATATACCTTTGCAGTCAAAATAAAAAATTGGAAAATTAGGATTAAAACAGCTGCGGCATTTAGCATTTCAAATAGTTTTTTTCACCAGCTACATTCACAACCGAGTCACAGCCATTTACTCGCTATAGACCTCTTGACACGGCTTTACTGCATAAGGAAATATAAAATCTGGCAAAGAGCTAAACAGAACACGGTAAATGGGGAAAATAAGCAAATGAAGCAAGTAGCAAGGTTTATACAAAAATCAAAGAGCAACGTTTGAGACATCAACTGAAAATGTATTCTAATGTGTAGCATCACCACCAAACTTTTATCTGAAAATATATTCGTGTCTGTAACGTCCAAAGAATGGAACAACACTTACATATGCCTCAAATAACATTGTTTTGTGAAGATAATTGGTAATGATTTGGTTGCAAATGCACACTAAAGTTGAAAGGTAAACTCCTCTACCAAATGTTGTGTGGCTATGTCGTTATATCCCGTTTTGGTAACATCTTGCACCCTAAACCAAGGATACATTCATTGCACAGTGAAATTATATATATATAAAACTATATCAGACAATACAGTAAAACAATGATTAAAGTAATAAGATTACAATAAATTTAAGAAAAATCTATAAAACAGTGCCATGTTATTCACATTGTGCATACCCCTCAATAAAAAAACAACAATCTGTATAAAGTAAGAAAAAAACCCACTACATCAGATTTAGCAGTTATACGTGTGGGCATCAATGTTGGTTGGCCCCACTGCTTTAACTTCTGAACACTCAACACAGTAAACACCGGCATGCCATGCACCAATATAACGAACTAGGCAAACTGGTTTTCAGTTGTGAATATGCAGGAGACAATCAGGATAACACTGCCAACCATCCACCAATTATCGTGTGAAATGGAGCCAATTAGAGGCACGCGAGAACACGGACCATCTAGTTAACTTGGCTGGAGAGCTTCCATGTCTCAGGACACCCCTCCACGACGAAGCAATCTACACTTGCAGTTCCTTACACTGACGAGTACTTTAATCCAAACAGACACATTCAGTTTGTAAGCGCAAGGGTCAGAGGGGGCTGGAGCTTTACTTACAAGAGACCCTGTTCCCAGGCGTAAAAGCTGCCTTTTCAAACTCGGTGTCACGTGACGTGAACGTGTTTTAAGTTGGAAGAATTTTGAAGAGAGGCAGCTATACAAAACCCCGTTTCATTTCACCACTCCGATGACAAACGTCATCTCTCACCACATGACCACACAATGCTTTCTTAGAGAACAAAACATTTTCTTATTTTTTGTAAAGACGTCGGCCTTACAGAGAATTCGTTTAATAGAATGAGAAGTTACTATAAACACTTCATTTGAGAAGTGCAAGCCATATGTTTGATATCTTGCTGTACCGTGCATGTGAGTGTACACGTTACAATCACAGGCTACTTCTAGGATAATATGCTTATTGAGGGTAATTTGTTACCGTGTACACAGCAGGATACGAAAGGTTTGCAGTGAGGGGGGGGAAGAGCTTTAAATCAACGGGCAATATACTCTACTCAAATTGCAAAGCCCTGATCACTAATTAGAAGTGTCAATGATTATCATCACAATGCTACACAGATATAAGTCTAATTATACCTCATTAGAGACTGCTTCAGTACGGTCCAAATCAACTGCACATGCTTAAATTACGCACGCATAAGCCTTCGAATGCACGCTACATGGAGCATTTTGCAATTCGGCTCTGGCATCGATTGTTTTTTTTATTTCCGCGAGATATTAAATTTTCGAATCATTATTTCGCATAAGACTGCGCCATTCTCAATCAGGGCGCATTACATTATTCGGACGTTCACACGTGGTAATGTATCAAAAGAAGGGGCTACATTGAGCACCAACCGTCAGTCTACATTTTGTAAAATTCAAAACATAACGTAATTACCTCGACTGGAATTACAAACGTAGCAATCACCTATCCCCAACTGGCAGATTGATGCTCGAGTTACATTGAGTTATCGCACAGGGAAAAAGCCGCTATGGGGGGGGGCAGCAAAGATAAACAACTGCACTTCCCAGACATTTTGCACATATTGAGTTCAAAATAATCATAAGTGCTGTATTATCGTTCTTATACGGGGGGGCGGTGGAAGAGGTTTGCTCGTACAATTGGACAGCGTGTTAAATATTGATACTTTATATTAATCAGGCATCATCGACTACCTGTGACCAGTAACCAAGATGCATCTTTGTACGCAAGCCTGAACCCCCCCCCCCCCTTGCTTTCCAAAATGCTTTTTGCCTTTTTTCCAGTTGAAAAAACAGTGCGCACGTCAATAACAAAATCATTCTGTGTTGCATATTACGGGAAACATTTGAACTTTATACTTCCGAGAGTAGGGGAATGTTATCACGTAGGCGACATCAATTAATTCCTTGTAAATGCTACAGCATATTCTTGCTTCTTTCTACGTGACTTTACCGAAAGAACCAAGAATATGAATCCCTGCAGTCACGAAAGCTTTAAATTGAAATTTGCTGCAGCATAGTTCAATGCGCAAAGCCTTCGTGTAAAAACAGCAAAAGAGAGTTGTTTTCAATAAATGTTTACGAGCTTGAGTGAAGGATACTGCTGCAAATAGGCTCCAATATAACCATTGCTCCATCGGAATTGGCCAAAACCAGAGAAGCACAGAATGATAATGCAAGATTAATGCTGCACTTTGCAATTGCACTACTGGCATCGGCTGACCAATCATCACATCCCCAAGCTATAAAACGCTGGTTGAACAAGCTGGTAGGTTAAGTTACTGTCGTCACTGTGGAGGCCTGCGAATCTGACAGCGAAGGGAAATCCCCACTTAAATTTCGCAACGCGAGAACAACTTAAAAGTACAGAGCAAATACATCACGCTATGTCGCATTACCAAGAAAACGATGAAGTAATTCCCGAGCATGACTTTTGATCTTAATAAATACAGGCGGCCTGCGATGTCCCTTTAAATATTAGCGTGTGCGTAGGATCCTGGTGCGTAGGTAGGCCACCTAGGAGAGCTTGGGTTGGATAATGCCCACGAAGTCGTCTTCCTTCTGGATGAGTCCCTTTCCCATCAGACTGTCACGGAGCGCTTTAAAAATCTGAATCTGCTGGTCTGGCCTAAGCACCAGCAGCTGCTGCAGAAGTTTGGCTGGATTTGGCCCTCTGTCAAAGACACAATTGATGGATGCAGGTTAAATATCACCATGGATATAAGCAACTAAAACAGAGGAGATAGTTTAGGTATGTGGGCCATATTTTTCCTGAAGACAGATGATGTTTGAAGAAGATCAAAGTTACAATTCCCCTTGAAAAAAACGCTTTCAGCTGCCGATAAAATGGCCGCGTAGGTAACTGGAAGAGAGTTAAGACGCTAGTCTAAAGCCTGGTGTGTTAAATTCGGCAGCGATACGAATGCTGAGAAAGGAAAAAGTTACAAAGCTGGAAAGTTATGAGATTTCGGTTTGGCGTTAAATTGGAGAAATCAGCTGGACAGAAAGAGGAGCAGGCTCAGGCAAAGTCGAATTGGAACAATTTAGAGATGACAAAAGATCTGGATCGGGCAAATTGTCAGAGAGAAAAGACTCGCTGATTGAAACTCAAAATGGAAGATGAGGGGGGGGGGGCAAGACCAAGAAAAAGAAAGATAGAGGGGCTATATGCAAAAATGAAGAGGAGAGTGCAGAATTGAACACATTGGAGGTAACTTGAACTAAGAAGCTGCCTCAAGATAGAAAACTCAATAAGAAGACAGATAACAAGAGGCAGACGTGGTCACAGGGTGTTATCATACAGTTGCCAAATTTCACTCAAAACGCAAAACACATTTTAATGGAAGAGATTTTTTAAAACGTAAGATACTATACATCGTTATATAAGCATGTGTTTACGCTGCAGCCTTCAATGCATTTCCTGTACCATCCTACGACAAAACCATATTTGTATATTTGTGTAGTCGACTGGCAGGAGAGTGAATTACCGCCCCACTTTTATCTTCTTTATACACCCCACGGAAAACCGAGGAATCACAATACCACATTGTGCAAATAAACGGATTGTGTATATCAAGTGGACCACTGGGCCGAAGGTGGGCTTGCAAGGACTCGAGATAAAATACTGACTCGAAGATTACATAATCTCTTATGTTCAAGCTTTTAACGGAAATCCCTTCAGTAAAAGCCTGCAGCTCATTACAATAAGTATTAGGGTGTATTTGCGTGAAATTGAAAAAAACTGCGTTTAAATTCCTTACTTTATGAAGCTGGCCATGTACACGTGCACAAACGTGGCCATGAGATATTGACAGTCGAATCGATCCATGATCCCTCCGTGGCCAGGAATGGTGTCGGCAAAATCCTGTGACAGAAGTGGTGAAGCATGGCACAACAACATTAATGTGCATTGCAAGGGTGCAAACACACATCAGAGTAATTTACTGTCTGGGTTCATCATCAGCCATGATCCGTCCACTGCTGGATGAAGCTCTCCCCAGTTTGCTCCCATTTCTCAAGGTTTCATGATACAAGAATCTACCTCCTGCACACGAGCCAATCCTAAAACATGTTTTCAGTAGCTTTGAGTTGAGCACAATTTTTTTAACTCTGCGCACACAATTATGCTTAACTATCAAATAAATAAAAGTTTTGTTGAACGTACATGCAGTACATGCCATATTTACCTGACTGACAGGCTACATGCAGGACAGCAGAGAGCAGTGGAACAAAACCAATTGTTTTACTGCTCTTAAACTATAAAAAACTATTAAAATGAAAAAAAATATTTCACCAGGTAATGCCTACTGAGCTATATAAGCTCTTTTTCAGAAGAGACCTGCCCACAAATGATCACTCAACCAAGTGTTGCCTTATTGCGTGGACATTTATAGCAGCCAAATACTCTACAGTCTAAAGGCATGTTTCCAAATGTGGAGGTAAAAACTGGAGGAACCGGATACAAATCCACGCAACCACGGGGAGAACACACAAACTCCAAATATGCAGGCGTCAGGGTAGGGATCAAACCCACTTCCTCCTGCATACCAGGCGAGGGAGTTAACATCTCGCTACAGTGGCACCCATCTCTACGCTCCAAATCTTCTCCAACCCACGCAAACTAGCATGGTGAAATGTGGTCATATAACCTCCACCACCCGCACGGCATGGACATGACCTCAACCAGCAGTGGACTGAAAAAGGGCTGTCCACGTACATTAGCTATAATGATGAGAAATGCAATATACCAATGCTAGTGTGTGAGCACATTTAGCAAATTCATACCAATCAATGAGGCAAGGACAGCACTTAATGCATAATTGAGACAATGCTAAAGTAAACACACCTTAATTTTAAAGGCACGCTTGAATCCACTTGCAAAGAACCCTCCAAAGGGTCCCATGAGCGAAGCGAAGGTTGACAGAGCAATGCTGTGGATCTGGAACGGGTACAGCCGAACTGTTTTCTGCACACACACAGACACACACAAACATTCCCCATTTAGCCTTGCAGACTCCTGGGACAAGGGCTGTGAGAGAGCACCTACCAAGGCAAGCACAACACGGGGTGGGGTGTGGCCAGCAGCATGCCTGGCTGCTTTAGTTTCCCCAGTGAAAAATATATACACACCACCCCAGGTACTCATTCAAGGCAGAGTCGATAAAAGAAAGGCCCATGACAAGTTCTGATATAACATTTGAAAATGGTGTTAGCCGTGGCACATTTTGGCTAAGGCTAACCACTGTGCTACTGCAATCCCTACACAAAGACACACACATATACACACACAGGATATGTCTGTCTTTGTGTTGAGGCCACTACTCAATGCAGAGCCACATTGCTGTTGTGCAAGCACTGGTTACCGCGACAAGTCCACCTATTTAGTGAGGTTACATGACCAGCAAGAAATAGCAAATTACGCAACCCTCATCAATGCTGTCAGCACCACAGAGCATGTGTGGCTATTTTATGACTTAAAGCTTTCGTGACTGCAGGAATTCATATTCTTTGGGTCTTTTGGTAAAGTCACGTAGATAAGTTCAATAGTAAAGTGAAAGCCTTCCCCATAGAGGCGGTTAAATCTTGACTTAAAGCTTCCGTTGGGTCAATCTATTGACGTGACTTTACAGAAAGACCCAAAGAATATGAATTCGTGCAGTTACGGAAACTTGAAATCAAGATTTAACCGCCTTTACAGGGAGGGTTTCCACTTAACTATTGAACCTATCTGTGTGACTTTACCGAAAGACCTCATCAAACTCCTATCCAGGGGCCTACCCTGGCTCCTCCCCCCTCAACCAGTATATATATACAAGGTCGGATCTCTTGGAATTTCTCATTTACTTGATACAGCAAGCGTGCTGTGACGGTTACACCTGAAGACGGAAGCTTGTGTTGCTTCCGAAACGTCGTGATTTTTTATTTTATTTTTATTAATTTTTTACCTACGTGACTTTACCGAAAAAACCTAAGAGTATGAATATTTACCGAAAGACCCAAAGAATGTGTGGATATTGCTCACTGCATGCTGGAATGCAAGTACAGAAAATGCAGTGCAACCTGTTCAGAGGCGTCCTTGAACTATCAGCCGTCTGTCGAAAACAGCACATACTCTCAAGCCATTAATGCTATGCTCACCAGCTCTGGTTAAAGGAGGAGTCTTTGATTGCCTCTTGGCTATTCCCACCAAAGCATTACTCACAGCTTGGCCAGGGTGCTGCTATAATCAATTCTAAGATGAGGAACACTTTCTAAATTATGAGAAACCCTGGTGGCTACACTGCAGTTTGGCTGCTTGTTCATGATTTACTGGAAATTATCTGTGAAAATCCACAGTTTAAGTCCTCCTCAAGCGACTAGAAGTTTCAATGGGGATCTCTGGCATAGCTTTGTGGGTTCCACTTTTACTTAAAGGATTGTAGGTACTTCGTCACAAAGGTTGGCTTCAAGTCACCAATTAGACCGGTTCTCTGGAGTGTTCCGCAGTGATCTATGCTTGGCCCATCACTTTTTAGCATCTACATGGCACCATTGGGTATTATACTCCAACATCTTGATCCTACCATTGCTATACAGATGATACTCAAATTTATATCCGGTTAGGACCAGACTATTCAACAGCATCTTCTGCGCTATCTGCATCACTGACAGTCGTGAAATCATGGTTGCACCAAAACTTAATACTTCTAAATGCTGACAAGACCGAAGCCATATTCATCGGCTCCCCTCTGCATCTTTCTAAAATTGGTTCGTCTCGTTTGTTGATGGTCACAATGTCAGTCCCACACGGGAGGTCAGAAACCTCGGTGTTCAGTTTGACCAGTCATTATCCTTTGAGGCACATATATCTAAGGTGGCTAAAATAAAATTTTTCCACCTAAGAAATATTGCTAGAATGCATCGCTTCCTGTCACCTGCCGCCTTGGAGAGACTGAATTTCGATTTAAAGCTTTCGTGACTGCAGGGATTCATCTTCTTGGTTCTTTCGGTAAAGTCACGTAGAAGGGAAATAAGAGAGACTGGTCCATGCGTTTGTGTTATTCCGACTCGACTACTGTGACGCCTCGCTAGTTGGGATTCCGAGCACTGGGGGAGACTCCAGCTTGTTCAGAATGCAGCTGCGAGTGCTGACACCACGTCCACAATTCCCGTGAGCACATTGGACCGGTCCCCCTTTATCTCTTCATTGGCTACTGGTCAAATTCCGAGTGGATTGTAAGATACTCAGCACTCCCAGGTCGAGGTTGTGCTGTTTTGGTCATCAGGCTTTTGGTAGCGTGGCACCCAAGCTATGGAACGCCTTGCCACTTGAAATCAAGAAATCAGAGTCAGTAGATATATTTAAGTCTGCTTTGACAAACCATCTCTATAAAGTGGCCTTCCCTCTTTAGTTTGGTCGGTTGCCCTGGTTCTGTTTTTTTACCTGCCTTTCACACATTGCGCTTTGGGATCCTAGGATGAAATGCGCATTATACATTTAAATTATTATTATCAAATATTAAATTTGTCCCTCGTGTTTTCCAAATTTTCTTCATTATACAAAAGCATCTCTAACTTTAAACTTAAAAAATGAAGAATGAGAAGTGTTTAGAATTGTGTGAAACCTCATGAATGTAGTGACAATTTTGTTGTTGTTTATCTTGATGAAAGGCCATCAATACAATAGGTCCCTGGAACCGTATGATCAGAATAAACTCTTACACAACTCTGTACAACAAAAACTACTCAAAATGCACACAGATGAACAATGCTAGTTTCTCAAAATATAGCCAATGTATGCACTACAAACTGAATAGGACTAAAATTATACCCACAAATGACAAGATCATTTTGTTTCACTTAAAAAAAACCGGAATCCCACAATCTGAGAAACCTTGCTGTCGTGTAATCTATAACCTAGCAGGAAATACACGTTTAACTGCACTGACATTTTAACATGTACATGGAAAAAGAGACAACTCAGCAAAACCAGTGTCATGTGCTAGAAACTCACCCAGCCAATGACGGACTGCACCACAGCGGGTACGGAGTACTCGTGCAAGTGAAACAGCTCTGAGGGATGGCAGTCCACGGTGAATCGGCTGGTCTCGCTGTTGTACGCCACGGGACATACAAAGTATGGGATGCCAGCCATCAGGTAAGACAGCTGTGTGAAGGCAGGTGAGGAGGAAGATGAGGAAACACAACAGCATCAAGTAGTACTCAGTATAGAGAGGGAGGTGTGCGTGTCTATGCGAGCGGGTGTATGCCATACAAATGTTGGAACGTGTAATGCTGCAGATTAAAAGTGATGCTAATGCTCAAGATTATGGGCGTAACAATTCACTACTCTACCCCCCCATCCTGCAAAACTACATGGAAATTTGATGCATTGTAAATCAGTCTCAATTTTATTACAATACTCTTTTTTCTCAATCGTTTATCATTTTAATACCTCGTTACTATAATTTGTTTTACTTCATTAGCCCGAGTATAACTATCGTACATCATATGCATATGTGCAACATCATAATTAAATTGCTGCACACATTCAATGTGACTAATGTGACCATTAAGAATTGAGATTAATGTATGCATCCTCAGGCTCCTAATCAAATGTGCATCGAAAGCAACATTTTTTTGGAATGTATAGGTCGTGTAATAATTGGTTCACATTACCCCTGGAGTGTATCGCTGCTACATTTACCGCAATGTTAACATGATCGATCCTTCAGTAGAATTGTGACCCTGACACATGACAATTCATCAAAATGCAAGGAGGCAAAATTTGTACATGCCTATTATAGTATAAATCCAATTTATGGTATTACCAACATGATCAAAAGCATGACTGTGTTTAAAGTACTTATTTCATTACAAAATAGTATAGTTTTTTGAAACCTGGAATTTTATTTTATTTCTGACACTGCTCTAAGTCATGCCTGTTGGGACCCAAAACAGTTTTACTGCTATATAGACAGATTTTATTTCACTTTATAAATCCTAGGAAGGCCGCACCACTAAAAAAAACATCCGATTGTTCTTCTCCCTTGCTGTTGATGCGAGTGTTTGTCATATTAAAAGATACGGACACGACCGTTTAAATCAATTTTATTAGCTCACTGTCTGCTATGGCAAAAATAAATAAATAAGAATTCCTGTTTACCATGGTGCAATTATACAACATGTGACTAGAGTGAAGATAAAAGCCAAACCTTGAACTCTGAACACAACAACCATAACTTTTAACGTCTTCGACGAGGACTATAGCATTCATTCAACGGAGCAAACATTGAAACAAATCCAAGCAGTAGGCAGGACATTTATCAGTGACTTTTTAAACTAAATTTAGTACAACGGATGCATTTTGACATGACTGTTGCCTCTAAAAAGCAGGGCTGAAGTAACAAACGTAACACAAAAATTCTGCAAATATCACCTACGCATGACATCCATGAGTAGTGGAAAAAAAACCTGCCAATGTATACACATTAGTCTTACAAGCGGCTAAGAGCGGTAAAGAAATACAAATATTGAGAGTAATATGACATTCGCAAGACCACCTTGAGTACGCACTGAAAGGGTAAACTGACATGACGCATTCATTAATCAGGCCACGCGGGAGAAAGTGAATGTCATTGTGGGTGCGTCGTTATGCGCCGTGTCGTGATGACACGCCAGCCGACGAGGGCGTGCAGTGCAAGATGTAACCGCAAGGCGAGCGCCGGGATGTATGTGCAAATGTACGACTGCACCGCTGCTTCTCGAGGTTCTCTGTAGGACAAAGGAAACTTACGATGAGGCCGAACACGACCGTGGCAAAGAAGCCTCCGATAAATCCCTCCCAGGTTTTCTTGGGAGACAGCTGTTTGGGACAAACAATGCAAATGCGGCAGATCAATAAGTTTTAGAAGAATTCATGAACTGACAATTACTGTAGTAGCCATGTGTTTAAAAATAAATGTCTGGGAAAAATATACGCATAAGCTAAACTATTTATCTTCTACCAGGTAAGGCCCACTGAGCTATGTAGCTCTTTTTCGAAAACGACCTGGCCACAAATGATAGCCCAAGGAAGTGGCTTATCATGTGTAAATTGATAGCAGCCAAATACTCAAAGCTCATGTTTCTAAATGTGGGCATATGCACCTAAGATAATCTTTTTATACACAAGGCAAAGGTTTAATTTGCACTATTTTTATATCCAACAGCCTCAAAATTAATGTTATTGTCATAACAAACCTTTTTTATTTTGGCAATGATAGCGCAGTTGTCGGGCAAAACAGAAAGGTTTGTAAGCATATTGGATTACCTGCTAGGATGTACAATCGCTTACATATCTTGTCTGGCACAACGAGCCATAAGCACCACGCTACATGGAGCGACTAATGACCCTAAGGTTTGTATGAAAGCTGTTGTTCCCATGACATGTTTGTCATACCTTGATGAGCGGGGTTCGTCCGAAAAAGAACCCAAACATGTAAGCCATGATGTCATTACAAATCACCATGGAGATGGGAACAATGAACCTGCAGGGAGAAACATATCTCAGTCGCTGCTAAGCACTGCTGAGGCAGCGCCAGGCGATTGTTGCAGCAGCGAGGATAGTTGAGCAATTTATGGGCAGCAACGCAGATGCAGTTTATAATACACATTAACACATGTGCAGCCCCTTTGTTAACCCACCGATGAATGAGGATTTCCCCACACCATGCGGATGGTGCGGTTATTTTCTCGTACTCATCAGTGCGTGTTAGTGTACGTGCATAAATGTGCAAACGCCACATGTATGGTATAACAATGGAGTTGCTGTGCTGCCCTCTGCTACCCATCGTGTAACACCGCAGCATTTGACAATCCGTGTGTCCACGATGGTTGACAATCTTAGCACTATAAAGGCACAACCCCACTTAGCTCCCGAGACCTGATGGGATCGGGTGAATTCCAGGTGATCTGATCATAGGCTAAGCAGTTAAAAATGTCCAATGAAAAAAAAATGGCAGAGCACACAAACATGCATAGATTTTGGTAAAATAAACATGCAGTAAATGATATCGGCAAAGTAGATTTGCATTGATATGTGTGACACTTATCCAAAGCAAACTGCTTTAAACAAAACCATGGGACATTGAGCACCATCAATAATAAATACGATTTAAACAAGCAGTTTTAACCCATTTGGAAATGATGCGTTGCAATTATTTTGATTCCCAGCCACGGCTAACATCATTAGTGAATAAAGTGAATAACATGTTGACAGGTCCTGGAAAACTACCCCTTCACCGAACCACTGACAAGCATCGTGAAATATAATTTTAAAAACCCTCGCAACCGAGACGGTTTGGGGAGGATCCTCATCCAGCGTTGAACTGACAAAGGGCAGTATATACATTAATTATAAAGCGTAGATTAGAAAACATATTACTTTTATTATCACCCATGTATAGATTACCATACACTGGAAAAAACATGCATTCCATCCACCACAATTGTTTGTGTTTACTAATTCCATTGTTTACGGAGGAAATGAAAGTGATTTATATAGTTATGTGTATACACAGGTACATCATTCATCCGTGATTTATATTTTTACAGAGAAACAATAAAAGAGCCATTTCTATTTCATCAAAGGCAATAGTTCAGTCTCGCATGGGTGGTAAACAGGCAAACACAGTTCTTAATATTCATTAAGCCTCAAAAGTGCAGGTTAGGCTACACCAGTTGAACTAAAGTCTTACCAGATCGTGCCCTCAAAGAGGTTCTGGATCACAAGGTGAGACTGTGTCACTACAATCAGCAAGGTCACATGGGTCCATCCGAACTGCGGTAGGAAAGCACAGAAGAGATTGGGGTTACTTTGGTCACTTTCTCACAGCTTTATCCAAAGTATATTATCAGTGTCACATCATAAGATGGAGTTTCCTCTTGGATCTCACACAGATTGGCCAACAGAAGCAGATATCAGAGCTACCTCAGCAATCCCCACAAAAGAGTAAGGTTTAAATGAAGCCCTGCTTGAAAAGGGTTATGATGTATGTGACTTACAGAATGCAGGTTCTGGTTGGTCCAACAAGCTTTCAAACAACAAATAAGACCTTCGAAGATTTTTTTTTTCAAGTAAAATATCATGAAATGGCCCATTCTAACTGCAATTAATGTCATTAGATGTATTTTACCGCTACCAGAAGGTAAAATTAAAACTTGACCTTTCCCTGATTAACACTTATATTACCACACCCCATCCATCCCCCTTTCATATCTCTCTCATGTTTATTAAAAGAGAATGGCCAACCCCGTTACATTCCAACTATAGGCTCTGGAATTAAGGATGCGCACGACCTGTAAATTTGGGCAGTATGTTTATTGTTGGAAACTGTAGCCAGCATTAGAAAACGTGAATTAAGATTTTGTTTTAACCACTTCAATCACAGTACCGACACTAAAATCCCTGGTCCTGAGATACAGTACCTCCCTAAGGGCCTAACCTGTCATATAAGATGGAAATAACTAAGTATTGACTCAGAGCTGTGACTAATCATGGATAATAATACTTTGAGGAGTGTTTATAATGAATCCCTTATTTTACATTTCATTTGACTCCAAACTGAATTTTCACAGCTTAGCAATAATACAATGATTACACGTAAGATGAAGCATCTTCAACCACTTGCTACTCGAAATCGACGTTTCTTCGGTTATAAAATATTTAAAATTAACTGCTGTCATATGTGTATAAATGTACAGGATTCTGATGGAGTGCCATAATTACCATGTAAAATTGAAGACGATATTGCTTCTTCACCAGACTCAACACAAACATGCAAAATCCTGTGGGACATTGAAAAAGTTGATGAGAAAACACAAACGGCAACTACAATTACAGACTAATATCACAACCACCTTTCTCGTCTGTATTGTTTTGCCATTTAAAAGCGTGACCCCCAAAAAACTTAATATTAGCTTATATTTTAAACGACTGGTCAACAGTTCAACAATGATCCCTGGATCAGTGGGTGGGTGTATAAGTGGGTTGGTGGATAAGTGGCTAAGTGGGTGGGTGGCGATGTGGGTGGGTGGCGATATGGGTGGGTGGCGATGTGGGTGGGTGGCACACACCAGTCAAGTACAGTGTGAAGGAAATGAAGCGGTGGTAGCGAAACAAGAGTCTCAAGGGCTCCTCGCGTTGAACCAGGGAGAAGAAGTAATCGGCCACAGTTTCTCCGTAGAAAAAGTAATTCACACAAAGCAGGAAGTACCTGGAATTAAACACCGCCACCATGAAGACACACCCAGTTAGCTCAACTAATACATACCTGTAAACTTTATCATGCAAGTTTTTTTCCTACATCATATACTTTCAAAGTCTCAACATGTTCTAAGCTTAAACATTTTTTTCACGTCTTTGTCCCAAATTTCTTGAGTTTGTATTTTACTAATATTGTATATATTGTAAAATTCACAAGTCATGTCAAGAGTCACCTTAATTAATGAGGAAACACAAATAAATAATTTCCTTCGTGTGGAAAATGTTGCAGAACCATTCTGAAAGAGTAGTGAGATTCAGTGAGGCTTTACTGAATACACAAGTGTAATAATCACAAGTTGATGTTTTCATGGAAACAAAACTGGCCACATCTGATATTCAGAATGTGTTGGTGTCCTCTGTACAAAATGTGGATTTTTTTTCATTTTTTCACTGTCGTTTTAGTCCGTTTATCGAAACTATTTTAGGAAATCATTAAAATAATTGGTAACCACTTCCCTTATGTTTTCACAAGCTACAAAGTACATGCATTTCAGGTTCTGAACCAATACCCTAAAAATCTAAAAACTTGTTGATAAATCTCATAATCCAAGTAATTTTCACAAAGTCCACATTCTCATTTGTTTCACTTCATTCGCCTGAGTGCCTTGATTGTGCTACTATTAAGGACCTCATACGATCTGTGTAATGGCGACTTAGAGCCACAAGCGGCTTACCAGCTCAGCGTTCTGAACCAGGGCAACTCATAGGAGTGATACACGTTGTAGCCGATGGTGATGATCTCATGAAAACACTTGATCTGAACACCAAGAACCTGCATTTCAAGGGAAACAACACAAAACCACTTTGAGTTTGCATGTCAGAAAAATAAAAATCTGGTATTCATACAACCCAATTGAATTTTTCCTACAGTCCGTGTTTCTCTAACACCCTTCTCTGTGACCGTCACGATGCACCCTTTCAACTATCAAGCACCAGATGTGTGTGCAACATGTAATGGTTTCATCTGCATATCAGTGGCAAAGATTGGCAAGGACTGGCATTTAAAAGTCATTGCACTGCATTAATGAATAAAGATTAACTCCTCTGCAAGTCAGACAAACTGGGGCCATACATCATGCATGAAAAAGTATTGTTGACAAACTTTCAATGGTTCATAACTGTGGTTATGTGTGCGAGGTGCTACACTTGATTTTCTGTATTTTCTGGTACAGCTCCAACAATATAACAGCCATCACCTAGGACTTTGTGCAATCATAAACAAATCAATTTGAGCCATTCAGACTGTCTCAAAACATTTTCAGTCAATGCTTAGAGGTCATAGTGTACTGGACAGGACCCATCAAGGGTCTTATTTCACATATACACATAACTGCAAAATAAATGGCTAAATAAAACGTCTACATCGACCATCATCTGGCAAAACATTAAAAGGCTTACTTAACCACACTAGGCAGACCTCACCCCTACTTTATCGTGTTTCATCACGTTTGTCCTGCACAAACACCTTCACAGTCACAAAATCATGCACCACCGCATAAGGTCCGAAGAATCCCAGTGTGAATGTGATTTCGATGGCAGCGCAGGGAGCAATGTATTTTTCGTGCAGTGCCTTGCTTACAATGAGCATGAGGACGAGTGGTCCCAAGTAGATGATGATGAAAAAGAATCCAATCATGGCAAGGGACAGAATCCCACGAACCCACCAGTTTCTCCATCTGAGGACACAAGCACAAACAAGCTGATGGCTTGCTGGCACCATATCCGTAGTTTCATGGGCAGTGCTGTGACAGCAAAATATCTTCAAATTACACATGGTGCTGAAAAATGAAGCCCATGCATTGTGCATATTCAGCTGGATATACTATACACATGCATTAAATATAATCGCTCAAAGTACAATCTGTCTACTTGTTTTTCTTTCAAATGTAAAACAATGGAATATTTAAATTAACAACGGAAATCATTGTGGAATGCATTCCATGTTCCTCTGACAAAAGTAGACCAAAAATCACGAATCATATCAAAATAATCATTTGGTTAATTGCTTCACCTTCAGCCACCAGTCCTTTATCACCTAGACTGCACTTTCACTCCGGCCATTATAAGCCCCATTAAATTTTCGGTAACAAAAAGGTTACTGCTCAAGTAAATCTTCATCATGTTCAAACATCGGTGTGGTTGTGTGTGCCAGCAAAGCGACAATGCCAGCGAGTGTGTGCACCTTACCGAGACGACATCCCTGATAGCGCTTTGTTGAGCACCTCAGGCGTGTTGTCCGTACCGGGCTGGCCCATAGCCGTTTCCTGGCCGGACTTGGATCTGTCGTCCACCTTCTTCTCGGCCCTCTCCTCTTCCTCATCCCGCTCTCCCCCGTCTTCCCCTTCCTCCCCATCTTCCTTTCGGTCACTGTCCTCCCCTTTTCTCTCACCCCAATCTTCGTTGTCATCCTGGCCATCATCTTCCTCCCCTTCATCAGTCAATACATGCTTCTTCGTGTCTTCTTCCTGGATACAGGGCATGTGCTGTGATCAGAAATGTGCTCGAAAAGTTGGTGTATAAATATGCATCGGTTCAGCATTTAATATCGGTTCTCAAGCCTATGGCCTAGCATTAGCATGTTTGTCGTTTGCTGCAGACACCCTGATTAATGCTACAGGTGTTTTAACCTTTAAAATACACGTCTGCTTCACAGTGGTCGGTAAGGCTTCCATGTCGTCATTCACAAGAGTAGGCCATTGTGTGATCATTGCGTGACCATTGCGTGACCTGGGGCATTAATTAATGCCAGTAGAGGGCAATGATTGTTATATATTATCCCAATTGAGAAATGTGGACATTTTTTAATCTTTAAGGTCCACTGTAAATGATCATAGTATTACACCCACAGTAGTATGGATATGCTTTTCTGATGTATGTCCAATTTTGAAGGGACTGCAAATAAAAATGTATGAATTACTCCAGAGATTACAAAAATTATCCCCGAGTTGGGTCAAATGATGTGAATGTGCTAAGAAATCTGCTAAACATGGCTTTGGAGTAATGTAAAATTTTATTATTGTTATTATTTTTGTTTTGTGATATCATTATCACCCAACCATGTATAATTATGCACAAATGGCTGCGATAGAAATTGTGATAATCTCAACATGAATGCAGGCACAAATGGTGATGCTATAATTGCAGCAGAGACTAAATACATTGTGTCAGAGGTTTGACGGCCGTGCCAAGGAGTCAGATGGCTGTAACAGATCACAATACTGTAGTCAATTTAAATTCTACATGTTCTGTACGTATATAATAAGAACCAAGTTTTCCAATGCTCTAAGTCTTGTGCATTTCATTTATTGCCAACCACAGCTAACATCATTGGCGAGTGACATATGAACCAGTTCTGGCTCCCATCTTCACCAACTCACTGACCAGAGAGGCAATGTATGGTCAATCCCCATGACAGGCACAATGTGAAAGCCTTGTTCCATTAATAGAGTGACAATCATATGTAAAATGTATTTAGTATTTAAACAATATAAAAGCTTACTCTGTTTTAAATGTGTGAGTTTTATCTACGCATTCTCAAACTTAAGATATTTTCGTGATGCTAATGCATCCAAAGTTTGACACATATAGAGTACTTATTGATTGAATGGTCCTTGAAGAAACTCTGGCCCATAACATAGCAACAAATACTGTCACGAGAGGCCATTGCACTCACCATAATGTTAAAGATTGAATGATTACATGAAATCACCACAACCATTTTGTCCAAACACTCATGAAACACAACTACATCTAAATCCTACATCTGCTCTGAGCAGCAACTGTTTGGTGCTATCAATGCATTACAGTCTGGCAGCCCTGATTGAGAAACTCCGATAAGGTTGAGCAAAGGAAAGTTAAACCAATGAGTAGCTTAGTGTGCTCGGCCTTGGTCTGCCGCCAATGTTTACCAACGTCCACGAGTAATTATGCATCGTAAAGCTTACTTATGAGTTCTGGCCCCAAAACGGTGTGCCAAGAGAGAAAATCATATACGAAATAATGTATTCGAGTTAACAAAAAAAACACTAGAAAACCAAACCTTGTCGAGGAAGTAAACCACAAAAAATTATTTATCGCTGCAGTGGCAACAATGCACTTGTATTTTGTACCCGTATTGTTTGACCGAAGCCATTTTACATGGTGCAACATTTCATGGGAAATCTTTAAAGCATCCAGTACCAAATGCAGCTAAACATGCGTGCGTGACAAGGGGATGAAATAACATTAACTGAAAATGGAACACATTTGCACAAAGTGAATTATCGGCGAATTTAATCAGATTTGTGCACGGAAACGCAATGCCCTATAGTTGGCCTGCATCCTGTCACCTTTGCCCATGTTGGTGTTTGCATAACACTGCAATATGGGGACTCGGTTAGCTTCTTAACCATGGTCACCATGGCAACATTAAACCTGCTCTGCAGCTCTGACCCCTTTACAAAATACAAAAAAATGAACCCTTTCCTGGCAGCCTCCAATATCATTCAGCCCTCGTGCCCTTCACAATCTCTGCATTGCGTAGTGGAGTACTTGTGCTTTCATTGGCTAATTGGTCATCAATTGTACGGTTTGCGATTCTCATCTTTGAAGTTTCTACCTGCTAAGCTACAATATCATATTTTACAATTTCATATCGGTATGCCTCTGAAGTGAGGCTTTTGATTTTGCCACACATACAACTGCCTTAAATGGACAAAAATAAGAGCACAGTGACAGAGGTCAAGCCCGTCATTGTGCACGACGTTAAGGGGGGACCCTTAACTTGTCGAAACAGGCAGTTCGCTTGACAATGTATTTAATGCGAAGAAGCGAGTACCACGCAAAGGTGTGCTTTAAAATTGAATGCACGACTGGATTAGGCTTTAGTCCAATAAACCTCAGCCTCAGGAGATACGGTCATATGTACACTTCTTCATAGCACCTCTGATTAGCACGGTTGGCTACGTACGGTGCGAAAAAAGTTCTACATACATACAGTACATACATCACTCGGCCACAGCTGCTTTGCACAATCAGTGAACAAAGATGGGTGCAGTCTTTCGTAACTCGGATACATTCAAAACTCAAAAGCCAGTGTGACATATGCATGGGCAGGTGTAGCAGTGCCGTTCATAAGCAAATTAAAGCAAAGTTCAGGAAAGTTCCTGGAGGGTGGGGAGAGACGATAAGTCAGAATAAGCATACTAATAGTGTACTGTGTAGAGACTATGGACTCTTGGACAAGGTGTAGACACACATGCCCTCTGATGACCTTAACTGGCAACAAATGTGGCACAACAATTTATTAGCACTGGGAAAAATGTAGTAATCTCTGTAGACATGTAACGATGCATCGATTAACTGATTTACAATGTATTCTTATTCTCAGGATGCATACATTGAATCGAGCAAGAATGATTTTAATTCATAGACTGTTTGAAATTGGTTCATATAACCCGTGCACAACATTCGCCACAATGACAGAAAATGTTCTCGTGTGGAAACGAATCACAAACTTGAGTTGTTTTTAATGTAATTCATGGAATTATAAGGAGTCTAAGTATTGGCATTGCTGGCATATCTGTGCTTATGGTAATTTGATGGTGTTGGTTTGCGCTTGGGATTAATATGCAGGATTGATTAAAAATAACAACTCGTTTTTAAGATACTGTTAATAATGGAGATTAGATATTAACATTAGTGAAAGCAGTTATGTACAGATTGGGTAAATCAGAAATCTGGGTTATTATAAGGTTTCAGTGAACTCTCCCATTGGCATTTTGCAATTTGTGCTGGGAACAGTGCATTCATTGACGTACATTTCTTAAAAGTTAGGCAACCACAAATAAAATAATGCATGTGGGAATTCCGCATCTCGTCACATAAGGATTCATTTATCCGGTTTACATAGATACGACAATTATTCCTCCACATAACCTTTGGTCCAATGTATTGAAGCTGCATTGGCAAGAATAAATTAAGCACCTTCAAATAATCAAGTGACTGAATTGTATTAAAACATGCACACATACAGTGCCGTTGAATTTCACTCACTGCATCACCTTTGAGGTTTGTGTTAGTCACAAATTCAATTGCACAATCGTTGTCCAACTCTTGAAACAACCCCTATGAACTGTAGCCAAATAAGCCAAAATTCAACCAAATAAATTCATAAACGGGAGCGTAAAGCCAATCAATTCAATGCAGAGTTACATAAAATGCACACTAATCAAGAGTTAAATCTTGCTTATGTATGAAGCCACGGTGAGGGGGGATGTTACTTCAAAAATAGTGGCTCATTTATTGAGTCAACTATTTTACTAAAAACAAGAGCATCCATGTGTTTGACAGAACGACTAATAATTAATTATTTGCCCCATAAGGTTTTTGAGGTTTGACATCGCACGGTCAACTGCGGAATGACGATAAGACGCGAGTTTCGGCCTGGTGCACCATCATCCATGGACAACTGACACACGCACACCATTCCATTCCTTCACAAACTTCAGCATGCATCACCCTCGGGCTACAGCGAACACAAAACTTGTTGAGAGAGAAACTGCACACTCCACGATTGCGTGGCCCATCGGAGCGGTAAGGCAAAATGATGAGAGGGGGTGGATGTAGGAAAAAGTACCGTGGGATCAAATCTTTCGCCACAGAAGGCCCACCACCATGTAGGGTGGGAGACACGGAAAAAAAGGCAATGGGGGTCGGAATTTTCCGTAAGGCAAACACTATGGTATTCCAACTCGGAGCCCCACGACAAACGAAGAACAACACATTTACCTCGAATCATTAGCTCCTCTGCAAATATCACAGGACGAATTTACAGTCACAAACAACAATGTCAACTCATAACGGCGGTCTATTAACCCTCATGGTGTGCATGCTCTTTACATTGCTGGATGAAAGCCTAAACAAGCCGTCGCCATCTCTCTGGGCCTTGCCATGCAAAACTAAAATATTTATATCATGTTCACTCGAGATGATCTCATTGCGGCGTCTCAACTTGTAGACAGAATTCACCTTGCAATGTTATGCGAGTCTTAACACTGAGAGGTACATATACACACACGATACGCACAGAGCCAGACTCAGAGATCAAGAGACTAACAAGTGACCTAACAACAAACAAATATAACTGTGACGATCTATAAAATGTCTACACAGCTTCGCAAGCAGTCGGTCTATAAATCCACATTTTGTATACCACTCACACTGGGACTCACATCGACATTACTGTAATTCAGACACCCATAGCTCCATAATCACACGGACACCCACTTCCCATGACTGCCTCCCCACATTTCGACACGATACAAAGCGTACATCAATTGCGAACGTTAAAATAGAGAAAATAAAACCCAACCTGGGCACCAAACCTGGGCCCTCTGCCCGGGCCACAAAGCGTGGGGCTTCAATGACACGCTGGGGGGGGGGGGGGGTCTCTCACCGCCGGTGCTGAGCCTCGGTGAGGGCGGTCCGGGTCGCCCTCCACCTCGGCCGGGATCCGCTGCCTTAGCTCGGTGGTCATGAGTCCCGAACGACGACGACGACGATGCCGGAGATATAAAAAAAAGAGTGGGACGCACACGAGGTGCTGCTGTTGTTGTTGTTGCTGCTGCCTCGACCGCCGCTCACGGGGCGGGATGAGGGCAGCGGATGACGATGGGTGACTGTCCGTCTGCTGCTGCTGTTGTTGTTGTTGTTATTCGCTGCTGAAGGCTGTGATGTGCTCGGCACGGCTATTGTGGGTGAAGCAACCGAGGTTAAATGTCGTCTCGGCTGAGGGTGGCCACCGCTGGTTTGCTGTGAGCGAGCGGGTGGGGGGGGGCAGTGACGATGACGCGGTGGCCCCCACCCCCTATCCCCTGCCCCCCACCCCCTACCCCAACACACCGATCCACTCACACAAAGGCATCGTCATCGTCATATTTTTTTTCTCAATAATTTTGTTTATTAAACAAACCCCTCCCCCCCCGCCCCAAATAAAGGACGCTATACGAGTAGTGGTATTTTATTCGAGGAGGATATAATTTTTTGAAAGTTGTATAAAATATTAACATTTAAATCCCCGGTTCCGTCGGTGACGCCTTCCAGGAAGTGACGTCGCCCTCCAGATTTCGCGCGTTTTTATTTCCCGCCATTTCGGATCCTCCATCCTCCTGCCGCCGCCGTCGCAGCTGAACGTCACCGCGCTCTCTTTATCTCGCTCCTCACGACGATTCACCGTCTTTAACTTAGCGTATCGGCTCTCCCGGACACACGACAAACGCACTCGCCAAAATGTTCGAGGCACGCATCCTGCAGGGCAACATCCTGAAGAAGGTTCTAGAGGCGCTCAAGGATCTGATCACGGAGGCGTGCTGGGACATCAGCTCGACCGGCGTCAGCCTGCAGTCCATGGACTCGTCGCACGTGTCCCTGGTGCAGCTCACCATGCGAAGCGACGGCTTCGACACCTACAGATGCGACCGCAATCTCGCCATGGGCATCAACCTCACCAGGTGCGAGAGACTAACGCGGGTGACGGTAACGACCGCGGCCCATCGTATTAACTAATACCAACAGCGATCGGCGCAACTCCCACCATTTGCATCAACAGTAATAGTTTCACTGTTAATTACAATTTATTTTCACAGGCAATAGCGATGTTAATCTGTAGACGCTGCTTGCAAACTGTAGACAAGTTTGTTGTGAATCGGGAGCAATAGCGGGTAGCTGTGACACTTATCGCCTCGAGGTGTCACTGTCGGAACAGTCCAGCAGTAGCATCACAATAGCACAACCCATGCCAAACTTAGCTAAGACAATCACTTGGTAGACCTCCGTCAATACCCAGCACCAACTTGACAAGCCCCAGCACCAACATCACCAGTAGGATCAGACGAATACTTCATGGACTTGGCGTGAACCATGTTGCTACGAGCTCTAAAATCTTTAAACAGTTTGCCGAGGTTAAGTTAAAACTAGTCTCCCATCACAGCTATGCTCCATGACCGCACATAACAGTACTTTGCGTGTGCATCCTGTACGCCAGTATGTGTATGATTACGTATGTAAGTACAACGGCTTTGTAAAGTAAAATACTGTATAGTCTTCGGGGCGCAAGGGTTTGTACTTCACAAGAGCAATAGTATTTGTAAGAGCCATTGCTAGTCAACGTAAGGAGTTTATTATTGTGAGTGAATAATGTTTGTACGTGGTAACCACGTGTACTCTCACGTCTGACCACCTGCTGTGTTTAAGGGCTGCTCACAACTTCTCCCCTTCGTCTATTAACCGTTCGAAGTTACATAAAAGGCTAGTTTGATGTTACCTTTGACGTATTTTGTTATTGTTGTTGCTGTGTTGTAATAACTGTGAGCAAATAAATAAATAACCGCGGTGCGAGTGACAGCCGCTTTGGCGCGAAATTGAGGCCCGGGGCCCGCGCTTATTGTATCACGAGCACTTCGCAGGCTTCTCTCTAGCTTTTGTCTTTGTTCACCTTACAGTAGAGGCTTCATAAAAGCTTACTGCGTGTCCTGTATTTGGTTATAAGCAAACGCAACGGCACGTTTTTGTGTTAATTGTACAACAACTCTATTAGTTTAGTGAGTGGTTATCACCCGATGAGTGTGGTTGCCACCAAAACGAGTGTGGACCACTCATCCATTGACGATACCAGAGGTGTGGACTCGAGTCATGTGACTTGGACTCGAGTCAGACTCGAGTCATGAATTTGATGACTTGCGACTCGACTTGGACTTGCATAACAATGACTTTGTCCCACCTATGAGATGTGGACTCGAGTCATGTGACTTGGACTCGAGTCAGACTCGAGTCATGAATTTGATGACTTGCGACTCGACTTGGACTTGCATAACAATGACTTTGTCCCACCTATGGACGATACACCAAATTTTATATTCGAGTGCTTTATTTGTATCGGGTTCCTGGGATTGTGCCACCGTGGAAATGTGAGCGTGTGTCTTGCCCTTCCTAATCTCTTGTCGTCACCCCTCCTGCAGCATGTCCAAAATCCTCAAGTGTGCCGGCAACGACGATATGATCACCCTGAGGGCCGAGGACAATGCGGACATACTCACCCTGGTGTTCGAGGCCCAAAGTGAGTTGCACATTGACATGACACGTGTTGACGTGACTGACAGACGCATGGTTTGTTGTTCACTTCCCGTCACCTCTGATGAGCACGGTTCGAAACAAGTTCAGCATACTCTTAGGTTTTTTCGGTAAAGTAAAAAAAACCTAAGAGTAGGAATCCTTGCAGTCACGAAAGCTTCAAATCTAGAAGTTCAGCATACATACGTACAGCATGAGACCCAAGTGTATGCATTTGACAGAACATCCCTAGCAGACTCCCATTGATAGGATACTTCTAATTAGCATACATTGACAAGACACACCTCTCATCATCTGGTTGGGCACCGTCTAGAGCAGGGGTCGGCAACCAAAATAACAAGAAGAGCCATTTCTTTCCAATTCGGTACAAAATTCAGTATTTCAAGAGCCGCAATGCATCTGAGTACATACTGTACTCACGTACATATCGTCAAGAAGCAGCCCGTAAAGAGCCGCATGCGGCTCCGGAGCCGTAGGTTGCCGACCCCTGGTCTAGAGTCTAGACGACGGCTCTTGCGTTGACAGGACGCCTCTAGTGGACAGACAAAAAAAACGTCTCTTGTAGAATTACTTTAATAGGATACCCTAGTGGACACGCATCGATAGGACAGCCACCATTGGACAAACGTCATGCCCACCCCTAGTGGACGTTTATAGGCGTGGCATTTCGAGTGGATTCGCATTGCTAGAACACCTCGAGTCAGCCGATATTAACACACCGAGCGATGGGCACACGAGTAATATATCACGAGTATAAATCTAATAAATTATTAAATTGGGTGCCACGGTGGCGCGACATGTTAACTACCTCGCCTGGTGTACAGGAGGTCGTGGGTTGATCCCAACCCTGACAACCTTTAGTTTGCATTTGGAGTTTGCATTTTCTCCCCGTGGTTGTATTGTGATGTCACATTGGGATATGTATTTGAATTGATGCTTTTTCTTTTGGGGGTATTATAGATAATTAATTTCCTCTTTTTTATTTCAGATCATGAGAAGGTGTCTGATTATGAGATGAAGTTGATGGACCTCGATGTAGAGCAACTGGGAATTCCCGTAAGTTGATTTCATGGTGTCATATTGAAATGTAGAAATGTTTTTTTCTTGGTAACAGTCGTCTATGTATTCTTATTAACAGTACAATTCTGTTTTTTTTATTCACTTGAATATTTTTTCAAATGTGTCTGTCCACACGTCTGGTGTTCAACAGGAACAGGATTACAGCGCCGTTGTGAAGATGCCATCTGGGGAATTTTCCCGGATATGCCGAGACCTGAGCCAGATTGGTGACTCCGTTGTCATCTGCTGCACCAAAGACGGTGTAAAGTTTTCAGCCAGCGGCGAGTTGGGCACTGGCAATATCAAACTTTCACAGACCAGCGGTGCTGAAAAGGAAGAGGAGGCTGTAAGTGTTTGTGGCCTGTCTACCTACACATTCGTCAAAACAAATCCTGGTTCTCTTGACACGTGTTTGATATAGTAATAGGTTTTTACCCTTTCAACTGGTACAAAAACCGATACCTTTATACATGGAGACTAGGCTCTAAGAAAAAGCTGTCTCGGGTGTGGACCAATCAACTTCAAGGACAGTGCATATCATTATCAGAGTTGTTTCTTTTTGTTTGCATTTTGACTGCTTGTGTTGTGGTCATTGCAAACATGATCCCCTGTATAAAGGTATCAGTTTTTGTACCAGTTGAAAGGGTAAAAACCTATTACTATATTTTGCCACTGGTAAAGGAGATGTCTCAACGTGTTTGATATTTTAGCTTTTTTTTATATATTTACCTTGCTGTATTAAATTTACAAGTGTTACAGTCAAATGAAAGTTTTTTTTCCTACCAGGTAACGATAGAAATGAGTGAAGCCGTGCAGCTGACGTTCGCCCTTCGCTACCTGAACTTCTTCACCAAGGCCACCCCACTGTCACCCACTGTTACACTCCGGATGTCTGCCGATGTCCCGCTCGGTAAGTAAATGAGGTCTTGTGCATTACCAAGTCATCTACTCTGCACGATACTTCTTTCCACCTGGACTTGAATTTCCAAAGACCAATAATTATACTCTGCTTATAATGCTGTCAATGTGTCATCGTTGAATGTGTATTTACAAAAAGATTTTCTCAATGTCATTCATTTCATATAAAATGAGAAGGCACTAAAATGGGTAATGTTATGCTTGTTAAATATAACTGATACAGAATTGTTTATAAAGTCTGCAATGGATATAAAGTGTACCTTTCCCATTAACTTTTTTGCAGTTGTGGAATATGGCATCGCAGACATGGGCCACATCAAGTACTATCTGGCACCCAAGATTGAGGATGAAGAGGCTGCATAAGTTATCTGTATGCAGCGTTAATGCATTGGCTACTATAGCCGCTTATAGTTGAGTGGGCCATGGGGACGAGAGGGAGATGCAGTTAATTGAAGGCATAGATAATATGAAGTTATTTAACCCGGCAATTATTGTATCCATGTGCACAATTGTGTTTTCTTTGAAAAGCCCACACAAGCAAGGACACGCACAATTGTCTCCACCCCCTTTACACTGTCCCATGGGTTACGTTGTTTAAAAATACAATGACAATGCAATCTATTGTCAAAGCAGGAATGTATCATGCTTTGTTGCATGCTGCAAAATGTCACCGTTTAATAGTCCAGCCCTTACTGATAAAATAAGAAAAAGGCCATGTCTACACTTTGGGGAATGTCGATATGCCTGGTATCAAAACCATATACATTTTTTTTTAGTAAGATGAACCTTCATTGTGGATTTATTATGCTCAATTGTGAAGGTAGTTTTTGGTAATTCTTGAAAGCTTGTTAGTCTGAAGGTTATACCTTTAAATTGTCGACATAAAGCGTTGTTAATATACACAAATTAATAAACTCTGAAAAGTAAGCTTGTAATTCCCAAATACTACCTTACATTTGTGTCCATCCTTTTGTATTACTGTTGTAGACCTGTCGTGTTTACAAGCTGAATAAACTTGTGAACTACAAAGTTGTGCTTTCTGCAACATTTTATTTTCACAGCCATTTTAACACATAAGCATACGTACATAATTTGTGGATACATCTTGAACACTTGTTTTTGAGATGTGCTACAGTTATAAAATGTGGATTACTATGTGGTTAATATTGGAATGGACTATGTTAACATGGACCTCTCAAAGCTGGTCTTTTTACTTTTCTCAGTTTAATGAAATTCCCAAGCCAATGAAAATACATTAATACTTTTTGACAATAATTTGGGCTGAATTTTTCATGCACGGGCAATGGCCTCAAGTCTTAATTGGGTCACTCAAACTACTAGTTTACTGTGTAACGTTTGAGCTCATTGTAAAGCTACACTAAGTGTGTTTCGTTCCTGTATTTAATGGAGTACAAGTGACATGGCGTTAAAGGTAAAATGTGATGACCGCTTCCTGGGATTATATGTAATGTACACAAAGTTTGGAACTGGTCTTGGATTTGGCCCAGACCTGGCCTCTATTTTACTTTAAAGTTGATGCTGAAATATCAATACAGTATGTACACAAGTAAAAAAATAACCATAAAAACAGGCAAATACTTTACAATTTTGCAAGTTACGGTACCATTTAAAATACTGCTGGATTTAAGCAACAGCTCCGAAGGGGCCATTTTAAGGTTACATTTTTTAATTGAATTGTTTAAATAAGGAATCAATATAAGCACTCGGGCAGTCCGTATTCTTTTGTCACCCAGTTTGGGGCCTGCTCGGTCAAGTGCGTCAGTGGCCAGGTGCACTGATCTTACTGAATACCCTTAAACAACAGCGGACTCGTTAAGACGGGCCTGCTGCTATTATTCTAGGGTCTCCTTCAGAAAAACCATTGATTTTAAAAAAAAATTGCTTTCAACTGTGGTCCAGTGGGTGCAGAGAAGAGCACTTCTGTCCCAAAACGTTCATTCTGTGCACCGGCTTTTATTTGGAGCTTGGTTTATAATACATTGATACAAACATGTGCTGTTCTGTCAATGGATAACAGAGCGTATCTGGGCCCCAATGGAGAGAGCTTGAAGTGGTGTATGCATTGGTATTTGATGGGTCCGGCAACCTATAGCTCTGTAGCCGCATGCAGCTCTTTAAAGACCGATTCGTGACATTATTAAGAGCCACCGTCTCATTCACCACATGCATTGTGGCTCTTGAAACATTGAGGTTTGTTTTACTGAATTTGAAATAATGTCTCTTGTTAATTTCTTTGCTGACCCCTGCTCTATGATAAGAATGGGCTCGGGTCTTCAGACCAAAAATACTGCCTAGAACATCAGCGGGTGGTGCTGGTGCCAGACTTGAGCATCAGCCGTTCTTGGTCTGGGAGAAGCTGATCTGTGCGTAGATGGTGCGTGGTAATGGCTGGGGCTTCGTGACCACTGGTCTGGTCAGGTCCAAGGCTGCATATGTCACATCGCACGGCACCAGTTCCTCCGCCTAGGGAAAAATAACATACTTTTATGATATGCAATCCATTGTACTTTATACAGATTATATTTACGCATCAGAGTAAATGTTTATTATTGACAGCGTGTCATGCAATGGGGATCATTTCAACACTTTGTCAATCCACCGCTGAATGACTCCCCATGCCGTGTGACTCATGGGGGAGACACTATACTTCTAAATTTGAAGCTTTCGTGACTGCAAGAATTCATATTCGTAGGTTTTTTTCGGTAAAGTCACGTAGGTAAAAAATAATAATAATGAAAATAACTAAATGAAATCAATTATTATTTTATTATTATTATATACATACGTGACTTAACCGAAAAAACCTACGAGTATAGGCACTATACTGTATTATGTACTATTCCAACACACTTTTAACATCTGCAGTGGATTCAGGAACATGCAATCGTTTAAAATAAAAACAGACAGTCTATGATTCCTTCATTACACGCGTGCCTCTTGATGTGTCATTTGCAGGTAAAGCGATTGTGAGGTTTCCTCACCGAGATGGGCCGTGGCTCTGGAGGCAAGTCTGCAGAGTGGGAGGTGGAGGGTTCTGGCAGCGTACACACACTGCTTCTGGCCACTGACGCTGTGAAATCACAGACACACAAAGCACACATATGCATCATGCTTTCACGTGGGTGATCTGTACGTACCGTATTGTTCCACAATATTGAGTGGATTTAAAAATCAAATCGGCCGACTACATTTTGAAGTTGAACATCGTGTTAAGTACAATTCAAGCTGCATATTTTGCAGTGACGGATATTGTGTCAGTTTTCTCATTTTATACTTTTTTGTCTTTTTACTTTCAATTGTGCTCATGGCACCATGTCATGTGACAAAGTATCAATTCACATCTTGCGTAGAGCAGTGCATCACCCTCTGCTGTGTTAGTGAATGGCCCATTATCACAGAACTACTTATGAGTTCCCTTGCAGTGAACATTTTATCCACATACAAGGGGGCATACTTTCCCACATGTACTGCTATCGAGTCGTGTTTATACCAGTGAAATTGATATTTTTAGCATAGCAATAAAATGGATATCTTATTTTTTTATATTTAAGCCAAAAATGTAATGGGAACCCACATTTATTGTACTGCCACGTTTAGATAAGCTCCTCCCCCCTCCCCTTAACCAGTATTTAAGATCGTTTCTCTTGGATTTCTCTTCACTTGATACAGTAAATTTAGCTGTGGCAGTCCCACCTGAAGACGGAGACTTGTGTTGCCTCCGAAACGTCGTGATTTTATTTTTATTTTATTCTTTTTTACCTACGTGACTTTACCGAAAAAACATAAGAGTATGAATCCTTGCAGTCACGAAAGCTTCAAATCTAGAACACATTTATTGTGATGGAGTTTTTTTTTAGTTGTTAAATCATTGGTGATGGCCATCTAAGAACCTAGTTTTTTACACCGGTGACTCCAATAATTTGAACCAAGAATCTTCAAGGTGATGGCACAAGGCTCTAACCCCTGAGTCAGCAAGCCACCTGAAATGTGTATAGTAATTGTGTACCTCTGTTTTCTGCAAATTTGTCTTGCAGGGTTTTGATAACCTTGGCACTGTTTGTGCAGGCTTGATGGTCACTCGCTGTGCAGCCGTTCACTTTTGAGTGGCTCCTGTCAAGACTGAAACACAAATCAATGGGAATAACTCGATTAGAAGAACATAAACCGGTGTGCAAATATTAATGTTTGTGATAATGGCACCATGACATGCGCTGGATTGAGTCATACCTGCATTTGCAGTCTTGAAAGCTTCTGGGTGCTGCAATAAATCATGCAAAAGAATCCTTAAATATTTGAAACTATTGTCATGTACACTCATAATGTTTTAGACAATAATACAATACTATGATGTGGAATAGTATTATTTAGATATGCAGGGTTAATAAGAAATATTAAAATATGAAGAAGAAATTATCAGCAAAACAGTATAGTTTGGATTACAAATGAATAAAACTGCTGTCTATTGGGCAATTTCTGGAAAGATAATTATGATATTTAAAAAGGTTGCAAATTCTGAGAAACACTCACAAATAACAAATTTGGAGATAGCAGCTGGAAACACAAAGCAATAAATTACCAGTTCGGTGACAGATCCATTATACCCTTGTACAATTAAACAGTACTTACGATACAAAAATAGAGTGAATCAGCATAGCTGCTAAAAAGGAAAATAACGCATCGTATTTTTAATGTTAATGTGACCTGGACCTGCAGACGTGGAGCGGTGCTTCCTGGTCCTGTGTCGGTGCAGGATGATGGACAGAAACAGCAGAAGGCTAATGAGTCCCAGACAGCTGACTGCCACCGTCAGAATATAGAGCTCTGCACAGGAAAAGGAGACGGCATGCTGAAAAGTAGACGTTTTATCTTTTTTTCTTCAGGTCGTGCTATTGGTGTCATGTCCTGCAATAAAGTATCAAGTTGTGATCTATTATTTTTTCTACCTACGTGACTTTACCAAAAGAACCAAAGAGTATGGATTCCTGCAGTCACGAAAGCTTAAAATCAAGAATCAATTTGGATATTTTGCAGAGTTATTCAACCAGTTCACGTTAGAAAGCAGCCCACAGCAGTGGATATCACAGAGTCAGACATTGTGCCGAACAACACGTGGTGCTACCCAAAAATGCATTAGATAACTTTTTGTGCGTCATTGTACTTTTCATAAAAAGGCCAGACAACAAATAATAAAAACAGACAAAGTTTCGCTCTTGGCAACAGTTTTCCCCATGGGTGATTACAATTGAGATGTGAGGCGTCTGGAAGTAGCAGATGTTGGGCACACCTTGCGAGATAGACATTGGCACCCCTTCATTGAAGACCATTTCCTCAATGGAGCTGGGTCCTTTGGTTGACGGAGTCTCCGGGTGAGGATAGATGTTGGAGTCTGGTCTCAGGACTGTCAGTAAAGTGGATTGAACACAGAATGCAATCAGTATGTTGGCTTTATCGTGCACATTTATCAGGAAGTCATTTTTAAAGGAATAATTTCGAGAGTGGAGAAGGTACGTAACTAGTAGCCGAGAAGTCACAGCTGACCCAGACAGACCCTGCTGAAATTAAACTCTGCGCATACTCTCCCAACCGTACAGATTCTGTTCTAGTTATTTTATATCATGTTGAAGTATAAGCTCAGAATCATATGATGCAATGCTCCCAATTCAATGGTTTATCACGATTTAATAGTCGATGATTTTGTCTTTATCTGATCATCTTGTTTTAATTGTTTCCCGTTCGGTCAGTCTCGTTTGTGGTTTTATCCACTCTGGCAAAAGTTTAACATTAGCATTTTGTTTGTATATCATTTTAATTCATCGTAAATAATTGATTCTCACGTGCACAGTTCATTGCACGCAAGAATGTATTATAATTCATGGATGTAGCATTCAATGCCTACTACTACAGGCAGAGAGTTATGGGACAACTTTTTGTGAATCAAAGTCAAAAATTCCACATTGAAATGAGAAAGGAAAACCTGTAATGTACATGGAAGTATTGTTTCATAATCCGATTCATATTGTCAGTTGTATGTAATAAAGAAATTATGCAGCAAATTCTTTACGTAAATATATATACTGCCTTTGCCATACCTGTATTCCATACGATATTTATTTTAAAAATAAAGTCTCTTTGCCACTCCCCTTCTGGAAGAAGGCCTCCACCCACAGCGTGTAGATCATGGGAGTTGTTTGAACCGTACTTCACCACCATGATCGGTGCGGGTTGGTGAAGAGGGGGGGGGGGGTCTAGGACCGGTTAAGATATCACCCGCAGCTGATGTGGGCCCTGGCTGGCCTTCGAACTCGTGCGGCACGCGGTTCATTGTCCGGCACGCGTGAACCGTCGCACTGCGGCAGCGTCCTTCGTTAATTTTCAGAGGTTGGGCCACTTTCGCCGACAGGACATCATCGGTGTCAGGGCCGCCACACCGCCTGCTCACGGTCCTTGCAATGAAGAACGCTGCACTACTGCTCCCCCCCCCCCCACAATCTAGTTTTCATTGTACAGTGTATCATTTCCACAGGATATATGCTTTACAAAAAAAGCTGTGAATCACCCCATTGATTGTAAAAGTAATGTGAGAGCATTCCTTTTGGCAGCTCTAGAGCAAGCGGGTATTTCGCTTGTGAGTCACTCATCCGCCTCGTGCTCAACAACACTTTGAATGGACAGCATTTCATCGCTGTGCGTAAGGATGACCAGATCCCTGCTATGACACAATTGAGGCTATTGGCCCGAAACCCCCCATGACATGCAGATACATCTTAAATTCATGCAAGCTGCAGTAGCAATTGCACGTCTGATTCGTAATACTGTACGCGAATTAAATTGCACAAATACGTTTTGTGTTGAAGTCTCTCAAGCTGCAAGGTACATCGAGCGTTAGTCCTCATGGCTCCGTTTATACATTATAATTATACTACGGGCTTTAACATGGACGACTGCTCATCAGAAGTGGCAAAACAAAAATCTTAAAATATACCAATGAGATACAGTAATATCGATTGACAAAGGTTGGCATCCTAAGGGACAAGATACACTTGGGCAATTTCAGGAAAATCGTTGCCAGCATTCATCACTGGCAAATGGGTACTGCACCACTCTCTCGTTTAAAATTTGCGTTTCCAAAATCTGGACAAATCTGATTGCAACCCTCCCCCTCGCAATACATTTGGACAGCAACGTCCAAAACGATTAGCAAAGATCACGCGATGACTCAAAAGTTGTGTGCTTTGCAAACCGAACATTTTTCATGAAGCACAACCTCCGTTTCCATTGGTTAGACACAAATCTATTCGTTGTGCCATTGCGGTACCATGTTGCCACAGTTCCCCACAACAAAACACGCATTTCAGGTGACATCTGTGCCAGTGACGACATTTGCCCCCTCGCACAACACGGCCTTAAAAATGCGCTCACTGGTGCACCATCAAACGCGTTCACCTCTGAGTTTCACCTCTGCCGAGGCATTTAGAACCTCGTCTTCCCAGCCGCTCGTGGCCACGCATCGATATGTCCCCACGTCAGCTCGCACTGCCGGGGAGAGGCTCAGCGACAACGCGAGGAGCGATGGGTCCCAACTCAAGTCCAGGCCACCAGTTCTCTGCCTCTCTCGAAACTCCTCGGCGACTTTGAGTTTTCCTCGCCGGTCTCGACGTGCAATCTCCACCTCTGACCCATCGACGCCTGCCAGCAGCCACTGTACGACCAGCTCATGAGAGTGATCGACGGGCCGAGCTGTGGCCGGGTTCACTTGCTTGGATACTTCAAGCCTTGTTGAGATTCCACGAGTTGGGCTTGCGTGTTCTGGCGGCGGTGGTGGTGGTGTGGTGGTTTTTGTTGTTGTTGTTGTTGTAAAGGTGGTTTGAGTGGGAATGACCATGAGTTTATCATGGGTTTCAGTTGTTTTTTGGGGTGTTAAATGGCCTGGAGTTTTAATGAGTGGTTTCTTGTGGTCGGAGCCTTTTCTCTCAGGGACTTGTCGCGTGAGCTGCTTCTTGTCTGGATGTGCATGTGCAGGGGGCTTTGGTTTTAATTGTCCAGTCTTATTTGTGTTGTCTGTGCGATTTAATCGCCCCAGATTTGAATCGGCTGCTTTAACCATCGTCAAGACATTTCCAATCGTCGTTCTCTGGCGTGAACTCACCTGAGTAGGCTGCACCGGCTCCAAAATGTTGTCACTGGTTCCAGTAAGGACGTGCATTTCTTTAGTTGGCTCATATTCCGTTACGTCTTTGACATCCGTTTCGCCCAAGGTGACCTCCAGCGGTGGATTTTGTAAAGGTGTTTTCAAGGTGGCATGAGCTTGAGCAGTGATTTTATGACCCGGTTTGTTTCCATGTTCTTGTGGCTTATTTGTCCTCGTTCCTTTCTGCGTTGCTCGAGAGCGGCCAAGATTCGTGCTGCCTAACCTCGAATTGTTCTGGTGAATTGTGTCAGTGGCAACGCTTTCTGTGGACTTTTCAGCGCTTGATATTCTTCTCACTGGTTTAGTGTGGTCTTTGGTAAGACGAGACGATGCCGCTTGTTGGTCTGGGTCATGCTGCGATGTTGTGTTCCGGTTTTGGACCTTCACAGCTGGAGATTGTGTTGACTTAGAGGGCAGGGAAGCCTTTTCGTTTGTTTGATGTTGGCCGATTCGCTGGGTTTGTGTCTCCGAGCTATGCTCTGCTGTTTTAACTGGTCCCTTGTGTTTTGGTTTTTCACTGTTTGGCTTTGTTTGATTGTGATGTTGATTTGCAATCAGAGCAGTTTGCTTTGGTTGGCTCAGTCTTGGTGTTTTTTCAAACTTCGTCAATCTGGGGTTCTTCGCGGGCAGTTTAGGTGATCCTGGTCTTGCCCCTTGTTCAACCTTCTTAGCAGCCTGGCTGGATGTCTGGTTCGATTGCTTTGATCTGTAAGTCAGTGTAAGTGACTTGGTCCGATTTTCCGGCATTTTCTTGCGAACCCCAACCACCGAAGTAGTGCGTGAAGCAGAATGCAGCAGCGTTGCGTTTGAAACGTCCACAGCTTTGTTCGCGGGCTTCCCTTGTTTGCGTTCCTTGCCGTGTTCCGCGAGTTTGGTTTTATCCAAATTCTGGTCATCCTCCGTCGAGTTGTCGAGAGTTTTAGAGATCAACCGAGGTATCTTAGCGTTCGGTGTCTTAGCTCGCCTTGTCCTGGCTCTGCCAAGCATTGGTTTAAGCTGCGATGCTCTTGCGGGGCTTTTTGCGGCATCTCCTTGGAGTCCCGTTGGTGGAGACTCGCCGGTCAAAATCTCCAAGTCTCTTTGTTCAGAAGGTGGCGGCCTTCGACTTTCAACCGGAGTGGGATTTGCAGTGCCGTCGATGCCTTTCGCTTGGACATTGGGTGGGGTCTCGTTCTTAGTTTTGCTGCTCGGCTTCGACTGGCTTTGAGCCTTGTGAGATGACGCGGTAGAGTAATTCACCGCCCGGCTAAGGTCCGGATGATTTCTGTCGCTCGGAGCACGAAGGTCTGGCGTTACTGGCGTGCTTGGTTTCACTGAACAAACAATCCAGACCGTCTCGCCTTCCATGTGGACACTAGCTTGTGGTTGCGCTATTACATGCACCGCCAGAGCATTGCACGAGCCTGGGAGTGGTGAAACAAGCCATCAAATGCACGCTTTAACGGAGTAAACACAAGTACAATGGTGCATTGATAAATGAGAGTGCAACACGGAAAATGGAACAAGACGGAAACGTTCGCTATAATGTGTTGAGAAGTGCAAGCTTGGATATATATTGGAGAGAGAAAGAGAAACTCATGGAATAGAGAGGATATGCAAATTTGAGGGATCATATTGACTTTTGAGCAAAATTAGGGCTTGGGTAGGATACATTGCTGTTGACCAGTATAAAGGGATCTTATCTTATATTTAAATTTGTAGCGCCTTATTCCAAGGTGCTTTACAGCAAATATAAAATTGTACATGAGATGATAGTGGTTGAGATAAAGAGTGCATGGTTATTAATAGTGGTGGTGTAGTAACGGTGACGGTTACGCGAGCAGGTGGGAGAGGTTGAGGAGGGGTTGGGATGATGCTCGGTGGGCAAGACTGGTGATGGAACAGCAGCCAAATGAGGGAATGCTTCTGAGAGAAATGTGAGGGATGGTGATTGGCTTGATCTAGCAGTGGATCCACGGCGGCCAATGACGATGACATTAACAAAGCATTGGCATTAAAAAAATACTCTACTGTCAAAGATTATCTGGGTTTTTTTTATTTAGTGATATTAAGTTACAGATTTATAGCAGCATGTGAAACGTCACTTCGTGTACTTTTAGAAATATAAACGTTGCGTACAAAAAACACAAAGATCGAAATGCCAAATGTGACGCACATCACATGCACAGCAACATTTGAAAAAATCCAACGAACTTTGATGTCAGCACCAATGTCCTAAAATGGTGTCACACACTGAGCCGAGGCAACGCTGTGAGAGTGAGGATTGTTTATACTTTTAATGGATTCTCTTCTTCTTAACGGTGAGAATTCTAGCTTCGCCGGCATTAATATAACACTTGCTCATTAAGCATGTAAGAAACAAAATGCAGCAACTTACCCAAACACAAGCAGAAGACGGCTGTCACCAAACCGTAGTCCATGTTCGACGTGATTGAGCTTCAGTGGCCAAAACTCGCGTCTTTCTCTCTCTCTCTGCTGCCTCTCGCGCCGTCACTTACTGAAGACGGTGCAGTCAATCCTTTTCTTTCTTTTTTTAAATTATTTTTTTTGTCCCCTTTCAGACTGGCTGGCTGGTCAAACTCCCGCTCCACCCTCCGTGTGGCTTCCCGTCTGAAAGTTTAAGGAAGCCTGGCTTCCTTTTCCCCAAACACGGCGTGCTCTTGTGCGGCACCATTGTTTGACGGCACCGCCGAGTTTGTCTGCTGACAATGCAGCCCAGAAGAATCCCACTGGGAGCGCGCGCGTGGGTTAGTCACGCACTCCGGTCACGCACTCGCAAGCCGTGCAAGCTCGCTCCGAGCACACTTGCTCGTTTGGTTTTCAAGGAGTTTTGTGAATGCTTTCATAGAGTTGCATTCTGCACCAATAGATAGTGTCGTCAGCCTGGCCTCCTTAACGATTTGGCTTTGGAATGTTTAAAAGCCCCCCCACCCAAACACCAGATCAGATTTTTTTTGTTTATCATAGAACATTGTGTTTTCCACGTTCATTTAAAATATTCGTATTATTCGTTTGCAGTAGTATATATGTTCGATATCTTATCGACCATCATTCTTGACATAATGAAATAATGCAAAAGAAACATTTAGTGTGTGTGATGTAATTCTTGATTAATTATTATGTCAACACTATCGGAGATAGAGAACGACTCAGAGGCACGAGGTGGGAGAGGCACGAGGCAGTGAATCGTAGCTACATTTCCCCGAAGCTCTGTGGTCCTGTATATATTAAGATGTTTTCTGCCAATTAATGAGTGTTTTTTTTGGTTACAAATTCGATTAAACTGTTGCTGGATAAGATAATTACAATACGTTATACTGTTCACCAATAAATGTGCATCTTTAAAACACACGCGGAAAACGAATATGATGGCACCGTGGTTAGCGCACTGCACTATTAACCCATCTAGACCTGAGGTTGATTCCTGGCCACAGCTAACATCAGTGAGTGGTGAGTGATATCTCTGAATTGTCATGAGCACCCCTTAACGAACCTGCACTGACCAGTGTGATGAAGTTATGCTAAAACAACCATCGCAATAAATGCATTTGTGATGAGACCTTTACCCAGCAGTGGCTTGTAAAGACTGTACATTATAGAAGAAGTTAACGCTGTCGTACTTGCACAGTAACTTTAAGGACGGGCAGCATATGAATACATCGCAAATGACAACTTCTCAGTCAGTTCTAAGAAATGCTGTACATTTAGTGGTTCGTGGAATCATAACACTGCAGTGATTCGAAGGCAAGGCAGAATGCTCGCGTTGACGTGTGTGTGTCTCGTTGTGCGATTGAACAATCGCGACCCTTTGACAACGCGTTGCCAGAGAACGTCTCAACGAGAACGTGGTTGGCTGTTGGAGGGCGCGATTATATATTTATTTATACTCCCTTGTTTATTGATTTGAAGCGCTGATGCCGTACGCCTGATGACAAGTCGACGACTGAAAAACCAATTTCCCTGATTGGAGAGAGCTAAGAGCCACGGCTATAAATAGATGCCCTTGGTGCTCGTCGCGAGAATGTGATGTTTTTTACACTTTTACTCATACCGAAGCAACGTCTTCTTAAAATAATTTGCAACTATATTACTAATGAATTGTTAATAAACAAATCCCCACATTAACCTTCATATAACGCATTTGTTTCTTTATTTATTCACGTTTTACAGCGCATGCTACAGTTCCAACAAACATACCGCTTGCCCCAAGTTACACGTCGCTTTCATCCTGAAGCACATCGTCTATTGGTGGAATATCACACAGGGTTGGCCAGTCTTTTCTTGTAATACACACAAGATGAGTTGGGAGAGTGGAGGGGGGAGGGCGAACATATGTTTTAAAGATGCAAATGAAATGAATTTGATGGAAAAGCTATTTTTGAAATTGTGGCTGTATTGTTATTGCGTTGCATTTCCAGACAGCCCTGAGACGTGGTGCGTGTGAGCCTCTCAAACAGCACAACGCGTGTTGGCATCATGCATGTACACGTGTGTTGAACGTCTTGCACGTGGGAAACCCGTGATAATCGCAGGTGTGGCTTCAAACGCTGACGTGAACTTTAATCTGATCGCGTAGCAAAATTTTACAAAAACAACTGTAGTGCAATCTAGATTTGAAGTTTTTCGTGACTGCAGGGATCCATACTCTTTGGTTCTTTTGGTAAAGTCACGTAGGCATAAATAAAATAAAATTAATTAATTAAATCACGACGTTTCGGGCGCAACACAAGCGTCCGTCATCAGGTGGGACAACCACAGCAAGAAACAATTGCTGAAGTGGTTGTCCCACCTGATGACGGACGCTTGTGTTGCGCCCGAAACGTCGTGATTTATTTTATTTTATTTATACCTACGTGACTTTACCGAAAGAAACAAACTGTAGTGCAATACACAAACCCACTTCCACGTCAATTTGTTTATTTATTTACCTGTTACAGAATAGCGCTCAAAGCGCATTATTAAAAAAAAAATCATATCTCGCACGTTAATCAGGATTCAGTCAAATGAGTAAACTTCTGTAATGAGACGACTTCAGAGGCACGACTGTAGAGGGTTTCTTATTTATTTCGCAATACTTTAACGACAGGGTCACGGAGTAACATTAACGCTGACCGACTTATAGCTCAGCCAACCATACGGCGACGCACAACTATTTAGCTGGCTGATTAAATAGTGACGACGGCGACGAAGACTGTATAGCTGGCTGGCTATGCAGCGACGACGACGACGGCGATGAAGAGATGGCAGCAATGACAGCCAGGACCCGAACCTCTACGACACCCCCGAACCCCTGGTCGCCTCTCCTTTATACTCACCAAGCCCCGCCCTTGGCCACGCCCCTCTTCTCCAACTCTCCCGCGGGTTCCAGGAGCTTCCATTTCGATCCCCTCTTTGACCCTTGGCCCAGTTATGCCCCAATTGTGGTCGCTCGCGTGTGTATCGTCCTATGCTGCACCCACACCCGTAGTTAACAACCATGGCCACTAGACGGCATACTGTCATTACACTTTTATGGAAGACTACCCGGCAATACTGGGGGTTTTAGGCTTTGGCTGCGAGATGGCCAGGTTACGGCTTTACAGCAAATGGACCACTTAGTCTATCTATGTGGTGCTAAGATGTTATCTCCTGGTATGCAGGCATTTCCTCTGGGTTCACCACTTTCCTCCCATATGCCAAACACTAATTATTGGAATTGGCTAAACAACCTCTATGCAGGACCTTCCTTAAATAACTCGTTGAAGCTTTCTTTGGATCAATAAAGGGAATTATGTGTGTTGATCTTATGAAATAAAGAAATAATTAGGCAAATCAATCCGTGGCCTGGAGTTAGGTTTGAGTGGTGAACGCACTGCGTTATGAACCTGGCGACCAGAGTTCAATTCCTCGTTAGGGTTAACATCAGTGGTGAGTGATATTTTGAAACTGGTCCAACCCACACTGACCAGCGTGGTGAAGTATGCTCAAACAACCTCTACCACTGACATGGTGTGGGAGTGAGACCTTCATCCATGAGTCGATTGAACAAAGGGGTTGTGAATAATTTACATTTTGGATGCATGCATTGAGATTATTTAGATTATTTTGCTGCGATAAATGTCCAAATGATAAGACACTTTGTTGAGCTATCATTCGCTTCTGAAAAATCAGCTAATACCTCAGTGGGCTTTCCGTGCTAGGATGGGGATGGTTTAGTTTTCTTTGTATGCGTTTAGGTGATTTGTTTACCTTTCTTGTATTTGCACTACGATCATGTTTTTGTATTGTTTGTTGTTGAAACGTTCTTACCCGCCCCTACTGAACATCTGTGAAAAAGAGCTTCATAGCTCATCGGATTTTTCCTTCCGGTATAAATATTCTGATTCCGATTCTGACGTTTGTTTGTAAAGGGGATGGTGGTGGGGTGGGGGCTCCTAAGATGAAAGTGATCTTTCTGAACCCAAGTGGATTGTGAATATTAAATACCGCGATGGCCCTTTGGGTCCAAGTATTTGTCCGCAGGCTCACCCTATCACGATAGCAACGGGGGGGAGGGGGGGCCTTTGGTTTCCGCCACTTGACTGTTTTCCAAGCAGAAGGCATTTCCTGCACGGGCGCTTTGTGCAATGCAATCTAATTACAATTATTTTCCGGCAATAAACAAAGGAATTATTCACTTCCGCTTGTAGTCGTGCGTTTATAGCAAAGCTCCTGTATTCAGTCGTTTTGTAGCATCGATGAGATTTGTTAAGCATTTTCCAGATTCCGACACTGCTGGATTGTGATTTAAACGACACTGCGGTTATGTGTCGGCTGACATACGTCTTCAAAACATGAGAGGCAAGTTTCCATTTAGATTAGGCAAAAACTAGTTTTAAATATAAAAGCAAGTCAGCCCATAATGCAATGTAGTTTAACAATGATTGTGAAAATGAATTTAAGATTTTGAGAAATATACGTAATAATAATACATTTCCATCACACCAGTTATTAAGAATTAACAATCTTCAGCCCTTTGTCAATCTACTGCTTAATGAAGAACCTCCCAATACATTTTCGGCGGTGGAGTTGGTTTTATTATACTTCCCCAAAACACTAATCAGAATCATCTTCTTGGTTCTTTCGGTAAAGTCACGTAGAAGGGAAGTAATACAATAATAAAAATAAAACATGTTTAATTTTTAATGTTTTATTTGTATTATTTTATTATTTCCCTTCTACGTGACTTTACCGAAAGAACCAAGAAGATGAATCCCTGCAATCACGAAAGCTTTAAATCGAAATAAAACTTATCAGAATCTTTATTTATCCTGGATAAATCCGACGAGCTCAAAGCTCATTGTCACAGATGTGCAGTTGGGGTGGGGTCAGAACGTTACTATACAAAAAACCGATTGGAGTGCAAACAAAGCATGGGAAAGGTAAACAAAGCACACGCAAAAAAGTATGTAAGTACAGATCGCAAAAGTATAGCAATTCCGGCCATTTTTTCTAAGTGGCCAGTGCGAGTTGGTGGAAGGGGTTTTCATACCTGTCAACTCCTTATCAGTGCCCTACCTTATCGCAGACCAATTCAGACATCATTGGTCACCCCGTGCCACTTAAAAATCTCAAGGTCATTCTACAAAGTCCCATCACAAGGGAGAAACACAAACAAATAGACAAAAACAATGTTTTGCCCGTATTGAAACGGCTGTACGACGTATGGATCTGCAAACTCAATTTCCCTGTACAAGAACCGTATGGGTTGAGAGCTATGGATGAGTTTTGTGGGGCAGCAGAAGGCAGGACCGTATTATCCAACAGGCCACAGGAGGCCACTGTGCCTAGGCCTACGAAAACTAAAGGGCCTCCGAAAAAAATGTGACTATGTCTTTTTAAAATCCTTTATATTAAGTTCACTTGCTTGCTTGCTTACGACCGTGCAAATCTTTCGGTCGTTTTTTAACCCACTTCCCGTGATCCAATCGAGCTGACATTTTGCACACAGACTCGTTGTGCGTGACAATGTATTTTCGTGAAATTTTTTTTCCAAAATTTTACACTTTTTAGGAAAAAATAAATTATATTTAATTACCAATTGCTTAATGGTGGCAGCCATTCATCTGACCCATAGGTGGCAGCCATCTCAAGCCAGAGGACGAGAGGACTCTAGCCGCCCGTTTCCATGACCAATGTTGGCTGGGTTGTGGCCCATTGAACACGGATATAAAGGATTTATAGTGAAAAACTTTGTTTTTACGGGTGAATTTTTTTTGTGTTTGTAACCGTGTCACAAGACAGCGGAGTAGTTAGTGGTATATCATCGCTGCGATGTCTCCTTCCGTGTGTGTGGTGTCGGATGGCATTGGTGTCGTGCACGTTGTTACGGCCTTAGCTCTGGATGACCACAGTCGCTCCACTACTTGGGAATTTTTTATTTTCCATTGTCTGTGCATCAGGAATCCGCATCTGCTGCCACGGCTTGTGCGTTGGATGCTGTTTAGGGTGGACCACGAGCTTCGTGGAAGATTAAATCCAAGGGGGGACCTTCTGCGTTGGGTCTTTCACAAGGTCTCTGTTTGCGAGTTCTTTTGAACTCCCAAGATTCAGCCGGGCCTCTCTCCAAGCCTGGTGACGTCGCCTGCCTTCGAGCATTGTGACGTCACCTCTCTACGAGCGTGGTGACGTCAACCTCTCCCAGTACGTGATGATGTCACATCTCCCCGAGCGTGGTGGCGTCACCGTCTCCCCCCCCCTCATCTCTCCCCGAGCGTGATGACGTCACCCATCCCCGAACGTGGCGACGCCACCGCGATTCCGTTGCGCGGTGACGTCATCACGCTCGCAGAAGATGGCGTCCCTGCTTCAGCCCGAGCGAGTCTTGTACCTGGTGGATGGCGTGAAGAGGATCAGGGCGCCGCTCTCGCAGCTCTACTTCTGCCGCCACTGCTACGAGCTCAGGTCGCTAGAATGCGTCTCCCACGAGGTAAGCCGAGGACTCGCAGCCGTTGTCATCATTGTTTACATTCACGACTACCCCCCCCCCGCCCTATTTGGCCTACAAGATCCTACCGGGTAAGGCGCCTCTCGGCCTGCGGACTGCGCTAGGCGATACCGGTGACGCCCACCGGGGTCGTTTATTTGTATTTAAATCGATGTTAGTTTACTACTCTAGTGATAGGTAGTTTGTATTGTAACTGAGTGGTTACATATTACGATTTGGCGGTGACAGGAGTAGCATGCGTTGTTAGACAATACAATGTAATGTGGTTTTAGAACGCCGCGTCTCAGCGGTTCTCACACGATCGCATCTCGGGGCTTGGAAAAGTGAAGCGGTTTACTTTAAAATATCCTTTCTCTTTTTGTTAACAATCTGCAGATTCATATTCTTGGTTCTTTCAGTAAAGTCACGTAGAATAATAAAATAATAATAAAAGAACCAAGAATATGAATCCCTGCAGTCACGAAAGCTTTAAATCAAAATTTAAGCTGCAGATTGATTCTACAGGGCAGACAGGGAAATGTACGAATGAATCGACTACTCTTTGGGTATCCAATGCCCACGTCGTAAGAGTGACAGGCCCAGTCGTGAACGTCATTCACTGCTTGTATTCTCTCATGTGGGGAGCGGTGGTGCAGCGGTTAGCGCGCTACGAACCTGCAGAACCGAGTTCGATTCCCACTCACGGTCAACATCAGTGACGATTATCTGAACCGGTCCTGGGCCTTCTTGCGGTCGACTCAACCTCAAATGAGTACCTGCTGTGGTGTGTAAACATCGCCACTGGGGAGACAAAGGTGGCCGGGCATGGTGCTGCTGGCCACCCTCGTGTGTCGTGCCGGCCTTCATAGGAACTCGATAACAGCACTTGTCCCAACAGTCTGTTAAGGCTATAGTCTCTTATTTGCACATTAATTCACCTAATTATCTGCCGCTAGTTCTTGGGAAACCGTGGCACAGATGGGAAATGCTCTACAACTTGCCTTTTGACAGCCTTTCGTGATTGTGTTTTTTTACAGCTTATTATGTGCTCCTAAGTGTGGAATCTGCGCACTCCTGATAAGAGTTGTAACACTCAGTGAAGCATAGATAAGATGACATGTCCCACCATGTATTAAATAACATGATTTAATGTAATTGACACGCCATTTACATCATTGACGTTTACGCTATTGTCCGGAAGGGCAGTATTTGCATTATCATTTTCATAAAAGGTTAAACCTTTACCACGTTCTTTGTGGAATTGTATAGAATTGTATAAATGTAATAAATGTAAATTAACAAAAGATTGCTTGCATTTCAACATTCTGGTTTTTACAAAACTTCTAATCAATTCACATCTTTGCCCACGTGACATCTTGAGTTGATTGGCTCTGTTTTGTGGCAGAGGGTATAGCTGAAAATTGGCATTATACATACATGGTCTGACCTAAAATAATCTAGTTATCAATCAGAATATTGGTCGTGAAAGCTTATATATAAAATTAGTCATTGTTATTATTGCCACAATGTGCAGTCTCGTATGGTAATTTTATTTCGACAGAAAGCAATGGGTCATTTTGTTAGAATACTGTACAAAAAAAGTGTTTTTTTTGTCGTTTTGTTGCTTTCTATAGGTGGACTCTCATTATTGTCCGAGCTGTTTGGAAAACATGCCTTCAGCTGAAGCCAAGCTGAAAAAAAACAGGTGCTGCAACACATGTCTTTCTTGCGTTTGAAATAACTTGCGTGTAATAATGTCTTGTCATCACAACAGTGTGTTGTGTTAAAGCTGTATATTAACATTACATGTCCCAAGTAATGTCCAACTTCGACAAACAACTGTGATTCCTGGTTTTCACCATTTTCTAGATGCGCCAACTGCTCAGACTGCCCGTGCTGCTCGCACACGCTGTCCACACGTGCCACCAACATTCCCGTGCCCAACCCGGATGATCCGGGAAAGATGGTCAGCAAGAAAGCTTACTACCTGGCATGTGGCTTCTGCCATTGGACCTCGCGTGATGCTGCCATGCCGGACAAGGCTGTTGGTGTGTGGAGATGTACCTGCCCTCATTTACCTCTGGAATAATTTTTCAAAATGGAAATTGTTTCTTTCTAACAGCCGACTGTCATTTTTTTACCCATACATTGTTTTCATGTTACATTTTTTTTTATTAGGGGTGGTTGCAATTTGATGGAATATTTTAAGTGTAGTTTATTTCTCCTTTATCATTTACTGAATCTTGGAATTGACAGCCTCAAGTGCGCATGCGTTTTTAAAAATGTTGACCAGTTATTTTCATTTTACTAATGGTAAAACAAGTGATTCATGCATGCATTGATGTCAAAATGTAGACTTTGTCAAGCCTACAGGAAATGGAGTTTACCGTTAGTTTCGAATTACACTTCCTGCAGGGTTATTTAGTTTTGTACCCAAAGAGTACGAGTTTCACTTCTTAAAAATAAATGTATTTTTAAATCCTTTATATTAAGTTCGCTTGCTTGCTTGCTTGCTTGCGTGCTTGCTTGCTTGCGTGCTTGCTTGCTTGCTTGCGTGCTTGCTTGCTTACGACCGTGCAAATCTTTCGGTCGTTTTTTAACCCACTTTCCGTGATCCAATCGAGCTGACATTTTCCACACAGACTCGTTGTGCGAGACAATTAATGTTCGTGAAAAAAAATTCCCAAAATGTTACACTTTTTAGGCAAAAAAAAATGTATTTTACATATATTCAAATAGAACTCATTCATGGCTTTGGCTGAACGTCACAGTGTAAGAGCGAGGGCGCTACCAACTGCGGAGTAGCGCAGTTGGTAGCGCCCTCGCTTCCCATGCCAAAGGTCGCGGGATCGATCCCCGCGTCCTCCACAGGCGAATATATTTTTAAATCCTTTATATTAAGTTCGCTGCCACGCATATAAAGGATTTATAGTGAAAAACTTTGTTTTTACGGGTTATACTTATTATTACTTGACACCAATGAGGGGCCCTTGTTGGCTGTTTAAAAATATATAATTTAACTACCAAGACTTACTGCATGCAATGGCTGTTTGTGTCACGAGGGGGCAGCAGTGACTGCTTATCTCTGAGAAGCGTCGATTTTTGGCAATCATCCTTCAATGAAAATCTATTTTAATTCATGGACGTTACGTTACCAACTTTTTTTCAAAGCGGAATTATTAACATTCCACTGCTGTTAGTGTGGCATAAATACCACCTCTTTTAGCTATATTAAATTTATTACGTATCTTTTTTCTCATGACGTGTCATAAATGCATTTATTTAAAAACATAAGGTACTTTTGTGAGAAGCATAACATTTTTGAAATTATACCTACATCTTTGTGTACTTTATCCTATTGATTTTAGAAACAAAAATCTTGAAAAATGTAACTTATTTGTACGTTAAAACTCTTAAGCCTGTCTTGCCATTCTTTGTCCGTTTACAGCAAGCGGAGGTTGGCAGGAACCAGAAAACCCTCACGCACCAAGGGTAAAGTATCATATCTCTAATATTGTATTTGTTGACAGAAATGTACAGTGGTATAAATCACACCAAACATTTACAGCACAGTTGCTTGTAACGGTAGATGAACATGTATTTACTTTCTTTTGTTACATATTCGAGGTTGTTTGTTTCCCCACCAGATTAACAAGCTGCTGGAGTATTACCGCCATTTGGCTCAGAAGGAGAAGCTGGAGAGAGACCGCAAGAAGTTGGTGCGACGCCGCAACTATCTACCCCTTGCTTTCTCTGTGAGTAAATATGCAAGCTTGTAAATATATAGTTGGTGTGCAATAGGCTGTGTGTGATGATCGTGTATTCTTCCAGGCAAACCTTACTGTCTGTAGCCTTTTTTTCAGAACAGTAATGCAGTGGGATGTTTGGACAATTCATCTTTAATTGTGGTTTCTACATGGTAGAAAATTAGGTTAGATGAGACCGCAAGAAGTTGGTGCGACGCCGCAACTATCTACCCCTTGCTTTCTCTGTGAGTAAATATGCAAGCTTATAAATATATAGTTGGTGTGCAATAGGCTGTGTGTGATGATCGTGTATTCTTCCAGGAAAACCTTACTGTCTGTAGCCTTTTTTTCAGAACAGTAATGCAGTGGGATGTTTGGACAATTCATCTTTAATTGTGGTTTCTACATGGTAGAAAATTAGGTTAGATGATGGGTAGGGTTCAAGTCTACACATATCCTGGCCATCTCACAGCCCAGCAGGTACGACAGTTTCACAAAGCTACATCATACACTAAACCTTGCCTGCAAACTGCTAAATTACAGATGTGTGCCACCATTGCCAGCTCAAAATTATATTGTAAAGCCTTCATTGGGTTTAACCATTTATATTGTGTTGCCATAGCAAGACTTGTTTTACTTTACTTTCCTGTATAAAGTCATCGATTTTAACCCAGGTAATGTGGCCTTGGAATTGAAATATGGTTGTATATGGTCTGTGCATCTCATCTGATTCATTTATCAACTTTTCCAACTGCTAAATTCTTATCAGTGGGCATGTCATGTCGACCCACGCATACCCTGTTTACATAGTCAACTAAATGCATATACCTAATTTGGTGTATTTTACAAAATATAATTGTACAATATACAAGTATATATATTGTGAGTGCAATCATATTGTGAGTGCAATTATACAGTACGAGAGATAGTGTAAAAATATTGTATGTTTATCACGTAAATACTTGTTGCAAACCTCATGTATTTTATAGAGGTATGTTTGATGTGTGCCCCATATGGGTAAAAAGGCCGTACTGTAAGCAAATGGTGGTGGGCTCCAGCATTTCAAACACAATTCCCCTTTTTTATGCACATGGGACTTGCAGATGCATTCCATGCACAGTGTGGTGAGTACCAAGTTTAACACAAGTGTCTCTTTACTAACATCTCATTATTCCTTACCAAGTCTTTAGACTATTGCATGGACTCAAGTGCTGCTTAACCCCTAACATTTTAAGAACATTATGGCACTTTGATACACATCGCATGTGGCAATGGAATGTTAACAAACCGCACTATAAACACCTCGATATAATGCTTTACAGAAACATGCTTTAAAATACATTTGTATTAAAGTGTTAAGTCTTCAACTTTTGTTATTTACACACTAATTAGATTTTTTTTTCTATAGGAAAAGTATGGGTTGGCGGCAAAGCTGAAAAAACAAGGAAGCATTAACCCTCAATCAGGAATCGCTGGGCTCATGTAAGTAGCCATTTTCCTGCTGCCCATTCCAATTTTCCCGAATCTCACGTCTCGCCAATTTCCGCGTTCTACTTTTTGTTAAAGAACGTATTAACTCTCAATATTTTGTGGTTAGGCTTAAGGAAGGAGACGACCAAAAGGATATCAAAATTGAAGCGGCTGTTACTGTGGAGGAAATCGAACCTTTGCCGGAAGATTACTACACAGCGCCACTCAACCTTGTGGATGGTGAGTGTGAAGGCTATGGGATGTGTAGCCTGTAAGAATTTATGACATTGTTCAAAATAAGCATGATTAATGCATTTCCAGTTTACGGACTCTTGAGAGTTTTGCTTTTCATCTACAGAGTATTATTCTGAATTGCTTGAAGTGGTAGAACCTGATAAAAAATTGTTCATCGTTTTGCTTTTCTTTTTTAAGAATTTGGGCTAAACAGTATACGTGTTCAGCCTTTTTGATTTAAAGCTTTCATGACTGTAGGGATTCATATTCTTTGTTCTTTCGGTAAAGTCACGTAGAAGGGAAATACTAAAAGAAAAAATATATATTATTTTATTATTTCCCTTCTACGTGACTTTACCGAAAGAACCAAGAATATGTGTTCAGCCTTTGTTTTTTTCCTGTAATGTTTAAGGGACCTTTTCCTTGCAGTGACAACCCTGCCACAGCGCCTGATGCAGCCAGAGTTTCAGCAGGACAGCACCTCTCAACTCCACCCTCGGCACAAGCACCTGCTTATCAAGCGCTCCCTCCGTTGTCGGGTGATTACCTTTTTCTTATTTTCACCTCCTATGGCAAAAGTAAATGTAAGACAAGAACTGAGGTCTTCGAGCTTCAGAACACGGTTATACCACTTCTCATTGTACAAATATGGTTACTGCCTCAACATTATGTTTTGTCCTCACCAAATGAGCACGCTAACCACTTGGCATTCTCTCATACTTGCACTGCAGAAGTGTGAACACAACCTGAGCAAGCCAGAGTTCAACCCCACCTCCGTCAAGTTTAAAATCCAGCTGGTAGCCATGTGAGTAATGCATGCAGCTCGTATGCAAATAAAATGCATCGTCTCGTTTTTAAATCCTTTATATTAAGTTCGCTTGCTTGCGTGCTTGCGTGCTTGCTTTTGCTTGCTTACGACCGTGCAAGTCTTTCGGTCGTTTTTTAACACACTTCCCGTGATCCAATCGAGCTGACATTTTCCACACAGACTCGTTTTGCATGACAATTAATTTTCGTGAAATTTTTTTCCAAAATTTTACACTGTTTAGGGAAAATGTTTTAATATTTAATTACCAATTGCTTAATGCTAGCAGACAATCATCTGACCCATAGGTGGCAGCCATCTCAAGCCAGAGGATGAGAGGACTCTAGCCGCCACGCATATAAAGGATTTAGAGTGAAAAACTTTGTTTTTACGGGTTAATTTTATAGATGCTGTGTGTACTAGGCGAGAGCCCACTTAATTTTTATTGTCTTCATTTGTTGCAGGTTCTACGTGCCTGAAATTCGCATCATGTCCTTACCCAAATTGCGCTGTCGAAAGGTATCCTTTTAGCTCGGTTAACACTGCACAGTAATAACATTGTCTGTTCAAAACACGGTTTCCGTACTTCCTGTAAATTATGTATTTGACAAATATCACTTGAGTGTGTATATAGTAAGGGGTAATAGCATGTATTGCCCTCCATGAAGTGAACATAATCATTGAAAATACTCAATATGGTAGCTTGCACAATGCATTTCACAGAGTATACAAGTGAGCCTGGACCCAGGATACATCGTCAGATGGAATTACGATGGTTTGGCAGCCAAAGGAAGCAAAATGCCTGAGATGACTTCCACCCTGTGCATAGAGTAATGAAATTGGCTTGTACGCATGAGCCAGACAGAATGTTACATTCTAGATTTGAAGCTTTCGTGACTGCAAGTATTCATATTCTTAGGTTTTTTTCGGTATAGTCACGTAGGTAAAAAAATCAAAATTAATAAAAGTTAAATAAAAAATAAAATAAAAATCACGACGTTTTGGAGGCAACACAAGCTTCCGTCTTCAGGTGGAACCGTCACAGCACGATAGCTGTAATCAAATAAATGAGAGATTCCAAGAGATACTATCCCGTATATATAATGGTTGAGAGGGTGGGGTGGGCCAGGAACGGCCCACTTTTTATTATTATGGTAAGGTGCGGCTTGACACTACGGCTAGTCTACATCACAAGACCGTGAAAGATGGCGATGACTTGGGGAGACCTCAATCCAGTCACAGATTGATCGTGGCCGATGATGATATTTTTCAATATGATACCGTGGACTGTGTTACTTACCTTAACTCGTTTCATTTCAGGAGAGCCAGGTGCTGCTCACGCTCACTAACCCCGTGGAGAACATCACTCACGTCACCCTCCTGTCCTGCCCCGAGGGGGACATGTGTGACCTGTTCAGCACTGCCAAGGTACGTCCTTAACAAAACTCCGTGTCCGTTAGAATTGCTCGTGTTCGCTTGGTAACGCGGTCACATCCTTCGGTTGTACATGAATGGTTCACACAACATAAGAGCTTTAGTACGAAAACCTGTTTTATATACGTATATCAATTCGAGCCAATGATTCGTTGCACATTCAGTTCTGTGTGTGACTATAAATACAACTTGGCGCAGGTGCTATTGTAAGCCTAGGCTGACTCTGTGCTTTGAATTTTTGAGTTTGATGTCTGTTAATGGCCTGGCCATTATTATGTGGACAAGATAATGTCCTCAGTGGGTATTAAGACAAGAACATCTTTTTTCATGCACTACAAATATACATAAGCTGTGTGGGTACTAATCTGCAGTTTATGTGCATAGCTGGCTAATTATACATTTGAATGTGTCCAGAAATTATGATCTACATTACATTTAACAAATTGGTTTCGTTTTATATTATTATAGTAACAACCTTATTTGATGGGTATATAATTAGTCACCCTTTGGACAAGCCAATGAATCGTCATTATTTTAGCCCAGTTGCTTTTTTGGTATTGTGTTGCGTGTGAAAATGTATTGTGGTTTCCACATTTAATTCAACCTGAAATTTGTTGTTGTTGAACCAACCGCATGCGTCTCAATTTTTGTTTAATCTTGGTTGCAAATGCAGCGAATTTATCTTGAGCAAACGAGTTTTCATTTTCATTTAGAAATCAATAAGCTATTGCGTGACTAATTGTCCAAACAAATAGGTGTACGTTTCACGACCGTCTGTGGTGTACGCGAGCTGCCTTCCATTCGGGGAGGGGGGGTGGGCGGGGAGCAGGTTACAGAGCTGTGCTTTGCGTTTCCAGGCGACGCTTCCCCAGGGGGAGCTGGTTCTGTCCCCTCGCGACGCCGCTGCAGAGTACGATGACCTCGCTGACCCGCAGGATTTTAAAGACGACCCCGAGTAGGTGCCCAGTGCCAGTCGGTTTTAATGCGATACACTTACTCATCTTCTTGGTTCTTTCGGTAAAGTCACGTAGAAGGGAAGTAATAAAATAATAAAAATAATAAAACATATTATGTTTTATTACTTCCCTTCTACGTGACTTTACCGAAAGAACCAAGAAGATGAATCCCTGCAGTCACGAAAATCACTTACTCATTTTATGCAACTAAAGGGTGGAATATTGCTTGCTTGTCTCACAATACTTGGGATACTTCATTGGAACCTCAATTGCCAGAAGAAAAAAATATGATAATTGTTTTTTTACCCTTTTATCTGGCAACAAAACTGACACCTTTTTTACAAGGAGTCATGTTTGCATAGACCACAATACCTGCAGTCGTAATGCAAACAAAAAACATAACTCTGATAATGTGTGCACTGTCCTTGAAGTTGATTGGTCCGCACCCGAGACAGCTTTCCTTAGAGCCTAGTCTCACATGGGTTGGACCAGATGGCGTCATCTGTCTCGGGTGTGGACCAATAAACTTCAAGGACAGTGCATACATTATCAGAGTTGTGTTTTTTGTTTGCATTACGACTGCAGGTATTGTGGTCTATGCAAACATGGCTCCTTGTAAAAAAGGTGTCAGTTTTGTTGCCACATAAAAGGGTAAAAAAACAATTATCACTTGGGATACTTGTTGCATCATCGTTGGTATCTGCGTTGGCGTACCACCTGTGCTGATTGGTCGACAATTTCGTTCCTTTCGCCTGAACTTCCTGCCTTTGGTCGCCCCAATCGTCTTTTACATTTCCCCTGCAACACACCACCTTTTCACACCGCCTTGTGTGTACACATCACTACATTGTATATGTGCATATATATGTATATTTGAGCGTATGATTTAACACGAGCGTTGTGTAAATGCACACGTGTTGTGGATGTGCACATGTGTACATTTACGGGCGATACTGCATGTCGGTATATTTTAAATGTGAATTCTTTATGCATAAGTCACAGCAGACCATATTTAAAATGCTTAAGATCCTAAGATTATTGGGGGGAATGTCCCAAGCCGTCCGGAATAGTTTCCTTGTTTTCTCAAACATCAAATGTTTTGTATATATATACAAAGAGAAAGATCCCCCGTAAACCTTGAACAGATTGTTATGGGAAAGTGCTGTTAGCGAGCACCTACGAAGGCGGCACGGCACACGAGGGGGTGGGTGGCCAACTACACGCCCAGCCACCTTTGCCTCCCCCAGTGGCGATGTTTACACACCGCACCAGGGTATTCATTTGAGGCCTAGTCGACCTAGGGGAGGCCCATGACCGGTTCAGATAATCGTCACTGGTGTTGGCTGTGAGCCGGAATCGAACCCGGGTGGCCTGGTTTGATTCCCACTACACTACCGCTCCCCACACAGACACACACCTGCGTTTTTCTTTTGATCGTGCGTGGCCACCTGACCCTCCCCGACCCACAGCGTGGTGGTGTTCCGCAAGGCCAACAAGCTGGGCCTGTTTGTGCGCGTCAAGCCGCTGTTCGAGAGCGGCGACGTGCGCGTCGCCTTCAAGCTCCGCCACGACTTCCGCAACCCGGCGGCCACGCTGCTCAAGCCCGTGGAGGGCGAAGTGGAGCGTGCCAGTGAGCCCGTGTGGCTCACACACCACGTGGAGCTCAACCTGGGGCCACTTGCTCAGCCGTGATCCCTCTCGCGCCCACCCCCGGAGCTGGATCGTGTGTTCTAGAGTAGTGGTCTTTGCCCATGCGGCCGGCTTGCTTCCTCCGGCGACTTCAGAGTCGAGTTCTGAGCTCCTCTAGCACTGGTTATAAATGTTTGAGGAGGCTAGCATCAGCAGCAGATGCCTCCCCACCAACCTCCAAAAGTTGTGGTGACAATTTGGTGCAAAGCAGCTTCTGAGATGCACCTTAATAAGTACGACACGAATAGTTATCCAGAAAGCAGCATTGGTGAGCTGAGAAGTCTCGTTTAGGTGAGGTGTTTCTCAATTTTGCGGGTTGGTCAATCGATTATTTTACGAGTTTTCCTTGTTTGCAGTCTATGGAGCACCATTTTGAAAGTGCAACACCTTATTTTAAGTTAGCAGACCTTAGCAGAACGATACATTACCGTAAACATGTAATTGTTTTTGGTGGGCAAAGACAGCATGGTGGAATACCATTTGTATAGGTGTTAAACAGTGTAATGTTTACCTAATTTAAGTTGTGCAAAACAAAATAGTTTTTTTAAGCTTGGATCATGCACTTCATTTGCAATTTATTAGCATATAATGTGGTTCCTTTTACATCTCTGTTGTTTGCTAATCGCTGCTATACAGTGACTTGAAGATCTTCTTTGTGACAATGTACTAGAGTAGGCGAGCGCATGCCACGTAATGACAACTCAAAATGACCCTACTCGTTCTAGATGTGAAGCTTTCGTGACTGCAAGGAATCATATTCTTAGGTTTTTTCGGTAAAGTCACGTAGGTAAAACATCAAAATTAATGAAAATAAAAACAAAAATCACGACGTTTCGGAGGCAACACAAGTCTCCGAAACGTCGTGATTTTTGTTTTTATTTTATTTTCATTAATTTTGATGTTTTACCTACGTGACTTTACCGAAAAAACCTAAGAATATGACCCTACTCGTGTTAACAATTGCGGTCTATATTTCACCACAGTTATGATTTATCTTTACATATTACACGGTTTATAAACTTGTAAATTAAGAAGATATTAACACCGACATAGAACATCCCGCGTTACACATTGTGATTAGCCAATGATTATGCTGAGTAGTAAGCGGTGAAGATCGGTTTCGAAGATAACTGTAAATTATGGAAAAGTGATGCATTGTACCTTTGGTTATTATGCTGTGACTTTAATAACGGATCAATGCTTGATAATTGTCCAATGGAGGGGCCACTTAAATGAACGGTCTAAGCAATCAGCCGTACAAGTATAGTTGCTATTAAAACTTCAACCACAATAAATGCCCACAAAACATAAGCTATTTAATGAGACACTTACTAACATGCATAAGCCTCTGATTATATATGAAGCAGCAGTACAAACATTAACTTATGTAAAACAGTTGAATGTAAATTTCCCCAATGGATTGAGTTCACAAAAAAGTACAATTTAGGCATTAAAATAAGTTGAGTGTTATATAAGTGCGAGCACTGAGCGGTTCACACCAAAGCATGGATGCAGCGAGCTTTGTGCACAGCGGGGCGTCAATGCGGTTTTGTTTCAAATGCATAATAAAAGCATGAGCTCAACAGTTGTGTATTTAAAGTCTTGAAATAGTGTTGCAGTGGCAAACAAAAAGAGGATGAGTTAAGAAAAACCTAGTTTTCCAAGGACAGCCCCCTCGAGTTTGGCATGCACTTTCGAGTTGACGGTCAACTTGAGTTGGCTGAAATGTGGCGTTTATACGATTCTCCAAATTTCTCAAGTAATTATGCCAATTTCAAGCTAAAGATTAACACTACATTGCAGTCAAGATTAAATGTTAAATCTAAAATTAGAGATTCCCATTTATGAAATCTTTGGTATGTTTTGTGAAGTAAATCCCCTTGACCTGAATTATGGGAATTTAAGCCAGGCTGTGAAGTATTTTTGTCCAAATCGCAATCGGCTCGAGTTGACTAAAGACGATATGAGCATGTCGTGGCGGATGAACGAATAGAGGCCTCCCTCGTTCTGGGCTTCCTGAAAAGTGGCACAACAGTTTTTCCAAAAGTGATTAATTCCATCTATACAAACATTAAATATATCTATGTTGGCATCTCATTTATAAAAGGGGATATACATGGGTTTAACGTTCATTGTACTTTGTATGTATTGCTGGACACCCCCTTATAAAAAGGGGGACTTTTCAGGATTGAGTTTAGTGTTTTGGCCTCGACTGACGCTTATCGGGTTAGAATTTTTAGCCCCTTTTTAATACACTGCTGGATGATTCATGTCGTGTCGATCGTGGGGAACTTGATGTTTAATCTTAATTTGTTGATGTTTGACCCCGGAGTGCCAGTGTCAGTTGGTGAAGTCAGGAGGCCCAGGGCCGACTAGGATATCACTGGCCACTGGTGTTGTGGCCATGGCAGAAAATAGAAATCGGGTCACGTAGTTTAATGGGCAGTGCACAAACAACTTCCACCGCTTCACCCCTTTTGGATTTAGCTTCTGTCCGATCTAAGTCCACTAACTTTTTATTAACAGTTTAAACAATATTAACCTGCGTATGTTCTCGTCTGTGTGTTCCTCTTCTGTGTCCGTGGAATTACAAGCATGCATCTACCCACGCATTTTTGCGCACTTGGTTATATATCGATAACGACCGTATTTCTGAGTGAACCATATGCCCCTATCAGGAAGCACGCGCTGATTAAAAACACTTGTTTCTTTAGGCACATTGGTGCGTTTACTTTTCATCATGGTCACGTTTATCTTTCCTAAAGCACGCCCGACTCCTCTGCCTCTCAATTTTCATCGTTTTGATTCCGGTCTATCTTCAATATCTGTACCAGGAAAACAAAAATACACTCACTCTTCTGTGTTTTCCTGTTGTGTCCCTACCAAAGATACCTCGAATTTGTTTTACGTAACGTGTGTGGGCCATAGAATAGAATTGATACATATTTTTTTATTAGTTAATCATTGGCGTGGCGGGGGGGGGTTTGAACTGTCGTTCATATTCCGGCCACCCCCTCTCACCGTTTCTGCTGTCCTGGCATCGCTCCTCCCAAGTTTTCGAGCTACCCAGGGTGGTATTCACTATTCACACACGTGCCTAGGGACATGGGATTCGAGCTACCCAGTGTACTTTCTATTCATACACGTGCCTAGGGACATAGGAACTGCGGTACAGTGGCATTGAGGAGGATGCAAAGGGCATCTCGCTTGGGCTCAATTTACAAGCCCTGTGTGTGTATATGCATCCGTCTGTGGTTGGGTTAATACTGCGGTGAATGAAACGGCCGCAAGTGGCTGTAGGGGGTTACGTTGCGGTCAGGAATTGTTTCGACAGCAATTGGACGGTGAACCCGTTGAGCGTTGTCCCCTCGTGTGCGTGAGTTTTCTCCGGGTACTCTTCCCACACAAAACAAACGCGTGGGTACCGTGCGCGTTGGGATAATAGCACGTTTGTGAACTCGGGTGGTGTTCTCATTTAAGTGTCAAAATGGCGACAGACGTAAGACGAGGGGGTTGTTTCCCCCATGTGACGCACATGCAGTAGCGTAACGACATCATCAGTTCAGGGGGTGCGGCTAGCGGTCAGGTGGGGCCCCAATATTTGATTCGTCTCATCACGGTCGCACCTCACCTGTGCATCGGGGCTCTTCTTGCATCGATCACATCATTGCCGCTCACGGTCTCGAGCATTTAACGCTGTAGGGGAGCTCCTCCCTACTTGCAACATACAGCCACTACAGCTCTGCTTGTCTACCTGACTACACTATGATAACAACATTATAAACATACATGCAGTGCGCAGTTTGCAGGAGCCAAACGTTACCGCTCTAAATTAGAATAACATAAAACAAAAAAAATTTAATTTAACCGCTTTTGAATAAGTTTGTTCTTTTACACCGTTGTTGAAAACATCTCTCGTGGTGGTTTACAAAGCCCCCCCCCCCAGCTCGTAGCTTTGGCCACCCGGGCGGGGGGGGGAGGAGGAGGGGGGGCAAGACACCACCTCTGTCCCTACGCAAATGGAATGCACATAATACGCCAAGGTTACAACGTTTCGGCCAAGAAAAAAAGAAGAGTACGCGCGGTATGACAATCGGTGGGAAATGCTCGACAAAACAGCCACCCGCAAAGGACGCCCGTGCAAGTGGCGGTACAGAAGGTAGGTTGTAGACAAACCACCTGTGTAAGAGGAGCGCGAGTGAAGAAGTGTTGCCACGCGCGGGGAACGATGACGCACAGGCGGAGACGGTGGGATAGCCGATGTGGGAACCTCTCGAAGAAGCGAAGCGATCCTGGATGAATAATGGCTTTTCTGGGTGGAACGCAGACGATCGCGACTGGGTGATATCAATTATAATGGCGCTTGGGTAACGGCTGGAGAGTTGACGTTTGGCACACATTGTAAGGGTTAAGGATAATTGAACAAATCCGAAAACCCATATTGTACGTTTTTATTTTTAAACATCATGGACCCCTGCAAAAAATACGAATCGGAAATGAAGTTGTTTCACCAACGGGGCAAAATCGGCCTGAAGTAATAATCACACGTTGCTGCACGTCTGGTGCGGAACACTTATAGCTAAAATAAGATTGTCTTCTTAGGTTTTTTCGGTAAAGTCACGTAGGTCAAAATTAATGAAAAAAAAAAGATTGGTGAACCGAGTAATTTGCCTCCCGTGAAGCGAAGTCCGATAGTGGATAAAGCCTCGCACCGATTACTTAGTGCCTAACAAGGCGCGCATTCCCCACTCGTTTCAAAACAAACGTCGGTGTTGCATCTTGTAATCCGACAGGTGTGTGTGCGCTATGAAGAAGGTCCATTGCCCGAAACGTCGCCTATTATATATGTTTTTCTTTTAAAGCCAGCGAGTGTTGCTGACGAGTGTGTCGAGTTAGTTTTTTTTGTTTTGTTAAATTGTACTTGTGCACCTCTGGGGTGCGTCCTACATTCCGGAGAATCGGAGACACGTTGAAATGTTGCGGATAACAACATAGCAGGAGAATGTTGAACCTCATCGCTCCCGTCAGGTTTAACCCCGAATCGTGACGAGTCTTAGGATCTCGTGAGTGGAGGCGATGATTGTTGAGTGACCCAAGCGGAAACCTCACCGCTGCCCCGTACAGCCTTGACAAACTTTAAATGGGGCAAGTGCTGTTATCGAGCATTTATTAAAAAGGCCGGCATGGCACCCGAGGGGGGGGGGTTGGTGGCCAGCACCACGCACGACCGCCTTCGTCTCCCCAGTGGCGATGATGTGAGGTCGAGTCGATCTAGGGGAGGCCCAGGGCCGGTTCAGATAATTGTCACTGGGATATCAGATCCTGGCCGCCCGGGGTTCGTAGCGCAGCGCGCTAACCACTACACCACCGCTCTCAAGCGAGATCACGCATCACACAGACACACGCACCGACACGCGCGCACATCCACCCCACTACCACCACCACCACACCCACGCGCGCGCTGGGGAGGGGAGGGGTTTTGTAGCCTAAGGAAGCTAAATAATAAATGACTCGAAAAAAAAGTGAATTTAACGAGTGACTGGGGGGGGGGGGGGGAACACACCCACCACCCTCCTTCCCAGCGATAATAAATTGATGTCCGCACCACGCGCACGGTGGAGCTGCGTGGGAGGAATGAGGCTACTTCGAGAGGCGACATCCTCCGTGGGACGCACGGCACGGGGACACCGCGTGCGCACGAGAGCGGAGCCGTCCGCGTGCACGCGCGTGTGAAGAGAGAAGAAGCTCTCTTCTCCCTCGCTCGCTCTCTCGCTCGCCTCCTCTCTCTCTCTCTCGCCCCCCGCTCGCTCGCTCTCAGTCTTCGAGAGTCCCCCGAGAGCCGGACGCGGCCGTGCGACTTGGCACTGCATGCGGCAACGCGACCATCCCTCCCTGCAGCCGCCGCCGCCGCCGCTGATGCCGCCGCCGATGCCTCCGCCGCTGCACGCGATGCGGATGACGGCTCTGAGCCTCGCTTGCTGCTTCCTAGCGCAGGTGGCGACTGCGCTCGAAGCTGCGAGCTCACAAGGTGAGTTGTTTACGACGGGGCCGGGAGCGGTGGCGTGGCGGCGTTTAGCGCGCTGCGTTGCGAATCCAGCGACAGCGCGCTTGGATTCCTCTGCTCACGGCCAATACCGGCGGCGATTCAGAATTCTTTGAACCGGTCGTGGGTCTCCGCCAGGTCGACCCAGCCTCAGTTGAGTAGCTGGTGCGACTATGCGAGCATTGCCACTGGGGAGACGAATGCGCCCTGGTGCGGTGCTGGCTACGTTACCCCCCCCCCCCCCCCACCATTATATGCCGTTCTGGCCTTCATACGTGCTCGCTAACAGCACTTGCCCCAAATGTGTGTTAAGGCTATACGGGGGAGCTTTGTCTTTGTGGGTGGGTGGGGGGGGGAGAGGTGGCGCAGAGGTTTTCACGCTGCGCCACGATACCCCCCGGCGAGCCCGAGTTCGTATTTCCCTTCCTCACGGCGAACGTCAGTGGCGAGTGATATCCGGACCGGTTACGGAGGGACTTCCCCTAGGTCGACTCGACCTTTAATTTAGTACCTGCTGTGCAAACACCCGTAACCGAGTCTATCAAGGCGACTGGGCGTGGTTCTGGCCACATCACGACCTCCCATACCCCGCTGTAATAACAGGTCATCGCTAACAGCACTTTCCCCAACAGCCTGTTTAGAAGCTATACGGCGGATCTTTGTGTGTGTGTGGTTATTCGTTTATCAGCAATGCACACGCACTTTATAATCCGCACGCCCATTGGTCGGTGCGTCTACTGCATTGTGATGCGTGCGCGTTGGACCGGCAGCAGCTTATCTCTGCGCAACATTATTATACTTGGTGCCATTTGAGACCCGATGAAAGTCATTTTTTTTTGTTTAAAGGAGAGCCGTGTAAGAATCAAATAGAACACAGCAAAGGGTCAACTGCAACAAATGTGTAAGGAATCATGAGCAGCAGACTTACTGAAGCAGCCGCATCTGCGTTTTCAGAGCATCGATTGCAAAGCGTGGATGTAAATGCACGTGGTTACATATCGCCAGGCGAGAGCTCGCAGAATGATGATGATGATGATTATGTTGTCGTCAGCTTAGAGGTTGCGCACATGCGTGGACGTGTATCCATGCCCCGTCCGGATCTCGTAAGGCTGAGCCTGGAGATGCTTTAACCACACCGTATTACACACGCAGGTAAAACAAAAAAATTGTATACGATTATGGGTCATTTGTTTCCTCTGAAGAAGGCTCATCACCCGAAGCGCTCGCTTCCACACAGCACTGCGTGCTCCGGGTTTTAACAGAGGCGTTAGTGCGAACGGTGACGACGATTTTTCGAGCTGCCGCTGTAATTGGAGGCCGTCATTAGATGCACGAGGTATATGCAATGATACACGCAGTTCTCCACTGGTGGTGGTTCAAATTCACCTGTTGCATGGTTGTTGTTATTATTATTATTAATATTATGAAAATATATCATCATCATTTTTTATTTCATCGGGTTGGTATGGTCAGCGGATGATGGTTTGCATTGTTCATCTGCACGCCGATTAGATGCGTTTGTGTTTTACAATGACCTTTCCGCTCGTAAAATGTGGCGTTTCGGTCATTAGTGCATTTGAATTTGACTTAAATGCTGCAATACAGTGCTTTCAAAATGGCACACTTAGAAGCCATCTATGTAATAAACCTGCTGGCTGTACATATATACACACACACACACACGTGTATATATGTATACATTGTCTACAGATGGAACGAGCAATTGGACCAATCTGCTAATGTTCACCAGAATGACAAAGACAGCTGCGGTTTGACGTCCAATTTTAATTAACTTGTGATTTTCATTGTCTCCTTCCGTTAACCGGACCAAGCTAGATATCTCTCCGTGTGCTGTGAAGGGCCATTGCCCGAAACGTCGCCTAACAATATTTAAAAAGCCACACTCAAAATGTTATGATCAAATGTGTCGAGGTGTTGTGTCATTTGTGCTTCGCTGCCATCGGAGTAGCAACAGCGTCACCAACACGATTCGCCGATATGAACAACGTCACATTACATACACAAGACAAAGATGCCCCGTATAGCCTTATACAGATTGTTGGGGCAAGTGCTGTTAGCGAGCACCTATGAAGGCCGGGGTGGGTGGCCAGCATCACGCCCGACCGCCTTTGTCTCCCCAGTGGTAATGATTACACACCACACCAGGTACACATTTGGAGGACAAGTCAACCTAGGGGATGACCCAGGAACCGTTCAGATAAATCGTCAGCAGTGTTGGTGGCCTTGAGCGGGAATCGAACTCGAGTCGCCGGGTTCGTAGCGCTAACCACTACACCACCGCTCCCCACGTTACGTACACACACTCAGCCCGTCGTTCACACGCGGGTACACTGCGCTATTATTCCTTATTTAATTATTTGTCCTCTCCACGTTGCTTCACTTTGACCATTTCGAAATGCAAATGTCGAGAATTGCTCATTGCGAAATGCTCGCGAAAAACGCCGCCCCGAGTTAACGCCCCATCATCACTATGCAGTCGCCTAGGCAACACAATCACCCTCGACACACACACACATATCACACACCCCACAAGCAGCAAAGCTACACTTGCTCCTATGTCCATGGATGAGGCTACTATTCAGAGCGTCATTAATTCATCCTAAATTCCAAATGAGCAACCCCAACGGTGATGTCATCCTGCTGATTTTGGATGTACCGCTGTCTTCTCCCCTCCTCCGCCTTCATTGTTAGGAGATTTCGATTTAAAGCTTATTTCGTGACTGCAGGGATTCATCTTCTTTGTTCTTTCGGTAAAGTCACGTAGAAGGGAAATAATAAAATAATAAAAATTAAACAAAAAAACATTTATTATGTTTTATTTGCATTATTTTATTATAAAATGTATTATGTTTTATTTTTATGATTTTATTATTTCCCTTCTACGTGACTTTACCGAAAGAACCAAGAAGATGTTAGGAGATTCTTCAGCAGACCGTAGCTCTCTTTCTCACGAAAGACAAAGACGACCCCGGGTAGCCTTAACAGACTGTTGGGGCAAGTGCTGTTAGCGAGCACCTATGAAGGCCGGCACGGCACACGAGGGGGTGGGTGGCCAGTACCACGCCCGGCCGCCTTTGTCTCCTGAGCGGAAATGTTTTTACACGTCCAACCAGGTACTCATTTCAGGCTCAGTCGACCTAGGCGAGGCCGGTTCAGATCATCGTAACCGGCATTGGCCGTGAGCGAAAATCGAACCCGGATTGTCGGGTTAGTAGCGCAGCGCGCTAACCACTACACTACCGCTCCTTACTATCACCCTGTACACACACTCACTCACTGCATAGAGAAAGCTACTGCCCCTATACCCACCGTGGGCTATTAGTCAGAGCGTCATTAATGCATCCCAAATTCCAAATTCGCAACCCCAATGGGTGCGGTGATGTCATCCTGCTGATTTTGAATCTACCCCCCAAACCCCTCCTCTGCGTTCGCATTGTTAGGAGATTCTTCAGCAGACATCTACATTGCTCTCTCTCTCTCACACACACAGACACACACAGAGACACGCATGGTTGAGTGAGCAATGACTTTGAGATCTTAGGCCCAGTTGAATGGGCCCCGTGCAAGGGCGATTCAAATGCCGCTGCCGGCGCCAGGCAGCAGCATCGGCAGCAGCGTGCAATGCACACACCAAAGACAAAGACCCCCCGTATAGCCTTGACAGACTGTCGGGGCAAGTGCGGTTAGCGAGCAGCACTCCTGTGAAGGCCAAAACGGTACAAGGAGGGGATGAGTGGCCAGCACCACGCCCGATCGCCTTTGCCTCCCCAGTGGCGATGTTTACGCACCGCACCAGGTACTCATTTGAGGCCGAGTCGACCTAACGGGGGCCCGGGATCTGGTTCAGGTAGCGCGTGCGGGCGCGCTGAATAAGCAGAGCTAAGCCGCGACTCTCGCTTGTTGGTGTCCGGGGATAACGGCGTCCAAATTCGCTTTCTGGGCACGTCTACCCCACCGAGTGCGTGGGGTGTGCGTCGCACGCGTTCACTCGAGAGTAGGCCCCCCGTACCCCAAGTAGGGGCAATGCCGACGTTGGGCCAACGTCGGCAATGGTTGGTTGGAACCGCTGGACCAACTTTGGCCCAACGTTCCCTGTTTTTGCTGGGTGTAAATGGATACAAATCACGAATATTTTCAGTCTCCTGTCCACTTGCACAGTCCTCTGTTGTCAATCGACAGCCGGATGAGGGCCTCGCCACGCTGTGCCCCGTCTTGGGGGGGGGGGGGGTGTTGTTTGACCATACTTCGCCACGCTCGTCAGTGTGGATTGGTAAAAAGAGATGCAGCTAACCTCATCCAACTTTGACGGATGAAATTAGTACAGCAATTAAAAAAAAGTGGCCGTTATATGGATATACAAGTTCCCACCATAGGAATGCGGAATGTATAGTTTAACCCACCAGCTCGGCTTCCACAAAACGAGTACGAATATTAACTGGCAGGGTACAGCGATAACACAAAGCATGTATGTTCTGCATTAAAGATGTAATTAATAGAGTAAATATACCATAAGAGGTATAGATAATTAGATTAGCCCTAGGATGCTGCCCTAGGATTAGGTCAAACAGCATGGCGTCTTTGGTTCCCATGTTTACCGGTTCTTGCACGACCTTACACAAGACTTTTAACATCTTGTTACGTCGTTGGATCAATAAGGTCACCGTTTGCGAGCAGATGTGTGCAAGACGGGCACACCGGGTCACCCACGGGTGTACACGGGGCCTCTAGCGAAGTGCACGCTGCTCGAAGGCAATTGTTCATTAGGGTCAGTTGATTTTTCGATTTAAAGCTTTCGTGACTGCAGGGATTCATCTTCTTGGTTCTTTCGGTAAAGTCACGCAGAAAGGAAGCAATAAAATAATAAAAAAATAAAACATAATAAAATAAATCATTCAGACGCTGTCTCCCCGACAGACCTGGTCTTCACCTGAGGACGGCTGCTTGCGTTGTGGCCGAAACGTCGTGAGAATTATTTAATTGTTTTATTTTTATTATTTTATTGCTTCCCTTTTGCGTGACTTTACCGAAAGAACCAAGAAGAGAGTCAGTTGATGTTAAGCACGCGTCTAACCATGACCCATAGACATCGGCGTTCTTCATCGCAAGCCCCCAATGGGTTCAAATGTGTGGCGGCCCTCACACTGATGAGGGCCGCCAGAGAAATAGGCGAAGCTCACCGCTTTACAGTACAGCGCCCAGATGCGTTCTTGGGGCTGCACTGCGCCCGGTTTGGCATGATGTCCGACGTTTCGCTGGACGTGCCTCGGAGCTCTCTCAGGCAAGAATATTGAGCGGCTACAATGTCGAGGGAAACCCGACAGAGCACATCGGACAGCTGTAAAACACAACCGCGAACACCTTCACGGCGGTCGCATCCCAAAGCAGCCCTCAATAACATCGCTCGAAGCACCATGAATCATCATTGCGACGTTTAGGGCCGGCGAGTTTCACAATTCCACGTCGCGTACACGGAGGATTTCTTGTTTATGTCTGGCTGGAGGGAATGGGAGCGTTTGCTTGTGACGAGTCGAGTGATGGGTGAGTGTGTGTGTGTGTGTCCCGTGTGTGCGTGTCCCACGTGCTTTCTCGCGGACCTGTGAAAGTGAACAATAGAAAGGGCACTTTAAAGACTCGATGCCTGTCGGGCTTGTCTAGTTCAAAACGCCAGCCTCCCGCCTGAGTCATCCAAACGTCACCCCCCCCTACCTACATTTCAGGTGTAAATCTGTGTGTATGACTCAGCTGATAAAGCATCAGGAATGACTCCCATCCATAGGTTTTACGAGACTTCAAATCCCAGCCAGGCATAGTCGTTCGCGTTCTCCTTTCTTCTCCCGCCACCACCACCCCAATCTGAAACCCGAAGCCAGCTGCATTCCACAGAGTGAGACACTGATGATGATGATGATTATTAGTGACCGTTTCGCCCCTCTTTCACCTGCTCACCGTGATGTGTATCTTCCTTACATCCCCATCGTTTGTTCAGCACATTGAGATGATGTTACGTTAGACTCTCTACGTGCACATGCACTTTGTATAGATACCGCAATTTAAATGAATTGGAGTGGCGTATTAAATTTCAGTCATATCCAGGTTGGTTCTGTTTTAGCGTTACTAATAGGGTTTTTCCCCTTTTTTCTGGCAACAAAAACTGACACCTTTTGCAAGGAATCATGCTTACATTAACCACAATACTTGCAGTCAAATGCAAACAAAAAACAATACTCTGATAATTTATGTATTGTCTTTGAAACTGATTGGTCCACACCAGAGACAGCTTTCTTTAGAGCCTAGTCTCATATGGTGTTCGACCAGATGACGCCAAAAGGCGCCTTTTGGCGTCATCTGGTCGAACACCAGTATAGTTTTTTGTTTGTATTTGACTGCAAGTATTGTGGTTAATGTAAGCATGATTCCTTGCAAAAGGTGTCAGTTTTTGTTGCCAGAAAAAAGGGGGAGACCCCTATTAGTATATTTGGTACTGGCAAAGGAGGTCCCATGATGTTTTAACGTTGTTTATTTTTATCATCGTTTGTCCCATTTGTAGAGTGATACTCCATTCACCTAAAATGTATCGAGCACTTGTTTATAACTTGCATCGTGTAAAAGCGAGTCTTACGCTCATAATCCGATGGATGTATTGTGAGTGAAGAATCGACTTTAAAATCAATGAGTGTTCCATGCCGACTAAGTGTCCAACAAAGCTTCAGGGCTGGTCCACTGCCCATTACGAGGACTCCAATCTTGAACCAAGACCTCAGCGAGTGCCGTCTGTCAGGAACCGATCGCAATCATCCTGTGTGTATGACTCACCATCGGGCAAATCGCCCGATGATGCTGGATGTAAATACCAGCGAAACGTCACGGAACTCAAATTGTTAATGTCGTGGATTTACTCTACAACACACCGGTGGGCTGAAGCAGTAACTAATTGGCGTTTTGTTTACGTGACAAATCCCTTACTGATTGGCAGTGTCGGGTGGTGGATGGTTACGACACATTTATACTTACGCGATCTAACCTAAAAACCTTTATTATTCATAACATTGGTCGCGAAAGTCTACGTGTTCAACGGAATCATCCTCATTGCCCACAGCAAGGCCGATATCTGCCACGCAATATCGTTTGGTTTCATATACAGTAGTGTCTAAATACAGCCACATCATGACTCTGTAAAATAGGTCGGACACACATCATAGCGGGGGGAGGGGGGGGCAATGAAGGAAATGTGGACACATGATTGGTATGCAAGATACTTACACATGCGGCACACCATCGTTGCCACTTGTTACAGTACCCATCGCCTCCAGTCTATCAGAAAGGTGGACTAATATATGCAGGTGGACATGTAAACCCCGGAATACGAGTGCTTCCAATCCAAGAGGCCGCTCCTCCTGGTGACTGGAGGAACGCAAGGGCAGGTGTTAGGAGGTCATCGCGGTCAATACCGTTGACTGTGACCGTAGTCATGCCAACCTGAAGATTTGTGGCAGCATTATTTAAAACATTTTACTTGTCCTATGATACCTCGACAAAGCATGAAAGGTGCCTCCCGTCCTCATGCAGCTGGTATTCCTCTCCAATTGCTTTCTTCCTTCTGCCACAAACACGCAACGACGTCACCATCAACTCCTGACCTCCACGGCTTTGTTGCTATTCGAGCATCTCACCTCGCAATTAGTAAATCGTAATTTATTTACCTAAAAAGAAAATAGTCACCGAACCTCGGATTCTCCCAGGTGGGACCCGCGTTGGGTTCGTTTGGACACCGCCGTTATTTTTCGATTTAAAGCTTTCGTGACTGCAGGGATTCATCTTCTTGGTTCTTTCGGTAAAGTCACGTAGAAGGGAAATAATAAAATAATAACAATACAACAAATAAAAAAATCGATTTAAAGCTTTCGTGACTGCAGGGATTCATCTTCTTGGTTCTTTCGGTAAAGTCACGTAGAAGGGAAGTAATAAAATAATAAAAATAAAACATAATAAAATAAAATAATTCTCACGACGTTTCGGCTACAACGCAAGCAGCCGTCTTCAGGTGAAGAATGAGACACTACCAAGCTAGGAGCTTATATATATAAGCTGGGTTGGAGGTGGAAGAGCACCTTAACAAAAAGATTGTGCATATGAAGAGGAATTTAGCATATTCATGGCAAATGCGTAGGAGGTGGGCGGGGGGGTTTCAAAGTCATATTATGCCCATGCATTATGCAGGATCAGCAGCACCAAGGGGGGGTGCAGGGAGTAGCATTAACAAAGGAAAGGAATGTTATTGATATGTAGCTGCAGTTACTAAACTGCATAGCACCATCAGTATACTTACTATACTCTACAATAAGCTGAGTTACTAACAGCAAGTAATACATTACAATTCTACGTCGTAAAAATTATATAATATGCTTCCATCTAAACTTTATTCTCTTACATCACACGAGCATATACCGTACTATATACTGCCATAGATAAACCCAACATTAAATTATATACTGTATTGCTATAAACTACCCTATACCTTATACATTTTAATATAACACTATGTATTATTCTACCCACCCTAATGTGTATCGAAATGGTTTATTACGTCCTTCCAATGATTGCTAAGCCAGAATCCATCTTCTCGGTTAAAATTGTCTCAGTGTTTGTATATGTGGATCGCCTCATGAACGAATCTCTCATGGTAGCCAGATGGCTTGCAGAGAACCTCTGTCTTGGATAAGTCAATGTCATGTGAGCCCACTGAGTTGTAACAGTGATCTGCCACGGCTGAGGTGTTTGTCCTACCGTGTTTCAGGTCAGCTTTATGTTCACGGATGCGGTCCGAGACATGTTGTTTGGAACCAGACATACAGTACCCTGGCGTCTACAAACTAAGTTGCCTCTGTGGTAGCAGTTACATTGGGGAAACCAAACGACATGTCTCGGACCGCATCCGTGAACATAAAGCTGACCTGAAACACGGTAGGACAAACACCTCAGCCGTGGCAGATCACTGTTACAACTCAGTGGGCTCACATGACATTGACTTCTCCAAGACAGAGGTTCTCTGCAAGCCATCTGGCTACCATGAGAGATTCGTTCATGAGGCGATCCACATATACAAACACAGAGACAATTTTAACCGAGAAGATGGATTCTGGCTTAGCAATCATTGGAAGGACGTAATAAACCATTTCGATACACATTAGGGTGGGTAGAATAATACATAGTGTTATATTAAAATGTATAAGGTATAGGGTGGTTTATAGCAATACAGTATATAATTTAATGTTGGGTTTATCTATGGCAGTATATAGTACGGTATATGCTCGTGTGATGTAAGAGAATAAAGTTTAGATGGAAGCATATTATATAATTTTTACGACGTAGAATTGTAATGTATTACTTGCTGTTAGTAACTCAGCTTATTGTAGAGTATAGTAAGTATACTGATGGTGCTATGCAGTTTATACTTTAGTTTTCTACGTGGTTGTTTAGTAACTGCAGCTACATATCATTAACATTCCTTTCCTTTGTTAATGCTACTCCCTGCACCCCCCCTTGGTGCTGCTGATCCTGCATAATGCATGGGCATAATATGACTTTGAAACCCCCCCGCCCACCTCCTACGCATTTCCCATGAATATGCTAAATTCCTCTTCATATGCACATTCTTTTTGTTAAGGCGCTCTTCCACCTCCAACCCAGCTTATATATATAAGCTCCTAGCTTGGTAGTGTCTCATTCTTCACCTGAAGACGGCTGCTTGCGTTGTAGCCGAAACGTCGTGAGAATTATTTTATTTTATTATGTTTTATTTTTATTATTTTATTACTTCCCTTCTACGTGACTTTACCGAAAGAACCAAGAAGACAAATAAAAATTATTATTATAATAATAAAAATAAAACATTATAAAAAATTCTTATTATTTTTATTATGTTTTATTTTCATTATTTTATTACTTCCCTTCTACGTGACTTTACCGAAAGAACCAAGAAGATGAATCGCCGTTATTGTTGTGGCGTGTTCGGGCGCGAATGGAATGTTGCACTAAGTTATGAGCATCCTCCATTCCTATATTAGGCAAGTGGTCGTTTAGTTATTGTGTTATAGAATCAGTCCCCTGTGGAGAGACCACAGAGAGAGAAAGATAAAAAAAATGAATTGGGCTCTCTCCAAGACCTTGATTCATTCGCGGCAGAGGTCACCCCAAATCTGCGAGCTTCCTCTGTTTAACAAAGAGGCCCCCTTCGATTTAAAGCTTTCGTGACTGCAGGGTTTCATCTTCTTGGTTCTTTCGGTAAAGTCACGTAGAATGGAAATAATAAAGCAATAAAACATAATAAAATAATTCTCACGACGTTTCGGCCACAACGCAAGCAGCCGTCCTCAGGTGAAGAACAGGTCTGTCAGAAAGACAGCGTCTGAATGAACACCACCACGCTTGGCAGCGTATATTTAAGCTGGGAGTTTGCATATGATATGCAAATTCCTTTGTCAAGGAGCTCTTCCCCCACCAACCCAGCTTAAATATACGCTGCCAAGCCTGGTGGTGTTCATTCAGACGCTGTCTTTCTGACAGACCTGTTCTTCACCTGAGGACGGCTGCTTGCGTTGTGGCCGAAACGTCGTGAGAATTATTTTATTATGTTTTATTTTTATTGTTTTATTATTTCCATTCTACGTGACTTTACCGAAAGAACCAAGAAGAAGAAAAAAAAGAGGCCCCCATCAACTCGTCACGAGGCCTCTTCAGTGGCTCGACGCGCCGCGGGGCATGTGGGCGTGCACCTTACCCTGTTGTGATACAACTCGTTCTCCAGTTCACGTTACGAGACGGCAACAACAGCAGCAGCAGCGGCAGCAGCAGCAGCAGCGCCAGTCGCGCTCCCTTGCGCAGTGCCCAGCGCCGTGACTCAACCTCCCAACGTGTTGTGTCTGACAGCGGCGATTTAAAAGGAAGAAACAAAAAAAGGCGATAGTTTAGGGTGCCCTAATTTCTCTTCCCCCCCCCCACCCGCACAAAAACCACGCTGGGTAATACTACAGACGCAGAGAGCGCGCACGCAATCGCCACCGCCACCGCGGTTTGTCCTGCCCGCAGATGCGCTGCTTGATAAGCGCCGACCACGAAACAATCCGTGGTGTCCCGAGTGCGGTGCAGACATCATCATCATCTCTATCTTTCGATGCTTAGACACGCGCTAAAGCGACGTGCGTGAATTCGTACCAACGCATTTACGTGGCGGATTTTTTAAAAAATAAACACATCTATTTTTAGTAGCATCTTCAAAAAAAAATATGGAATGTTACGCATTTTTGTGGACTCTTACAGAAGTTAGAAACAAAAACATTGCTATCACGCATCAAATACCTTTAAGTGCTTGTTTAAATACAATACGACCTGCTTGCAAATACAGCAGCTTACAAGAGCGGTCACCAGAATGCACGGTATGATCATTATCTAAGCTTACATAACATTTAATCGGCTGCTGTACCCGCGCGAAAACATTGTGGAGGGGATACGGCCAGCGCAGTTTGAGCCTCCAGCCCAAAGACCTGGACACGGGTTGCCAGTGGCATGTTCGGGATCCATCCTCGAGTCCGAGCCAGTTTTGCAAACTTAAAAGTGTTGTTCCAAACAGCTGACCGTGTGATCAGTGCGATGGGACTGGACTCATAAGATTGCGCGAGAACGAGTGTTCAGACTTGCATGGAACCAAACATCTCAATGCAACATGTAGGTTGTCGCGACCAACCCCAAAAAAACTGCATTATGGGAAAACATTAAAATAACATAATTTTCGTTCGTCCTCTGTCCTATGGCAGGTCCTCCATCATCTCAAATATTGAGCTTCTTCATTTCACTATACACTCCACCCCTCTCGTTTCTTCCAATTAGACTTGCCTCCTGCTGAACTCGCTCCACAACTTCACAATGTATCCTCTCTCAATCCAACTTCTTTTCTCCACCTTAAGCCATAGCCACAGCCATTTAGACGTCCCAGTCTTCATGCGCTGCTTATATACTCGCAGCATTAGGTAACATGTTTAATGGCTAGCTCAACTACAGCTGCATGCAACTTGCCTCGTGCACAAGGCTCAAGCACAAACGACGCACACACGCGCTTCTGGGAGTGTGGGTGCAACGTCTTCTGGAGACGCAGGTTTAGAGACGCTGCTGTTGCTGCAAGAGAGAAAGAGAGAGAGTCGTTATTTACGTGGACATTCCTCAAATATTTTCACGCGGCCATAGCTGCAGGCCCCCGGTCTCTCAACCGTGATACGGCCAATGAAGGAGACACGCGAGGTTTTTTTTACAGTCAAAATACGCGCGCGCGCGCGCACGTGAATCAGCCAAACCTACACCTGACTCACCAATAACTGACTCACTCGTTGTGCCGTCTCCCCCACCTCGGCGAGTTCGCGTGCTTCGGTCTCACGGAAGATATCGCTCCCAGGTGACGAACTCGTGAGAATTGTTATGTTGGCTGAGAACGTCTAGAGCAGGGTTCCATCAATCACCCGGCATTCGTGCTGGGTAGAACGAACATGACAAGTGGCTTGGTTTTGATTTAAAGCTTTCGTGACTGCAGGGATTCATATCATTGGTTCTTTCGGTAAAGTCACGTAGAAGGGAAATAATAAAATAATGAAAATAAAGCATTATATATATATTTTTTATGTTTTATGTTTATTCTTTTATTATTTCCCTTGACTTTACCGAAAGAACCAAGAAGATGTTAGGAGATCCTTCAGCAGACCGTTGCTCTCTTTCTCACGAAAGACAAAGACGACCCCGGGTAGCCTTGACAGACTGGTAGGGGCAAGTGCTGTTAGCGAGCACCTATGAAGGCCGGCACGGCACACGAGGGGGTGGGTGGCCAGCACCACGCCCGGCCGCCTTTGTCTCCTGATACATCCACACCTGATGATGATTGCTTGTGTTGCAGTCGAAACGTCGTTAGAATTTTTATTGTTATATATTTTTATTACTTTATTATTTCCCTTCTACGTGACTTTACCGAAAGAACCAAGAATATAAATGGCTTGGTTTTTAGAATACCGTTCTTGACTAATGTAGAATGGAATTTGGACCGCATCAACAACGATATGGAATTCAATGAATGATATCGATCACGAGTTTCTATAACTACCCCCCCCCACCCCAATTAAGTTCGTGGCATCATGTCACAAGATAGAAATCCAAGTGGCCAATCATAGCACTGCAGATAGCAGCGTCATCAATCACCCTGTGTCAGAGAATAGAGTAGTTTTGACGTCACTTCCGTAGCTTTCTCTATCTTTATCTACACGACAGGGCGACCTACTCTATGGTTCTTTGGGTAAAGTCACGTCTAAAGATAAAATAATAAATTAAATAATAGTTTTCTGGTTAAAATTTTTTGTTGCTATTTCATTTATACCTGATGACGATTGCTTGCTTGTGTTGCAATCGAAACGTCGTATGTTATTATTTAATTTATTATTTTATCTTTAGACGTGACTTTACCGAAAGAACCAAAGAGTAATTCCTGCAGTCACGAAAGCTCCAAATTCAAGATTGACAGGGCGAACCTTTTAATGCTCTGTTAGAAAATGTTAATGCCATGAATATTGTTTACATCTATATATGTACATCATTCAAATTAGCCTTCGCATTTTATTTCGCAGAGCTGGAATAAGCCAGATGAATTGAAAAACATTTACGGATCTTGGTGCAACAACTCGGCTGAAACCATTAGATTTATATATTTACGTGGTATATCATATTATTAACTAGATGATTACATTGTTTAGTATACTATATGTATGTTAAATACAATAGAAAACACTTAATACAATTGTTTACGCACGAAAGCCTCGCGGAGTCTCATGTATTCTTTTTCAGGAGATTCCTGCCAAGTTTTAGTAGCATGGGGCCATGCTGCCGTGCCTAATAATCAGTCGAGTAGATTTGCAGGCGATTCTTTATAACAGAACATTGGGGATATAGACCAACACCAGTTACTCTACTTAGTTCAGCTATGGGGAAAAACCGGAGGCTTCGGGGAAAGCCCACGCAGAACAGGGGGAGGGGGGCGGGGAGAACGTACACTGTACATACTTCACACAAAAAGCCACTCGAGTCAGGAATCGAACCCAGACGCTTTTGTGTGGCAAGTGTGGCAAGTGTGGCCACTGCGCCAAGACGCTGCCCCATCAAGGAATATACTACGACCTTCATGGCGGGATATTACGTACTGCAAATACCGGTGGTTTTCCTGCACATATCGGTCCCTTTTTCCAAACCGCTTTTAAAACACTGGGTCACAGCGTCGTTCAACATACATCTGCGGTTGCCACCCGTCCTGGTTTTCCAAGGACATCCTCTATTTGTGGAAGAAGTCCTTGGAAATCCGCCAACCCTCCCGGTATTACAAAAAAAAGTGTAAATAATACGCTACTTACGCAATGCATTTACATTCCTCTCCTATTTTGATATCTTGGGATATTTTCTTATCGTCCACTGCAGTAATACCCCGATTTATGTCGTTTCGCAAATACGTCGGTCACGTCATTGATACCACGACCTGGATTTGCGTCGTCTCAACCCCACACTTACGTCGCCGGCAGCGTCGTCCGTCCCTGCTCGTATCCGTCGCCTCTCAGCCTTCGCCTCCGCCTACCCCGTCAATTGCTTCGATTTGCGTCGTTTCGATGTTCGTCGCTGCAACTTTCAGGAACGCATCCCCCGACCGACGCAAACCGGGCTATTACGGAATAATGTCCCGGTTTTTTTACATCTCAAACGTGGCAACCCTGTCCCCCCCCCCCCCACTATGTCCCCCCCCCCACTCTGTCCCCCCGCCCCCCACTCTGTCCCCCCGCCCCCCACTCGGTCCCCCCCCGCCCCCACTCTACCCCAACCCCACTCTGCCCAGCCCCCCCCCCACTCTGTCCCTCCCCCGCCCCCACTCGCCCCCCCCCCGCCCCCACTCGGTCCCCCCCGCCCCCACTCGGTCCCTCCCCCGCCCCCACTCGCCCCCCCCCGCCCCCACTCGCCCCCCCCCGCCCCCACTCGGTCCCCCCCGCCCCCACTCTGTCCCTCCCCCGCCCCCACTCGCCCCCCCCCGCCCCCACTCGCCCCCCCCCCGCCCCCACTCGGTCCCCCCCGCCCCCACTCGATCCCCCCCGCCCCCACTCGGCCCCCCCCCCGCCCCCACTCTGCCCCGCCCCCACTCGGTCCCCCCCCCCGCCCCCACTCTGCCCCCCCCCCGCCCCCATTCTGCCCCCTCCCCCGCCCCCACTCTGCCCCCCCCGCCCCCATTCGGCCCCCCCCCGCCCCCATTCGGCCCCCCCCCGCCCCCACTCTGCCCCCCCCCGCCCCGCCCCCACTCGCCCCCCCGCCCCCACTCTGCCCCCCCCCCGCCCCCACTCTGCCCCTGCCCCCCCCGCCCCCACAGTATGGCGCCCCCCATTGCTCGTGTATGCGCTGGGGGGCTCCGTGCACGCGGTGAACGCGGACGGCACGGGGCAGCGCAGCCTGGCAGCCCCCGCGTGCCCCGGCCTGCTGCTCGCCTCGCACCCGGCCGGGGAGCGACTCTACTGGGCCTGCGCCGGCTCGCACGCCGTACAGGCGGTGCGCGTGGATGGGACGCAACATCAGGTCCATCAACAGCAGCAGGTTGCTGCTGCTACTGCAGCGACAGCAGCAGCGTCACCAACAACGACACAATCATTGTGATGATGGTCATCGGGAGTATCGTCAGCAAGCAGAAGGATAGATCGTGACCACTATTGCTATTATCGCCGTAATTATTCATCATTATTGTTCGGTACACTGTGCAGTGTTGAGTAGCGTTTCCATCGTTATAAATCATCACCACGATTTTTTTTTAATTACTCTATATAATTTTGAGATATTGTTTATACATTATCGCCACCACCAAAATCAGAAATGATCATCATCATGTTTTAGACACTATCGCTTTGGAGATTGTACACATCATAGTCGCTTATTATCAACATCATTTTTATCCACAAACGTTTCCTCATTCAAGACACAGCACACTGTATACGTGTGATCATATGAGATCCCAGCTCTTGTTAACAACCTGATTATGCTGGATGTAATCTCCGGGGAAACGTCGGATGCAAATGTATCAAAATGTTCCTTGCCCTTTAAAAACACATTCTAGTTTTGCTAATTAGCAAAATCTATTTGCAAATTGCCCACGTGACAACTTGATTTTACTGGTTTTGGTCGGGTGCTGGAGGGTTACCGTTACAAACTCTGACATTATACCTTTACGCGATCAAAACACAAATGCAATTCTGAAATCATCAGTAGCACAATACAAAAAAATGGGGGGGGGGGGGAAATACCCAAAAAATGATTTGCCATTTGCAAATAAATCCAGATGGGGGCACGGGCACCTGGCTGATGTTTCAGCACCATGGACAGATCCTTGCTCCGATCCTGCCCACCCATTGTTACACTTGAGGAAAGCTTTTCGTCGGAGCCACTTATGAAGGAAATTACGATGGGTCCCATGCAGTGACAGCAACAAAGCCGCAGCAATTGCATTGAATGAGAGTCCCTTCGGGAATAGCAGTAACCAGAAGACGCGTGACCTCTATAACTTGAGAAGCAATGGGCTGATATCGATCATTTTAAATTAGCACATGCAGACAAATCCTTTGACTCCCTACACATAATCACATTGAGTTTAGGCAAAAATCTATTGGAAACTGCTTTAGGTGCTGTTCAACCCTGCCTTCCATTACAGTGCAGTGAATATAGAACCTCCAAATCAATGTGGGCAGTGTCACATGAAGAAACTGATTTTGAAATGCAACGGGAAGCACACCACTCTTGACTAATTAAAATATGTTAGTCATTCCACTTAATCATTTGATAACCAAAATATAGAAGCAATACATCAAATATCCACGAATAGAATCCTTTGACAAAATTCAAAATGTGTCTTTTGAGTGTCAACTTTCCCTGGAGAGTGAGCAAAACCCTTTAATGGACAGCTCTAACCACTCCCATCTGCGAGTTGCAAAGCCATAACACATATTGAACAGACACCAGACAGAGTTCACCACAACGGACGTTTGGACAAAGGTGAAGAGAGAGAGAGAGGGTGGGGTGGGGGGGATAGCAAGCCATTGATCATTTATCCATTGCAGCAAATCCATGACAACTGCAGACATCTGGCAGCGAGGCAACGCCACCAAACATTCCACACCGAGGCTAATTATTGTACCGCTTTACTTGGCGTTTATAAAAAAAATTTGGAACACTAGCTTGTCATTACTGTACTAACCACGTGAATATATTTGTGCTTTCGTCACAACAGAATGTTGTGCTGGTGAACGGAGCCATTGCTGGGCTGGCTCTTGACTGGGTCACGAATAAAATCCTCTGGAGCGACAGAGACAAGGGGACAATTGAAGAACATGACCTGGGCAGTGGCGTCAGAAGGCGGCTCGTGGAGAAAGCCACTCTACCCACCATCCTGGCACTCGACCCCATAAACAAGTACAAAACAACGTTCTATTGTGAGAAGTCTCGTATTGGACACACAGATGGAAAACTGCATTGCTGTTGAAAAGATAGGGGAGTTTTCGTGCGGAATAAACTTCGTTTTCTCCCCCCATCAGGCACAACATTTACCCGAGTCAATTTGTCTTTGTACAGGGGTGAGTAAATAGTCATGTGATGTCCTCTTCCAGGGACATTGACTGACACAAGGTGGTATACTGCTAGCTGCAGAGTTTGAAAAGTTACGTCCATAGACATCCGAGTACACATGTAATGCTCCCCGACAGGATCGTCGTACGTGAAAAAAAAGAATAATTCACGAATGAAATTTAGCAAATTACGTGAAAAAGAACAAAAATCATGGATTGGGTTTTTTTTTGTAAGCCATCATTTGTGACCAGCTTGAGACGATCAACCTCGCTACACTTGAGAACCTGGTTTTAAAAAAAAAGACAAAATCACGTTTGGGCGGCCAGATCTGAAGCCAGCGTTCTCAGCTTCCCCGGCTCGGCCCTCAGAACCCCTCCACCCCTCCGACCTCCGAGCCACCCAATCGCCCAACCGCCACCGTGACCCAGAGGCCTCAAACGGGTTTTGATTCCTTACCCGTACCCGTACCCGGCCGCACCAGGGTCGCAAACTACCCGTACCCGGCCGGGTATGGGTACCCGTACGCTACCCGTACCCTACCCGAAATGAGTGACAAACGGTTACTCACCGGTGACTCACGGCCTACCCGTACCCGTACCTGGCCGCACTAGGGTCGCAAACGGGTACCCGGCCGGGTACGGGTAGCCGGGTATCGGGTAGGGTACGGGTATCGGGTAGGGTACGGGTATCGGGTAGGGTACGGGTATCGGGTAGGGTACGGGTATCGGGTACCCGGTTGCGACCTCTGCCGTGACCCCCCCCTCGTGACACGCGCGCCCGTGTGCTCCCCCCGCCAGGCGCTTGTTCTGGGTGTCGGACAGCGCCGCTGCCCCCGGGATTTGGCGAAGCAGCCTGGAGGGCTCGTCGCCGTCGCGGGTCCAGCGTCTCGCCACGAGGGCCACGGCCCTCGCCGTCGACCCAGGCTCTCGCCGCTTCTTCTGGGCCGAGGCCACGGGGGTGGCCGCGAGCTCACGGCTTCATTCGCTCGGCGCAGTACGACGGCAGGAACGGGAAATCGTTCAGGCTGCCCACGGGGTATGAAGCACCTCCCCCGCCACCATCCCCCCCCCTCTTTCGCAACACCCGAACCCATCAGCAAGCCCCCTTCCCTCTGCTGACCTACGGAACTTAATGTTAATTTGGAAATGTACAGCGTGGTCCAGATGTCTTGTGACCCCCCCCCCCCCCCCCCCATTTAATTATCTAAAACTTTATATTTAAATTTCGATTTAAAGCTTTCGTGACTGCAGGGATTCATCTTCTTGGTTCTTTCAGTAAAGTCACGTAGAATGGAAATAATAATAAAAATAAAACATAATAAAATAATTCTCACGGCGCGATATTTAAAGACAAGGTGGGTCACAAGACATCTAGACCAGCCTGTACTGCCCTCTATTCATCCAATAAAGGGTCGCCGAGCCTCAAGACTCGGGCCTCAGGAGGGTCCCGAATGTGAGAAGACAAAATTCGATGCCGAGAAACTCGCGGCTCTCCGCATGAGGTCGCGTCGATTGCACGGCACCGGCTCGCAGAATCCGCGAAATCGAACCCATTGCTGCACTGCCATCTGCTGGCCACCTCCCGGCACGCGAGCAGCGATGGGGCTCAGATGGGGGCACCGTCAACTTGCGAATTAAATTCTCGCGAGAATAGCCCGATTCACTTTCTCCCCCACCCACAAATGAACTCTAACCCTTGTCGGACTCGCGAGGGTTAGGTTCAGCTTACAAGCCTCGAAGACCCGGCTCTTGTCAAAAAAACCGACTGTTGCTGCCGGAACGCTGCTGGGTTCATGTTGCGCTCCTCTGCACTTGAACACGTCACCGATCAGCGGTTCATCTGTTTTGACTCGGCTCCTTTTGAGATACGTGACAGCCCCCCTCCTCCCTCTCCCACCACCACCACCGCTGCTGCCTTGCAATTGGCTCATCGTCCTCACGATTCGGGGTGGGTCACGTGTATCCCACCCGCGGGCTTTAATTAGCCCTCTCCCCCCCCCCCTGGCTTTTCATCAGCACCGATCGACACCTCTGACGAAAAGGCGGCTGCTGTAATTGCGTGAACGGCAGGCAGACCTGTCTGGACCAGTTCTACCATCATTGGTTAAACACGGAGACACGGGTTTGGCCTGTATCGAGGGCGTGTTCAGTGACGCCGTGACAGGGAGCCAAGACACGGGGGCATAGCACAGTCCAATAATGGCGTTTTTGCTGCAATGCCCTCCGCAGCCCCGCAGGAGCCTATATCACCTGTTAGTGAGCATGGCGATCGCCCGTTCCAACGCTATCTAGGCTCAAGGCTGCTTAGCTTCCGACAACTGACAGGTCAATGGCGTCTTTCGGTGTGGGACTGACATCAACACAATTGCTCCAATTAACCTCGATAGCTGTCCTCGGTTTGCTTTGGAGAGTGAGCCCAATTCAAGATCACCACGTGTCGTCTCAGCTGTCCAAAAATAGAATGGCATACTGTGCCATAGATGCCTCCATCTCACCGAGTGTTAATTATATATTTATATTGTAATTTGAAACTGAATGGCTTAGGTCAGGGGTCGGCAACCTGCGGCTCCGGAGCCGCATGCGGCTCTTTTGAACCTTGACCGCGGCTCCGGGGTGGATGCTAGCGAGGGGAGGAGGCGCACTGTGACACCTGCTCTGGCGTTGCCGCTGCTGACAGGTCGCCGCTCCGCTCCACACTGCCCGCCCGGTGACAGGCAATAACGTTGCCGTTGCTTTGTCACATGTTTGGAAGAAGTAAAAACCTTCCTGGGCAGCAAAGAGCTCACCTTTGCTGAGCTGGAACAGCCAGAGTGGCTGGAAAAATTACATTTTATGGTAGACATGACAGCACATCTAAACACGCTAAATACAACCCTTCAGGGGAAAGGAGGCACAGCCCTGCACATGCTGGAGGAGGTTTTGGCATTCGAGCGCAAGTTGACAGTGTTTGTCAAAGATTTACAGAGAGGTACACTGTCTCACTTTCCCTCTTTGAGAGAGTTCAAACAAAGTCATGATACGATAAATTTGGAATATTTCAAGTCTGCAATCACCACAATGCAAAGTTCGTTTGGGAAACGATTCTGTGAGTTCAGAGAGGAAAAAACGACATTATCCTTCCCTGTCACTCCCCTGGCGATCGATCCATCCCTATTGAATATGACTGCATTTGCAGGTGTAAGTCAACCTGATCTTGAGATGGAACTGGCCGATATAGCCGACAAAGATATATGGGTGTCCAAGTTCAAATGCTTGACCGCTACCTTTGAGGATGTTGCCCGTCAGAAGGCCATTCTGGCTCAGAATCATAAATGGAGTGATATTGAAAACCTTCCCAAACAGGACAAACTTGTATTCGAAACATGGAATGCCATCCCCAACACTTATATAAACATGAAAAAGTATGCATTTGGAGTCCTGTCGATCTTCAGCTCCACATATGTATGTGAGCAGGTCTTCTCCAACATGAACTATATTAAAAACAAACATCGATCACGCCTCACAGATGACAGCTTGCAAGCCTGTGTGAAAATGAAGGTGACGTCTTACAGCCCTGATGTGCAGACACTGTGCACTGAGGTTCAGGAGCAAAAATCCCATTAACCAGGTAATTTAGCTATTAATTTGCAAAAATATATTTTACATTGTTAAGTGAAAAAGTCCTTTTTTTATTCAGATTGACAGCTGACTGCACGATCCTGTATATAGCAATAAGGTAAGAAACAATATATGCAGTGTTATATTTGTTTTAAATGTTGCAATGGTTTTGCGGCTCCCAGTTTATTTTTTCCTTCGGAAACGGGTCCAAGTGGCTCTTTATGTCTTAAAGGTTGCAGACCCCTGGCTTAGGTGAATCCCCCTGTGTTCGTGTGTTCGATGCTTCGTGCATTGCACTGTGTGTCGTGCGTGCATGTCGTGTGCACGTCACGTGCGCACGTGTGTGTGCGTGTCATATGGGGAACGGCTGTGTTGTGGTTAGTGCAGAGTGCGACAAAACCTCGCGATCCAAGTTTGATTCCCGACTCAATGACCTCACCAGCGAATATCTAAACCGAGTCTGGGCTTCCTCTAGGTCGACTCAGCCATAAATAAGTAGCTGCCGTGGTGTGTAAACATCAGCACTGGGAAGACAAAGGCCGTGATGTCGACCTTCATAGGTGCTCGCGAACAAAACTTGCCCGCAACAGTCTGTGAAGTTTTATATGGCGGAATCCTTGTCTTCATCATCATCGTGTGTGTGTGTCGTGTGCGTTCCTGGCATTCGTCTGTGCATCGTGTGCGATGCGTCCGATGTCACACGCGTGAGTTACGTAATGTTCCATGCCCGTGCGTTCGGCGTGTTGCTGCTGATGTCTGCATCGTGTGTGCTGGCCGCGTCTTGTGTTACCCGCTAGCTCCCAGCCGGCGGGGTTGGCCGTGTGGGCCCGGGACATCTACTTCGCAGACGGGGCCACGTCCACCATCGTCCGCCTGGACAGGAGGACCGGCGGACACACGGTGTCCGTGGTGCCCGGCCCGCCCTCCCTCCGCCTCGGGGCCATCAGCCTCGTGCCGCAGGACCCGCGCTCGCAGGCGACAGACCCAGGTGCGGCCGGAGATGATGTTAACTCCCTCGCCCGCGGGTGTGCAGGAGGTTTCGTGGGGTTAGATCCCCGACCTTGACGCCTGCTGTACATATTGGAGTTTGAGCGTGGATTTTTCTCCGGGTCCTTCGGGTTTTCCCTCCACATTTAAAATGAACGTCACACTCTTGATTTAAATTTAGATTTAAAGCTTTCGTGACTGCAGGGATTCATATTCTTGGTTCTTTCGGTAAAGTCATGTAGAAGGGAAATAATAAAATAATATAAATATAAAACAATAAAAATTCTCACGACGTTTCGACTGCAACACAAGCAATTATCATCAGGTGTGAAATCCACAGCAAGAAAATTTTCTTGTGAGAATTTGTATTGTTTTATATTTATATTATTTTATTATTTCCATTCTACGTGACTTTACCGAAAGAACCAAGAATATGAACGTCACACGTTTAAGATTATTTGGCTGCTATAAATTTGCACGCGATAAGCCACTTCGTTGAGCTTATCATTTGTGGCCAGGTCGCTCCAAAAAAAGAGCTATATAGCACAGTGGGCATTACCTGGTAAAATAAAATAGAAACATACTTTATAGTACGTACGGTGTGAAACAAATTAAACTTGCATAGACAGAGTGTTAGTTTCACGAACCAAATACTGGTTTATGACGATGATGATGACGCGTTTGTGCTTCAAATATTTCCATAAACCTCTGCAGGTTCACAGTTAGAAATGAGAATTACACTTATCGGTTGATGTTTTTTTATTAACATCATTTTAGAACTGCAGCCGTTCCTCTTGTTCTCCAACGGCGTGCGAATGATGAGGATCAACTTTGACGGCTCGGGGTTCCGGAGCGTCAGGGAGGGCCTGAGCGTGGGGCAGGTGGCGGCTCTGGACTACGATCCCGTTGAGCGCAAGGTACCGGGCGTGCGGGGCCAAGGCATTTCAGTTCCCCCGGGATGGGGATCTTTGCCGTCCTGGCTGCCCCCTTCTATCCCCCCTAGTGGGGGGCACGACAAGCTCGCCGTGGCGCTATCCGCATGTCCCATCCCATTCCCCGCCGCGCCGTCGTGCCTTGCTTGCTGATCGTTGTGCGCCTGCAATGCCATCCCAGCAGTGCCTGGATCTCACTACGTTAATACCGAGGGCTCGTAGGTCAACCGCGTGGAAACCTGGGGCCAATCAGATTCCTTACCCACCCCGCTGCCCCCAACTCCCAAGAATTCAATTTTTTTTATTGTAAAATCTTAGGAATATTTTTTGTATTTAATATTTTTGGTAATAAAGCATGAAGAAAAATGAAATGAGAGTTTAGACATTGCTAACACTCAATAATATTCGCATGATGAATATTTTTGGCCGTAGTTTCATTGCGAGTATCAAAGGTCACACGTAGGTTGTTACGGAGCTCATCATCAATTTTATTTATGGTTCCTCCTGGTCAGAATGGGCCCTTCCTTACTGCACTCTGATGAAGATCACTCAATTGCTGTGACTGACGGACTCACAGACGGACACATAATGTTTCATTGAAACAAATATTTGGATGAGGATTTGGATTACTTAAACGCTTAAATGCCACGCATCTCAAAGCTCCCTAGAAAACAGGAAAAAGTGGAAATGAAATAAGACAAATGAAGACAAGAAAACAAAGACACGTTTTAGAACAAAGAGTGAAGGATAATAGACTTATGTAGATTAGTTGGTGGTTTAGTCAAAGAACCTTTAGCAGAATTTGATAAAACAGAACATTATATGCCATGGAGTGGCATAGTCATATTAGATAGCACACGGTTTAGTGATAACGTCATGCAGATTAAACTTTGGAAGGCCCTAGAAAAGAGACATGCAGTTGCCGTGACGAGACACGATGAAGGGTCGTACGATGATGCTGGTCTCAATGGCTCCATTTCTGCGTGATCCACCCACGGCGCCTTCGAGTGACCGTATATTACGAACGGATACCCGTCGTAGCTGACGTCCCGCTCCCCCTCGCCCCCAGGTGTACTTCGTGAGCTCTGCCACACGGAGCATTGAGAGGATGGACATCGACGGCAGTGCGAAGGAAGTGCTCGTGGCCTCCAACCCAAGCCTGCCGCTAGGCCTCGCCGTCGACTGGCTGCACAGGAAGATGTACTGGACCCTGCCCAGGTGTGCCCGCCCGCCCCCAAAATGTTATCACCTCCGATTGGCACGCTCGGCTACGTACGGTGCGAAAGAAGTTCAACATACATACGTACGTGTCCGTGTCACGTCATGAGGTGCCACGTCCATTCGTACCTCTCTCACCTAGTAACGGCCCCAGTCGACCGTCACTCAGCGGGCGGTCGCTCCTTCTCCTCTGCTGGCCCCACTGTGTGGAACTCCGTCCCCCCCAGCCATCCGTGCTGGTCGACTCCCTTTCCTCGTTCAAGTTAACGTTCAAGCCCTTCCCTTTATCCTCCGCCTGTGTTTGACCGCCTCTCTCTGTCACACGGGGATTGCCTGTGGTTTCCTGCCCACGGTGTAGAGAGATGCGTGCGCGTTCAGGCGCCGTGTAAATCCACGTCGTATCATCCAGCAGCACTAACGCCGCGTCGTGCCGTTCCCCCGCAGGGTTTTCCGAATCGAAATGAGCAACCTGGACGGCTCGGAGAGAAGGATATTTTTTTCGCAGGCCGGCGCGCGACCCCGCGCTATAGTCGTGCACCCCACGGCTCGGTGAGTTCGGCGCTACGAGCTGGTCTCATCGCTCCATCTCCACGGAGGTCGTCCTCTCGGGGACACATTGCCTCGCTCAGCCGCCGCAGCGTCGTTTGTCTTGACCACACGCCTTTCCTCATCGGTCAATGTGATGGGTCTATTTTCTCTATTCCATTTGCTCTTCTCTCTCGTCTCACAGTTTAATTTCAGGCAATGCATCTCTCCTGACATCTTGGCACAATTTTCAGCTCCCGTTCCAGATGAGCTAAAACATTTATAAAGGCTGAATGATGCACAACACATTTGAGGAGTCTATCTGCAGTTGGTGCTCGAACCCCAATGGGCCATCCTATTCATTCTCTCTTGCAGATAAAAAAAAAACTATTTTTCTTTTACCAGGTAAGGTCCACTGAGCTATATCACTTTTTTTCAAAAGCGACTTGGCCACAAATGACAGCCCAATGAAGTGGCTGATCACGTGGAAATACTCGAATGCATGATTCTTAATGTGGAGAGACCACGGGGAGACATTGCAAACTCCAAATATACAGCAGCAGGCGTCAGGGTTGGGATTGAACCCACAACCTCCTGTATACCAGGCGAGGTAGTTAACATCTCGCCACCACAAGACGATGAGGGCTGGGCATTAGACGCGTAACAATTCACCCCTTCCACCGCCCTCCCCAGTTTGGGGTCAAGACGTGGTCTGAGAATTGATCTCACGTTGCAACGATCCATCTAGTTCTTGCACACGCGCCCATTTCACCGCTCTATCTCCACGGTGCACGTCGACTCGTGTGGGTGCTTCGTGTGGCGGTTTTAACAGTTATTCTTAACAGAAATACATTTTTACGGAACCATAAACAAAAATGTTTTGCTTTTCTCGTGGAATTTCCAACCACTTTTTTCTACGGACTTTCTATGGATCATTAAAAAAAACAGGCTTACGTGAACGGGGATTCTATGCCCCCCACCGTCAGCATCAGAATCATCTTCGAAGATCGAGTCTACGCATCGTGGCTTGGCGAATCTCGTGCCTGTCAACCCCTTATCAGCGCCTACCTTATTACTGACCAATTTAGACCTTATTGGTCACCCCGTGCCCCTTTAAATCTCAACGTTCATCCTACAAAGTCCCATCACCACAAGGGAGAAACACAAACAAAATAGACACAAAAAAACATTTTGCCCGTATTGAAACGGCTGTACGCCGTACGCTGCCCCGAAAACTCAATTTCCCTGTACATGAATACGGAGTAAACCGTACGGGTCGACAGCAATGGAATCTAAATATGCCCCCCTCCCCCCCTCCCCCACACGCGTTTCTCTTGCCAGGCGTGTTTTCTGGACGGAGGTGGGAGCCCGCCCGCGCGTGGCGAGCGCGGCTCTGGACGGCGATGCGGTGCGGGAGGTTGCGCGCGGCTTGCTGGCGGTGCCCGCCGGGTTGGCCGTCGACCGCTGCTCGTCGAGGCTCTTCTGGAGCGACCCGCGGCGTCGCGTCATCGAGGTGGCCGCGCTGGACGGGACGGCGCGCCGCACGCTCGCGCAGACCGGCGCCGAGGGTGAGCCGCCGTGCCGCACGCGTCGTTTCGTATAAATCGTCGTCGTCGTCGTCGTCACGAGCCGCGGTCGATGTCCGCTGCCAAGCGCCAGGGGCCTCTCCCTAAGCTGCCGCTCGACATCTCTTGCGGTCCTGTGCACGAGCTGAGTTCACTGCTCCATCTCCGTGGACGATGTCCTCCCGGGCATGCCTATGGCTGCCGCTTCGTCGTACGTCTCGGCCACCGGCCGTCATCGCATCCTGTCTAGCAGCTGCATTTATTTCCACCCTGAAAATTACATTCCGTATTCGTAGCGCTTTTGGCACAGTGGTTAGCACGCCGTGCTGTGACCCGCGTGGTCAAACGTGGCAAAACTACGCCCGTGACTGACTAAAGAGTGGAAAGGCATTTGCCCCAGTGGCGTAGTAGCTACATCATCAGCTCAGGGGGTGCGGCAATTGGTCAGGTTGGGCCCCAATATTTGATTTGTCTCGCATCAAGGCTATATAGCAGCTCCTCTAGCCTAATCAACACCGTCACTATCACGCTCCCGAACATGTAACACCATAGGGGCGCTCCGTCTTCACAAAATGCAGCCACTTCTAAACGAAAGCATTTTCATTAAAATAAATTTTAACCGCATTTTAAATGAGCTTTGTTCTTTTACACCGTCGTTGAAAACATCTCTCGTGGTGGTTGTCAAGGGGGCCACCCACCCCCCCCCCCCTCCAACTCGTAGCTTTGGCTGCCAGGGGGAGGGTGGCAAGGCACCCCCTGCCTGTGATGCGCCCGGCTCACTCAAGCACATCGATAACGGGCGGTGCAATCTCTTGAAGAGCCACCCCGCGCTGCTGCTGTGACCACGATGACCGTGACGATGACCGTGACGATGACCGTGACGATGATCGTGACGATGATCGCGACGACGATGACCGTGACGATGACCTGCGACGATGACCGTGACGATGACCGTGACGATGACCGTGACGATTGACCGTGACGATGACCGTGACGATTGACCGTGACGATGACCGTGACGATTGACCGTGACGATGACCGTGACGATGACCGTGACGATTGACCGTGACGATGACCGTGACGATTGACCGTGACGATGACCGCGACGATGACCGTGACGATGACTGTGACGATGACCGTGACGATGACCGTGACGATGACCGTGACGACGACCGCGACGATGACCGTGACGATGACCGTGACGATTGACCGTGACGATGATCGCTACGACGACGACCGTGACGACGGCGGCGGCCGTGACCTCGCGCTTGCGTCTGTGCGCGGGTGAGCAGCCGTGGACCAGCTGGCGGTCTACAGGGACAGCGTGTGGTTCACGACGCTGGCGCGGCGCACCGTCGTGCGACTCGACAAGCGCTCGGGCCGCCGCCTCGTGCACATGCAGGGGGACTCCATGCGGCCGTCGGCGATCGTCGCGGTGCCGCCCGTCCCCAAGTCCGGTGAGCGGCGTGCGGCGCGGCGAGCGGAGCGTGGGCGGCTTTGGAGCTAAATTCATCGCCGGTGCCCGTGGGCTCCCGTGCGGTCGCACCGCCTGCGCACTTCGATGGTTGGTCTCCGCCGCTGGCATCGCACGACGATGTCTCGAGTGGGCGCCCTACCCACCCTCGCCCCCACCCTCGCCCCCACCCTCGCCCCCATCCTCGCCCCCACCCTCGCCCCCACCCTCGCCCCCACCCTCGCCCCCACCCTCGCCCCCACCCTCGCCCCCACCCTCGCCCGGCGCACGTTCGCGGGGGCCAGCCTGGTCCTCACGGCACGATGCGAAGCCAATTGAATGGTTGCAATGTACATTCAGATTTGCGTGCTGTTCAGCTTTCGCGTGATTTTTTTGGAGCACGGTTCATTAATCAATTGAAATCTATTCTCAAGTTCACCATACATGCAGTGCGCCTTAATAGTGCACTTTTTCGTGATTTATAAAAAAAATTCTGTTTTTGTGTGTGTCAAAGAATCAACCATTTATGAATGTATATGCCTACTGTACGTTCAGTGTTTGTGTTTTTTGGCACACTGCCGATTTCAATTTTTTTCAAATTCACATTTATTTAATCTCACTCCGAATGCATCGTGTAAAAATCAAATTTGCAACGCTGAACGAATAGTAATTTTCTGTACGTGTGAATACTCTATATATGCTGAGCCCGAATATTTTTTGTTTATCGAGAATACCAATTAACACGACCCACTTTACTTGCATCTGACAAACGTGCGCATTCGAGAAGACATCACATCGCCCCTTTATGACGGAAACGGGTTCCGACGCGGCCAAGAAGCGCGTGCGTGCGCATTTGCCAACGGGACAGCTGAAGGCGAAAAGGGGTCAAAGGTCCGGCGGTTGTCGAGCGAAAAACTCCCGGCGTCACCGCATTTTCCTAAAACGCTGCACGGCGAAACCTCCCGGCCAGCGCCGCCGTTGGCACCGCCCGGGCGGGTTTCGACCACCGCACCGCCTACCGCGCGACAGTCAACGCCGCGAGCGTGCGTCGGAATTTTCCGCGTCAGTGCCACCGGCGTCGTCGCTCTCCGGGCGAGTGACGTTCCCTGCGGCGCGCGCCGCGTTTGTCTCGCGCCCCAAAGGGACGGTCAAGCGCTTCCTGGAGCTCTCCGGCGCGCAGACGGCCTGCGGCGGCCACTTCGGCGGCTCGCCTCCAGCGGCCAACGGATCGGCGCCGTCGCCGTCAACCCGCGGTGAGAAACGAGGCTCCCGCACGGGAGGCACGGGCGGGGGGGGGGGCCCTCTCAGGCGGTGGCTGTGCCGTGAAATCGTGGGGCTGCCAGCGGGTTAACGACAAACCGACTGCAAGTCCGCGTCAAATGTTGCGAGCCCGTGGCGCATTTGTAAAAAAAATTTATTTTTATTTTTACCCAATTCCCCTTTGCCAGATGGTGCTGCTGCTGCTGTCGGTATTGCTCTGTCTGGATACCGCTGCTGTTCCTTTGTCTCCCTTACGGGCGCGTGAGATTGTGGTGGTGGTGGTGGTGGTGCGACTCCTCTCTGGAGAAACAAAACAAGGGGAAGAGATGTGACGGTTATTTTGCGTGATCTTGTCTCGTCCGATTTCCATGAACTTCAGGGCAATTTGAATCCATGAGCTTCATAATATTTTGACTTAAAACTTTCGTGACTGCAGGAATTCACATTTTTTGTTTCTTTCGGTAAAGTCACGTAGATATAAATAAATACATAAAATGATTAAAATTGAAATTATACAAAACAAAAAAATACTAATGTAGACTGTAGCCTGGTTATTAAGTTTGGTGAGTGTACTGACAGTCTATAATGTAGACTGCAACAATAGTTATTAACCTGAGTGAGCATACTGGCAGTAAAAAATATAAAACGTCGTGGTTTTAACATATTTTTATTTTTTATTTTTATTTTATTTTATATATTTTAGAGAGCTCTCACAGCTCTGCACCGGTGAGTTCACAGCCTCACTTGCTGTGCTGCAATCCCCTGGGCCAACTTCAGCAGGTTTAGTAACTAACCTGATCCATCAACCTCCAAAGTGCTGGGTCACAGGTGAGCGCTGCCTCTCAGCAATGCCAGCTCGGCTCTCTCTCCCTCACAAAGACAAAGATCCCCCGTGTAGCCTAAACAGACTGTTGGGGCAAGTGCTGTTAGCGAGTAGCGCCTATGCAGGCGGCACGGTGCACACGAGGGGGTGGGTGGCCAACACCGCGCCCGGCCACAGAGGAGGCCCATGACCGGTTCACATAATCATCACCGGTGTTGGTAGCTGTGAGCGGGAATCGAACTCCGGTGGCTGGGGTTCGTAGCGAAGGGCGCTAACCTCTACGCTACCGCCGGGCCGTTCTCAGGTGCCATCGTTCACTAACGCGGGGTTGTCTCTCCCGACGTGTGCGGTTAGCAGCCACCAACACCACGACCGTGGCCGACCGGGGCGGCGAGGCGTCGGTGTTCCCGCCGTCCCCCGTGCGAACGGAACCCGGCGCGGAGAACAATGGAACGGAGAACAACGGAACGGAGGTCGGCGAGGGGAGGGGTCTGGTGACCTCCGGCTGCAGGGCCTGCGTCCCTGACACCGCCAGGCGGGGTGGGTCCGATGGCTGGAACCGGACGGCGGAGCCCGGCTGCCGGGACTGCGGGAGCAAACCCCGGAGCCACTTCACCGACTGCCCCGAGCACCTTCGCCACTTCTGCCTCAACGGCGGCGACTGCATGCTCGTCGTGCAGCTCAACAAGCCCATGTGCAAGTGAGTTGAGTGTGGGCGCGGTGTCTGGGCCGCAGCACGACGAAGAGTCACGACCGAAGCTGATGATATTTTATTTTTGGAAGCTCAAACCAGGGACACGCCGTGAAGGTGGCAGATACTCCCCTCCATCAGCCCTGCAATACCTTTATAAGGCCACGCCCACGAAACACGCCCACCGATCACAGGCCCCTCCCACCGATCATAGGCTCCGCCCACTGCTCATAGGCCCCGCCCACCGAAAATAGGCCCCGCCCACCGATCATAGGCCCCGCCCACTGATCATAGGCCCCTCCCACTGATCATAGACCATGCCCACCGATCATTGGCCCCTCCCACTGATCACAGGCCCCGCCCACTGATCATAGGCCCCTCCCACCGATCATTGGCCCCGCCCACTGATCATAGGCCCCGCCCACTGATCATAGGCCCCGCCCACTGATCATAGCCCCCCCCCCCCCGTCCCACTAAACAGCGCCTGCCACTTTTGATCTGAATAATTTAAACAGGGGACAAAATCCAGATTTTTTTTTCGTTGTTCTTGCAAATGTGCGTGTGCGTGCGTTGACCTTCTTTCGCAACCGTACGTAGCCAACCGTGCTAATCGGAGGTGTGCGGGGAAGAACAACAAACTAAACACAAAAAGGCAGTTCTAGATGATTAAAAGTGCATAAGGTCTCCCCAGTGGCTGCCTAATATCGGAAGGAAGAGCGTTCCAGACGGACGCAGAAGCGCGCGACGAGGTGACCGTCTTTGTTCGATGGCCAGCCGAAAGCCGCTGCTGCTGCTGCTGCGATGATCAAAGTTCGCGTGGCGATGGTTCATGCTCCCTGTCGAGAGGCTTCAGGGACAACCTTCCTGGAACCCATACTGCTCCGGCCAAAAAAAAACCATGACCTTTGGTAGCTTTTGTCAAAACCGCACCCGATGTTGAGCAGGCGCGATGACGCACTCACTCCTAATATAGCGGCTTTGCGGTGGGGTGAGTGAATCATGTTGCTGCTGTGACCTCCTGGTTACTCACACCTGCAGGGCATAGGAAGAGCTAGCCGTCAAACTCTGGAACCTGCTTGCTGTCCTGCCCCCCCCCCCCCCCATAGACATCTTGTTGCTGTGCAGGGTTTATTTTTGTGTGCGGGAAGCGGTTAGCGCATTGCGCTACGAACCCGGCGACCCGGGGTTGATTCACGCTCACGGCCACCACCAGTGACCGGTCCTGGACCTCCCCTAGGTCGAATCAACCTCAAATGAGTACCTGGTGCAGTGTGCAAAACATCGGGAGACAAAGGCGGCCGGGCGTGGTGTTTGGCACTCCCCCCCCCCCCCCTCGTGTGCCGTGCCGGCCTTCATAGGTGCTACTCGCTAACAGCACTTGCCCCTACAGTCTGTTACAGGCTACACTGGGGATCTTTGTTGCTGTTGATACTTGTGTGTGTGTGTGCCACCCACATGATGGCGCTATCTACCGGTTAACACATCAGACCCCTTGTCTCGAGGTTCATGGTGCATGCATGTTGAACTTCTTCTTTGGCACCGTAGGAAGCCAACCGTGCTAATCGGAGGTGCGGGGGAAGGACAACAAACTAAACAAAAAGCAGTTCCAACGAAATTAGTTTTCAATCTGGATGATTTAAAAGTGCATAGCTCTCAGTCACTTCCTAACAATCGGAAGGGAGGAACGTTCCAGACGGCCGCAGAAGCGCATCTGAAAGCGCCGCGCGATGCGGCGACCACCGCCTTTGTTCGACGGCTCGCAGCCAAAAGCTGCGAGCCGTCGAACAAAGCTGCTGCTGCTGCCGCCGCCGCCGCCGCTGCTGCTGCTCCTGCTGCGAGGATGAGCGGAGTTGGCGTGATGATGGTTTATGCTCGTTGACGAGATCAGGGGCGGTACTGCGGTTCGTTTGTGGCAAGCGCTTTGTGTGCCATGAGTGCGATGATGAGCGCGCTCCTCTAATTAGCACAGTTGATTACGTGCTGTGCGAATGAAGTTCAACATTCATGCACACACTTACGTTCCCGTGAACACCTCCGATTATCACGGTTGCAGTGCCGGATTAAGCTAGCGCGGGGCCTGTAGCATATGTTATTAAGGGGCCCTGAATAAAATAAAAACACGTAAATATTAAAATACAAATTTTTTTACTTGCATAGTCAAGTTATTGTATTCTTTTATTTGCTATACAGCCAGATAATACGACAAATCGTTCACCTTAAACACCCAGTCGTTCATAAAAGTTTAAGGCAGTATCGTACTATAGTAATAGAGCAAGTGCAGAATCACTGAACCGGAATTTATAGCTTGAAAGCGTTTAGTGCGGGGCCCTTTAAAGTGCCCGTAGAAGATGCTACTTGTGCTACTTCGATAATCCAGCACTGCACAGTTGGCTACGTACGGTGCGAAAGAAGTTCAAATACATACGCACATACGTTCCCGTGAACACCTCCGATTAGCATGGTCGGCTACGTACGGTGCGAAAGAACTTCAACACACAACAACAATCGCCATTCGCCACTAAGTGGCAGTGACATCACCACGGCGCCTGTGCCAGGCTAGGTGCACTTTAAGGGCACGTGAAGTGTCGAACGCCCGCCGGCAGGAGGTCACGAAACGTACCCAGGTGCCAACAGCTTGAGTGACTAAAATGACCCACCTGTGCCCCCTACTATGCCAACATACGCACACACACACACACACGCGCGCGCGTACAATAAAAGCCGTGCCCCTCCCGCCGTCGCTAACGCTGCCCTCTCCCGCCGCCCGTGTGTTTGGCGGCGCCGCGCTCCGCTCAGGTGCGTGGCGGGGTTTGGGGGCGAGCGGTGCTCCTCCTTCAACATCGAGAGCTACGACGCGCAGGGCGCCGGCGATCGCCAGTGGCTGGCCACGTCCCTGGCCGCCGTCGGACTCGCGCTCCTCGTGGCCGCCGTCGCGGCCTGCGTCCTCTGCATCTGCAGGTGGGGGGGGGGGGGGGTCTGGCGTGGGGGGCCCTGCCTGCGGGAGTTGAAGCGGCGGCCTCGACCTAACCCGCTCAGTCTCCCTCGCTTGTCCCCTAACTGAACAAAAAAACTATTTTTTGTTGTTGTAAAATTTTAAACCAGGTAAGGGCCCACTGAGCTTCAGAGCTCTTTTACAGAAGCCACAATTGGTTGCCCAACGAAGTGGCTTATCACGTGGAAATTTATGGGAGATAAATATTGTAACCGCATTTTGTTGCCAGAAAAAAATGGGAAAAACCTATTATCACTGTAACCGCATGTTTCTAAATGCGGAGGGGGAAAAAAAACGGAGGACCTGGACAAAAATCCACGTGACCACGAGACATGCAAACTCCAAAGATACAGGAGTCAGGGTCGGGATCGAACCCACGACCTCCTGCATACCAGGCGAGGGAGTTAACACCTCCGAGCCACCGAGGCACCCCTAACTCGCCGTGTCCAACCACAGTCCCCTCACATCGCGTCTTTGGGTGCCGATGGCGCTCCTAACACAAGCGCGTGCCCGCAACGACGTCGTCCGAAACATGTGCAAAGGAGCTTGGAGGAGGTGCACGCTGAGAATTACATCGAGACGGAGAGAGTGAATGGGAGAAAGCACGCAATCTATAGACAAAAAGAAAGTTTTTTACACCATTGGAACCTCATTTGCCAGTAAAAACCTATAATTGTTTTTTTACCCTTCTATCTGGCAACAAAACTGACACCTTTGTTTTACAAGGAGTCATGTTTACATAGACCACAATACCTGCAGTCATAATGCAAACAAAAAACATAACTCTGATAATGTGCACTGTCCTTGAAGTTGATTGGTCCACACCCGAGACAGCTTTCCTTAAGGAAAGCTGCACATTATCAGAGTTATGTTTTTTGTTTGCATTATGACTGCAGGTATTGTGGTCTATGTAAACATGACTCCTTGTAAAAAAAAAGGTGTCAGTTTTGTTGCCAGATAGAAGGGTAAAAAAACAATTATCAAAAAGAAAGTTGGTCGCTACGAGAGACGATAGACGGCGGCTTGAGATTCACTTCGGAGTGCCCTCCTAAAAGGAGGCAACATGCTCGACACGAACGTCCACCGCCGGAGATGGAACTTCGACATGAGCTCGTATGCAGGTGCTAGATGGGTTGGTACGTTGCAAGAAGGTGACGGATGGAGGCCGTCATCTAGCAGTGAAAGGATGCTGGATTATCATGAACAGCCAACAGGCACACTGCTCGCTCAATGGAATGTGTCGCTCGGTGCGTATTCATTCTAAACGCCGGTCGTATATTTTGCTGTAGAAATATCGTTGGGCATGCCCACAGGTACATGTTCATATCAGAGCTTGAAAATGCCTGTAAAATTTCACGGTTAAAGTTTTCCCTCCTCCGCCAAAGAATTAATTTGTCCCCCGCAGACTTCCAGACTAAAGCACATACTCATGCACTTACATACAAAGACACCCTGTATAGCCTTAACAGACTGTTGGGGCAAGTGCTGTTAGCAAGCACCTGTGAAGGTCGGCACGACACACGAGGGGGTGGGTGGCCAACACCACGCCCGACCGCCTTTGTCTCCCTAGTGGCAATGTTTACACACCGCACCAGGTACTCATTTGAGGCTGAGTCGACCTAGGGGAGGCCCGGGACCGGTTCAGATAATCGTCACTGATGTTGGCAGTGAGCGGGAATCGAACCCGTGTCGCCGGGTTCATGGCGCAGCGCGCTAACCGCTGCACTATCGCTCCCCACACACTCACATACATACACACACACGTTCATATTTTCACTTACAAAAACACACAGATATGGTCATTTTTACACACATGCATACCCATGCACACATAACGAGGGATGCCCTTGCTGGTTTTATTGCATGACACATTTTTTTTCACTGTATCACCTCCCCACACATGGCCACACCATGAACGCAACAAATCACTCGCTCAATTTCATCCACTTAATCCTCCAACTTTGAATAACACCCTACTTTGTGGACAATTTTGTGGACAATTATGTTTTGTGACTTACGACGTTTTTTTTTTCCAGGACACAACTTCTATACACACTCATATTCACATACATACATACACACATACAAGTGCATTTTAAAGAAAATTAGTTTTTCCACGTGTCAGTCTGGCAGCCACGGCACTCCGTAGTGCTTTCTGATTTAATTTCGTACTTGAGACACATTGATATTCACGTTTAAACGGTAAATCGTTTGCCGCAACCCGCGCGAACATATTGCCATTCGAATTCACAATTTTTTTACCGGCGCGAAGACAAGCCGTTACTTTTGCGTTTCCCGAAACGTTAACCAACGAACCTTTTAAAAAAAAAAATCGCGAAATGCAACAATTGCGATGGCCGTTGGGTGCTTTTTTTATGCAAATAAATTGAGCCGCCCACTTACCGACCAAGCCTCGCCTTTCAAATGTCATAAAATTTCCCCCATCCCCACCCCAAACAAAACATTGTGTGTATTTAAGGAAATGGAGGGAGAGGACGGGACACTTAGCCCTGTGGAATATTAAACAGCTTCTCGGGAAGGCAGATGGCAAGCCTGCCACAACCGATACAACGGTGAGTCGACTGATCTAGTCAACAAAAATAAAAACCACACCTTCTCGGTCCCGTAGCATCTGGCATCTCGGGGGAATGGGGTGTGGGGGGTAATGTGGCCCCCCCTTCTAAATTCTTTAAGTCGAGTCATCGAATGTATCGTGGCCCCATCATGCCCTGAGTTTTTCGCTGCCACCCCCTGATAACTTTTTGACGAAGTCACGTTCCAGGGTTGCTGCTACAACTACCTTCTGAAATGTCATTGACTTTGTGTACAAGTCTGTTCTCCTACAACGCGGTAGTGGTTGCGTTCCCGAAGGACAACCGTGTTATGGAAAAAAAGATGCGTTATAATAAATAATATATAATATCGGGGTAAAGCATGGTCCGTAATAACACGTGAGATGCGTATGCAGGATGAACAAAGACTGAGTTGCGTGGGTAGCATCTGGAAGCATCCAGCAGCATCCCGCCTCGTGCGATGCTACGCTTATTCCTACTCGCGCCGACGTAGTTCTGTCCGCTCAACCGCGCTATATCCAATTCGCATCCACGGAATAGAAAAATGTGTTCCCTAATACATGAATCACGTAAAGACACGTGTTCGAGGAGAACAGACTGTACCGTGTGCTTTCATGGTGAGGACAGAATGCAAACGGGCGGAGAGATCCCTACATCTTCTCCGATAATCGAGTGCGCGCGTTATTGGCAGTGAGCACAACGGAGCGTGTTTATTATTCTTTTCTGCTCCCTTCGATGGCGCGTCCCAAGTTGCTGCAGCCCCGATATCGTAAACCGTAAAAAAAAACTCAATTTTATTTTTTCTTCTAAAATGTCACCCTTCACAGCCCTCTCCGGCAGCGGCAGCCGCCGCCGAATTGAGTTTGAAAGGCGCCGAAGTGATTTGCAGTTGACGAGAAAAAGAGTGCGGGCCATTGTTGATCTACCGCGAGGTGAGTTGAAACGTACGACGTTTTTTTTTGAGCGGCCACAAAAAAAGTGATTGCGCCTGTGTGTGTGTCGTTTTAGTTTTTTTTTATATATTAAAAAAAAATGCTGCATGAGATATTTTTTTTCAGTTTGACGAGAAATGTCTTTTTTTTTTGCAGCCAAACAGAATTTCTACTGATTTTACAGTCGATCAAAAGTCACCGGTGAAGTCTTGAGCATGAATAATGAAGGAACCGGAAGCTGGGATTGTTCTGCAAACAATGAGCTGTTATACAGAAACAACTGGACGCTGGAAATCTTGTACTCTCCACGAATTATTGTACTTTCCGCGATGGGATTGTACAGACTCACGCTGGCGCGCAGTAGAACACCAACGCTATAATGGAAGCATCCAAGAGAAGATGGACATTTCAAAATGTAACCTCAACTAACCTATGTTTTGTTTACCAGGTAAGGCCCACTGAGCTATGTAGCTCTTTTTCAGAAGCGACCTGACCGCTAATGATGGCTCAACGAAGTGGCTTACCACGTGGACATTTATCGCAGCCAAATACTCTAAAATGTGGAGGGGAAAAAACCGGAGGACCGGGAGAGAAATGCACGTGACTACGAAGAGAGAGAGAGCGAGAGACACGCAAACTCCAAATATATCCAGCAGGTGTCATGAACGGGATGAATCCCACCGAGCTCCTCCACACCAGGACAGGTAGTTCGCATCTTGCCTCTGCAGTGCCGCTGCCACTAGAACGGGGTGGTACGTTCACAAGCCTGCCAAACCCACACGCGGCTCCCCGTGGCGGTAGGCAAGGAGGCATCGTGGGTGATGTTGGGGATCAGTTCGTTTTTCCCACCGGGTGTCATTTTCCCACGTTGTGGCCAGGATTCTTATTTTTTTAAATCATATTTAAAATATTAAACGTTTACCTCGTGGATGTGACAATGCAATGCTTGCGAAAGTCAGACAACCCGTAAAATCATTATCGGAGAGACGACGGCGACGTCCGGGAGAATAAAACACTTTGCGCGGCTGGTGTTCTACGCAAATGCACTTCGTGGGTACTTGTACACTCGTAAACAAGTTTTACTTTTGAGTTTCGGCGTCATTTTTAGCGCTGGGGAAAATGCTAACGCTACGTGTTTATAGAATTTTTTTCTTTTTAAAAGGAAAAACCCAACCGTGTTCATAGCAACTTAAAGCTGATACAGGCTACGGTGTACGGTGACACAACAGGCTGGCTTCTGTTGATGTTGATGATGTACAAATGAATGAATGGAGCGCAGTGCAACGCTGCGTCTGGAAACCATGGGAGCTGTTGTCGTGCACTGAGCGTTCCACCGAAACCAAACAGCGCGAGTCTCTAGACACCCGATCGCTGCCCACCCTCGCAGCTGCAACACACACACACACACGTGTAAAGAGGTCAAGAATTACTACTGAACAATGTTAAAACAAATATGAACAGAATGCTGTTATGTGTCTCCACCGAACAAGCAAGGTCGTCGTTTAGCCAACGGTCTTTTCGGGCTTCCCAGACCAACGCTTTCCAGCAGCAGAAGCAGCAGCAGAATTTTCTTAAGCAAGCAACCCCCTGTCGTGTTTGCAAACTATGAGTATTGTTCAAAACAAGCAAACTGGCGTTTGAAAAAATTACACGAATCCTGTTGCTGGATTCATATCGGTCTGGAAAGTCGACAGGCCGATGGACTGCGTTGTTTCTGAGTGGACACACAGAATGGTTCGCGTGTTTATATTTGCGTGTTTTGCTAGGGTTGTTGTTAAGTAGTGGTCACATGAACAAGAATGGTATCTATATTTAAAAAAACACCCGGTCACCGGCTTGCCACGCATTGAGAATTGTCGCGGTGGCGTAGAAGCTACATTCTCAGCTCACGGGGGGTGCGGCGAATCGGTCAGATGGGGCCCCAAACCTTTGAGTTGTCTCATGTTGGTTATCAAGGGGGGCTCCAACTCGTAGCTTTGGGGGGCAAGGCAACCCCCCCCCCCTACCTTGCCCCCACGCTCGTTCCGCTACTGGATGAATGTGCACGTCAGTCGACGCGTTGTGATCCTGCTAAGGGGACCGCTGCTCGTCATTGTTTCGTGAGCGCCTGCGCAGCCGCGTGCAGGGCAGGCGATGGCACGGCAGGAATGCCTCTCCGAGTTGATTCCCAGATTGTCTCTTCCCCCCCTAAGCACAGAAGCCCTCGTCCCCACCCCTCTCACCTCCTTTTCCGCCAATCTGTATCTTTTTGCGTATTTCCCCACCAAATCCCGTCCCCTCTTTCGTATGCATGCGCGTATGTACGTTGAACTTCTTTCGCGCCGTACGTAGCCAACCGCGCTAATCGTAGGTGCGGCGGGGTAGGGGGGGATAACAACGTAACACAAAAAGAAATGAGTTTTCAATCTACATGATGACTTAAAATTGCATAACCTCCCTCCCCCTCAGTGGCTTTCTAATATCGGAAGGAAGAGCGTTCCAAACGCTCCGCAGAAGCGCACCTGAAAGCGCGCGATGCCAGTGGCCGTTTTTGTTCGACGTTTCGCCAAAAGCCACCGCCCCTGCCGCTGCTGCGGGTGTGTTGAGGTGTAACCGCAATCAATCGGCAGCAAGCGTGCGGCGAGGGTAAAACGTGGCTACGCTCACCTCTCCCAATATCCCTTCCAGCCGGGGAAGGGTAGTCCAAATGCCCGTGCCCTCTTAGAGCTCCCTCCGGTGGAGACCCTTCCACCAGCAGTGGGCGTGAGCAGGCTATTTCAGGGCTGCACCTTTTAACCGAGAAGCGAGAGGGACACGTGGTGATTCAGGCCTAGCCGCCGGGCCCTATAAAAGGTGGCCACCGGGTTTGAACGACTCGACTGCAATTGATTGTTGATGCCCGAGTTTTTCGGAAACGGTAAATCGATGCTGAAAACGATGACCACTCTAGCGATTGTCATTCAACAACCATAGTTATTACCCACAACATGTGCCACGACTACGCTTAATGTTAAACCGTCAATTCGTTTCCCTTGTTTTGCTCACCTGAAGGGTTAAAATGCGATAGTGGCATCGATAATTTGTCGCTGAGATGATTCGCATGTGAAGGTTGTTGTTGTTGTTCTTACCAAATGTCCTTTCGGGTCGAGTGATGGCACAGGTGTAAGCACAATGCACTGTGAACCTGGTGACCTGAGTTCGATTGCTTGGCGAGCGATATCTGCACCAGTCCTGGGCCCCTTCACCAACGCGCACTGACCAGCGTGGTGAAGTATGGCCATACAACCCCCATGACCAACAGGGGGTAGGGGGGAGGGCCTTCATCCAGCAGTAGACGTATACGGCTGTAAATTATTCTTGTTATTGTGATTACAGTCTTTTCACTGGAATAAAAAAATAAAGTATTTTTTACTAAAAACGTACAATTTGTGTTGTGAATTGTGGCTCTATGTTTATTGACAGGATCATTGCAGCAAAGCATCATGGGGGAACTTGACAAGGTTACATTCTTTCGTGAGTTTAGTACATTAAAATTAACAGGTTCAATTAATAACATCAAGGTCAAGAGGAACTTTAATTGCTTATCGTGTTTCAATCGTTAATCGCTACGGTAATGATAAGGCGGTGTGTGTAGACGCTGGGCTGAGAAAAAAATGAAATAATCTTGCAACGCGTCGACAGAGTAGATTTGATGATTCCACCGTTCGAGACCAGCTGGTAAGCTTCAAGAGGGTCGAGTTGACATTTACAATGTGGTGATGCGCGAGGATTGATTATTTATTTGTTTATTTTGGGTTAAAAGGTGGAGGTGTAGTGTCACTGATAATTGTTTTTTTTACCCTTTTATCTGGCAACAAAACGGACACCTTTTTTTACAAGGAGTCATGTTTGCATAGACCACAATACCTGCAGTCGGAATGCAAACAAAAAACACAACTCTGATAATGTATGCACTGTCCTTGAAGTTGATTGGTCCACACCCGAGACAGCTTTCCTTAGAGCCTAGTCTCACATGGTGTTGGACCAGATAACGCCAAAAGGCGCACAACTCAAAGACAATGCACCATCAGAGTATGACAGCTCGGGTCAAGCATTTACACCATTGGAACCTCATTTGCCAGTAGAAAAATATGATAATTGTTTTTTTTTACCTTTAAAAAAAACAATTATCATATTTTTCTACTGGCAAATGAGGTTCCAATGGTGTAGTGTCACTGTTTAACTATAACCCTCTACCACCCGATAGAGCCAATAACATTCCACATCCACGATGCTCTAACCCAGTGGTTTTTCTTAACCTGGGGATGCACGCTGCATCCCCTGGGAGTGCGAGACATGGTCAGATCTTTTTTTAGAAGTTAAATCATCCAAACGCAAATTAAGCACGGACACGTCAGTACGACTACTTTGTTTCATCAAAGCCCTGTGTATTTATTATTATTGTTAAATGTTTTACGATTGAGAACCGAAGGGGTGCAAGGCTGCAGTAAAGGTTAGGCGCCGCTCCTCTAATCCATGATAAACTAATTAGGAATTGTAGTATTGGTCATGAAGGCTTGCGTCTAAAATTGCGCAAGAATTGCGAGGTAGGAAGTCCAGCTCCAAACGGTGTAAAGAATCCAAATGAGATGGCACACACACACACACACTGAAATGGTACACACACACACACAATGAGATGGCACACACACACAATGAGGTGGTACACACACACACACAATGAGGTGGTACACACACACACACAATGAGGTGGTACACACACACACACAATGAGGTGGTACACACACACACACACAATGAGATGGTACACACACACACAATGAGGTGGTACACACACACACACACAATGAGGTGGTACACACACACACACAATGAGGTGGTACACACACACACACAATGAGATGGCACACACACACACAATGAGATGGTACACACACACAATGAGGTGGTACACACACACAATGAGGTGGTACACACACACAATGAGGTGGTACACACACACAATGAGGTGGTACACACACACACAATGAGGTGGTACACACACACACACAATGAGGTGGTACACACACACAATGAGGTGGTACACACACACACAATGAGGTGGTACACACACACACACACAATGAGGTGGTACACACACACACACACACAATGAGATGGTACACACACACACACAATGAGGTGGTACACACACACACACAATGAGGTGGTACACACACACACACAATGAGGTGGTACACACACACACACAATGAGGTGGTACACACACACACACAATGAGGTGGTACACACACACACACAATGAGGTGGTACACACACACACAATGAGGTGGTACACACACACACAATGAGGTGGTACACACACACAATTATCAAATTATTTAATGACCGCGTGCATCGTTCATTAATCCCTTAATGATGGTGCGATTGTGAGACGAAACTTGTGTCTTTTTGAAACACATGCACAACGGCTCGCCAAGGTTGCTTGCATTCCCTCCGCTCAGATGTGCATCGGGTGACAGTGCACACAGACTGTTGGGGCAAGTGCTGTTAGCAAGTGCTGTTAGCGAGCACCTACTACGGCTGGCAAGGTGCATGCAGGGGCGGTGTGTGCACAGCAACACGCTGTCTCCCAATGCTGATATTTACACACTACAACCAGGTAGGCATTTGAGGCCGAGTCGACATAGGGGAGGCCCAGAACCGGTTCTGATATCGCTAATCATGGTTCAGGGAATTTGACTCGGGTCGCGAGAGGTGTGAATCACTACAAGACGACAAAATAAAGCTGCGATAGTGTCGTCTAAAATACTCACAGCCTCCCACGTGATCTTTGTTGATTCTTTGGAAACGTTCGAAAACATAAAAAAAAATATTTTCAAGAATATAATAACAAAAAAATATATCACTAGATTTGTTGCACGGATGAAAACCAACATGCTAAATCACGTTGTCGAAAATCAAAAATGTATCAAGAATCAAACCGTGGCAAGCGACAAATATCGCGCCGTCAGAGTCATCCCCTCCTCGGACGCGTGGCGTTTTCCTCCGGGCGTTCCCGTTTCCTCCAGCCAGGCAAGCACCCAGCGATGCGATGATCTGTGAACATCCCTGGCGGAGGGCCCTCTTGAAAACTGGGTGGTCTGGAGACCGAGAGAGGCTTGGGGTGGAGGGGGGGAAGTAATTCATGGGCATGAGATTATCGATGCGATGGGAGCCCTACACATTGGAAGCACGCGGGGTGGCGGCGGGAGAGAGACGCAATCTGCCGTGACGTGACCACGAGGGCGACGGGATTTAATTTGGCCACGGTCGCTGGCTTCTCGTTACGCCGAAGGCTTAAATGTCTCCCACACACAGTGTGGCGTGGCATTTTAAAGCGGACACTGCCCTACGCATTTTTCTATATTTACATGCAGACCGTGGACAATTGCCCGTAGAATAGCAGCACTCCAAATGGCAAGTGCAGTGATTAAATATTTATTTTAAAAAATTACTTTCATGCAGCCACCTGTTCGAATGCATAATTTCAATCTGTAATGTGTAATATTAAATATTTCATCATTTACAGCCATTTGCCAATTTCGCTGCCTAGACGAAGGCGTCTCCCCCGTGCCTCGCCGTTGGACATGGGGGTTTGTTTGACCATACTTCACCACGCTGGTCAGTGTGGTGTTGGTTAATGGGCCAGGGCTCAGGGCCGGTTTAGAAATCACTCGCCACTGCCGTTAGCCGTCGCCAGGAAAAGTAAAAAAGACGAAACCCAAATCTCAGGGCGCCCGCGGCTCATCACGCGGCGTGCTAACCGCCACCCCACATCAATGTGTAATATTTTAAAAAATACTATTTTTTACCTTACCAGGTAAGGCCCAGTGAGCTGTATAGCTCTATTTCAGAAGCGATCTGGCCACAAAGGATAGCACAACGACGTTGCTTATCGCGTGGATATTTATAGCAGCCAAAACATTATCTCAAATGTAACGTTGATTCTAAATGTGGATGGAAGAAACCAAAGGACCCGGAGAAAAATTCCCACGACCACGGGGAGAAAGAGAGAGAGAACACGCAAACTCCAAATATACAACAGGCATCAGGGTCGGGATCGAACCCACGATGTTCTGTATGGCGGGCGAGATTGTTAACATCTCGCCACCGTGGCGCCCGTATATCGGCAGCTCTCACAAAATAACGTCTTCATATTGACACGGTGACGCATTTTCTCAATGCAGCGGGGGGGGAGGGGGGCGCTGATGATTGTCGCAAGGCACTTTGACAAAGCAGATGACGTAATGTCTGCGTACCCACTTTACGGGCGCGCAAAGAAGAAGCGATAAAGCATTGGCGGGCCGTGGGCCAACATCTGTTAAGGACGTGCACACTGCTCCCACAGTTCTTGTTTAAAGGGGGGAGGGGGTGGGTTGGGGGGAAGCGGGAGAGGGCATTACACAGTCAATGTTAGACACAATTTAAACATTAATTACTCGTCTTCTTGGTTCTTTCGGTAAAGTCACGAAAAAGGGAAATAATAAAATAATAAAATAAAACATAATAAAATAATTCTCACGTTTCGGCCACAACGCAAGCAGCCGTCCTCAGGTGAAGACCAGGTCTGTCAGGGAGACAGTGTCTGAATGAAACTCCCCCACGCTTGGAGCGTCTATTTAAGCTGCGTTGGAAGGGGGGAAGGGCGCCTTGACAAAATAATTTGCATATCAATAGGAATTTAGCATATTTATGGGAAATGCAGGTGTGTGATTACTCGCTAACGATGTGATCCCCGTTCGTCTATCGTGCACTCTGCTCTCTCCCTCCCACCCACCCACCACCACCACCCCGTGTATTTGAGGAAACACCACTGGCTCTTAAATATTGTAAAACATTAACACAAACATATTTTTCTACGCGGATAATCCCTCGAGATGGAATGTCTCACTTGCAAGGGTTGTCCAGCGTGCCAAGTGACGCTTCCACAGCAAGAATTGTAGCAAGGCGTTTTCGACTTGACAATGAGAATTTATCTTCTTGGTTCTTTCGGTAAAGTCACGTAGAATGGAAATAATAAAATAATAAAAATAAAACACAATAAAATTATTCTCACGACGTTTCGGCCACAACGCAAGCAGCCGTCCTCAGGTGAAAACCAGGTCCGTCGAGACTCTGTCGCCTCGACAAGAAGATGAATCCCTGCAGTCACGAAAGCTTTAAATCGAAAAATGAGAATTTAGTCGGAGGAGGGGTGGTGGGTGCGATTTGAGAGTTCATCAGTCAAACTAGTGGGTGTGTGTGGGGGGGTCATAGCTGGGGGGGGGGGGGGGGGGGTAGGTGGGAGTGGGGGGGGGTCATCCATCTCCAGCCGTCCCGATGCCTCGGGGCTGCTTGAAGGAGATCTGGCATCGGGTTCGCAGCATGTTGCGTAACCCTCCACCAACGCAACGGACAACGTGGAAACGATCTCACCGAGAAAAATGTTCCCAAAGGGATGGAAGCGAAATATTTCGCGTCCGATTGCAACGCCACTCTCCTGGCGTGACGATGCCTTCTTATTCGCGACCCATGCGATTGTTTCCCTCGGCAGAGCCGCGCCGCGTTTCGAGACTCTGCTTCTCCTGCCTGCCAAGTTTTCGCTGTCGCGGGCGATGGGTGTTAAATGTAGATTGCTAATTGAATAATTAACGGTGAAATGTTTCACGCGTGGTAAAAAATTAAATGTGTAACCGTGACGCCAGCACACGCATTGACCGACGCTTGCGAATCGCGTCACGGGATCTTTGATATCCACTGTGCAACCCAGACAAGCGTGTACAGTGTAGATATATTTAATCTTTAATAAATGATCAGTGCGGCCTTTTGTTTCGTTTGTGACTCGCGAAGCAGTAGAACGAGCGCGGCAGAAAAAAAATAGCTTTTTATTTCAAACAAAATCTCAGGGCAGGGCCACATCACCATCCGTTTGTGGCGTCCGTGCTCAGCAGGTGATCTTTGAAATCCCACGACGCTTCCTCCCGCCCACCCCCTCGAGTTTGCATGCGCGAGTGGACGCTCAATTAAGCCATCGGAAGTGAGTGAAGGGGGAAAAAAACGAGTACAGCAATCGTGCTGTGACGGTTCCACCTGAAGACAGAGGCTTGTGTTGCCTCCGAAACGTCGTGATTTTTATTTGATTTTTATTTTACTTTTATTAATTTAAAATTTTTACCTACGTGACTTTACCGAAAAAACCTAAGAGTATAAAAAAACGAGTGTTTAAATCGTTGTGTGTTTACAGGTGGATGCTATCTCAAAGCGTTGGCGCGTGAACGTCGGGTTTAGGTTAAGGAGTTGCTTTCGGGGTGCGTGTTGAATTAAATCTCTCCTTAGGCAATGACGGAGCCAGGATTTTCAGGTAGGGGGGGGCAACCCCTCCAGTAATGAAAAATGATAGAGGAGTTGTTAGCAAGTAAGGACTTGTCCCTTGCTTTTTATTCGACGCGTGTGCGGCGATGGCGCAGCCATCGATCGAGGGTCGAATTCGAACCGCGTTGTGTGATCGGCATCGCGCTCAATGAAGGTGAATGCCTTCAGGGAGGTCGTGTGCTGTATACGCAACTGCGCACAATTTTGTGAGTCACTTATAACCGCTTTGCCGTTACTTATTGACAATTATGGACTCAGACTATTGTCCTATCATCTCATAGAGTCCCTGGCACGTAATAATATGCTACACAGTGGAAGCGGGGGTCGCAAAATGCCGATTTATTACTAAGAAACCCCAATGATCCGATCGAAATTAGGGGGTGTGTACCCCCCCCCCCCCCCCACTTGGAGATGGGTGGGTTGAATCACCCGTCATCGCGCTCTGGTTGTTGTTTGGTGTGGGGCTGATAGGGTGGCCAGGAGATTGGCACTACGTCAACGGGGCTCAGTTCACAGACGACTCAGTGAATTGGATGTCTCTGTGAGGACAATCCATCTGTGCGGAGCTTTGAGCGTCATCGCCGAATGTGTGTTTTCTTTTCTCTCTCTCTCTCTCTCCGTAGGTGACTCGAGTTGACTCTCACTCGCCAACACACACACTGGAGGAATTGGCCAAACATCCCGATGCAGGACCCTCCTAAAATTACGCCTTGAGGTTGGCTACGTGTTTTTGATGCCGATGATGTTTAGAAGCCCATTTCCATTTGAATTACCGGTACATACCTCCAAGTGGGAGCTTGGCATGTGCACGTGTAGAGGGGCCTGTCGTGGGGAGCGGTAGTGCAACGTATTCTTAGGTTTTTTCGGTAAAGTCACGTAGGTAAAATTTTTTAATTAAAATTAAAAAATGTAAAATTAAAATAAAATAAAAATCACGACGTTTTGGAGGCAACACAAGATTCCGTCTTCAGGTGGAACCGTCACAGCACGATAGCTGTATCAAGTAAGAGGTTACTTGATACAGCAATCCTTGCAGTCACGTAAGAGGTTACTTGATTCAGCAAGCGTGCTGTGACGGTTCCACCTGAAGACGGAAGCTTGTGTTGCCTCCGAAACGTCGTGATTTTTATTTTATTTTTATTTTACTTTTATTAATTTTTATTTTTATTTTTTACCTACGTGACTTTACCGAAAAAACCTAAGAATATGAATCCTTGCAGTCACGAAAGCATGAAATCCAGAATTATGGTAGTGCAGCGGTTTGTGCGTTGCGCTACGAACCAGGCGACCCGAGGTCCAATTCCTTCCCGCTCACGGCCAACATCAGTGAAGATTATCTGTACCGGTCCTGGGCCTCCTCTATGTCGACTCAGAGTCAAATGAGTAGCTGGTGTAATGTGTAAACATTGCCACTGGGGAGACAAAGGCGGCCGGGCATGGTGCTGGCCACCCACCCCCTCGCGTGCCGTGCCGTGCCAGCCTTCATAGATGCTCGCTAACAGCACTTGCCCCAACAGTCCGATAAGGCTACACGGGGGTCCTTTGTCTTTGTTGTGGGGACGACCACACGGGCCTCCTTGTGCTTGCGTCCAGACAACGCTCCACACACAGAGGCGGAGTCAAATTTCACTTAAAACATCGGGGGTTTCTGTTGGCAGCGTGACAGATACACAAGCTCAATATTGCTCTTTTGCTTTGGCTGATAACTTTTTTAAAAATCCATCAAAAATAATCTAATGGTTCAGATGATGGGCCTTGTCAGAAGTAGACTTTCAAAATTAATTCGGATGCACGCGCGGGTTTGTTCTGCCAAGCGCGCACGCTACACGCTCTTTGTGTAGTAAAAATACAAAAGACGAAACAAGCACATTGTGAATAAGATTGCCTTAAAGAGGAAAGTACAGAACGACAACAACAAATTACGTGTTTGGCCGTGGTCCTTTCTCGTCCCTCCTATGAAGAGTGGCAATTATTCTTTATCGTGCAGAAGGATAGTTGCCCGAAACGTCGCCCACATATTGCATTTCCAAAACTCACAAAAACACAGCCAGCAGCTCGTAGCCTTTCATCGTACTCCTCATCGGGGGGGGGGGGGTACGTTACACTTGAGCAGAAATGGTTTACTTTGGCCTTGCGTGAAATCTCAGTCGCGAAGACAAATGAGATTTTCCGCCGATTATTGCTTCATTGTTTCAGGCAGTGCATGGGCGGCTTTGAGCAGCCCAGTCTCGACTTGGTGTTTTCTCGAGATTCGGGTTGCTGCCGACGGACAACGCCACCAACATTGGCATTCGGAATCAAGTGCACGAGGTTTCAGCCGGGGAACCAGTTGGAACACTCGCTGCAAACTGATCCCCAGGTGGCTTTCCATGTCATCGGCATCATCGTCGTCGTCGTCATAAATCATCAGCAGCCATAATGAAGCCACCGTTGAACGAAAGGCGCCCCCAGGCCGCCAACATCTCTCGCGAGCCTGCCGACATAATGAGCTGTCAATGTAAAGCAAAACAAAGGTGACCGTTCGAATTCGTCCCTCGCGAAATGAACTGCTGGAACGAAACGCCTTATCTCAGCCTGCGCAACGGCGAAACACACAGAGAGCGTGCCCGCATTGCTGAAGGCAATTTAAGTGGCACCGCGTGAGAAGCGGGGTGCTGCCGGGCGCTATCCGTGAATGTTCAGTGTGTTCCGATGACCTTCCCGTCCCCGCTCTACCCCCACGCTCCTCGAGCCTTCCGCCGTCTCCTCCTTCCTCCCCCGCCACACCGCAGGTCACTCACAGTGTGTGGCCTCAGGCGCAGGCTATAGGGTTTTACCCTTTCTGGCAATAAAACAGGAGGTGTTAAGATGCTCAAACACAAAATAGAAACCTTTTGCAAGGCGTCAAGTCTGCATTAACCACACGTCCTTGTGGTGAACATGCAAACAAACATGCTGTGCTGTGATACAAACATGCTGTGATAATTATGAGAGCATATGCATTGAAACTGATTGGCCTAGACCAGAGACAGCCTTCTTCATGGCCTCGTCTCACCAGTGGTCAGATCAGAGAACGCCAAAAGATGAACAGTACAAAGACAATGTACTATCAAAGACAATGCACTCTCAGAGCATTTATAGCTCGGGGTGGGCAGCTAGATCATGGGACCTTTTTGCCAGCATCAAAGTATGAAAAATAAGAAATAGGCTGTGCGCTTTCTGGCAATAAAACAGGAGGTGTTAAGATGTTCCAACAACAAATCGTTACATTTTGCAAGGCATCAAGTCTGCATTGGCCCCACCTACTTGTGGTGAACATGCAAACCAACATGCTCCGAAAACAATTACGATTTTGCGCGAGGAACGATCCAAGTTGTACCCCCCCCCCACAGCTTTGTGAGGTCATATTTGAGGGGGGTTCTGACTTTTTGTGACGCTGTGTGACGAGGGGGGGGGGGGGGATAAAAAATCGTCCAAAATCGCGTGACGTCATTTATGGACGGCCCCTTTATGCACAAGCTGCAATCAGCAAAAGATGCATTATTGATGAGAGGTGTTTCGGACAGAATAAATTGCCCCCCGGCTGCCCCGTCATCCTCCCGTTGTTTTTTCACGACACGTACGCACTGTGCAGGTGAGTTAAGAGAGGACTTGGGGAGACGTGGGGGGTGGGAGGGGATGTCCCAAGGGGAAATTATGTTTTATTTGTTCATTTTGTATCCGTTGGCGTTTGTGTTTGGGCAGTCGGCCTGGTCGACTCGCCGCGGTGGCTATCAATGCATCGATTAAACTGGATCGCTCCTCGCATCACGTGGTGCATCAGATTTTGCGCGTGACATTCACGAGCTGTGCAATGCGCGCGTGCACGTGCCATGTACTTGGCCTCTCAACCCAGTTACGATCCTAGTCGGGGTTGAAGAAACATGGAACTCAACTTAAAAAAAAAAATATTTTACCAGGTAAGGCCAACAGAGCTAAACAGTATTCTTAGTTTTTTTCGGTAAAATCACGTAGGCAAATTTTTTAAATTTAAATTAATAAAAGTAAAATAAAATAAAAATCACGACGTTTCGGAGGCAACACAATTAATTTGAATGTTTTACCTACGTGACTTTACCGAAAAAAAACCTAAGAATATGAATCCTTGCAGTCACGAAAGCTTCAAATCTGGAGCTATACAGCTTTTTGAGACGCGATCCGTCGATCACAAACGATAGCTCAACGAAGTGGCTCATCATGCGGACGTTTATAGCAGCCGAATACTCGAATCGCGTGATGTTGATTCTAAATGCGGAGGGAAAAACCGGAGGACCCAGAGAAAATCCACGCGACCACGGGGAGAGAGAGAGAGACACGCAAACTCAGAATATACAGCAGCAGGCGTCAGGGTCGGGATCGAACCCACGACCTCCTGCATACCAGGCGAGGCAGTTAACATCTGTCCACCATTGATGAATAGGCTTGACAAAATAAAACGATTAAATGTTCGTGACGAGGCTATGTTTAATGAAATGCTTTCTGGATGTCTTAATCCCATTTGACAACGCGGACAACGATTGCCAAACACGGACTCACTGCATTACGTTGTGTGCAGTTTTTCTAGATTGCATCGACTTGCCAAATCTCGGACACTTGAAATCACGTTCCACGTCTTGTACGTTTGCCCAAATTTAAATTGCAAATTCACAGCCCGTACTTTTGCCTTCGCCGGCATGAGTGTGCGCACCGGCACGGGGTCGATGTGAAGGGGGCCAATTGTGTGTCACGAGTCTCGACGGCAGTCACGAGGTCATCCCCTCGTCACAATAAGGGGGGCACTGACCGACGCGTGCGAGACGGCACCAAAAAAAAACCAGACGGGTCGATTGATTCCTGACTAAAAGCTTTCGTGACTGCAGGAATTCATATTGTTTGGGTCTTTCGGTAAAGGCACGTTAGATGGGTTCTTATTAACGATTCTTAAAGGTATCTTTTCTACGATGCATCCGTCGAATGATATTCAAATTATATGCTGAGGTTGCATTATGATTTAATTATTTTAGCCGGATAATCCCTTCCATATGGAACAATCTTCATTTGCAAGAGCGTCGTCCGTTTCGGCCAGGGGGTCGACACCCCGTGGAGGGATTTCTTTGTGACGTCATTCATTAAGGACCCACCACCGTCTTGCATTCACCCACAGTGCATTGCGGCTACTGAAAAGAGTGTTTTTTGTTGTTACCGAATTCAAATTTTTTTTTTCACGTTCTTGTTGTTTTGATCGCCGATCTCTGGTGCAGGCTGATGCGATCGCACGCAACTGCCCGCACGACACAGAGAGACCGAAACTGCAATTAGAAACCACAGAAAGACCGATCCCACAATTCCTCCACACAAGGCGTTACAACTCCAGACGCTGGGGGTGGGTGCAGGACCGGATTAAGATTGTGTAGGCCGCCTGGGCGACAGGTACTGCGAGGCCCCCAGTAATATTTTTAAAAAGAAAACAAAGTTAAAGATTTTTTGTTTTTACAAGGCTAACAACAAATAAAATTCAGCATTCACAAATTAAAACACTTTTCACTTAAATCTCTGGAGGCCCTCCAGCTGACGGAGGCTCCTGGGGCTGCAGCCCCTAAAGCCCCCGTGCCTCAATGCGGTCCTGTGTGGGTGCAGTGATCGTCACACCACTCACATACAGCACTGAGCACAATATCATACTAACACTTTTTATTTTATTTCACCAGCGCAGGGCCCACTGAGCAACGTAGCTCTTTTTCAGAAGCTACCCTGGCGACCACAAATGTTAGCGCAACGAAGTGGCTTGCCACGTGCAAACGTACACTCCCCCCCGCCCCTTTGGTTTTCGATCGTTAAAACGTATGTAACGTGGTTTGATGAAACAAAGTAGTTGTACTTACGTGGTCGTTTATTGTACCACTGTTTCATTGCTTTTATGGCTTTATTTTGGTGATTTTCGAAAAGTTTTTTGGTTTGGCCATGTTTGTTTGTTGTAGTACAGAGTTAGACTGATGGCCTTAATCTAAGTTGTCTTGTGGTTGTTGATGTTGTTTGACTTGCATCCCACTGGGATTTTTGCACAGTGTTGGTGTACGGTGCTTTTTCTGCAATATTTTGCTGTCTTTTCTTGGATGTTCTGTTTGCACTTAGTCACATAGTCACTTTAAGATGTTTTCTTGTTCATGTTTTTGTTTTCTGTTTGTTGCGGTTGCACCCGATTCAAGAGCCGAATCGCTCACAGGGCTATACCTAATAAATGAACTTGAACTTGAAATTAACTTGAACTTGTGTTTTCGATTATTTACTTTCTAAAACAAATCTGTCCGTGTCTCGCAGAAAGAGAATTTCCCCCACTCCAGGCTAGGAAGCGCTGCTCTCTAAACGCATGTTTCTAAATGCGGAGGAGAAAACCCGGAGAACCCGGAGATTATAGCCCTTTCAAAAGCAAAGGACAAAACATCAAAGGACGAAAAAACAGGACCCACATCACATCGGCTTGAAAAGGACATGTTTATTGAAACAAAACAACATATGTACACACATTTTTTTTGTTGACAAACAAGATGGCTTGCCCAACGTCATTGTGAGCTGGAGGACCGAGGCTTTAAAAAAAAAAAACTTCATTCAACCCCCGACAAAGGGAAAATGATAATGACCGAGCAACCACACCCCCCCCCCCCACGAAAGCACACGGCACGTCAGGGGTCTCCCTGCCACAGCGACACGGGAAGTCCTGGGGGTCAACTCAGCTGCCATCAGCAAGGCGAGAGAGTTGCGAGTTCGGCTCGGGCAGCCAACTCAGCCGCGCGTGTTGTGTTCTTTTGTTACAACTTTTAAGTTTTGTTTGAATTTTCTCACCCTTTTCGCACGCACGCTCGCTCGCTATTGAACCGTCGGCGACCAACTCTGAGTGCCAAGCCCGTCGGTTTCATTCGAGCGCGGGCGAATAGTTTCACGGGTCGTTTTTTTTTCATATTTTCGTCAAAATTTGCCGACGTCTCCATCACCGCACCGGACACGGGGTTTATCTGCCCTCCCGGGGTGTCTACCGCAATAGGCAGAGCCGTCAGAATCATCTCCACAAATCGGAATGTGGTCATCTGCGCGCTCACCCCCTGATGAACGACACAAGGCCGACCGCCCGCCTATCCTCGATCAAAGAACGACCACTGCGCCGCACTGCCTTGGGTATGCGACAGCACCAACCAGCGCTGCTCTCTCTCTCTCGACATCAATAATTCATTAAACGCTTTCGGACACAACTGACAATCGCTACATCCAGCACCCAGCTGTTTTATCAACTGGAATCAGTGTTTTTCTCTCTCTCAAGTATACCTCAGCGCTCGCCAAAGCCTCTCCTCCTCCTCCCTCAAACTTTAAATCGCGCCCCATCCGTATTGCCACGGTCCTTGTTGGGAGGTCATTTAGTGCCCGATTAATTATATTTGAATCCATTTTCGTGGCTTTAGAGAATCGTAAAGAAATGCACAGCGCCATTGCTCCCAACCGAGGACCGCGTGAATGAAGAGCGTCGAGTGGTGGGGGAGGAGCCTCTCCGATTTTGCTTGTGACGTCACAGGCAGCCAGGGACACGTGTTAAATCGAATCACAATTCATCTCGTTTTTGCGATTGTCATTTTAACACCGTTTTATAGAGATTTATTTTAGCTTCCCTTTTTTTTCATTATAAAGACGCTACAGATTCTGCATTCATATATATTTCAAACAGAATCGTAAAACTCCAGAAAATAAACTGTAATAATTCACTATTATAGATATTTTTAACTCGACTTTACACTGCCGGTTATTTGTTTTCCTAATCACGATTCGGACGATCATCCGCACCGCGCCCGTTCATCCGCGCTGCGAACGCCGCGAACAGGCAGCGCACACACCGAGGGCAACTCATCATCGGCGTCTCACCGACGCCACTGACGTCGACATCCTCGCGAGCCCGAGCACCACGTGCAGCACCCGACAATTCGCGCACACCTCGAGCTTCGTGCCACAAACAAAAACGGACCTTAAATTAAACAAAACGACGAACAAAAAAACGCTGCAGTGAAAATCAACTGCGTAGGTCTTCGCGGTTGGTGCGGTACAGCCCTGCGATGCGTTTTTAACCGGTCGTGCCGCGTGATGTTTCGGCGCGATGTCCGCACGTTTCGCTCCAAACGCGGGGGAACGGCTTCACGAACGTCGAGCGAAACGCCAAAAAAGACGACGCGCGGTGCAACCCGACAACGCTTCGACGGGAGCGACAGCTGCACCGCAGTGTAAACTTTGGGTAGACGGCGGCGAGTCGCAACACGACGATGCCGCTGCCGCCGCATCGGGGCACGCGATTTTGGTCCGAAGACTCGGCAGCGCTGTCCCGCTCCCCTAACCCGTAGCATCTCGTGCGCCTGCAAGGTGCCGAAAAACCAGCGCGGTCGCGCGAGTTAAACTCCGCGCAGCCGTGACGAGACGGCAAGTCGACGGTGTCTCCCCACGTGGCAGCAGCCATTGCTCTCTTGAGCGCTGCAGCAGGCGAGGCGGTGATTCCGTGGCGTTCCGCACGCCGGATCTTATTTCGGTGACGGGCCGACGGACGTACGGAGGAGGTGGCCAATGATTTCCGTGCCGAGGAGGAGGGACCGGATCTGACAAGACGTTAATTTTGGCCAGAATACGGTAGCAGCAGCAGCAGCAGCAGCGATAGAGGTACAACGTCCCTAGAGCTACGGAGACCCCCCCTCCCTCCCCCCTCACGTCGGCGAGCTATCGGCTGGGTCCACCTCCCACCGGGTGCATTTGGCACAAAAAACATCGTACAGTACAAACGCAGAAATGATCAATCTTACAGGGATTTTGTTGTTGTTTAAAGGTTAATGGATAGAATGAATCTCACTGCCAACGAGTTTACGTCGGAAAATAGTGGAAATGCTTCGGGTAAAATGGCCCTTCCTTGAGGTCCGGCTGCATGTTTGGGGAACGGCAAAAGCTTGTCTTTTATCATCTTTGCATACTTTTTTTAAGCGGCTTTCCAAAATGTGACATCAGGCATACTTGAGGTTTTCGGGGACACGTGTGCACACATCTAACGAGACTTTATGAGTAACAGAAGCGGGAACTTGCTAGCCCAAGATTTTCTTTGTTTCGGGGCAGTAGCAACTGCAAAGCCCGACATTGAAAACTTCTGCTTCTGTTGCGCTAAAAGCTTGTTAAACATTTGCGGCCATGTCCAAAACCCTTCTCCATATCTTAAGTTTTTTTTTTCCTCCGAGCACGGTAGCATTTTAAATAATGATTGCACAATATTAATATGCCACTATTGCGATTTATAGTCAACCACCACATACATTGTTTAAGTTTCATGTGATATGTATATATATAAATTGATTAACGCCACAGTCCCAGTGATTGTACATCATCAAGTTATGGGGGAACCCAAGAGGCGACATTAAGTCAGCGAGGCCGTGTTTGAATAAAATCCTTGAGCTCAACAGCCTGTGTAAGCGGAGCTGACTGCAGGCATTGACGTGGCACAATGAGACATTGAAAGCCACACGAGCGTACAGATGTAACAGGACCAACCATCGGGCTCGCCACCAAATAAGATGAAGGGAGAACAACGAAAAATAAATCACACGCACCCCGTAATTACCCCCCCCCCACTCCCACTTTCCCTGGGGGTAAGGGGTGTGCACGCACAAGCGCGTACCGGGAGTGAAGCCGTTGCATAACAACGCGACGCTGGAGTCGCGTTCCACGTGTGCGGCCGGAGTGGAAAGATTTGCAGGCGTTCACGATGGCCCCACCACTCTGTTCGGTGAGAAATCGCGGACGAATGCCATCAACGCGACGACCGAACATCGATCACCGATCGCCCGGTCTCCAGAGCAACAACAACAACAGCAGCAAGTCACGTGTGCGGCTGTGAAGGCGTTGCACGAATTGGGACCTGTGCGAATCTCGCATGGCACCCACCACTCCCCCCGCCATCACAGTGCCCTCTTCATCGCCACAACGCTTACCGCTGGGCACGCAACGTGGCGATGCGCATCGTCCCCCCCTCGCCCCGTCCACGCCGGAAGGAATTACGACGTCCCGATGGCAGAGGCAACGGTGCCAACGCCAGCGGCTCTAAACGTTACATCATCATTGTCATATATCAACAACATTTCAGCCGAGGGCACGGCCACTCACGCAAGGACGGGACCTTTAATCAGCTAGAAGCTCCTCTTGTCGATGACATTTTTAAATAAATCTCTATTTGGCAGGAACGAGCAATGGCCGGGTAATTAGTTTGAACTTCTTGATACAGATATTTTGCTGTGACAGTTTCACCTGAATACGGAAGCTTGTGTTGCCTCCGAAACGTCGTGATTTTATTGTTTTTATTTTTTATTAATTTTTATTTCATTTTTTACCTACGTGACTTTACCGAAAGAACTAAGCGTGTAATTAGTTTGAACGTCAACGAGCTGTGCTCTAAACCTTGACCGGGTATCGTGTGGTTTGAATCCGACTGCCGAGCAATATCCCAACGTGATTGTCTTCCCAGAAAGTAACTTCCCACGACTCCCTTTTACAGCGGTACATAAAAGCCAATTGCGACCGTGCACGTTTAAATTCGAGACATTTCTTGAAACAACACAAATCCTGCTTCACACACGTGTATGGCCGAGCTCATCGCACTGCTTACGAAGCCGAGGCGGCCGAGTGTTCGGCGAGCGAGCGGTTTGCGCGACGCGGAGGCATTTGGGTCTCATGAGCTGCCCGGGGCAATGCAGGAGCGCTCCGAAGCACGGCCACTCGCTCGTTGTGCCATCGCTCGCACAAAGAAGGTCATCGTCTCAAATCCCAGCTGCAGAAAGGGGCCACAGCCCGAAATCCGTAAACTAAAGAAAAATAAATAACAACTGTAAAAAAACCGCGTCTTTGCCCATCTATTGAGATCACGTCTCCTCTGTGTGAAAGACAAGGCAACTTACGTCAGCAGGTTTCTCAACGCAGTGTCGGGTCAGGCACATCAGTCCTCTCCGCTGCTCATTTGCGAGGCGGCAGTTTCGCAGCAAATGCAGACGGCGGGAGGGGGAGGAGGAGGAGGAGGAGGGGGAGGAGGAGGAGGAGGGGGGGGGGAGGAGGGGGGAGGAGGGGGGAGGAGGGGGGAGGAGGGGGAGGAGGAGGGGGAGGGGGGGGAGGAGGAGGAGGGGGGAGGAGGAGGGGGAGGAGGGGGAGGAGGGGGGAGGAGGAGGGGGGAGGAGGGGGGAGGGGGGAGGAGGGGGGAGGAGGAGGGGGAGGAGGGGGAGGAGGGGGGGAGGAGGGGGAGGAGGGTTCGAGGCAGCCAACAAACTGGGTGCAAAACCAGAAGGGGACATGAGCAGCAACTGTGCCCCAACCTTTGCATGGGGGGGAGGTGCGGGAACAGCTTTCTACGTACTGTATGTTGAATTTCTTTCACACCGTACGTAGCCAACCGTGCTAATCGGAGGAGCGGGGTGAAGGACAAAAAGCAGTTCTTATGTTGTGTACACGGATTTTATAGGCTCCACCCCCCCCGCCCCCATATCTAATTGATCCCCCAGTGTCCTCCATCTTCAAAATCATTCCCGCATGCGCCCTGGGCTTCATTTCCCAGTTTGGAGTAGGCACGCAAACCTGGTGGTGGCTACAGCTGCTGGATAAGCGGACACATTCATCGGGCCGCCGACACGCACAGACCCGGCTGGAATGAAGCCGTGCGTGTGCCGTTGCAATAACTGAAATTAAAAAAAAAGAACACCGCTGGGTCATAATTGGTTTCTTGTGGTTTAGGTTGTGTAAAAAAAAACAAGGTGTGTGTGTGTGTGTCGTAAACCCTCCTCCACCCGACACAGTTAATTAATACAAGTGTCGCGGGAATAAAACGTGAATATTTTACAACTGCATCAGCAGCAGCAGCAGCACTACCGGTGTTGTTGTTGGTGAAGGAACGTCACGAAGTTGAGATGGGTAACGACGTGTCGCTGGAGATTGCATCCAGCATCGTCAGCTTGTTAACAGGAGCTCAGATGTCGAGATCGCCCCCCCCCCCCCCATGCAATTCGTGACATTCAACTGCAACAACAGCACCGGTGGTTCTGCTGCTGCAGCAGCAGCAGTAGGAGTACATTTGGCACTCTCGATTGACGCGACACCTTCATTAATTGATTGTAGGGGGTGGGTTTACGACGCGCATTTTTCCACGACCCCAACCCCACCCCCCCAAAAAAACAATTACGAATCGGAACATTGGCCGTGAACGCCTACGTTTTAAAACCACCGGTGTTCACACGCAGAGCCTCGATTAGCCAAGAGGAATTCGTCAAGGTCCAGCGCAGAGTTTCTCAACTCCATTACGCATGACCCGCCCACGGCACAGATTTTTTTTTTTGTGATTACACAAACCTCCCGGCGCGTGCAATGCGAAGCGGCTTTCTCTTTGCTCGTGAACGAAAGACCGGTGATGACAGCCTAGCAGTGGAGTCGATGGCTACTAGTGTAATGTACCCGAGTGGCAACTATCCCAAACATCCACTCCGTTGTCTTAACATAGCCGCCTTACCGCTAATTAAGCCGCCTCATTAGCATGTACCAATGCGTCGACTCACCGATGAAACTATCACGCGCGTGATGCACGCATCGAACGGTGCGCGTGAGAATGACTGCCGATTCGTGTCCGCTACGTGTTTTGTTTTCGTAATGGGTTCGCGTGATCAACAAGGCCAACTTTAGGCGCTACAACATTTACCACAAGCTCAGAAGACAACGATCACTTCGCACACCAAATCGTGACCCCGGCTTTGTGCCCGGTGAATTGCAAATCTGCAGTGTTTGACAACAGTTATGGTATACGGCTATTGCGGAATGGCTGATAAAAATGTGCCTTGAACAGGTGGCAAGTCAAGGTCACGGGACCTGTCAGAGACAAAGCCCCATGCAGCCCGTTCACCCAGCAACTCTAAGCGTAACCCTTGACCTTTACTGCGGCCTTGCACTCCCTTGGTTCGCAATCTTAAAAAAAACGTAAAATGTTAATAAATGCATCGGGGTTTAATGAAACAAAGTCGTTGTATTTACGTGGCCGTGCTTAGTTTGTGTTTTCGATTATTTACCTTCTAAAAAAAAATCTGTCCGTGTCTCGCACTCCTAGAAAGGGCATCTCGCACCCCAGGTTAAGAAGAAGAACCACTGGTTTAGACCATCGGTGTGACACGGGGCCCAACAGGCGCATAATGATTCCTCCCCCCCCCCCACTGCCTGCTGCCCCTCCAGAAATTCGATTTAACTCTTCGGGGTCACGATTTGATTCCAGAATCAATTATTTCCATCTCATATTTTTCCATCGCATAACGCATCGTGTCTCATCGGTTCCATCCTGTTGGTACAGTTTTGTTCGTTCTATTAGCCTAAATGCAATGATGAATACAATTCAGCTGTGCAGTATCATTTAACGCACGATTCAATGCATATTTCACAGACATAAGACGCGATTTGAATCGGTGAATCTATGGACGGTTACATGCCCGGGGCTCGGTATGTTCCCATTAGAAGCTTCGCATTCAGCAACGAAAAAAAAGAGAAGTCTCTCTCGCTTCATGCGTCTCGTTTTGTGCGATTTCGCGCTGAATATGCGGATCACCAATTTATACCCACAATTCGCTCTGTGCGGGTTGAATTCGCTCAACATGCGGCTATGCGGGCCGGACGTGGGACAACATTGTTTGTGTGCATTGCATTCGCTACTGGGCAGGCATCCGTCTCGTGCGGTTTCGCTTTTCGCGCCCCCTCCCCACCCCCTTTTTTTTGGAACGCATCTACTACTCCCGCACAAAGCGAGGGAAGCCTGTAACGCTGTTCCTCGTGCCGGCTCGGATCAAGAGACAACCGCGCGCGAATTCGTGAACTGCCGAGCCGTGGAATCATGGAAGTGGCACAGGCGGGGGTTGTGGGCCCTCCGGGTGGTGCGAGGTGGGCCCTGGGTCCTCCCCCTTCTACCACCTCCCCTCCAGCAGCACACAGCCCGTGCTCAAAAGGTGCCACGTTCGTCTGTGCGGAGCCAACCCTTTTTTTTTTGTACGAATTCAGTAACCCCGCCCGGCCGCCCCCTCCATCCCAACAATCTTTCAAGAGTCGCGATGCACTTTGCGGTGAATACGAGAGACAGTGGCTCCTCAATAAATAAGAGCACGGAGCGGTCGTTAAAGAGCCGCCCGGGTTGGCCGACCCCTGGGCGACACCACAAGCCCGCTCGTAAGAAGATTTTCATGCACCGCCCCGAGCAAAACCGCGGTGACTTGCGTGACAAGCGACGCTCGGAAGCCAACAATAGCACGGCTCAACACACACTTCCCCCAAAAAACCCACTTCTCCAAAAAAACCCACTTCTGTTGGGCCACGTGAGCGTCTTAACTTTGGATTAGGAGGTTCCTCTGAAACGCGTGCTACCCACCACCACCACCACCAAACTTTTCCATTGCACTTCCTATAATTTGTTCTCTTGTTACGACGCAAGCGAACATCGCCAAAGTTGATTCAACGGAAATAACGTAACGCAGACATCGCTTCGACGACGAGTCGCCAAATTGTGGCTATCTTTGCCGGCGTTCTCATCGATCGCTGCACAGACGAACCTTCAACACACCCACTGCCGCGACGATATGCTAGGTATATATGTGTATATCCTTATTTATAGCATGTATTTAGAACAGTACACACTGCATGCTTGCGAGTTTTGGTATTCAATAAAAAGTGATTAAATTATAGTCGAATATTTAGTGTTTTTTTTTCTTCTTCACGTATCAAGGCTTCATACTTCTTCCACCCTACTATCTACACACCGCTTATCGGGGCCACGCACTAAATTACACTTGAGAGTCAGCCAAGACGCTTTCTTCGCAGGCTCGTGTGGGGGGGGGGGGGGGGGGGAACTGCCGCCGTGCAATGGAACGACGAACGACCACAGACACGACGCGAACCAGATCGGAGGAGTGTTGATTTAAAGTTGGATGGTTTAATAACGTTGGCCGGAGTCTCGGGTCAAGTCAACGACAACCTGCGGAGTTTTATCCGAGTCTTCAGCAATGGATTTCATGTAGTCTGTTAGTCGACTAACCAAATCATCGCTGTCCATTGTCATTTATAGGATTATTACGTAACAATTTGGCTCACCGTGACAACAATCACATTAACCCCCTCTATTTAAGAGGGAAACAGGACGAGGACTTATCCACAATTCTGTCCGTCGCCTGATGAGGCTGTGGTTGTTATAATTACCGGCGAAACCGTCGTACTCGAATTGCAAATGTCGTGGGTTTAGTCTCAAACACACCGCTGTGCTGAACTGGCAACCAATTGCCATTGTTTTGTTTACGTAACAAACCTTACTAATTGGCTGTGTCAGCTGGTGGCGGGTTTAAAGACACATTTTATATTTATGCGATCTAACCCAACCCCCCCGCCCTCCCTCCCCTCCATTATGAATATTGGTAGCGAAAGTTAACTACTACGCATATTCGTAGGTTTTTTCGGTAAAGTCACGTAGGTAAAACATCAAAATTAAGAAAAGTCAAATAAATAAATAAAAGCACGTTTTTTTATTTTATTAATTTAGATTTTTTTACCTACGTGACTTTACCGAAAAAACCTAAGAATATCAATACTTGCAGTCACGAAAGCTTCAAATCTAGAATTTACTACGCGCTAAAACTAAAAGCTGTAAAAACGTATCCACTTCGACACGAAACGCTGGTGCGAGGGGGGGGGGGGTGGCGACCCATAATCCCACACCGCTGCCCCCAGCCAAATGCGTTTAGGTCGGCAGATCCGTAAACTCTGCAAATGTTTCGCAGAAGATTACCATTCTGGGGTGTTCCTCCGTGCACTGCAGTCTCTAAAAAACACAAATCACGCTACTTACTTTATGCTTAGCCCGAGGCTTCATTCCGACCCGTTGGTTTTGTTCCCATGACCAGTCACGTTCAGGGTCTTTAGGTCGAGGTGGGGATTGTCGCCATTATAATCAGAGTCGTGCTCGATGGATCTCATTCAGTCATTGGTCAGTAACTAGAAAAAATAATGGAGAACTTGCGCTGCCTGACTAACGCTTTCCCCACGGATGGGAAGATTGGCCACGGCGCAACGGGGGTGGTGGTGGTGGTGGTGAGCTGCTAGGCCGGGCTATGGGGGCCCGGGGTGGACAGTCCGTCCCGGGCCATCGGCAGACGACGGCGGTGGTGGCGGCCTCACGTCACGTGACACTCGCTCGCTCACAAGAGGAGAGGCAAACGAAGACGACGGCCGGGCCCTGTCACCCTCGCTTCACTGCTGTCCCGTTACTGGGTCGAATTCGTGGCGAGCTTTGATAAAAAATAAATGTATTACTATTCTTATTTTTTGTTTGGGGGGGGGGGGGGGGGGGGTGGGTGAAGTAAATTTTGGAAAGTGAACGGGCAGGGAAATCAGTGGCACTCACGCCTCCTATCCAGTCAATCGCAAACGAAACTTCACGAGCCGATGACATTCGATATTGGCCCAGATATTAAAACAAAAAGGATGCGATATATAATATACATGTCCTGTCGTCACCAGTCCATGTCCCAGCACCCGCGACGTGCCATCACAAATATTCGGCGTGTAATGATCCACATATTAATTAAAACTGAGCCTAACACTCACAATACAATGCTTTGAATCGTGTGTGTGTGTGTATAAAATGATCAATTTAGTTAATTTCATATCTGTGGTAATGGAGTCAGGGCGACTCCTCCAGCCAGCAAGGGGCACATGTAACACAATGCAAACATGTATTTGTTTTAAATACATCTTAAATCAAAGCGAGATCTAACATCGTGACAATTCCCCTAAATCTCAAGGCAGGCGAATCGTTAAGATGCCCAACATCGATGCCATCACAAACGTAGCGTTGTGCGCGTGGTTGACATTTTTATTAAAAGCCCGGAGGAGAGGTGTGCAATTCATTTTTGGAATATCATTGGCTGTTGGGCGTTGGAGGCTTCAACGTTTAAGTTTTTATTCTAGATTTGAAGCTTTCGTGTCTGCAAGGATTCATACTCTTAGTTCTTTCGGTAAAGTCACGTAGGTAAAAAATAGAAATTAAAATTAATAAAACATAAAATAATAAAAAGCTATTTATTTTTTATTAATTTTAATTTCATTTTTTTTTAACTACGTTACTTTAACGAAAGTTTTAGTTTTAACTTTAAATAGTTTTGGACCCGCGGGAAGCCCGATTAACCTGCGTTCTGGTGCCAGGTCTCAACACCAGCGGCTCGCAACAAACACGGCGCTGCCCCCCTCCCCCCGTCCCATCACCAAACGGCTCCACAGACCTACCCCCCCCCCCAGTCCCGGTCGCATTGGGAAAATTAAAATGTTATAAGCAGGTATGCAATACGTCAAAAAACTTTCTAAAAACGTACGGACCTCCCCCCCCACCCCACCTGCCTGCCGATAATGTTCATCTTATTACGAAGCACGCAATATAAATTAAACATTCTTTTTTTATTTCCAACAATGTTGGGGTTTTTACTTTTGCTGGTATGTCAAAAAAAATCAAGGGGGCATTTATATATAGATATTTTTGTGAACGTAACAAATACCGCCCAAGTGGAAATTACAAAACGCCCAGGGGTAGAAGCAAAATAATGTGTGCAGAAAATAAATTAAGAGCAAGCGTCGTTTCAAAGTTCAAATTCTCGTCGTACAAAGCCACCAGGAACAAATGTTGAAACTTTATGGTCAACTTGAGGTCCATGCCATACGCACACGCAGATACATTTGGTCGCATGCGTGTCGTACATATTAAATTTAAAAAATACCCTTTCAAATCGGACTTCCAAGACTACGGCTGATCCATAATCCCATAGGATTAAAGTGGGACTAATACAAATGATCAGAGATGGTTTGTGCAAAAAAAAAACCTATAATCATGAAAAATGGTTCGTCCCCACCCTTCCACATTGAAAGATAATGCAATTCAAAGTTAATCTCAAACACTCGCATTGGCAGCTATTACGAGGCCACAACTGTTGGATATTGTAGGCAGCATATTGCATTGTTTCTGGGATAGGTGGTGGGGTGGCAGGCAGGGCTGTGGAAGAGGTGGTTCAATGGTCATTGTCATTATAAACACAACGGGAATCACACATCAGACGGGGGGAAACCAAGCAAGCATTGTGGTGAATGTTGAGCCAAGGTGCTCTTGCGCAACACAAAAACAAAACATAGATCCCACACGAAGGGGTTGGGTGGCCAACACCACGCCCGACCGCCTTTGTCTCCCCAGTGGCGATGTTTTTACACACCGCACCAGGTACTCCTGAGGCCGAGTCGACCTAGGGGAGGCCCAGGATCGGTTCAGATAATCATCACCGGTGTTGGCCGCGAGTAGGAATCGAACTCCGGCCGCCGGGTTCTTATCGCTAACCGCTACACCACCGCGTAACACACACACAAACAGGCCAGCGCAAACAAACGAATGAAATCATAACTGCGCCGGACGTGAAGACGCGCAACCGTAGCCCTTGTAACAACAGGAGGTACTGCTTAAAATGTAAATCAAACATTCAAAAGGCAACCGAGACCAACGGAACTGCATCTGCAAAAGAATGTTCGCTGCCCCCCCCCCCGCCCATCTAACATTGCCACCTCCGGCTGTCACCCCTGATGACACGCAGTAGGGCCCAGCTCTCTTCCGTAGTAGAGGGTGCGGCGAGGGGCAACGCAAGGGGGCACCGGAGCCGCGAGCGAGTGGCGGCACGGTTTGCCTCAACCGCTCTCGGCCTCGGTTGGGGGACCCGTTCATCTCGCCGGAAGGTGGATCCAAAAAAAAAAAAATCGCTCGCCAGCTCCGACATTAAATGCAATTAAAGTAAAAAAAAAAATTCCTTCGGGGAATGGGCGGCAGGGGGGGGGTTAAAACAGACAGTTTATTTTATTAACATTATTCTTTTTTTTTAACATGGATGTTTGGTTTTTAAAAAAATCCACGGACGAGAAACCCCTCGCTGCGAGGTGACTGCGCGATGTGCAGAAGCGAGTGCAACTTTTGACCGTTGAGACCGCGAAAGCAAATCTTCACGATTCCGCAGAGAAAAACAAAAAAACACGTAGGACATTTTCATTTCTTCTCATTTCAATAACAAACAGAGCCCCCCGATCACACATTTGGACAAATCGACATTTGGTACATTAAAGCATTTCAGAGACGAGGCGGAGGGGGATTGAAAACAACCACGGGAATAAATTGACCGCGTCCCTGACGCAGTGCAGCCCCCCCCCCCCCCCCCGAGCGAGCGAGAGTGCGAGCGGTGTTCCTTCTTCGGCACCGTGACGGTGAGCGAGCTGCGTGGACGAACGAGATCGTCGTTCGCGAGCGAGCATCCGGGTTCACGGGAGGGCGGCGCATGGGGTGGAGGAGCCCGTGCTGAAATTCCGCTTGAAGCGGTCGGAGATCGAGGGTGGACTTGGGGGGGGGGGGGGTGGAGGGCTTCAGCCCCACGGCAGTGTGCAGTCGGCGTCCCGCAGCCGCGGTTGGGAGGCGTTCAAACTGCAACTCCAAACTGCTCCGCGACTGCTTCTCAAATGTAAAGGATGGAAGAGAGCCGCAACCTCTGCACTTTGTCTTTCCCCCCCCCCCCCAGTAAACTTTGTACATGGTATGCACGTGTGAGTGTGGATGTGTGCGCGCGCGTATCAGGCACGTGCCAAGAGCGAGAACCTATTAAGGCCAGCACGTCACACAACGAGGGGATAGGTAGAGGGAGGGGTATGGTGGGGCCAAATCATATAACAGGGGAGCGGTAGTGCAGCGGTTAGCGCGTTGCGCTACGAACCCGGCAGACCAGAGTGTGATTCCCGCCCACAGCCAACACCAACCAGCAACGATTATCTGAACTGGTCATGGGTCTCCCCTAGGTAGACTGCCTCTAATGAGTACCTGGTGCGGTTTGTAAACATCTCCAAGAGGAAGACAGACGCGGCTGGGCGTGGTGCTGGCCGCCCACCCCCTCGTGTGCCGTGCCAGCCTTCATAGTTGCTTGCTAACGGCACTTGCCCCGACAGTCTGTTAAGGCTATGGGGGGGTGTTTTGTCTTTGTATCAGGCACGTGCTGCGAGCGATAACCTATCAAGGCCTGCGCGTCGCACAAGAGGGGATAGATAGGCGGGTGCACGGTGGGGCCAAATCACGAACAGGTGTTCATTTTAGGTCGAGTCGACCTAGGCGAGGAGGTCTGGACCAGGTTCACAAAAGCCACCCGTCACCTGAAGGTCAGCGGGCTCTCTCGTCTTGCGACAAACGCGTGCACTCGGAGCAGTCAAAACGGTTTGGGAAGGAGCGCCAACGGGTACACCAAACATCATTGCATTGAATCTATTATCACACGTGATCAGCACATGGGACTAAGGTGGGGGGGGGGGGGATAGATTCATTAACAAGTCAAGCGTTGGGTTCGTACCACGTCAGAGCATTTTAGACTGTCCCAGAGCCGCGCGCCGTTCCCAGAGGCATGTGCAGGGGGCCCCCACCGCCCCCACCTCCTCCCTCCCTCCCTCCTCCACGCACTGGCCACGTGGGCCTGGCCAAGTCGGTCAGTATGCAACACAACAAACTCTTTCTCACGCGCCAAGCACGGACGGGGCACACGCTCGAGCGTGCTCGGTGGTGGGGGGGTGGGGAGTCTCACCCACAGCCTCGCTGCCAGGTTTAGGCGACGCGGCTCAACACCGGGGGGGGGAAATCGGCACGAGCAGTTTAATGGGGCCGGTGGGGGGGTGGGTGGGTGGTTGAATTGGTGAAGTTGAAGAGGAAACGATCGGAATGCGTTTGATTATCCAATTAAATAAACAGAACACAAAAAAATCACGATGAATTGGCAACAAAACACGCCAAAACAACTATATATATATCATTTTAAAATTTGCTTCTCTTCACAGTACATTATGTCCTACAAGCGTTGCGTGTGAGTAAAACCGTCTGGTGTGATATAGGAAGAAGAACTTTGCTCCGCTTACTGTCCGTTTTAAACCTCAGGATGGATGCGCCCGGTCGTCCCAGGTGCCGGAGAATATTTCGGGAAAATGCCAATCCGGAAGGATGAGAGGGGAGGGGTAAGGGAGGCTGGCCTGGGATGGATGGATGGACGAACGGACGGGAGGGAGAACGGTTGGGGGCGGTGTAAGGTGTGGGCAGGCGAGCCGGTGAGGCGAGTGGCCAGACCAGCAAGCGGGCAGGATCACGACACCCAGGGGGTGGGTGGGGGGGCATGGGAAGGCAACGCCTCTCTCCTCACAGACCTCAACGACTCACCAAGTCGCCTCAACCCAAATCCCCCTCCCTCCCTCCGTCCGTCTCTCCCTTGGTGTGGGGGGGGGGCAGGGCGGGGCACGCTCACTCAATCTTGAGGCTTCTCCTCTGCGGCCTGAGGTATGCGTCGTAGAAGAAGTGGCAGAACAGCAGCAGGTAGCTGAAGTACATGAGCGAGGACCACACGATGTTCTCCACGTAGGAGGAGCACTGGCCCTGGCGCATCCAGCGGTAGACGAGCACGTTGACGAAGCAGCCGAGCACCATCTGCCCGATCTGCGTGGTCGTGATGAGCATGGCGAGCAGGCGAGGCACTCGCATGCCGGCGGCGCGCATGGCGTAGTACGAGTACATGACGGCGTGCACCCCGTAGTTGACCGTCATGAACCAGCCGCCGCCGGCCACCATGTCCTTGTAGGAGTACCAGGAGTAGAGCAGCACCGTCACGTGGTGGTACCAGTGCAGGAAGATCAGCTTCTGCTTTCGCAGCACGATGAAGATGGTGTCTCCTGCGTGCGCGCGCAGGGGAATGTGTGGAGGTGGGGGGGGCGGCAAGGAGAGGCGTTGAGTTGGGGAGAAGGTAGGAAGAGGTTGACGTTGAAAGAGTGAAGCAATGGGATGCACGGGTGGGAGATGGAGAGGGACGGCGAGACAGGGAGTGGAATGTACACAACGAGACGGGGGGGGGGTGGGGGGGGGATAGAAAGATAAATAGGCAGGTAGCGAGGCAGGCAAACCAGATGTGAGGTTCAAGGAGCAGATGATCAGATGGGCAGAGAGATGGAGAGAAAGGGGCAGAGGTGCCAAGAATGAAAACAAATGGATGTTGAGAGCAGCAGTGATAATGTAACAACCAAAGCTGGTACATATATTAAACCAAATAAATATAACTACAATATTAGTCCCATTATATCAGGCCCCATTTAGTTGCTCTGCTATAAACGCAATGCAGGATTCGCATGCACCGTGCCAACGTGTGCCAACGCACAGGATGTACTGTTATGTTTGACAAATTCATCAGCTTCTTCACCCACGACGCATTGCAATGCGTGCACGGCACGCACGAGCTGGGGAATTGAATAACCCAAGGACAGACAAACCTAAATATCCCTTCCATGCACATTTCAAACCTCGTACACAACTGAATCACGTGGGATTACTTTGCTTAATTCCTAGACGGCATGCGTAAGCATGTCGCATCGGCGGCTGAAGGGTGTAAAAAATAGATGTGTAATATTACGTTTGGTTAAATAAATAAAAAATGTTATCCCCAGGACGACTCACGAGCCGTCCGCGCAGTCGCGACAGACGACTCGTGGCCAGACGCCAAGAAAAAACATTTTAAACTCTTTATTTTACCAAGTATGGCCCACCGAGCCTTACAGCTTTTTTTCAGAAGCGATCTTGGCCACGAATGATAGCCCAAATAAGTGACTTATCGTGCGAAAAACGTATAACAGCCAAATACTCTTAAACGTACGTCGGATTCTCAATGTGGGAGGGAAATACCGGAGGGTCCGGGGAAAAAAAAATCCACGCGACCATAGAGAGAGAGACACGCAAACGCCAAATATAAAGGCGTCAAAGGGTCGGGATCGAATGACACCGCTTTGTAACGGTTGCATATTTGATCGCGCTGGTGGGCCAGGGAGGGATGCCGCCTTTGCCAGGGTTGTTGGCTTCGTGCCCTCGGCTACCCCCCTGTACACACGCTCCTGGCAGACAAGCGCTGGCGCGTGATACACGGCAGCCGGGAGACAAGGGCAAGCCTGCCTACGGAGGCAGTTTCACAAAATTGCCGCTGCTCCAGTCCAGCTTGGCACGAGCGGAGGGCAAAAAAGAAAAAAAAACGGCACGGGCTCGACAGCGCCGAGGCTCGTGCCGAGTTGGCTGCCAACGCCGTTGCGCTGCATTTTTTTTTCTGCTCGTTTATCTTCCATCCCCCCCGCACCCTGCGGTGGTGGGGTTATTTTTGTTTTCCCAACGTTATGTTCCAGTAGCGGTGCTTCCCGTGTCGTGCCGTGAAATGGAACCTCTCGCGGTGGGGCAGCCGCTCTTCGTCAGCATACCGCGTAACCCACTCTTGACTTCACACAGCGAGGGGGTTTTAGCCTACAAGCACAGTGGCGAGATGTCGACTACCTCGCCTGGTATACAGGAGGTCGTGGGTTCGATCCCGACCCTGACGCCTGCTGCTGTATATTTTGGAGTCTGCGTGTCTCTCTCTCCCCGTGGTCGTGTGGATTTTTCTCCGTGTCCTCTGGTTTTCGCCCGCCCCACATTTAGAAGCATATATTTAGAGTATTTGGCTGCTATAAATTTCCACGTGATAAGCCACTTTCTTGAGCTATCATTTGTGGCTAGGTCGCTTCTGAAAAAGGGCTAAAAAAAAACCTGGTAAAATAAAATTTTTTACAGTTTCGTTTAAATCACCATGAATGTGCACGAGTTCTCATACGATCTCGGAAGGTGAGGAGGGATGAGCCTGGTTACTACTTGAAAATTGGGTGACCACAAGTGCGTAGCAGGTGTTGTTGGTTTGGTGACTGCAAGGCGCCAGGATTGAGTCTGCCTGTGGATTGAATTGACCTGTGCGCAGCTTTGAGTGTGATCCCCCCCGCATGTATTTTCTCCAAGTACTTCAGCTCGCTTCCACATGCCAGACACTCGTAAATAATACTGGCCACAAATTGTAACACAGGGCTCTTGAAAGAGGGCATTCCTGGGTAAATAATAAGCATATTATTATTGCCATAGGCAATGCATTCAACCATAACGGTAAAAACAATTAAATAGCAACCCACGAATCGAATTGTGACCAAGAAATCGTCACAATTCAACAAACCACGTAATAGAGGAATCACTAAATGTCTACCAAACATGGCCATGACGTGCCAGCGGTAATTGAATTGTGTGGTCGTCCCTTCAGTGGCAATCCCCTCCATCTTTACCTGCGAGCACATGTGACACAAAAGGTCAGCCCGGTTCCCAGGCCTCAGGGCTTACCTAGCTCGGGGGCCTTGCTCAGCACGAAAGCGTAGGCCCAGAACTTGCTGACGGGCCCGTTGTAGAAGCTTTGGTCGCACACAGACTGCTGCAGGCCGTTGGTGGAGAGGATGTACCACATGTACGCGCCGGTTCGCACGGCGCCGATGATGCTGCAGGAGAAAAGCGCGCGGGGAGAGGGAGGCGGCAACCGTCAGCGTTGGCAAGATCTTGCACACACGTGACCAGGGGTATAACAACGCATTAATTAATAAATGGATTAAATCTATTCTCAAGCTTACGGGAATATATGAATTATGGATTCTGCAAATGTATATGCTTTTTGGACAATAGACCGAATAAAAAGAATGGCACAAATGAGACGCAACCAACAATTAAAAAAATGCAATTCAAACAAAAAGGTGGGAGAAAAAAAAGCCGGATTTTCAAGTCGAATCTCGGCCCATCCATAAACTGGCGGGGGGGGGGGGGTGATCGTTACATGCCTGCTGCTGCTGCTGCTGCTCACCCCATCAGCGCTAACGAGCAGGAGTTATTTTTACCGACACTCAGACCAAGGATAGATTTTTTTAATTTTACAACCATTGCCCCTTGGATTTTTTTTTTTTAAACTGACACCTTGCTTCTGTGAGAGGGGCAGTTATCGTGAGATGATTACATCGATTTCCAATTTGGTCACAACGGAATAATGGACATCCTGAAAACCACCCAAAATCAAGATGATCACAGTGTAAGCAACAATAGCTTCCTAAATTATCCCCGTTTGTGTGGCCTTTGACGGAGAGACGCATCAAGAAGAACTCCAAGAACTCTACGGTGAAGAAAGCTATGAGAAACATGCAACTTGAATATTTGTACTCGTTTTTCAATCCGGTGAGGGGAGGAGGGCCTTCCTCCAACGCCGTTGTTGGTCACGAGGTTTTGGTCGTCAATACCTCGGCGTACTGCCGAGCGTGGATTGGCAAAGAAGGAGGGCCCGGGTTCAAGGTAGGTTCAGATATTATTCGCAGGTGACGCGAGCCATGACCAGGGCGATTGAACTCTGCGCTCGTTGGGGTTATAGCGCAGTACCCACAAAGCCACCTAATTATGTCTAAAATGTAAATGTGTTGCTTTCCATTGTAATTGTTGATCAATCCATTGGCTCTTAGCTGGGTTTAAATCGATGTAGTGTATTCAAGGTTCAAGGTTGATTTCGAAACATTTTATGGACCAAGTCACTGACGGAGTTGTACAAGTCAGGGCAATAAAGACAAGAATAACTACGTCAACAACTTTGATCTTAAACACACAAAGGCGTGCTCACCAACAGCAGGAAGGCACCGACTCTCATCACGCCTTCCATGCATACATAGCCCTGGGACCACGACATTGCACGTAACACAGCTCTCAACACCACGTCGCAGTGAAAACCGAGAAGCTAGCAACGTCGCAGCAAGAGAAGCGGGATCAAGTGCTGCCTGCTGAACATCCCTTTCAATATTTACACTGCGCGACAAAGAGCCGCAGAGCTCCCGAGCTGTGCCCACTCGCGCCAACATTCCCTTCGAAACGCAGCAAGGCAGTGGCTGTTGCCGAAAGGCGAAGGCTTTTCAAACCCGGCACGAGCTCTCCCGCAGAGGCGGCGGATCAAAGACGTAAAAAGCAACAAGGGCGGTCAAGCTACAGCGACACAATACGAGAGGGCAACCCTAACCCCAACTGTGGCAAACATTCCGCGAACAACCATCAACCGCCGCCCGCAGCCTTGAAAACGGCATCGTGTTTAATTGTTTAGCACGTCGAACCTGCCGCCACCGTCACTGCGCAACCAACGAATCTGCCGCCCCCCCCCCGCCCCCGTCACGCGATATTTGCCCTGCCCAGGGTTTGTTCGCTCCTTTATTTAAAAGACAGGAAAGGTGAGCGGCGACGTGTCATGCTTGACACCAGGTTAGGACCTCGCGACAACATCATCTACGGTGGAGTTTCGCGAGACCTTGACACGCGCGCATACGTTGCGATGTCAAGCGACGCAGGTCTGGCACGAGAACTTCCCTCGACAAGATCTAGATTTCAGCAGAGTAGCTCCTGCACGTGTGCGAGACTTGACCGCTGGACATCCAAGGACTGCTCGAGGTTGGAACGCGTAGGTTACACGCACTCCAGCGAGCGCGTGCCAGGCGCAGCGAGGGAGAATCCGAGATGAACAGCTCTCAAAGCGCCGTTAAGCCGCGGTGCGCTTTGTTCGCCATAGTGCCTGACGATTCGCGCCACATCAGAAACGTCGAGCTGTACACCAAGGGCACCGCAGTGGCAAGATGTTAACTACCTCGCATGGTATACAGGAGGTCGTGGGTTTGATCACGAACCTGAAGCCTGCTGTATATTTTGAGTTTGCGTGTCTCTCTACCCGTGGTTGTGTTGTTTTTTTTCTTTTCCCTGCGGGTCCTCCGGTTTTTCTCTCCACATTTTAAATCAATGTCATGCGTTTAGAGTACTTGCCAGCTATACATTTCCACTTCGATGAGCTATCATTGCGGCCAGGTCGCTTCTGAAAAAGAGCTACAAATCTCAGTGTGCCTCACCTGGTAAAACAACAAGAGTTAACCTTCTTCTTGGTTTTTTCGGTAAAGTCACGTAGAAGGGAAGTAATAAAATAATAAAAATAAAACATAATAAAATTATTCTCACGACGTTTCGGCCACAACGCAAGCAGCCGTCCTCAGGTGGAGAACAGGTCCGTCCAGTAGACGTGACTTTACCGAAAGAACCAAGAAGATGAATCCCTGCAGTCACAAAAGCTTTAAATCGAAAAAGAGTTAAGTTTATAGCTAAAGTATTCAGTTCCTTAACTCCCAGCACACGGTAGCAAAACGTCGGACATCGTGCCGAAAAACACGCGGTAACAACACCGACAAACACGGAGAGATTTCAGCACGACCGTAAATAACCTAGGAGGGAAGTTCTATCGGTAAACACTGAACTCGGCAATCATATTTTTTCTCTTCTCCTGTGGGAAGAGCAGAAAATTACCTGCGTTTCGTTTCATGCTTAGCAAATCTTCGTTAAAATACTAATTAAGACGTCACACACACTGCATACGCCAGATGATCCTACGACGAAGAGCGTGCTAATTTGAATAAATATATTATATTGTGTGAACCACGTCATGCAAAGAGCACCGATTCTATGAAAGAGGTATTATGCATGCGCACGTATCTCAGAGGTGGAGCATGTTGGCACGGCGGTTAGCGCACCACGCTAAGAACCTGGCGATCAGAGTTTTATTCCCGCTTGCGGCCAAGACTAGGTTGTGAACATTTGAATCGGTCCTGGGCTTCCCTGAGGTTGACTCGGCCTTAAATGAGCACTTAGTTCGGTGTGTAAACGTCAGCACTGGGGATACTAAGGCGGTCCGGGCGTGGTGTTGGGCACCCACCCCCTTTAATAACGTGCCAGCCGTCAGTAGGTGCTCGCTAACAGCAATTGCCCCGACAGTTTGTTAAATGCTACATGGGGGGGATCTTTGTCCCAGGTATAGTAAGGAAAAACTAAACAATTTTTCATTTTACCAGGTAAGGCCCATTGAGCTATTAGCTATTAGAGGTCTGTGTATTATTCATCCAAAACGAAGTCTTAACACGTTGCGGCCGTAATGTTGAACATTTTCTGGTGTACGCATTTTTTCGTGAGCTTAGGTTGCTAGTGAAGAAACGTACCCGTTGAAAAACTAAGCTAATTAAAATAATTTTAAATTTTACCCGGTAAGGCTCACCGAGCAATATAGCTCGTTTTCAGAAGCGACCTGGCCACAAATGATAGCTCAACTAAGTGGCTTATCAGGTGGAAAACTTCTAGCAGCCAAATACTCTAAAAACGCACGTTTCTAAAATGTGGAGGGCAAAACCGGAGGACCCGGAGAAAAATCCAAGCGACGATGGGGATAGGGAAGATGGAAACTTGAAAATATATAGCAGGCATCACAGGGTCAGGATCGAACCCATTAAGTCATTCATACCAGGCGAGGTAGTTAACACCTCACCACTGCAACATCCAGGTCAAGTGCACTATACATTTTAATCAGTGCTTTCAGCATAAAATGCAGCGGCTGTTTACCAATCACCAGGCGCATGCAGCATGCAATTACTTCATTTGCATTCGGACAAAGAAGACCAAGATAATCATGGAAGAGTGGACCATGGTGGTTCACGTGGACTGGATATTGGGAATAGCTCTGCTGCTTTACAGAGCCGACACAAACAGGATAAGCAATAAGCCAGCACTACCACACGGATACTATTCCCAGAGCCGTTGGTTTTTTGGTAAAATTATTTTTACATTTTCACAGGGCAAGTCCTTCATAGTAACACCTTTTTGAAACTAAAATTGTATCTATACTGGATCATCTTGACGAGAATTTTCATGACCATGTTGTTAAACAGATGGGACTGAGTTAATGCATTCATGCTAGCTTGAAAACTAACTTCTGTAGAACTGCTTTGTGTTTAAGTTTGTTGTCCTTCCCCGAACCCCCGATTAGCACGGTTGGCTACGTACGAATTCGCGAAAGAAGTTCAACATAATATGCATTCATGCCTCCGAGCTTATTCGGAAGGCTTGTAAAAGCAAGTGTACATGTCGCTACCACACCGATAACACCCAGCTGGAGAGTTATAACGGCGATCAGTAGCCACACACCCCTTTTAAGGATACCACTCAATCGCATTTTGACCACAATTATCGATTGTTAAAAGTTGGCATTTTCAGGTGTTGGTTTTAGGCCACAATAATGTTTGAAAACAAAAGTCAACACATAATAAGAAGATGATGATAATGATGATAAAATATATAAAGCAATTTTAAAAACAAATGTAGACAAAAAAATCCAAAAAACGCACCACCCTTGTCCTTAACACCCATGTGTACACCATGTGGCGATTGGATTATCAGTATTGAATTATTTGTGTTTTTGGGCGATCTGGATTCCTCCCATTGCAGGGCCCTCCTAAAAATAAATGTCTTGAGAATTGGTGACATTTTAATTTTGTATTAGGCCATGGTCTTTCCTTACATCACTTCACAATGCAGTGCCCTGAAAACACTGGGAGGAACTAAAGGCATTGCACATCTAAGTATTTCCTTTAATGATATTCTGGCTTTTTCATGCCCTCTCTCTGCTTTGGAGACAAGACAATGACCCACAAGATACCCTGATAAATAGTGTTATAATCGAGTTTTCTGCTGGCTAAAGTTCCCTCCATCTCATCCAATCCGACTCCCCCCCCCCCCCACCTCCACTTCATATGACGCTCTCTCCCCGTCAGCTATAACTGGGGACAGCGACTACGTCGAGAGAAGAGGCACAGCAGAGTAGAGGTTGCACGGAGAGCGAGAGTCCAAGCAGCCGACCCCGACGCAGTAACGGATCGTTTGGTGTCGAAGACGAACGGCCGGCGTATCTCGTGAGAACTCGTAAGCGATCAGTCCCGCCATTAAACGTTTTTGTCCTCTCCGGGTTGGGTCACACCCTCCCAAAACAAGTTTTCAAGTTTCAATAATTAGGTATAGCCCTGTGAGCCATTCGGCTCTTGAATCGGGTGCAACCGCAACAAAAAAACAAAAAAACAAAAACATGAACAAGAAAACATCTCTTGTTCATGTTTGCAAACATGCATTTTGGAATAGGGCAGGGCGGGGGATTTATTTTGTAGACATTTGGCCTATTGCTCATCCTTTGGTTCTCGAGATACACGTGCAACGTGATGATCGTGTTTCGCTAGAACCGACAGCAACGTGATGACGGTGACGATGACCGATGGGCGAGGGCCCACCTTCCCCCACCCTTCGATGTCTCTCCCTGGCACCGGCTTCTCACCTGAACAGCGCCAAGCTCAAGGACCACAGCATGAGCGGCTTCCGGAGCTCAAACTTGGGCCGCTGCTTCATGGCATGCTGCCCCCAGAAGATGAGCACCAGGTACGCGATGGAGAAGAGGAACGCCTTCCGCCTGCGGTCAGGAAGGGAGGGAGAGGAGAGGGGGACAGAAAGAGAGAGAAACACACGTGCACCAGCTTGGGTCAGCGGTCGGGAAACCATCGGGCGCGCGTTCCATTCGCGACGCAAGAACCGTTACAAAATACTAATTTATCCCAAAACAGGGGTTTCTAGGTCAATGCTTTCTCATATCAGAGAAAATCTCAATCCACCAATGGACGCAGAGACCTCCCCCTCACCATGCACGAAGTGATAAACACTTTTGCAATTTGTATTTCTAATTTTTTTTAAGTAACTTGTTTACCCTTCCTATATTTTGCACTGGCATCAGTTTTATTGTTGTAGCTTTCTGACCCACCCCCACTGGACATCTGTGAAAAAAAGTGCTTCATAGCGCATCGGATTCCTCGTGCAGTCTTAATAAAGATTCTCATTGTGATGCCTCGTCGGTCATGAGGATGATTATTTTCACCATACTTCACCCCGCTGGTCAGAGCAGGCTGCTAATAAGGGTGGTGGGGGGAAGCGGTCGGACCTCTTCCACGGTGGAGAGATGTTAACGAACTCGCCTGGTATACAGGAGGTCGAGGGTTCGATCCTGACCCTTACGCCTGCAGTATATTTGGAGTTTGCGCATCTCTCTCCGTGGTCGCATAGAGTTTTCTCCGGGTGCTCAGTTTTTTCCCTCGACATTCAGAAATATGCATTTAAGAGTATTTGGCTGCTATAAATTTTCACGAGATAAGCCACTTCGTTGAGCAATCATCTGTGGCCAGGTCGCTTCTTTAAAAAAAACAGCTAAGACCTCAGTGGGGGCTTACCAGGTAAAATTAAAATGGTTTTAGTTTCGAATGTCACTTTTTCCACCGATATCAGCCTTGGCCAGGAATCCACCTTGGGTTACCGGGGTTCATACCACAGGGTGCTAACCACCGATTAAATCTCCCTGCGATGAGATTTGACCGACCATGTCTAGCTTAGTTGGACTCTAAACTGACTGTGTACTAAATGCATTTATTTACAAAATATGAAAGGGATATACACGTATTCTGCCGGCAAGTAGGTTAAGTTTTATTGGAACAACGCATTACACATTTATATACATCCTATAAATTGACTGCAACTCAGTTAATCAAATCAAGTAAATTATAACCTGGTAATAGCAAGCCGAGGCAAGTGCTGGTAATAATAATAATGCCATTTAATAACCAGAAGAAGGTTGGGAGGTAATTGGAAGACTCTTTGGGGAAGGCCTTGCATGCAGATATTTACAAAATTGCTCAGGGGTGTTTTGTGTGGATTTAACCAAAAACCCAAGTATATCAAGAGAAGAATACTCAAAATGTCCACACAGACGATCTGTACCGTTGTCATCCGATGGCAATCTAGCAAGGCGCGTACATAGTGGTGGTGTGTGGTCAGCACCAGGGAACCACCTTCACGCCACACCTGGCACCTAGCTTAATGCCGAGTAGATAGAGGCGGGGCCCGGATAAACACTGGACAAAAACAGGCACTGGTGTTGTGACTGCCAGCAAATAAACCCAGGCAGCTGCTATTTCAGTGCCGTACAATGACCACTACTTCAATACCCCACGCAGTGGCTTATAGACACACAGACGCACAACACACACTTTTCAAAATACACACTCGTGGCAAATTCAGACATTTCTAACAGCGCACAATACAAACGCAGTGTTTGAATAATTGAACGCAAGTAACAGAGGCTCATTCACTCACGGAGCTTCCAAAACGATAAATCGCAACCGTTTTATGAGAGGACACAGAACACAATGGCGGCGAGGAGGGGTGTAAATGACCTTCATTTACACAACACCAGTGCCTGACCTTCATTTACAATCCCGTACAAGCCCACAGAGACTAAAAGTTTCTCGTCTTTCAAAATGGAGCGCTTCGGTAAAGCGCAGAGGCGTAAATGCAGAGACAAGGAGGTTAAAAAGCTAAGAACACGGGGATGGCGAAACACATCGCCAACCCTCCTCGCAGCAGTCCACGGGGAAGAGAGAGCGGTGGGAGTTTCTGGGTCAAGGCGGACTCAGCGTCACTTAGAAGAAGGAAGGAGCTCTCGTGTTTGGCAGAGAACGACGCTGCAGTGCACGACACTGCCGCCACTACCCCCCACCCCCGGCTTTGATAACGCACCTCCCACACACGTCCCAGATGTCATGATGCCCCTTTTATATGTTCAATGGTTGGCGGGGGGGGAGGGGAATTTAATTGCAGACAAATCCGTTACCGGATGACAGGCAACACAAAAAAAGTCAAGGGCACAAAAGAACAAGAATTTCATTACGACAATTTTTTTTTGTTTAGCCATGACAAGTTAGACAATGTGATTGTTGCGGGTGATAAATGCAAACAGGCTCGAGGCAATGGCTTTGCTAGCGAATCAATTCAGCACACAGGCTGTGGTTTAGGCAAAAATTATGTATTTAAATATGAATGCACCAGTTTCAATGTCATGAGCGAATCGGACGCAATGTTCGATCCCAGCGGCAAGGTGGGTTGGAAACTGCTTAGTCCTTCTGTGTGAACCAGAGGTCACTTGAAGCATCCGAGGTTGTTCTGTGATATGTATTTCAGAGTGGGCCATCATACCCTAACACACCAACGGTTGTATGCACGTTCCAATACATAAATAAACGGGATAAACAGTGGCACGAAAGTCGGCATTATTTCCATGCCTTGCGCAGCATCCACACATTGTGGCAAAACGATTCAACAGCCCCTGCCATCATCTCCACACCGCTGGCAGACAGGAGAGAAAAAAAATCAAAACATAAACTCCTGCAACCGTCGCACACCGCTGCTCTTTGCGAGATGGCACGTTTATTGAAATGCACAAATCCTTCAATCGGAGCCTTTTGAAACAAAAGCGTAAGAGGAACAAAAATATATTAATTTATTTCCCCGTCGGATCGATACCCAGGCGGTCTTCTCCCTTAAGCCAGGCGGGGGTAGCCCAACGCACGGAGGCAGAGAAGAACGTTTGTACCACGAATGTTTCTCCGCAGCACAAGCACGGCCCGGTGACCTCGGAACACGAACCGTAAGAACCGTTAGGTTTTTTCCAAGAAGGGCAGCACGGAGTCCTTCGATTCACCTTTGCCACTCTCGGCCACCACCCCCACTGCACCATGCTTCCTTATTGGTCACACGAACGGCGGAACAAAGAGGGTGCGCATTTTAAATCGTGAAAGCAACGAGGCCCATGACCAACGGAGCCATTTAACAAACCGCCATTTGAGTTCTCAACGGCCCGGAGAGCATTCTCGGGGCAGCTAGATCCTGCAACCGCCGGGTGGTTTTTACACAGACGCCGATTGAACCTAGGTACGCATGCGTGTTGAACTTCTTTCGCACCGTACGTAGCCAACCGTGCTAAATCGGTGGCCGCGCTGGTACTTTTCCGCCGCGGTTGAACGCAGAAACTCCAATTTGAGGCCAATGTTGCCCCTCATTTGGTTCGAGGGCAATGAGAAACCATGACTCGACAACGCCTTAAGGGGACGGCCACTTTAAAAGTCCCCGCTTTTAAAGTGACGAGGACCTTGAATTGTGTTGGAGGTGAAAGAGCTCCCGGTAGGATTTTCGGATGCCGGGGACATTGAACTCCTTACGCAAATGATTAATGGAACGAGCGAAAACGCTGCACAAGCACGTCTAACGCTTCTGAGATCAAGCGGGTAAGGAACAAAAAAAACGTGGGTAAAATTTGAAACCAAATGAAAGGCTAGATTTGAAGCTTTCACTTGATGCAGCAAATCTGGCTGTGACGGTCCCACCTGATGACGGAGACTTGTGTTGCCTCCTAAACGTCGTGATTTTTATTGTTTTATTTTTTATTAATTTTAATTTCATTTTTTACCTACGTGACTTTACCGAAAGAACTAAGAGTACAAATGAAAGACGTTGTTCAAGTGTACATTTTCCAGGTGAAATATTGACGGGAAAACCAAACAAGAAAAAAACTGATTGCAGAGGAGCCGAGGATGCGGTAAACTTCAAGAGACAGAAAATAGAGAAGTTAAAAGCTGCGAATTTGGCCTCCATGGGACGTGTCAAGGATGCAACGCACATGTCTCTCCAATTATAATGACAAGACCTCCGCCTGCGATGCATAAGAATGGCTCACTTAAGCAGATGCCGATTGGATATTCGGCGGACGTGCGACAAATTGTCGACTAGAATCGATTCTTTACGCTCACGACGCGACAATCAAATCGTGCCAGTGAAAATCGATCGATTACAATCTACGAATAAAATACATGTGACGTACGAGAAATAATGCACAAGCGGTTGCGTTACAAACTACACCCGAAGGAATGGGACAAAAGTGGATCAACACATTTATCATCGAATCGCACTGTAAACGATGACAATCCGTTGAATTGCTTATTGCTTTTTTATGTTTTTGATGTTTTTACGTTGAATATCTTTTAAGTAGCTGGGCCATTTGGGTCATCTCACAGCCAGTCAGTGTGACCAGTAATTTGCGCTCGGATTAATTCAGCTCCCTCAATTACCCCCCCCTCCTCCCTTCCCTGCACCCCACAGTTAGATTAATAAGCAGGATTCAGCTCAAATGTTGCATTTCTTGTCATCTTGTTTAAAAACATCGAGGTTTGTATTATTTTCGTTTGCTCTTTTCATTTTACAACAACGTCCTTCACTCCAGCAACCTGCGTCGGGGGTCAGATGTAAGGCGGTGCGCGCTGCTGTGGCGAGATGTTAACCGCTTTCCCAGTATACAGGAGGTTGTGTGTTCGATCCCGACCCCAACAACTGGTATTTTATTTTGGAGTTTGTATTGTTCTCATTCCCAGCGGTCACGGGCATTTTTTTCGAGGTGCTCCGGTTTCCCCTCCACATTTAGCATCAACATACGTTTAGAGTGATTTGGCTGCTAGAAATTTCCACGTGATTAGCCACTTCCTTGAGCTACGATATGCAGCCAGGTCGCTTCTGAAAAAGAGCATTATAGTTCAGTGAGCCTTACCTGGTAAAATAAAAGTTTAATAGGTTTTCGTAACCTCACGTGGGACAAAGCTCACCCATGTAGCGTTTAACAAACTGCTGGGGCAAGTGCTGCTAGCGAGCACCTTACAATAGAAGGGGGTGTTGGTGGGTGGCCAACACCACACCCGGACCGCCTTAGTCTCCCCGGTGCCAACACACACACACAGAGCTAGGTACTCATTTATGGCCGAGTCAACCTAGGGGAGGCCCTGGTAAAATATAGTTTAAAAAATCTATCGCAGAAGGCGATGGTGGCATCTGCTGTACGAGACACAGCAGGTGGCTCTGGAAGTGGGTGACCCTTGTCGAATGGTACAGGAGGACGCCTTCAAGGCAAAGGAATCGGAACGTCCAAATAGGGGGGCACGCGGAGACAACGTAGTGGCCCTGCGATATTGCAAAGCAGCCGTTCTCACTATGCCACCGACCAACTCTGGAGCAGACAAGACCCATTATTACCGAAAGAAATTAACTAATTGGGTCCCTTGCTGAAAAAACGCAACAAAAAAACCACTATAAATGGAATTTGGCAATAATGTAATCCTGCCACACTACGTAATACGTTAAAATACATTATAATTAGTTTACCTAAAAATCTACGCTCTTCACAGAGTACAAAACATCAAGGGATAATTACATTGGCGGTGTTGTGGAGCTGTGTGGAATACGGCATCACAATGATGAGTGGGAACTCCATTTTCAAGTGGCGTCTCATTGCCTCAATATGCTGCCGTTGTGGGATTCTCGTTAAAAATGAATGACCGCTGGCACATGCGGCCATGGAGGTTTCGGGCAGTTTTTCGACGACAAATGTCCCAGTTTGTTTTGGCTTCGTGAAATTACATTTGCGTTTGTCAAAACGATTTTAACCTGAAGATTGATACCAGGAATGTAACGATCTGGGCTGCAGGGATGGGGGGGGCAGTCCCGTAGATTAATTTCACGCATCAAAAATATTTAAATCTGGGCTGCATGTTCCGCTCAAAGCATTGGCGCGCGTAGGAAACGATTTCATTGATTAAATCGGTGGCGCATCGTTCCACGCCTAATGCTTACCCTGCTCGCTTCACACTGGGCGATAACTCTTATCAACCCCTTCGCTCCCAGCAGGATAACGGGGATACGACCTCACGGTCCTGTCCGGTGGTAAAATAGAGGGGTCAAGCAGGGCACCAACCTACCTCGCCGCAAACACTTGAGAGATGACATCTCCCCCCTCCCTCCCTCCCCGCCCCCCCCTACCAATCTACAGAGACAAAGAGCAAAGAAGCAGACAGACCTCCCCCTCCCCGCCACGTTGACACGTGCGCTATGCCACCATTCCCTCGTGACATCGACGCTGTGCGCTGGCGGGAGCAGATCTTGAGTGTGTTGGGGGGGGGGGTTATTGGAATACCTCGCTCGGCTGGCAAGATGTTAACCATCTCGCCTGGTATGCAGGCGGTTGTGGGTTCGATCCCGACCCTGACAGCTGTATATTTGGAGTTTGCATGTTCTCCTCGTGGTCACCGTGGGGTTTTCACCGGGTCCTCGGGATTTTCCCTCCACATTTAGAAATGTGCGTTTAGGGCATTTGGCTGCTAGACATGTCTACATGATAAGCCACTTCGTTGAGCTATCATTTGCGGCCAGGTCGCTTCTGAAAAAAGCTACATAGCTCAGTGGGCCTTACCTGGTAAAATAAAAAATAGTTTAGTTTTTTTTGTTTATAATGTCCGATTTTTTTTATTTAGTATCTTACTAAGGATTTCTTTTCAGTGATTGTCGAGGCCCCAAAGTAGATGGTACGTCACCGTTGCAAGTGGTGCTTTTAAAAATAGTACGTGGAGCGATGGCACATTGATTAGTACACTATGCACATTGTAGTACACTATGCTTTGAACCCGACGTCCCATCTGCTCATCTCAGCCTCGTGGTCTAAGAGGCTTGCCCGATTGAGAAGCAAAAAGGTCACTTTAAATCAGGTACCAATTTACTTAAGCCATGTGGATCTATTCCTAGCTCCCATTAAGAAGGACGTTGCCGAAGGTGTATCATTAATAATCCAGTGCAATTTAGTTAAAAGCAAAGCTGATGATAACAGGGATGTTTCTTCTTTACAAGATTTTACTTTGGGCAGTCTTATTTTTTGTTTAACAAACCAAAACACACAATCACGATGCCTCATTTGATCTACAAACATTGTACACACATTCCTGACGAATATCTCCTTCCAATTCCTAAAACAATAGCAACAAAAAAACACCATACAGCATTTATCAGGGCGGGGGGGAGGGGAGGCGGCGGGGTGAGAACCACCCACCTAAAAAAAATTATTGAAACTGAAAAATCTATTATTTATGACTGCAACGAGGACACGTGCTTAGCTTGCAGTGGCAAGCAATAAAAAGCAACCACTAGCATCGTCAGGGCCGGAGCTCCGCACGCAGCCCCAGGAGGCGGCAGCGTCGCCGCTGTACCGGCCGCGGTGCCCAGCGTGCGCCTCAAGGGTGGCCCCCCACGACAGCCGCCCCGTCGCTGCCAGGCACAGACGAGCACGTCACTCCCCAAGGTCACGGCACGTGCGAGGGCTGGCGCACACGTGTGTGCGGTGGGGGTCTGTGTGCGGATGCACTACTCCACCCCCAACTTCATTTCCCCGCCAATCCTGAGCTCCGATCCGTCTTGGCTTTCCCCCTCACCGCATCAACTTTGTCCTTGTTTTGAGAACTCAATAAAAAAATGGTCCTCCAGGAATCGCATGGATGCGTGTGCCCCCACCGCCTCTCCCACACTCCGCCCTGCTGGCCTCCCTGCCTGCCTGCCGCCTTCTTCGTCCTCCTCCTCCTCCACCTCAAATTAACGGCGCAAGGACGCGGGGAAGGGGCAATATGCATTAAATGGTCGCTCTCCAGATTAAACTCATGCCGCGGAACGATTCGAGTTCGAGATGTGGCGGTAGAGAAGAGCGGAGAGGGCGAGAGAGCCGGCGTGACGAGAAGGAGAATGAAAGTGCGGAGAGAGCGAGAAAGAGGCTCCGTCTGGAATTGGATGGTGGCAGATTTACGACGAAAAATTTTAAAAACTGCAATTTTTTTTTTTTACCAGGTAAGGTCTGATGAGCTCTATAGCTCCTTTTCAGAAGTGATCTGGTCACAAATGATCGCTCAATGAAGAAGTGGCTTGTGGAAATTTATAGCAGCCAAATGCTCTAAGCGCATGTTGATTCTAAACGCGGAGGGAAAATCTGGAACAATTGTAGAAAAATCCATTGTGGCCACGCAGAGGCATGAAAACTAACTCCAAATATAGCCTGGAACGAACCCACGACCTCCTGTATACCAGGCGAGGTAGTTAACATCTTGCTACCATGGCAGGACATTCAATGAAAGTCAAGCTGGAGATGTGATGATTCTCAAAATGGAAGAAAAAGAAGAAGAATCGATTGGGAGGAGAATGTGAGCAGTTGAGACTCTCCATGAGAGACAGCCGAAGATCACCAAAGATGGAAAAAATCCGTCCGAGGCATCAACCCCTCCTGTTGCGAGGCAGATATTCGAGAGACGCGAGATTCGCTTTGAATATCGGGGTGCCAAGATGCTGGCAACGGCTAACAGAGGGACGCAAGAGGATCGTTGACGTGACTGGGCATGCACGTTCAAGTTTCACGGGATGGTTGACGCAACTCACACGTCGCCCCACGCTGTGAGATGGCAAAGTGTAAGCTACGTCACCCGTTTTTTGGTGCGCTCTCTCATCAGTCACTGCGCGACGAGCAAGCGGAAATTTGACCAGGATTTTAACGACGCATAATCATTTAAAGTGCCATTTTTCCCCACACTGCTGCACGCAATTACAAAGTTTCCACTCAAGACATTTTTGAAAGGTGTAAAAAAAACTCCCCATCACGAAACGTTAACCCCGAAGCTGGTCATTTTTTCAGCACCGTCATGCGGTTCGCACAAACATATAACGCACTGAAAAAGATGCACGAAATACCGTGGGGACAGAAACACATCAACTCGCTGGCCCTTGCGTGTTAGCTTCTCACGGTACGCGTTTCCCTCCCCACGTGCCAAACGCTCAATCGTTAAATTGCCCAAATATCCCAAATGCAGGATCCTCTTTGACAGAGGGTCTTGTGACTCGCAGAGGCTTTCCCCAAGTAAGGATTTGGCATTAATAATTACCATGTACAGAAACCAGTAACAAGGCTACTGAAAAATGTGACTATGGCAGCTGTACTGGGCCTGGCTTCTTCCTGTAGCCTCGCAGGTATTAATGGCTGCATAAAAAAAAACACAGTAATGACTGCAAGGTGGCCAGGAGATGTCAGCACCCCTAGATTATTATCGAATCTGTGGGGACCTTTGAGTGGAACCACTTTTCTTCGTGCAATCTGAGTAGTACAAGGTCTTGTCCCACATGGAAAGCTCACACGAATGGAATTGGTGCAAGATCTCAATGCAGGAACCTCCTGAAAACGAGTCTGCCGCACTCGTAACGAATTGCCACGTTCTGTTTACGTGGCAAACTTCAACATATTGGCTGTGTCGGGTGGTGGCGGGTTTAACGATACATTTATATTTATGCGATCTAACCCAAAAAAAACTATATTATGGAGCCTTGAGACTCTATGAATCTTTAATGGGTAATGTAAGGGAGTTGTCATTTTTATTACACGAACAAAACGATTTATAAGTACACAGAGCTGAAATATATATTTTTCAAGGATAAAATAACCATTCCCTTAACAAAATAATTATACAGTACGAATTACTTCTAGTTTCTCGGTGCTATAACGGTCTTTCCACTGCAGTGGGCAGAAGGCAGCGATTAATGGTGATTTTCCCCAGAGAATCAGGCGAACCGTCGTCACATGCATAGCATCTCACGTATTGGCCAAATGGAAACATTCAGCCGTTCCACTCGCTTCGATCCTCATGCCCACCAAAACCTAGAGGGACAAAACCGGGCCCAGCTAAATATCCCAAGAGGCCGAACACGTGGCTTAATCTTGGTTTTTTATACATATATAAAACGTTAATTTCTGCAGAGCTGTTAACAAGGGGTTAATAAAACGTTGCTCTGTTTGGCTGCGAGACAGAGGTCCAGCGGGCGTTTTGTCATCTCGAAGGGCACCCCCCCCCCCCATCACGTGGACGCAAGATATGTCACTCCCAAGTTTTACGCCAAGCCTCCGAAGTCAATAACATGGCAAATTGGAGCTGAACATTAGCAACAATCGCCGCTTCATATATTGCAGGAAACCGCAGCACAATTTCTCATCTTAAAGTAATCGTTTATTTATGATAATAAGACCGGTTCCCCTTGGTCAATACCACTGCTGGGAGAATGCCTCCTCGTGCAGTCAGGCATGGCGGGGGGTTGTTTAACTATACTTCACCGAGCGAGTCAAGTGCTGCTCTGGCGAAAGAGGGGGTGTCAAGAATGGTCTCCAATATCACTTGGTCACTGACGCCAGCCGTGTCCAGGAACACTCAACCGCTGCACTCCCTCTCCACCTCCTCCACACACGATATCACCGGTTGCGCAAATGCAGAGCAGTACACTTTTGAGTTATTTACATCCCTTCCCTGCGTTCCAAAAACACCGTCGGCTTTCCATCACGTCGAAAACGGGGGATGCGCGCCCGCGCTGGGGACGCACAAACCAATTTATATACACGGCAACCCGGGAGGAGTCCAGAGCGAGCGAGCACACGCGGAGAAATCCGGCGGCGTGTCGCAAACAAACACCGACGACCGATCAAAGCTCGGACGTCGGCGTTTCCACGCCCCCCCCGGGGGGCTTCCATCTGTTGTATCCTAAGCCTTCTTCCAAACTTGATATTTTTATATATTATCTTTTTACTTGATATATAATGAATGAAAACACCCCAAAAAGCAGCAGGCTGCAAAAACCAGGTGTTGTTAAGTAATGAACTGGAGGAGGGCTAGGATGACAGAATTTGCAACCTTGCTTCAAGGAAGGAGGGGGCCTGATGAACGGGCATATGTCACCCGTGCAGGCGGCAGAGACAGTGGGAGAGTCAGCCAGACATAATTAAGGCAAAAAGCCAACCATCCTGCATGGTTTTAAGGAATTAAATTATTAAATCCAGGGTGAGTGGTCAAATGAAGTGGGTCAGCAACGCTGTGTGCACAGGGGAGGGAGCTGATTAACAACCCTGCCCGGCTGAACCGTGAGGGGGCCTTTGACCTGAAATTAAGAATAACACTCCCAGAGCAGAAGGTTGGATGACCACAGTGAGACGAATAAGAGCGTTGTATATCAAGGATGCAGACTCAGCTGAATAACAAGGCTGCGGAGGTCACCAAAAGTTCGTGTTCGCCTAGTTAAGTCGAAAAGCTCAATTATTCTGTATTGCTATTAAAGCAACGTTAAAATCAGAATTTAACAACAGGGTAGGCTAAAGTTATTGATATTCACACCCACTCCAATTAAACCAGGCCACAAGTTACGCCTACTGAACCATCACCATCATTAAGTCAATATGAAATGTTATTTCCATACCTTAATATACAACTCGACCCAAAGCATATGACAATCAGAACCTTCCTAAGTCAAAATTGAATCGCACCCAGACAGGAGCGAATAGTCGATATAAGGTTGAAGAGGGTATGAACAATAAGAGCGCGGCGAACTGCAAACGTAAGCAAAAGCCGGGAACGACACCAACCCAGCGACACCAGCCAGCAACAGCGAGTCGGGCTTCGACAGGCCATAAAAGTAGAAATAATAACTCTCGGGGTCAGGGGACATCAGAAAAAGCAAGCAGACAAAAACCAGAACTGACTCCAAGGTTCAACCGCCCTCACCTACAAGGAGTGACGGAAATTAATGAGGCCTTGAGTTAACGGCGTCAGCTGGACAGCAACAACAACCGGCGAGCAGAGACAGAGTGAGGCAAAAACCTGCGAGGCTATGAAATGCAACTTCATGTCAGTGAAGCCTGACCAACAAGTTAAGTTAATGACATCACAATACATAATATCGTACATAACATCAATGTTAACGCTATTCACCGTCAACTATATTCCGCTTATATAACCATGCAGACACCAAGGAATACGAATTCCTAGGATCAAGAAACTTACCCCTTAACCTAAGATATCGGAAATAAATTAATAATAACAAGCCTATGCATGAAAGACAAAAGTAAAACTTATGAAAAGCCAGGATAGCGGGATAAATCACCACCAGGTCGAAATAAAATACATAATAAAAGAGCGATGTTAAACCCAGGGTCGGAGAGAAAGGGAGATCCCGGCCGTCTTTGTATCCCCGCAGCGCGGGATGGGAGTGTGTATGTGCTCGGGGAGGCACCTCCACTTGGGCCAAGCACCACGATGGGAAACGACACACCTTAGGCTACATACAGAATCATAACTGGGAAATGGTAAGGGACAAGTGTTAATTTAAAACTTTTTAACCATGTCTTTGTGTGCTGTGAGGATCGGAGGGAGTGTGCCCCTCCCTCCAGGTCGTGCAACACGGACAGAGGTGCCTGTGAGGCGGTTTGTAACGTCTGTGTTTTGGTTCATGAAGGAGGCCAGACAAGAGATAATATTGCACCCAGACAGAGAGACGACTTCGAGGCAATTGTAACATCTGATTGTTTGCTCATGGATTTTATGGAGGGAGTATGACAACGGAAAATACCATGGGTGATGCACACAAGGACACACGGACGTACGGACACACACATGAACACACCTACACACGGACAGATCCTGACACAGTAAATCAAAAGAAAACCCCGCCTTGTGGGCAGGACCCAAAGGGATTTTTCGGCATAAAAGAAAGGACCCTGAGCATTGGAAACCAGTTGGACCAGGAGAGTCAACTCATCACGAGGGCGACCAACGGGTCGACTCATGAGCGAGCTCGACCGGAAGGGTCGGCTCGACTCATCAGCCGAGTTCGACCAGGGGAGTCATCTCATCACGAGTTCGAACAGCGGGTCGGCTCCGGAGCGAGCTCGACCGAGCGGGTCGGCTCGACTCTTCAGCTTCTGGGACTCAGCCGAGTTCAGCCGGCTCTCGGGGCTCGACTCGAGCGGCTCCCCGTCTCCTCTGCAGGCGGGCAAGACCCGCTTGACAGCTCAACCTGCCGCGTCAGAGGCCCCTGCTGGCAGCCAGGGTCGCGGTCTGGCGACGAGAGGACGACGGTGCGCTGCGAGCGAGCTGCGGGCGCCACCTACCGACCGGGTTCCGAACTACGACAGCGTATCAACAGGCATCCAACCAATTCCCCACGGCGACAGAGGAGCGACTAATACGTATGACGCGCACCGCCCCCTCACCACACGACCACCAGGCGTTGTTTGACATAAAGAACCGACTCCGAACACTGACTATTGAAGACAACTCTTACCACTCAAACCCACTCGAACCCATAAGCCATCCGTGGCTGTGAAGAAAAACTCGAGACCGAGTGATGGCCATCCGTCATTTATAAGAGTATTATCTTTAATATTTAGTGGACTGTACTCTTAATCGCATAAATTCCCAACAGATCCATCAATACGAATTGATTCTTGGCACCTCCTTCCGCCGAGCCACTCTGTTGTCAGATAACCTGCGATGTATCTGTTGAGATTGGTGCCTTTAAGAATAATAACTGTTTTGATTGTGTTTTATCGCCGTATAATCTTTCAAGCATCTTTCATTCATTAACGTTAAGGTTTTCTTAGCATAGTATTTGCACGTTTTAACGACTCTCTCTCTCACTAACAACCATCGCGTTACGCGGGATCCATGTGCCGTTGTCAAGTGAAATCAGACAATCATTGATGATACTGTATTGATGCCGTGTTGACGTTCCGGGATTGAGAGTTCGCATACTATATCATAGTTGAGGTTGAATTAGTAATAAATTGATTAATACAGAAGTGGTTGTGTGATTCTTTCCTGAAGTCTATGCATAAGATCTGCTTCTGCGTTGAGATCTGAACTTGGTGACCTTAATAAACACACTAACACATACTCAGTAAATGTTAAAGCGATAACGGGGCGAACCGGGGACCTAAGATAAGCGAGAATGAGACGAACCTAGACAACGATGCCGAGTTAATCTAAGTTAATCTTGTATACTTACACCACACCTGCATAACTGCATACGATTAATTGCCTTATTCCGATCGATAACCCACCCTCGTCACCGAGGCGGGGTCTGGTTATCATAACGACTTGCATCATCATAATTCCACCCACTCGCATAATTACTACGATTACCTCTCGAATTGGCATAATTAAATGTGCATAATTACCTCAATTAACATATTTCCGGATAATTACACATTTGGCCAAATTTCAATTGATTATTATTATTTTCACTGAATATTCATAACCCACACATACAACACAATAATTTCACCCACGCACGCATACAACACATCAAAATTTTCACACCCAACATATACAACATAATGGGGGCTCGGGTCCGGGATTTCTCGCAGACAGTTTATGCATGAATTCAGGAACGAATCACTGTTGTGTTAATCAAAGTGTTGTGAACTAACGTTGCCTTGTGATTATAAACGGGGGTATACACGCGCTCTGAAGGGAAATACCAGAGTAGCAGAGTATAACAAAGACAGCTGGGCTGAAATTATTTGCTCGAGTTGAACTGACGCATCCTGTGATACAATTGTGTATAAGTACTCTGAAAAGGAATGTCAAAGTAACTCCTGCCACTTGAGATGATAGGATTAAGAATAATTTTTGAATGGGTGACGGGGTACGGGGAGCTCGTATTAAAACGTACCGACCAATCTGTTACAAAGCAGTACAGTCAGAGAGACATATGGGGAGGGAGCTGTATCGATAACACGAACACACCTCGGAGGAAACTAATTGACTGGATAAAATGTAACAGAGGCGAACACGATGCAAAAGCTGCAGAGAAGGCAGGACAGGACTCATTCCTCCTCACACAGGCATACAGTCAGGGATGGTGGAATAAAGGAAAATTCGGAAAGGAAACAGGAGAGAAATCGTCTCTAATAAACGAGGAAAAATGTCCTCACACCATCGTAAGGGAGGAGAAATCAGGGCTCGCGACACCAGCGGAACTCACAGACGTGGATCCACAGAATAAATATGGAAGTAACATTAAATCACACTCATTCGAGAGAAGGGATGGAGAGATACATATGCAAACAAAAACATGTGAGATTGACAACTTCACAGATAGAGGGAAGCAAAATGTTAAAGTAAAGTTAACGGGACGTGCTCCGCTAAGGGCAGAGGCAAAAACTGAAGGGAAATGGCAACACGAGCGACACGGCACTGGGCGCGCACACAGAAAATGCACACCGCTTAATCACGCCCCACACAGAACAGATAAAAGTGACAGATTGCCTGATGATAACTTGTTTGATGATGACGCTGACGGCGATCAACTTTCGGAATACTTTTTCAACAGTAAAACCCTTAAATTGATGGACAAGGCTCTAGTCAGAATTCCCGATTTTGACCCCCACAATAAGTCCATGGATATCCACACACATATCGCGACAGTGGAAGAGGAGGCAATGATTAGAGGGTTGATGAGACGGGATGAAAAAGCGAGTTTGTTGAAACGAAGCTTAAATAAAGATTCTATTACATGGGTAAAGTCACTACCACACAAGGTTAGGAATGATTTTAAACAACTGAGCCTGGCAGTGATTCGGAAGTTTGGAGAATATTCGACACTCACTGAGGGGTTTTATGCTGTAAAATCGATGACCCAGGGCATGGACCAAGATCCACGTGACTACCTCGTACAATTTAAAAGAGCGTATTACGCAGGCGATGTGAATCAATACCACGAAGGAGATAAAATGTTCAAAATTATGTTTTTTGAATCCTTGAGCCCAGAGATTACAGAAAGGGTGAGAATGGTTTTGAATCCAGAAACCGCATCCTTACGCCGCATAGAGAGCAAGGCGTACATGGCGTGGTTATACAGAGCTAAGAATCATAATTCGGATCCAGAACACAGGGAGAGGGATAAGGAACCCAGCCTCTCAGAGAGGAATAAAAATCACCGAGCAGTCCCACAATGCAGGGCGGAGCAAACAAACACGCACACATGGCAAAATAACCCAGAGAGAGGTTGGCACGAGAATGAGAGCGGCATAAAGCCGAACATTCAGGAGAATCGTAGGGGGGGGAGGTTCAGAACAGAACCATATCAACACCCCATGCCACGACACACACGAGGCCAAAGTTGCACACTAAGATGGCGAGATAACCATCCAGCGGGAAGGTACACAGACTGCGGAGGTATGGATGCGAACATGCAGGAGAATCGTAGGGGGGAGAGGTTCAGAGCAGAACCATATCAACACCCCATCCCACGACACACACGAGGCCAAAATTACGCACAGAGATGGCGAGATAACCATCCAGCGGGAAGGGGTTACACAGACCGCGGAGGTATGGATGCGAACATTCAGAGGAATCGCAGGATGGGAGGTCAAACACAATTGATCCAATTCCGACCAATTCCTCCACCGGCTATATCAGGAGGGAATAGAGGAATAACACAGAATGCGGTCCAAAGACATGATGAACTACCCACAGTGAGCGCGAGCAAGCGGCCAACACGCGCCCCACCTGTCGAGGTATTAAACCCGAAGCTCAATGAGGAATACAGGCAGGCAGCAAGTCACAGGGCGGGCAGAAACGTGGACAGTACTCCCGTAAATGACGCGCGGATTGAATACAAGGACAGGGTTGCATTGAAGCGTGATCGGACAGTACAAAAACCGACAGCAGGGACACGCCCTGAGGAGCGCAGGCATGAGCCTTTGAATGGAAAATATCCAAGGGAAACCAAAATTTATGTGGATCGGAGTGCTAAAATGGAGACGAATGTCCATGACGTATCGGGAATGGTGTTGGAATCCAACACACTCGTAAAAACAAAGAGGGCAACATTACGAGGGACAGAATTAAATCGACACACTGACTCGGCAAATGTGCATGTAATCGCAGAGAGAGCGAATGCCAGTGATGACGGAGTAGAGAAGTTGGTTGTGTGCGCGAATTCTGATTATGTGCAGCACAATTTTACACCCCACACTCCCACGACGCGAGAGAGTGAGAGGGGAAATTACAAAAACGAACCGGAAAACCGTGATCGAATGATCAAAGTGATAAGTGGTAAACCAGACACTCAGAACTTGGTAAAAAGATTGCCAGGATGTAACAGGAGGGAAATAACGCAAAAATGCGTTCGAAACCGCTACATAGCGTTTCCCAGGATTTAACAAAAACAGGGAAAAATTAATATCCGTCGGAGTTATGAGGGATGAGAACCATGTAACTGGTGATATCGATGTTCAAGTTTTGTGGTATTTTTTTTTTGGATATTTCAAATGTAATCTTGTTAAGATTGTGATACATGCGCGCTTTGGAAGGAATGCGTTATGGATTAGTACCGATGTTTAACGTGGTGTTTTATTTTTTTTTTTGCTTATTTCAAAGTAACCATGTTACGATGGTGATACATATGCGCGCGTCGTAAGAATAACCGCCGAGTGAGGGCGGCTTATAGATTCATAACACAAAAAAGGGGCATTTACTTGGTTTGGAAATTCGCCAGTGGCCAAGTCGACCCCTGATAATTATTCAAACGGCCGGATTGTTGTGTCTATTTTTTTTTTAATTAAGAACAATTCAAAAAAATATAATATTTTTTTTTAATTTATATATATACCTTTTTTTTTTTAATTAACTAATGAAAACAACTCACTTCTCCTCACAAGAACACCAGGAATCCATGAAACATGGAGGGCGGTTAAAGTGTTGAGAGTTCGGTCACAAAGAGGTCATGGACATCCAAATGGACAAAAGATGTATGGACTAGCCTCCCAAGACATCTAGAGATACAGATAAGGGCAGAATAAATAACGGTTGAAACTTCGCGTTTCTTAACGTTTTCCGTACCGAAAAGTAGAAACTTAACAAAGATAATTAACCAACAAACAATAATATTTTTTTTTCTATTATTATATGTTTCCTACCTACACGACCTTCCAAAAAAAATAAAAACTAAAGAATACGAATTCCAGGAAGCTTAAGTGCATAGTACACTTAACCTTAGGACATAAAAAATTAACTCAGAATAAAACACCAATCTCTGGGGAACTAAACTAATGGGCATATCACACTACGATAATATGTAACATGTTTTCCAGGAAATGGCAGCCCTCCTGCTCACGCTCCTGCTAACGTACCTTGCCAAGCTAGAAGGGAGCCAAGGCCTGATGATGCCACCCAAGAATAACCGTAGAAACTATATTTTTAACGATATCTCCTATAACACGTAGTCAATAGAATAATTTCTCCCTTCCTTATCGTTTTACCTTCCTTTAGGAAAACATTTTCCTCTCTTGTCACATATAACCATGTAAGTTGTGACACGTACGCGCGCGTTGTAAGGAAATAGCAGCAAAACTTGAGGACAATCGATGGTTCATGATGGAAGGGTATACATTTTTTCAAAAATAACCCGTGGCCATTTGACCACTGGCCATTTTTAAAAGGGCGGAATGTTGTATCCTAAGCCTTCTTCCAAACTTGATATTTTTATATATTATCTTTTTACTTGATATATAATGAATGAAAACACCCCAAAAAGCAGCAGGCTGCAAAAACCAGGTGTTGTTAAGTAATGAACTGGAGGAGGGCTAGGATGACAGAATTTGCAACCTTGCTTCAAGGAAGGAGGGGGCCTGATGAACGGGCATATGTCACCCGTGCAGGCGGCAGAGACAGTGGGAGAGTCAGCCAGACATAATTAAGGCAAAAAGCCAACCATCCTGCATGGTTTTAAGGAATTAAATTATTAAATCCAGGGTGAGTGGTCAAATGAAGTGGGTCAGCAACGCTGTGTGCACAGGGGAGGGAGCTGATTAACAACCCTGCCCGGCTGAACCGTGAGGGGGCCTTTGACCTGAAATTAAGAATAACACTCCCAGAGCAGAAGGTTGGATGACCACAGTGAGACGAATAAGAGCGTTGTATATCAAGGATGCAGACTCAGCTGAATAACAAGGCTGCGGAGGTCACCAAAAGTTCGTGTTCGCCTAGTTAAGTCGAAAAGCTCAATTATTCTGTATTGCTATTAAAGCAACGTTAAAATCAGAATTTAACAACAGGGTAGGCTAAAGTTATTGATATTCACACCCACTCCAATTAAACCAGGCCACAAGTTACGCCTACTGAACCATCACCATCATTAAGTCAATATGAAATGTTATTTCCATACCTTAATATACAACTCGACCCAAAGCATATGACAATCAGAACCTTCCTAAGTCAAAATTGAATCGCACCCAGACAGGAGCGAATAGTCGATATAAGGTTGAAGAGGGTATGAACAATAAGAGCGCGGCGAACTGCAAACGTAAGCAAAAGCCGGGAACGACACCAACCCAGCGACACCAGCCAGCAACAGCGAGTCGGGCTTCGACAGGCCATAAAAGTAGAAATAATAACTCTCGGGGTCAGGGGACATCAGAAAAAGCAAGCAGACAAAAACCAGAACTGACTCCAAGGTTCAACCGCCCTCACCTACAAGGAGTGACGGAAATTAATGAGGCCTTGAGTTAACGGCGTCAGCTGGACAGCAACAACAACCGGCGAGCAGAGACAGAGTGAGGCAAAAACCTGCGAGGCTATGAAATGCAACTTCATGTCAGTGAAGCCTGACCAACAAGTTAAGTTAATGACATCACAATACATAATATCGTACATAACATCAATGTTAACGCTATTCACCGTCAACTATATTCCGCTTATATAACCATGCAGACACCAAGGAATACGAATTCCTAGGATCAAGAAACTTACCCCTTAACCTAAGATATCGGAAATAAATTAATAATAACAAGCCTATGCATGAAAGACAAAAGTAAAACTTATGAAAAGCCAGGATAGCGGGATAAATCACCACCAGGTCGAAATAAAATACATAATAAAAGAGCGATGTTAAACCCAGGGTCGGAGAGAAAGGGAGATCCCGGCCGTCTTTGTATCCCCGCAGCGCGGGATGGGAGTGTGTATGTGCTCGGGGAGGCACCTCCACTTGGGCCAAGCACCACGATGGGAAACGACACACCTTAGGCTACATACAGAATCATAACTGGGAAATGGTAAGGGACAAGTGTTAATTTAAAACTTTTTAACCATGTCTTTGTGTGCTGTGAGGATCGGAGGGAGTGTGCCCCTCCCTCCAGGTCGTGCAACACGGACAGAGGTGCCTGTGAGGCGGTTTGTAACGTCTGTGTTTTGGTTCATGAAGGAGGCCAGACAAGAGATAATATTGCACCCAGACAGAGAGACGACTTCGAGGCAATTGTAACATCTGATTGTTTGCTCATGGATTTTATGGAGGGAGTATGACAACGGAAAATACCATGGGTGATGCACACAAGGACACACGGACGTACGGACACACACATGAACACACCTACACACGGACAGATCCTGACACAGTAAATCAAAAGAAAACCCCGCCTTGTGGGCAGGACCCAAAGGGATTTTTCGGCATAAAAGAAAGGACCCTGAGCATTGGAAACCAGTTGGACCAGGAGAGTCAACTCATCACGAGGGCGACCAACGGGTCGACTCATGAGCGAGCTCGACCGGAAGGGTCGGCTCGACTCATCAGCCGAGTTCGACCAGGGGAGTCATCTCATCACGAGTTCGAACAGCGGGTCGGCTCCGGAGCGAGCTCGACCGAGCGGGTCGGCTCGACTCTTCAGCTTCTGGGACTCAGCCGAGTTCAGCCGGCTCTCGGGGCTCGACTCGAGCGGCTCCCCGTCTCCTCTGCAGGCGGGCAAGACCCGCTTGACAGCTCAACCTGCCGCGTCAGAGGCCCCTGCTGGCAGCCAGGGTCGCGGTCTGGCGACGAGAGGACGACGGTGCGCTGCGAGCGAGCTGCGGGCGCCACCTACCGACCGGGTTCCGAACTACGACAGCGTATCAACAGGCATCCAACCAATTCCCCACGGCGACAGAGGAGCGACTAATACGTATGACGCGCACCGCCCCCTCACCACACGACCACCAGGCGTTGTTTGACATAAAGAACCGACTCCGAACACTGACTATTGAAGACAACTCTTACCACTCAAACCCACTCGAACCCATAAGCCATCCGTGGCTGTGAAGAAAAACTCGAGACCGAGTGATGGCCATCCGTCATTTATAAGAGTATTATCTTTAATATTTAGTGGACTGTACTCTTAATCGCATAAATTCCCAACAGATCCATCAATACGAATTGATTCTTGGCACCTCCTTCCGCCGAGCCACTCTGTTGTCAGATAACCTGCGATGTATCTGTTGAGATTGGTGCCTTTAAGAATAATAACTGTTTTGATTGTGTTTTATCGCCGTATAATCTTTCAAGCATCTTTCATTCATTAACGTTAAGGTTTTCTTAGCATAGTATTTGCACGTTTTAACGACTCTCTCTCTCACTAACAACCATCGCGTTACGCGGGATCCATGTGCCGTTGTCAAGTGAAATCAGACAATCATTGATGATACTGTATTGATGCCGTGTTGACGTTCCGGGATTGAGAGTTCGCATACTATATCATAGTTGAGGTTGAATTAGTAATAAATTGATTAATACAGAAGTGGTTGTGTGATTCTTTCCTGAAGTCTATGCATAAGATCTGCTTCTGCGTTGAGATCTGAACTTGGTGACCTTAATAAACACACTAACACATACTCAGTAAATGTTAAAGCGATAACGGGGCGAACCGGGGACCTAAGATAAGCGAGAATGAGACGAACCTAGACAACGATGCCGAGTTAATCTAAGTTAATCTTGTATACTTACACCACACCTGCATAACTGCATACGATTAATTGCCTTATTCCGATCGATAACCCACCCTCGTCACCGAGGCGGGGTCTGGTTATCATAACGACTTGCATCATCATAATTCCACCCACTCGCATAATTACTACGATTACCTCTCGAATTGGCATAATTAAATGTGCATAATTACCTCAATTAACATATTTCCGGATAATTACACATTTGGCCAAATTTCAATTGATTATTATTATTTTCACTGAATATTCATAACCCACACATACAACACAATAATTTCACCCACGCACGCATACAACACATCAAAATTTTCACACCCAACATATACAACACATCCCCGTGTTGGCGGTTAGCGCGGGCAAATCAGACCGCTTTTTAAAAGCCACAATTAATAATTATTTGAAATTGTTTGTCCGGCACTTCTGTTTGGTTGTCCGCAACAGGCCCGTGATTTTTTCACTTGTGGCGATGTATTTCACACCCCCCCCCCTTTGACGGTGCAGTGATGACGCAGCAAACGCTTTTGTTGTGCGTTCAGTTTCTTGCCCCCCCCCCCGCACCGCCCGCGCCTCCGATTAGCACGGTTGGCTACGTACGGCGCGCCAAAGAAGTTCAACATTTCCGGCGCAATGTAAGCTTGGTTAATTATTGAGCAAGTGAACGTGAACAGGCAAATCGCACTGCGCCACGAACCCGGTCGACAGAGTTCGATTAAAACATCAACGGCGAGGACGAGATCCGAACGGGTTCAGGGGGGGCACCCCCCTCCTCGCCAACCTGCACTGACCAGCGTGAAGTATGGCCAAACTACCCCCCCCACCCCGTGACTTGACACGGCATGGGCAAGCCTTCATCTAGCAGTGGAATGTCAAAGAGATTCCTGTAAAGAGACAAACGTGTGCAATTGCCCAAATGCTAGGAATATAAATATATATAAGAGGAGATAGATGTAGAGAGAATCGTGGGTCTTTTCTTTCAAGCACATATGGCGCAAGAATTTGCATTATTCCACACCACAAAGCGGACTCATTTTAGGCCGAGCTAACTTAACCCTTTCCCATTCCGATGGACGTACGTGTTTGTACCGTGTACGTCGTCGGAACGAAATCGGAAGAAAAAATAAAATAACTTTATCGGTACGTCTTCAGATCGGAAGAGACCATGGGCTCCCACAAGGCCATGCGGGAGGGCGTGTGACAATTTGGCACCAGCTATCTGAGTGCGGTTGTGTCACTACAGTTCTATGCGGCGAGTACAATGTCTTCAAAAACAACGGCGCTATGCCTATGAATAAAATTAACGCCAAGGCGCTTGCGCATTCCGAGATTCAGTGGTGAACGGGGACCTAACAATGCAACTTGCAGACGTTTCAGAAAGGGAAATGGTTAAGCTGGAACATTGTACTGTGGCAACATGCACATTAAACGCATGACCGTGCCCCTCCGTTCCGTGTGAAAGATCAAGCGTTACGGCATGCCGCAACAACTGCTCGTGCCAGAAGAAAAGTTTGGTGACATTAGCCACAATTACTCAATTAATGAAAACCCGTCCATTTATGAATAAACGCAGAGGCTGGCCACCCGATTTTGTTTGCGGTCAGAAAAATCTCATAAGGCAGTGTTTGGAGTCATAAACGAGAGGGTAGGGAAGTAACACGTGAAATAGGAAACCGTACGCAAGTCAAGATGAGATACCGACCGTTAAAGAGACAAGCGGCGGGCTTGGGCAGGAGATGCCGCTTTAGAAGGGGGGACGTGCCGGTAGGCGAGAATCACATTGGAGTGGCAGCCTAACGATGGAACCGACTGGATAAATGTTCTGACGTTCCCCAGAGGACATGCACCACGGAGACGGAGCGATGAAATCAGCTCGTGTGCAGGTGCGGGGTGGATTGTTACATCGCCGAGCAGTGTGAGATGGTGACAGCTTGGGTCAGAGGCCTTCACTCAGCAGTGGATTCACCATGGCCGATGATGACGACCATGGTAGTAATAGAAATGACAAAGAATAAAAACTTTGCAACGCACGCGTCTGGGCCGCCTTTTAAAATCGAACGAGAACTTTCATTGCGCCATGTGCCTATTTTGGGTTGAGTTCAAGTGTGGAATGCCAACGCAAGCAAACACGGTTCAAACCTCGGCCTTTGAAGTTTTAACGCACGGAGATAAGATAGGGCCACGTTATGCCGCTTATTATTATTGCACAACAGCAGTTTGCCTCCAAACTGATTATTTGCGTCTGCGTTGTCGATCAATGATACCATCGAAAGACCGGACGCGAGTCCACAAACCTCTGGCCACCCAGATCGTCTCCTATGTCACTGTGGGTCAACACTCTACAGCAAATCGGCCGTTCAAACAGCAATTCCCCCCCCTCCCCGCCAAAAAAAAGTAACATACGGTGCATCGTCAGCGATTATTTTATCTGGGGTGGGGGCCAGATTCATAGTCGTACCTTTCTCTCTCACGTCAGCCACTCTCCTTACCCGCACAGGCTGCGGTGCCTCCCACCCCCATCCACCATAGCACACTGCCCTGTGTACAGTTACAACATTTGTGGGAAATGCTGACACTGCCAGCCGTGCTGCGCCAACATCACCAATCAATCACGCGTTTAAAATCGCTGCTGTGGGTGCCGATCGTGGAGGTATGCCATGATAATTCACCATCGCCCCCCTCTCATCTCGCCCGACAAAAGCTTTCGGCTCACCGTCACCATTCATGTTGCCGCGATTAAATTCGTACATACACCGGTTCCTCGACGTACGATTTTTCACCGTCTCGATTCGCACGGCCAAGGGGTTCCCCCCCCCCACCAGCCTCTCTCTTGTACAAGTTTTTTCAGCGTCGTTAGCGGAAATGTAATGTTGGGATACCGTATGCACGAATCGTAGATACATAAATTGGCACACGCGTGGCGTAAATCAACCGCTGTATCGCGAGCTCAACAAAACATTCTATTCCATTGATAATCGTGGGGGTTAAATCGCCTACCAATCATGGTCAAGCACATCAGGGGAGCGAGTGCCGTCTGGCCGAAAACTAGGAACACCGCTTGCTCACGAACACGTGGTGGTGGGGTGGGGGCTACTATCGGTGAGTGACAAAAGCACGGGAAATTTCTGGCTCGCCCGCAAACCAGATTTCAAGCCACACACGCCGTCGATCTCTTCCGCCAGCCCGCCCCCTCCACACCATGCCACGCTTGTCATTTACATGTCTATTTTAATATTTCAATGTTTGAGAGCCGGTCACACCATCGCGCGCCACCTCCCACATCACCGCTCGTTCCCTCCCAGTTTGCCTCCTCGTCTCTCCCAGATGCTGGCTGGGCCGGGCCGGGTCCCCCTACCCCACCCACCTCCCCAACGAGCAGTCAGCGCCGGCTCACAGCGAACCAGGAGGCACCACGCGAGGCAGCGACGTGCAGAAGCATGGCGAGGCATGCGCAGCGAGCCCGCGGATTGGCTGCCTGGAAATCAGCAGAGGTCAGGCGGGGATGTCATCACTGCGGCAACCGGGGACATCCCTGCACGTGTCACCGGCTACCAAGTGCAGCCGTTTGTCTCGGAGTAACCCGGCTGGCTCGCTAGGGCCCACCAGGACACTGGGCCAGTCAGCCCACCAGGGACCAAATCTGGTCAGCCGGCACGCCAGCCGGCACGCCAGCCGGCACGCCAGCCGGCACGCCAGCCGGCACGCCAGCCGGTTAGTCAGCACATCAGTCGGCCAGCCAGAACCGTCAGCTGGCTAGCACGGCACACGCGACACGTCGTAACACATCGGAAAAACGCGGCCGTCGACAGTGCCTGGAGAAAGTCCCAAGCGACCTTCAGCCGACGTGGCAACATTGCACGACGAGGCCACACTTTTCAAAGTGCACTCGCAGGCGATGATTTAATGCATCACAGCACATTCCACACCGCACGATTCGTCGGTGCATTGGGCTTGAGCCCAGAAGTGGCAGCACAATGAGAGTAGTAAGAAAATAAGAAGTAACATTCCGTATGTACCAAGCACCAAGATTCATTGCTCCTTGCACGCATCCATCTTCCTTACTCATGAATGAGGGATTCCTGTGAAATTACAAGTTGTTCGAGTGACCACGTTTAACGTTTTAACGCTACCACGTTTAACGTTTTAACGCTACCGTCTGCATTAATGAATACGTACATTTTCACACAAATGCATTCGTTATTTCGGGTCGTACTATTCAATAGTTTAGTGATGTGAATATTGTTTAAATTTTCTTTAGATTCACACAGTTTGTACTCTCACCTCTCGATCCCAATTTAAGTCTAATTGCAGCGCACATTATGATTTATCGTATTTTTTGGCTGCAGTTATAATTCTTTCTTAAACTGGGCGTCTCTCTCACACGGGAGAACCATTAGCATGACGCAAACTCACCTTTAAATTAGAAAGTGAATATTAAATGACCACCTATCATACCAACGTGTTCTTCCCCCTCCCCACACCATAAATAACTGCTGGACTGTGCCCCCTTACCATAAAGAACAAAAAACATCGCCATTTAGCACAAAGTGATGGCGAGGTCACCACAGCAACTACGCCAGGCTGAACCTTTGCTGCCGTGTAAGGTGGAGACGACTCATTCTGAGATTTCACGGCAAAGATCCAAATGTTATTCAAAATAAAGGTCTTTGGTTTAGATCGCGTAAATGTGTCGTTAACTCAATCACCCGACGCTTAATTGCTAAACCCACAACATTTACAATTCATGCTGTGGGTTTACCTCGCCATCACACCGACGTGCTGAAGTAATAGCTAATCGGCACGTGTTGTCCACGTGACAAACCTCACTAACTTAGCCATGGTCGGGTGGTGGTGGGTTAACGACACAATTTATATTTACGCGAACCAATCCGAAAACCTTAATTATGAATAGCATTGGGTCGCCAAGGCCTATGCGTTCAAACCAAGTGTTCACGTGTTGATGTTTTATTCACGCCAAGGGTGACCGACGGTCGTGGCCACCCAAGCTGGCCATCGCACGCCAGCGTAGCCACGCAACCGTGTGGCTAAAAACGCTTGCGTGCAACGGCAAACCGCTGCCATAAACACGCACCCCGCGAGAAGAGACGTGGTCGCCCAAAAGCTATAAAGCAAAAAGCCTGGCGTGCGGTGGGTTCCCCTGTGGTTCACGCAGAAATGGGGCCTCGTAGTGAGAGAGAGAGAACGTCCATCCGCAAGGAAATAAGACCTACAGTATGTGTGTGCGAGAAATTTTTATTCAAAACAAAACCCAAATGTGAATCGGCTAAAAACATCCAAAGCGTAGCAGTCTGGAAAAGTCCAGAGACTGAGCGAGACCTCATAAGTATTACATGCCACTTATTCACGAAGGAAAGGCCTCGCTGCTCACTAGGCCTCAAGACTCATTCAGGAGGGTCCTGCATTGGGATGTTTGGACAATTCCATTGATAAGTGGCATGAGGAGGGAGGAGAAATGCAACCATGCATGTAAGAGGGAGAGGGGGGGAAGGTGGCACTCAATGCTCATCTCGATCCATGGCAGCCTCAACACCCATACAAATCTTAGGCAAGCTTAAAAACCCTGCTTGGCTTTCCATATCTGATCAGCTCGGGTGAATTTAGGGTCATCTTTGCTGCGGTGACGTTGGGACTTAAAGAATGTCAAACACTTTTCAAGTGTACATCTATAAACAGCAAACTGGGCATGGGGACGCGCAACAAAACCACAGACCGCGCCATAAACCCGCCAACGGGTGAAACGCACGTGCGCGTTGCACGCTCGTGCAATACACGCACGCGCGTGTTGCAGGCACGTGCGTGCAAACCCGACAGCAGCCAACTCCCGCCCACCAGCGCGCCATCATCCGAACCCGAACCCCCCCCCCCAACCACCTGCCCCCCGCACCTGCCACACCTCCGCAGTGTCCAACCGAAGGCTTCAAAGGCGCGACCCTTGGACCGTCGTCGGCGTGCGCGCGGGTTGACGGCGGCGGTGGGCGGTGACCGCACGCGCACATGGCGTGGTGGCCATCCGATACCGGGCGGAGGACTACGCCCAGTTGGAGCTCGCACCGTGCGCCAGCACACGGAGGGAGCAAGCAGAGAGCACGCCGGACAAAACGAGCCGGGGGGGGGGGGGCAGTTTCGGCCGATACGTTCCAACCCGCTGAGCACCGGCGCTCGATAGCCGAGCGACCCCCATCACGTTGAGGTCAATGTTTGAGCGTGGATTTTTCTCTGGGTTCCCCGGTTTCCCCCCCCCCCCACCGCATTTATAATCAACGTCACGCATTCAGGGAATTGTTCTTCACTAATTTTCAAACGGAGGTGCGTGGGGAGGGGGGCACTTTCGCCGAAGAGGACATCGGTGCGAGGGCCGCCACACCGCCTGCGAAGGGGGGTTCTCTCACGTGTTTGTGTCGTGTCAGAGGCCGCACGTCAGAGGCCGCACTAAAGGCCACCAAGGGCCACGCTGGCCTAGCAATGAATAACACTCTCGTTTAGATTTTTTGGCTGCTATAAATTTCCAAGTGATAAGCCACTTTTGTTGAGCTATCATTTGTGGCCAGGTAGCTTCTAAAAAAAATTGCTATATATAGCTCAGCGGGCCTTACCTGGTTAAATAAAAAACAGTTCACGTTTAAAACTCTCGAGCCACTGGGTACACACGTGCATGTTCAGGCACTTTAATCAATCCACCGCTTCGCAGGTCTCGAGGGTCATTTGGCCGTAATACTGTCGAGGTTTCAGCGGTCGTGCTGCACATCTTTCCGATGCGTTTTGGAGTTGTACCGCATGTCTTTCGGCGCGAAGGCCACGGGCTCGCGAGCTGCTACAGGAACTGAAGAGGCTCCGAGCACGTGGAGAGAATCGGTGCCAAATAACACGCGGTAGTAGCAACCCGAAACACATCAGTGACGATTCATCCCTCGCTGGTCAGCGAGGGATGGTGAATGCACGGGGGAGCCACAGAAACACTGCAACAAAGAAATTCGAGCGTAAATGGAACACATTTATTAATTTGAGTAATTAATTTAATGATTTAGCTACGCTGTCCTCTGCTGTCCACCACGTGGCCCGGAGCCACTGGGTACATTACAGGATGGAAAATCCTAATCCTGGCTGAATTTTGAGCGAATATCTCATTAAAATGTTAACTCCACCTTACAACGCAACACCTCAATTGGCTTCTTAGTCTTCATCATCTGCATTAGCACGTGTCTCTAGGTTGAAAACTCATTTATTTAAAACTGCTTTTTTGCATTTAATTTGTCGACCTTCCCCCCCCCCCCACCTCCGATTTGCGCGGTTGGCAATGTACTGTGCGAAAAAAGTTCAAGGTACAGAGAAGTGGCTGTCCAAGTCCCAGGCTACCTCGTTAGTGCACCAGCGTAGCGACATAGCCGCACTGTTACAGCCACTCGCCGCAGGATCAATCACGGTGGTTAACGAATTGCGCAATCGCACGCGTGTTGCTTCTGAAACGTTTGGCTTCACGAATGTTCGGCAGCCGCGCCGTGAGGACATGGAAAGTTTTCTAAAGTTTGAAACCGTGGAATTTCGCGTATACATTTAAAACTGCATTTGGTGGCTGGCTTATGCCGCGTGCGTTGAGCTGGAACTGGTTCAAGCCTTTTACTTCAGGGGTACATGACGAAATAATGACCGCAATGTGAAAGCCGTCACAACAATTATCAGTTGAACAAAAAGTACATTACCAACTGGCGTGTACAGATTGTCGAGGTCTTCCAACTTAAACCTCCATTGCAACACACACACACACCGCTTAAAAGGGTACGAAGTGCCAGCCAAAGAGGGAATTACAGCACAGGGCGATCCAGTAGGGGGCATTGCCTTTGAAGTGAACATTTGAAAATATGTATTCGGCTGTTATACCAATGCAATACTCGGCATGATATAAATAGTGTCGAAATGCAGCTGCATCTCAAAAATGACGTGGGCACACATTCATTTCACCGAAAGAGTCAGTCAGTGTTAGCCAGAGGGGTTTAAAACAGGTATTCTGCCTGGACTTGAGCAGGCAGACAGGGGAGTTGACAGCACAGATGGCTTTGGGGAAGGGAGTTCCAGACCACGGAGGCAACAGCAGCAGAGGAGGAGTCACCTCCCGGGTCGAATGGGGCCCTTCAACAGAAATACATTTTTCGCTGGAGTTGAAAAAGCACGTGGAGGGAAGTGGGGAGAGATAGAGAGGGGTGAGTCCACCGAGATCCCATCATAATGGATTTCTTGGCAACAGACAAACCAAAACGTGCTTCTTCAGAGTGGTATATGGGAAGTTGACAAATAACTTTTACTACTTTTTCTGTTGAATTATTTTCCCTTTTTCAACAACAAAAAAAGTGACACTCACGAGTTTATACTTTCACACACACGACCTCGCCAAAGTAATACTTCGGGTGATATATTAGACGTACACTTTTATTTATTTATTGAAAGCAAACATTAAAGAAAAGGCCGTGCCAGTCGCATGCATGTCTGCACATTGCGGCCACGGACGAGTCCCGGCATGCATGGTACGTGTCAACAGTTGTCACCACGATGACGCCTATCCCACAAAGATAAAGACAAAGATCCCCCATATAGCCTTAACAGACTGTAGGGGCAAGTGCTGTTAGCGAGCACATATGAAGGCCGCAACGGTACACGAGGGGGTGGGTGGCCAACACCACGCCCGACCGCCTTTGTCTCCCTAGTGGCGATGTTTACACACCGCACCAGGTACTCATTTGAGGCTGAGTCGACCTAGGGGAGGCCCGGGACCGGTTCAGATAATCGTCTCTGGTGTTGGCCGTGAGCGGGAAATCGAACTCGGGTCGCCGGGTTCATAGCGCAGCGCGCTAACCGCTACTCCACCGCGCCCCACTATCCCACACACACTGACACACAGACAAAGATCCCCCGTATAGCCTTAAAAGTTTTCGGGCAAGTGCTGTTAGCGAGCAGCACCTTTGAAAGCCGGCACTGGCACACGAGGGGGTGGGTGGCCAGCACCAGGTATTCATGGTCGACCTAGGGGAGGACTAAAACCGGTTCAGATAATCGTCACTGGTGTTGGCCGTGAGCGGGAATTGAACTCGGGGTCGCTGAATTCATAGGGCAGCGTGCTAGCCGCTACTATAATCGCTCCCCACATGCACACACGGGGATATATCTGAGTGCTTCATTTGTTGTGCCATAACGAAACAGTGACGTGAGCACTTATATTGTGGGGCCAGATCAAGGAAAATGCTTATAACGCCTACGCCAACCAAAATAGCATCCTGACGGCCAAGCTTTGCGCCACTTTGTGAACACGGGACGATGACAATTTCTTTTTTTACTGGAGGATACGAGTGGAACGAGATAATGTTCTTGGCATGGAGCACAGTCTGCAATTGGGGCCGTTTTTAAGTGGCCACTACCGTGTAAATTCACCGCCATGGCAATACGTAACAATGGGTTTCGTTTGTCAAGATGACCAATTGTAAACAATCATAATTTAAATGTAAAAAAGCACCCTTCTACAATCGTTCTCAGGACGATTTGTGTCGTTGGTCTCGGTGGCAGCAAGAACAAAAAAACTTCACAAGGCGGCACTCTTCAAGAACCGCGAGAATAAGCGTGAAATTGTGGTTGGAAACGGTGCCGAAATGATGAGACTTTTATAGTAAAGAGAGAAGCAGTGCGTTGAACACCCCTGCACCATGTGACCGGGCAGATATCACCGGTCACATTTTTTTTGGCATAAGGTATTCCAACGGTTCTAATGTAATTTTGGGGTGCCGATTCCAAATCTGACATCAGTTTTTGTCTATCACATCAGGTTTGTGAGATATCAAATATTGCATTTTCAATAAAAGCTGCGGAAGAAAAATATTAAATAAATGTGGATATCTACATAAAAGGATATTATAAACACACTATCCTAAAAATACAGCACCATATTTTAACACTAAAGCAGTCACTGACTCGCAACAACTTGCAATCATAAGTGACGGTGTTAATTTCGGGTAAAATCAATGAAAATGGGGTATGCCGATAGCATACAAATGAGATGTGATAGAGCAAATCTGAAATCAGATTTGGAATCGGCACCCTGAAATTGGTCTAAAACAGCTGCAAAAGTCCAGGCCAGAAAAAAAATCATTTTTTAGTTGACCAGTGTATTAGACCAAATCCTGGCCACAGCTGATGCCACTGACGAAGTGATGTGAACCAGTCCTGGGCCCCCCCTCCCCCACACACACCTTCACCAGTGTGGTGAAGTATGGTTAAAGAAAAAAAACCACGCGTCTAAAAGGTGATAGAAAAGCTTTCAAAACAGTGGGTGTTTAAGGGATGTACATAACACAAATATTTTTTTTTTACAAAAATCGATCCAGAGGCCGTGACGGAGCAATGATTTCAATTTCAGGCCAAATCAACGTCGAGATAAAGTTATCATCAGTCACAAAATGCTGGCGCTTTTGGCGCAATAACTACGAATAGATTCAATCCAACCCCTCGCTCACGGTACAGGTGCCTGCGACAAATGGTTTCTGAATTTATGTAAATTAATTCAAACCATAGGCTTGGTCTAAACAGAGGCAACACAACCACACGCAACACACACAATTAATGAGAAACAATGCAAACAAGGATTAAAAGCGCGACAAACAATCCGAGTCTTGAATCGCAATAGTGAATCATGCCACGATGCAGTTGGGAAATCATCTTTGGACAATTTCGCTGTCCATTTTTGTCAGCCGTGCGCTCAACTGTAATTACCAACCCTTGGGACAATTTGAAATACATCTTTTACGATTGCCGTTGCAGCCATTTACAAATCCACTGCTGGTTCAAGACCCCCCCTATTCCCCACACTGCGTCAGTCACGACGGTTGTTTTGGCCACACTTTTCAACCCAGCACCGGTTCAGAGCTCTCCCTTGCACCGACATGAGCCGTGACTGGGACTCAAAAACTCAGTGCGGCTGGGTTCACCAATGCCCCACCTATAATTATATAATCAGCCAATTCACCAGCACCAGCACCACTCGCTTAAAAAAAAAGCACAGTAACGTATCAATTTACAGTACTTCAAAAAAGGGCCTTTCTCGGTATGGCAACAAGAACTGCAGAGGAGTACCACCCCTTCAGGTTTGACAAGTTTGTCTCAATCCCGACGGCGTGCTCAGGCTCGACCCCACCGTGTACTCGTGTTCTCGGTGACAAGTGTCAGGATTTCACCGGCGTCCCAGTTTACTGCAAGCTCGGCTGCCATCCCCGTGTCAAGTCGGTGCCAGAAATTGCTTACGACGTGCAAAACCGGGCGCGGACCTTTTTTTGTTGCAATGGAGATTCTTCGCGTTCTGCAAGCACGCTCCGATTTAACGACGCGACGAGTGACATCCATTCGTAATATTAAGTGACAATTGGAAAGGGAGTATATCAAGTTTTTTGTTGTTTTTACTCCCGAGTTACACACTCTACGTTAACAAAAATACGTGACCGACAGTGAACGGATGTTGGAGTCAATTCAACAGAGACTCTAAAACATAAGCAGATATATCAACCCGGGTTGTACGACACACACAACCGTTCCGGAAAGAGCAGCGGCTAAGAAGACGTTGTTTCTCCCTCTGCTGAGAATCTTTAGCCACCGCTACCAAGCAGGGCACTGGCAATTGGACACGCAGTAAATGCGAGTGGAAAGGACCAGCTTTTGGGCCTTTCTTTCCTCCCACGGGATTCTCACTTCCGCCGTCATCTCTGCCACCAATTCCCCGGTTAATGCCGCACGGGGGCCCGGTGTGTGCAGGTGTGTGCAGGTGTGTGCAGGTGTGTGTGCAGCTGTGTGTGCAGGTGTGTGTGCAGCTGTGTGTGCAGGTGTGTGCAGGTCAAGCAACGACACGGGAGCGACCGCTGCGAGCGGCAGCGTAAGCGCCGTGTCCACGGGGCGAACAGCGGCTTAACCCGAGGCTTAGCAGGGGAAATGCTACCCACGCTGCCCGATAGATGCTGGCTAACTGCAGCCCCTGAGCCGATTAAACAACCGGAAATAATCTGGGAGTGGCGTGGAGAGCGGCGGGGCAGCGACGTGGCGGATGGCGCCTCTGCGCTGCGAAATCGGTGACCGGAGTTCGATTTCCGACAGCGGCTACCGTCAGTGGGCGACTTATACAGGAAACAGTCGTGGGTAACCCCCCCCCCCACCACGCCCCACAACCATCCCCCCCCTCCATCCCCCGGTTTCACCAAATCCACACACGACCGAGTGTGGTGAAGTATGAGCACGGTTGAGAAAGAAGTTCAATATACAAACTCCGTTTGGCTACGTATGGTGCGAAAGAAGTTCAACATGCATAGAAAACGACGACCGTGGCCGACACGCACTGGAGAAGTCCTTCATCCATCAGCCGATCAGCCAAGGGCTGTTTGGTTGCTATTATTCGTTGTTATCGCGAGCTAACCACTCGCAGAATCCACGCATCGTTACTCCTACCTAATTTTACCTTCAAGAGGGAATGGGGGTCCAGGACCGATGAAGTAACTTGCCACCGATGCGAGCCGTGGGCAGCCGCCTCTTACCGGTGTGGTGAGGTACGGTCAAAATAACTCCCGTGATCATCAATACGGTGCGGTCAGACTCGCCATCCAGCAAATGGGGATTTGGCAAAATAAAAAGGGGATGTAAATTCATCTTCTTGGTTCTTTCGGTAAAGTCACGTAGAAGGGAAATAAGAAAATAATAAAACATAATAAAATAAAAAAAATAATATATTTATTTTATTATTTCCATTCTACGTGACTTTACTGAAAGAACCAAGAAGACGAATCCCTGCAGTCACGAAAGCTTTACAATCGGGATGTAAATTTTTCATACATTTTTATTAATTTTATCATTACGAAATTGGACGGTATCTGCCAAAGCACAACCCACCCACCATCTGTGCCAGCCACGTGCGACATTGCGAGGGAGGGCCCCCGAAATTGATGAGGGGTGGCGGCCGAGTGATCGCCCGGGGAGGGAATGACGACCCGATGCGGTTTTTTCCTGCAAGTGGAGCCAGCGTGTGCACCTTGGTGTGCAAGACCCACGTGTTTTTCATGGGCAGCGTCGCGAAACAGCCTGGCAAGCGCAGGCGCAACACCGGAGGGCGCACGCAAGTCGACGGGCACAAGTTGACACAAGTTGACGCAAGTCGGGCACGCACGGTACGAATTTCGCACAGAACGTGCTACCATCCAAAAGCCATTCACGCTTTCCAAATTTAAATTCGGCACTCTAAAACAGAGACGGTGTTAACTCTCTCTCCGCACGCTGCATGTATCAGAATCAGAATATTTATTAATAGAGGAACGCGATTAACCGTCTAGGAAACGTGGCAAAAACTATACAGCTGTAGAGACCGTTTTAACTCACCGTCCTGTATTTATGCAAAATCAAATTATTCTTTCACGGGTAACATTGATATGAACACTCTACATGTCATGTGATAAGAGATGTAGACTCTGAGTTATGTTGTGATGTTACAAGTCGATATTTGTGACGAAGCTGGTACATTTTTGCGCATGTGCATCACTGCCAACACGGAATCTTAAACTTGAATCTCAACACTGTACGAGATACCAAATGCAACGCGATACACGCACAGCATGCGTGCACGCTTTCAATCGGTACAAATTAACTACGACATGGATCCATAATGCAAGATTCTGATGCAGAAAATGAATCAAATGCTGATAAGAATGAAAACCGTGGAGAAATAGATGCTGGGCTTTAGATTGAAAACTAATTTCTTTAAAACTGATTTGTGTTGTTGGTTTGTTGTCCTTCCCCCGCACCTCCTACCAGCACGGCTGTCTACGTACGGTGCGAAAGAAGTTCAACATGCATCCATTGCAACACAGCATGAGAAAGAGGAAGGGAAACTTATGACTAATAAAACGAAGGGAAATCAGAGACGTCATATTGCAATGTGTACACAGCGCTGAAAGAAGTATGTGGTAAGTGGACGAGACTGTGGTGGAATGGCGGCCAAGGGAGGGAAGCCACATCGAGGGTGATCGCCGTCCAAGCACAAGTTGATGAGATCTACCGATACGCAGGAGATGGGATTGTGGAATCGCAGAACCATGTGGGGTAAACCAATGTGGGGATATCTTCATCCATGGTTGACAATTATGTTATTGCTTGCAAAGCTGACCAATTTTATTTTACCAGGCAAGGCCCACTGAGCTATATACACACACACAAGTTCTCTTTCAGAAGTGACTTGGCCACAAATGATAGCTCAACGTAGTGGCTTATCACGTGTAAATGGTTCCTACGCGACCACGGAAACGTACAAATGTTCAGCGCATTTTTAGGCCGAGTTCAACAACTCTCTCTCTCATCCTCCCACCTTGCATTTCACTAGACTGCCCCAGCAGCCAAGCGCGTGAATTACACTACTGTACACATGGCAAGGCTACACCAGTGACATGGAAATCCCGCAGCGGCGCTGTGCATATTCAGATTTCACAACCACGAGCTAAACGCCACCAAACGCATTCAAGGCGTGACTGTTAAAGCAACCTGACCCTGCATTTACTGACCACTACAAAGACAAAGATCCCCCGTGTAGCCTTAACCGACTGTTGGGGCAAGTGCTGTTAGCGAGCACCTATGAAGGCCGGAATAGCACACACGGGAGTAGGGGTGGCCAGCACCACACCCGGCTGCCTTTGTCTCCCCAGTGGCGATGTTTATACACCCCACCAGGTAACTCATTTAAGACAGAAGAGCACCAGGGACTGGTTTAGATAATCGTCACCGATGTTGGCCGTAAGCGGAAACCGAACTCGGGTCGCCGGGTTCGTAGCAGTGTGCCAACCACTACACAACCACTTCCTACAAATGACCACCAACACCCACTCATGCGCAAACACGCGTACTTTTTTTACGTGACGATTCAGTAAATATTACGGAGGGACGGACGGAGTTTGAGTGATGATAGGCAGGGAGGGCAGGGGCAGCAGATAGAAGGCAAGCTAGTAGCAGGGCTGGGTGGGATGGCAGGGATGGGTAAACGCGTGTCTGCATCCCTCGGGATTTGTTCCTTCGTGCATAAAGGACAAATGACCCACACCATCCGGATCCCATCTCTATGCTGTGCATGCCTCGGCCAATGATGCACGCTTCATACACAGCTCTGTCCACCGATCGGGGCAGCAAATCTCTGCAATTCGACATTGGCTGCCTGTAGAGTGTACAGTACTACATAACATATATTGCCACAGACGGGCTAAGATATTAAAAAAAATTCCCCCCCCCACTCCAACTAAGAACCGTGGGGCGAAACGTCGTGAGCGGATAAAAAAAAAAACCTCGTATCATTTTTAAAATCGAGCCTACACATTCAGTATATGCCTCTCATCTCACTGGCTGGGATCCGGTACAGTAATGTTTTAATGGAGACCTAGGTGTGAAGATAATTGCTTTGGACTCGGGATGCAGAGAGCCAAGACGTTCGGTCCAGATTTAGAATCTCTTTGTGAGGGAGTCGCTTGTGAGCGTGGTTACATAAGAACAGTCGGTACAGTGTTTTGCGATGGAGCACGAATGTTTATAAAACATAGGTATGGCGGTGCCCATTGTAGATTTAAACTACGGTGAGCGTGCCAAGGCTTGATGAGAGAGGGGTGGATGACCGGGGGGGGGGGGGGCAGGCCAAGTGGTACCAAAATCAATGGGGGTCCCCCCCCCCCCCACCCCAATATTTATTGGAGAAAAAAAAATCTCAATTTTCTCATTGACACAGGATGGGAATGGGGAAGGCCCCTGGCAATCTGTGAAAAAAAATAATTGAAGAGCTTCATAGCTCATCAGATTCCTCCTGTCTAAATAAAGATTCCGATTCAACATTACATATAAGGGGCCCCCCATATTTCTCTCAAAGGCGCCTGAATGTATGCAAATGTGTATACAGTACTCTGCACGTACACATAAAATGTGTTCGCTTACTGGGAAGAGTTCTGTATAATATACAGTAGTTAATAGCGTATATCTTACATGCACATACAGCAATGCATCACACAAACACACGCACATGTGTGTGTGTGTGACATACAGATAACCCCATTGAGCTCCCTGCAAGGGGGCGCTTATTGAGACACATTGTGAAAGAACGTGTGCTGGACACACAGTGCGTCTTACTATAAACGAATGTGTGTACCGTGTAGAAATATAATAACAATAATGGGGGAGAAAAAATATGTTTCTGCCCTTTCTCAATCCACCGTTGGAGGTCAGTTGTGGATGTTCCTTGACCATACTTCACCACGCCGGTGCGTGCCGATTGGCGTAGTGGGGGGCGAGGGCGTCCAGGACCGACCAGAGATCTCTCGCCACTCATGTTAGCCGTGAATAGCCCCCAAACCCCACCGACCACTTCACCGTCTAGGGCACCGACCAGCGTGGAGAGGTCAACATGGAGAGGGATGGGTCAGTCAAAGAATCACCGCCACGACAGCTGACAAGACGACAAATGGCTGTAAATGAAATTGGTCACACAATCATTAAAAGTAATATAAATTATATAAATTGGCAGTGTGTGTGTATATATATACACACACACACTGCCAGGAATGTTAATGGACATAACTAAATTCAGATGAAAGGCCCCTTGAATGAGAAATGTGGTCATTATTCGCGAGCCATTTTTTTTTATTCATGTAGGCTAATAGCAACGATGAGCGTTCGCACAAGGTCTTACACGTAGCGTCCATCTATAAGATTTCAAATAAATCTACGAGCACCTTCATTCAGCAGTGAGATTGACATCACATTCCTAGAGTAAAATCGCGTGTAACGAGGAGAGCGCAAGATTGCCGATTTCAATGGGCTATGCGATTATCATTAACGGCCATCTCTATGTACGTAGTGTGTGCGCGTTTACAATCCTGCAGTGCACATGATAAGAGGGCCGTAACAGGCAGCACTGTGTACACATTTGCCCCAATTGCCAATCCACTGCTCGACGAGGTGTATCTCATCACACCTCGTTAGGATCAGAGCGCTTATACGACCGCAATCAATTCATCGAGCTGGTAAATTAAGTGTGGCACACACACACACACACGTGTCAAAGACTTGGGAGCATGGAAGCAGCGTGCGGTACAATACAACAATGGATTTTCACCGCACTGCCCTCTGTCGACCAGGGGCATCTGTGGAGTTGTGGCTCAAACCACCCAAGGACTATCCCACCTGCCAAAGTTTCAGGATATCTGACAAGACCGGCACGCGTTCCAGAGAGCTTTGCTTATACTGGAAGTACGCATTAACAGAAACACACACACACATCAATGTTGTAGTGTACACACAATTCCGCCGACGTTCTTGATGCATCATTACATGCCTCCATGCATAGCCATCGTCTAGAGGACCGATACCCACACACTGCCACGTTACATCTCGATACAATAACCGCACCGGCTACAACTATGTTTGTTCATACTTCAGTGCTGGATGGGACGTGCTAACACACTGCGCCACCCACTCCACCTCCTTGCCACCCGAAGTGCCATCACACACATGAATGAAACACACGTGCACAGCACGCGTTCCACAACAACATCAGCATCATGTTGAAGCCACCGGCACAATAGATTCTTTATAATCGGTAGTCTGCACGTGTGCGTGTGTGCATCGAGTACTGGAGGATGCGATGGAGCGAGAACGACTTCACTGTTCGATTCCCGCTCACGGCCAACACCCCAGAGGACGGGCTCTCTGAGCCGGTGCCGGTCCTCCCCTAGGTCGACTCGGCCTCAAATGAGTACCTGGCACGACAAAGGCGGTCGGGCATGGCGCTTCGCCAGTCACCGGCCTTCATAGGTGCTACTCGCTAGCAGCACTTGCCCCGACAGGCTATACGGGGGACATTTGTCTTTGTACTCAAACACACACAGCGTACACCACATCTCCTTACACCGGAAACAAAGCATGCACTGCTACTCACTATACGACGTGTGGTGCTTCTATGCGTGTAATCATAGCACACGTGCGTTAACATTTAGTATATTGTGCACACACACACATACGTGCAGACCCACAGACACACACACATACGTGCAGACCCACAGACACACACACATACGTGCAGACACAGACACACACACATACGTGCAGACACAGACACACACACATACGTGCAGACACACACACACACACATACGTGCAGACACACACACACACATACGTGCAGACACACACACACACACACATACGTGCAGACACACACACACACACATACGTGCAGACACACACACACACACATACGTGCAGACACACACACACACACATACGTGCAGACACACACACACACACATACGTGCAGACACACACACACACACATACGTGCAGACACACACACACACACATACGTGCAGACACACACACACACACATACGTGCAGACACACACACACACACATACGTGCAGACACACACACACACATACGTGCAGACACACACACACACACATACGTGCAGACACACACACACACACATACGTGCAGACACACACACACACACATACGTGCAGACACACACACCACACACATACGTGACACACACACACACACATACGTGCAGACACACACACACACACATACGTGCAGACACACACACACACACATACGTGCAGACACACACACACATACGTGCAGACACACACACACATACGTGCAGACACACACACACATACGTGCAGACACACACACACATACGTGCAGACACACACACACATACGTGCAGACACACACACACATACGTGCAGACACACACACACATACGTGCAGACACACACACACATACGTGCAGACACACACACACATACGTGCAGACACACACACACATACGTGCAGACACACACACACATACGTGCAGACACACACACACATACGTGCAGACACACACACACATACGTGCAGACACACACACACATACGTGCAGACACACACACACATACGTGCAGACACACACACACACATACGTGCAGACACACACACACATAACGTGCAGACACACACACACATAACGTGCAGACACACACACACATAACGTGCAGACACACACACATAACGTGCAGACACACACACACATACGTGCAGACACACACACACATACGTGCAGACACACACACACATACGTGCAGACACACACACACATATGTGCAGACACACACACACATACGTGCGTACACACACACACATACGTGCAGACACACACACACATACGTGCAGACACACACACACATATGTGCAGACACACACACACATACGTGCGTACACACACACACATACGTGCGTACACACACACATACCGTGCAGACACACACACATACCGTGCAGACACACACACATACCGTGCAGACACACACACATACCGTGCAGACACACACACACACACATACCGTGCAGACACACACACACATACCGTGCAGACACACACACACATACCGTGCAGACACACACACATACGTACGTACACACACACACACATAACGTGCAGACACACACACACATAACGTGCAGACACACACACATACCGTGCAGACACACACACATAACGTGCAGACACACACACATAACGTGCAGACACACACACATAACGTGCAGACACACACACATACCGTACGTACACACACACACATACGTGCAGACACACACACACATACGTGCAGACACACACACACACATACGTACGTACACACACACACACGTGCAGACACACATACACACATGTGCACACACACGTGCGTTCTCCAGACAGTGCCACACACCACCACGTTACCGGTAGCTCGTCGCATTGCAACAACGCACCGCGGTTGTTGTTGTTGTTGTTACAATGGCTCTTAACGCAAGGGCACAACCATTACCACAATATGTTTTGTTAGAGCATGCGCAGCACGTACGGGGTATGCGAGTCGAGTGCGCACACAGAGTATCGTACCGGCCGATTACATTGAACGCGTCAACTGCAGACAATGAGTTTGAGTTTTTTTACAAAAACATAAATGTACCGGGGATTAGAGTGTACAGCGGAAACAATGCTGCCTATAGCGTGACGTTTCACCGCATCACATCCTCACGATGCACAACACACAACCCGGTGGTGGGATCACATCGAGACCGGATACAATACACCGGCTCAGACAAAGCTCCCCCGTGTAGCCTCTAACAGACTGCAGGGGCAAGTGCGACCATGAAGACCGGGGCTGGCTGGCTGGGTGGAAAGCACCACGCCCTGACCGCCTTTGTCTCTCTCCCCCCCCCCCCGATACTGACATTTTACACACAGCACAAGCTAATTTAAGGCCGAGTCAACCTAGGGGAGGCCCGGCTCGGTTAAATCGTCACCGGCGTTGACACACACAAGGCACGTACAGAGTTCACACAACGTGTAGACACGTACCACAATACATTAAGCGGTGTGTCTATACACACACACTTAATCAAAGTGTTACAAATGTATAGACAGGACAGAATGTATCATGAAGAGGGCTACAAGCGGCGTGGATGATAATACAGCAATGTTCGTAACGCACGGACGGTCCTGGGGTAGCGAATGTACGAAGATGGTGTTGAGCCCCCTTTCTTCCTTACCAGTTGTCCTGCATCCATTCAATAGCCTCCGCTTCATTGAAGACCCTTTCGAACTCGTATTCTTGAAGAGAAATGACTGACATCGTAACGCCGTGCGGGTGGGGAGAAGGAGGGGGGTGGGCGCTTCGTCACCAACGCAGAGAAAAAGAGACGTGAGATTTGAAATTTGAAAGAAAAAAAAAAAATTTGAATTTTTTTTGTTAAAGAAATTAAATTTACAAACACAAAAAACTGCCCCCCCCCCCCAAAAAAAAATCTTTAAGCGCCGAGCACGACAGCCCCCCCCCCTTATTCTTCTCTCTGCTATAAGCGATGCCACGTGCCCGCCCGCCCTCCCGCGTGCGCGTTCGCGAACAATTTTTAAACAGCAAAAATGTTGGGGGGCGGGGGGGGGGAGGCAGCAAATGAGAAATCGCCTGGCGACTTTAGTGTAGCGACATAAAAATAAATGTATTTGCTGCGTGTTAAATGAAAGCCGAAAGAACGTCGACGGCACAAGAGAGAGAGAGAAGGGGGTGGTGGATGGCGGCGGCGGCGGCTGTGAATGTCTCGGTTAGGGGGGTAGTGGTGGAGGAGGGGGGGGGTGGTGGCCGCGCTTCCTCGAGAAAGCCGCAAAGAAAATCCTCCCTCGAGTGACGGGACGAGAGGCGCGCCCACTTGCACGCTGCTTATATACTCGTGGGCGATACCATTGCGAGCACTTGTGACGGGGGGGAGGGGTTCACGTTCGAACATCCCGCCCCTGCACAATATCACGCGGGGTTGACACTCGAATGAATCCACGGGCTCAATTTCACAATCACATGTTGGAATCTTTCATTTGCATCACACGAGGTTCGTTTTGAAGATCGATGAGGGGAAGGGGAGAGACGTGGGGGGTGGGGGGTTGGAAACCGGACGCATATCCCACCCCGCACAGCCACTGCCGGGCCCCGCGTGTTGGTCTCGTCTGACACAGTCGAGTAACAGAAAAAAAAACATTCTGCGTCTTCTTCCTCTTCCTGCTGCTCCTGCTGCTGTTCCTGCTGCTGCTCCTGCTGCTGCTGTTCCTCCTGCTGCTGTTCCTCCTGCTGCTGTTCCTCCCGCTGCTGTTCCTCCTGCTGCTGTTGCTGCTCCTGCTGCTGCTGTTCCTCCTCTTATGCTGCTGTTCCTCCTGCTGCTGCTGTTCCTCCTGCTGCTGTTCCTCCTGCTGCTGTTCCTCCTGCTGCTGTTCCTCCTGCTGCTGTTCCTCCTGCTGCTGTTCCTCCTGCTGCTGTTCCTCCTGCTGCTGTTCCTCCTGCTGCTGTTCCTCCTGCTGCTGTTCCTCCTGCTGCTACACGTGGGCACGCCTTGGGACGGCTCCACGCTGCTGCCGCTGCCTCGTTTGGCTCGGGGCGAGGTGTGGCTCTGCCACGCAAGATCGCGTCCGCCACAGACACGTGTGTGCTCGTGTGTTCGTGTGAGCCTGTTGGTCACCAGGGTGAAAGTATTCAACAACCCCCCGACACCCCTTCCATCTCGCCCTTAAGCGATGCGCGAAGAATTCGGACTTGGGGATTAAACCCGAAAAAATGATTTTCTTGTTGTTGTATGACATTGCTGTTTGAATGTAGCGGCCTCTAGTGGGTGCTGGTCACATTAAGCCATTATACTGGTAGGAACCTCCTGGTTACACCAGCCCACAGGGGGATTATTGTGTCCGTCCGTCCGTCGTGCATCCAAAAATGGGAGGGGTGGGGCTGGGTTGAGAGGGGAGGGTGGGGCTGGGTGGGGGGTGGGAGTGGTGGGAGGGGTAGGGCTGGGTGGGGAGGGTGGGGAGGGGCTGGGTGGGGAGGGTGGGGCTGGGTGGGGGGTAGGAGGGGTGGGGCTGGGTGGGGGAGGGTGGGGCTGGGTGGGGGGTGGGAGGGGTGGGGCGGGGTGAGGAGGGGCTGGTCACCCCATGGTACCCTTATAAAACTCAACGTTTAACCTACTCACGCCGGCTTGTGCCCGCCCTCACAGTCGGGCATATTTGCGGAATACACCACGCCGCCGTTGACCCTGGCCATTGACCGAGCAACCCAACGTTCCTACCAGCTCCCTCCGCAGGAATGTGTTATAACGTGCACGAGACTGAAAACATTCGATTTTTCGATGCGTGCTTGCGATGTGAGCTTATGTATCGATGTCCATTATGAATTGCCATTTTTTTTTAAAAGATATGTGACGTGTTTCACCCATAATTTTCTCCGAATTGTGCTATCGGCGTCACGCCGTGAGACACAGAACCCGTTCGGATCCCGCAAGAGGAGTGCATCCCTCCCGTGTTCGAGAACAGCCCACGGGAGCAGATGTCACAGAGCTAATATCAATATCCCTTCAAGTGGCACTTTGGCCCACTATACTCTGGGAGAGTAATGTTCGTCGTATGAAAAAAACCCCTAAAATCTTCAATTCCCAGAGCTGTAATTCAGGCAAAGGAAGTTATAGAACCACGTGTGATGTGATCGGGTGTATTTGTGTGTGCAAATCTGGCACTGGTGACACATCTGAGAAACACCATCTCTGCGGCCACCCGAACCAGACAATGAACCATATCGTGAATAGCTGCATCCGACCGCCGCTCTTCGGCAGACTGAGCAGTACAAGTCGAGAAACTCCCGAAGCTATGGAATGGCTCGCAGACCTAAACTTGGACTGTGATTTCCACATACTTGCCATGCGCTCGAGAAATAGAGAGAGAATGGAGAACCCGGTTTAATCACAGGCAGCTTGCATAGATTCGAACCCATGGCCTCTAGCGGTTGGGCCAGCTAAGCGCTCTCTGACCTCTAAAAAACCCGACCATCTCACGAATCGATCGTGAACCCCCCCTCACCCCCCCCCCCCCCAATGTACAGGTGATATGTGCCGTAGCGTGTGAAATGAAATTTTATTTTGTGATCAATAACCACTCAAAGCTGCACTGTTTCTATACGAGGAGGATTACACTGCCCAATAAGTGCTTTGGTTAATAAGTGGTTTAAACTATACAGCGCCTTTAAAATATATATGTATATCTTAAAATAGCCTTTAAAAGGTAAGGGATTACTGTCGGAAAATGAGATAAGCACAATGAACACATGGACAAATACTGTAAATGCTTGGAAATATTTTAAGAAGCCGGTATATCAAACTCCGTTAACACATCAGTGACCAGCATGTAAATCACGGGCACATTATTACGGTATGATTTGTGCATAAAGACGAGACTTTGCCTAACTGGTGCCTAATTCATTACACTGAAGTGACCTTGCCGATTATCTTGGACTCCAAGATTGCTTGCTTTCAACTTTCTCTCATCACTAAATGGCACATTCCATAAGAGTGATAATGCATGGGTTCCACAATTCAACTCACAATAAAAATAATAGTAATCATTAACTGCCCTTTTTTTCAATTCACTGCCGGATGAAGGTCATGGGAGTTGTTTGACCATACTTCACCATGCTGGTTAACAACGGTTGGTTAAGATAGGGGGAAGGGATCCAGGACTGGTTCTGATATTTCTCACCACTCGGAATCACAATGTGCTCAGCACAATCTCACCGTACAAAAAAATTAAACATGCATGTGAGAATCGATGCGTTTATTTTGGTGGCTGCATACAAACTGTCAATCAGATTCTGAAAAAAAGCTAATGAATGTCAAAACACCATTATGCACACCCTATGTGTACTCTGAAATTTGTATTTGGCTCAATGGATATTCATGCACTCATTCAACCTCTCGCAAACTACGTGTGAATGATATATAATTACTTTACAAAAAATTGGAAGGGCTCCACTTAGATTGCATGTGGCAAGTAATGGCTTACTTTAGACAATATTTGAAGGAGAGTCTTACAAGGTTGACGCGCTTATTCGCAGCGACGTGAGAAGATGTTTTCTGAACATTGCATCATACAGGACTAGACGGAAATGGAGAGCATATCAACCGTATCAGACTTAGCGATGACATAGGCATTATTCTAATAATTGGAAATTAACTATGGAAAATTATTGGAAAACCTAATAAAGGAAGGCGTGTCATGTACAACCAGTTCGCTAAACAACTGAAAATATCTGCTGCTGGGACATTGTTGGGAAACGCAACAGAGTGTGTACACCAAGGGCAGCTATTGAAGGTGGATCACAGTCAACACGGTGACATGGTGGTTGAGAAGAGCTGGTTGAAGTGATTTGGGAAAATTTACTTTTCCAAACGTGCTACAGAAATAAATAAAAAATTCTACCAGTGCACATCACCTGCTGTGACATGTGGATCTGAAACGTGGACAAGTGACGAATAGAATTAAACAATCTGAAAAGTGTGAATAGGCATCGAGGGGCAAATGCTTGGAATTTGACTGAGACAGATAGAGGAACGCATGTCGGTGAACATACTCAAGGTCGAAATATCACGTGTACTGTTAGCAAAGTGGCTTGGGCCAGACACACCACTAAAATAGATAGTTTTACCAGCTAAGGCCCACTGAGCTTTCTAGCTCTTTTTAAATCCTTTATATTAAGTTCACTTGCTTGCTTGCTTGCGCGCTTACGACCGTGCAAATCTTTCGGTCGTTTTTTTACCCACTTCCCGTGATCCAATCGAGCTGACATTTTGCACACAGACTCGTTGTGCGTGACAATTAATTTTCGTGAAAATGTTTTTCCAAAATTGTACACTTTTTAGGAAAAAATAAATTATATTTTATTACCAATTGCTTAATGGTGGCAGGCAATCATCTGACCCATAGGTGGCAGCCATCTCAAGCCAGAGTACGAGAGGACTCTAGCCGCCACGCATATAAAGGATTTATAGTGAAAAACTTAGTTTTTACGGGTTAATTTTTTACCAGGTAAGGCCCACTGAGCTTTCTAGCTTTTTTCAGAAGCGACCTGACCAAAAATTATATCTCAACGAAGTAGCTAATCACGTGGAGATTTAGAGCAGCCAAAAACTCTCAACGCACGTTTCGGAATGTGAAAGGAAAACCTGGAGGACCCGGAGAAAAATCCACGTGACCACGGGGAGATAAAGACATGTAAAATTCCAAATATACAGCAGGCGTCAGGGTCGGGATTGAACCCACGACCTACTGTCTACCAGGCGAGGTAGTTAACATCACGCCACCGTGGCCAGTGGTCAAGACTAACGACTAACTGGCAATCAAAAAAAGGGAAAACACCGAAAGCACCTCAACCACGGGGATGGAGGGATGAGATCAGCTCGCGTGCAGGAGCGAGATGGATCGTGGCATTCGATGACCATAATGGATTGCGACGGATTGGGAAGGCCTTCATTCAGCAGTGGATAGATCATGGCTGGTGATGATATGTGTCTGTATCATGGGTTCACGTGAACTCTTCCACTCACTGCAGGCCACTACATCCACCACAATATAAAAAAGGCACTGACTTAAAACGTTCGTGAAAGCAGGAATTCGTATTCTATCTACGCGACTTTACCGAAAGAACCAAGAATCAGGCACTGACTGTTGAATACCAGAGGTGTGGACTCGAGTCATGTGACTTGGACTCGAGTCAGACTCGAGTCATGAATTTGATGACTTGCGACTCGACTTGGACTTGCATAACAATGACTTTGTCCCACCTATGAGATGTGGACTCGAGTCATGTGACTTGGACTCGAGTCAGACTCGAGTCATGAATTTGATGACTTGCGACTCGACTTGGACTTGCATAACAATGACTTTGTCCCACCTCTGAGATGTGGACTCGAGTCATGTGACTTGGACTCGAGTCAGACTCGAGTCATGAATTTGATGACTTGCGACTCGACTTGGACTTGCATAACAATGACTTTGTCCCACCTATGAGATGTGGACTCGAGTCATGTGACTTGGACTCGAGTCAGACTCGAGTCATGAATTTGATGACTTGCGACTCGACTTGGACTTGCATAACAATGACTTTGTCCCACCTATGAGATGTGGACTCGAGTCATGTGACTTGGACTCGAGTCAGACTCGAGTCATGAATTTGATGACTTGCGACTCGACTTGGACTTGCATAACAATGACTTTGTCCCACCTCTGTTGAATACACAACCATCGCAAATCATCGCGATGGTTGTGAACCATGACTCCGCACCTCAGGGTCGCTGTCTTCGGGCAAGTACAAATTGTGCGCGTTACAATTTTGCATCATTATTGTTATTAATTGTCTTTGTTTGAACCATAAAAGCCTCATTGTGTTTCTGGAGGAACTTGACTTTGAGATGCTTAGCCAATCCGATTAATGCGTGTTGAATGGAGATGTTTTTTAAATGCAAATTCTCACTGAGAAACTGTCTCAGGCTATTCTGCGATTATTTTAGTTTATTTGTTGCATCAATAGTTCAAAGTAATTTTGCAATTTTAATTGAATGCTCTTTCCATAGTTAATGAATAACCCTATGCGTTGGTGTTACAGATTAAGTGTATGGCATTCATGAGAATTACTTCCGACTTCAAGGTAATGCAGCAATTTGCTCACACAGTGTTAACATTGGGGTGGCAAGGTACTCAAGATGCACAACCTTATCTGAACCGTTGGCTCTCTTCAACTTAACTGTTTATCCTGGGCACACCTTGAGCAAAGGTCATTGTTGCTCAAATATCGTTGCTCACACCCCGCCGATATAGTGGGTTGTGCCTCTCAATTTACACAGATTTAGCAATCTATGGTCACTGCATCGCGTGAGGCCATCTGGAACGCTCTTCCGTTCCGATATTAGGAAGCTGCGCACTTTTCCATCTAGATTGAAAACACATTTCTTAAGAACTGCTGTTTGTGTTCAGTTCCTTGTCCTCCCCCCCTACCGCACCTCCGATTAACACGGTTGTCTACGTACGGCGCGAAAGAAGTTCAACATACGTACGTTTGAAGAGGTTTCGTGTGTACGTTGCACTTCTTTCGCACCGTACGTATCCAACCGTGCTAATCGGAGGTTCGTACGCAACAGTTTTTTTACACGATGACCGAACCCAAAATAAACCAATTATGACTCAGGTGGGAGAGGACTGCCATTTGAGAGCCACTGATATTCAGCCCTGGCGAGGAGGATAAAAGTTCAAACTGAAAAAACAAACAATTAAAGCACCTTCGTGGCTTAATTTCTTCGGGTAAATAACCCTGCCGCTTGAAGCTGTGTCAATACTTGACACAATTTGTTCTCTCGCTTAACAGGCTGGCGACACAAGTTGCTGTCTTCATTGTAACGCCGTCGCCATGCACGTCACGTCAGCAGTACGGCCATTAATTATACGAATAAATGGACACGTAAAGGGAACCCATCCGACTGTTGAACGTCGCGATCGGCAGAACAGGGATCGGTGTGTCTGCATCAGATGGCAGTAACGTAACGCGCAATGGGTCCCTGGCAATCTTGCACGAACCCTTAACGCAAACCTGTCGACCCATCACGGTTTACCCCGTATTCTTGTGCAGAGAAATTGAGTTTTCTGGTCCATACGGCCGTACAGCCGTTTCAATACGGGCACAATTTTTTTTTTGTCTTATGTGTCTGTGTTTCTCCCTTGTGATGGGACTTTGTAGGGTGAACGTTGAGATGTATAAGGGGCACGGGTGGCCAATAAGGTCCGAATTGGTCTGTAATAAGGTAGGGCACTGATAATGGGTTGACAGGTATGTGAACGTCCTTTTAGAAATTTGAAATCACACAGTCGACCCGGTTTTTACTTCATTCTACGTTCCGTGTTTGCGTGTTTTTTTGTTATCGCACTTTTTTGCGCATTTGATACGTTCACAACAACATTAGCATCGCACCGAGGGCATTGCTCTGTCGCCTCCATTGCGTAAATCAATACATATCAACGCGAACAAATCATTCGTAAATTGAATAACGAGCTGAATATGCGAGCGAGAAACTAAGGCGTGCGTACAGCTGGGGGCATTTGATGAGAGGGCTTCTCAACGGAGCGGTTACAGTTCGTTGGCAATGCACCATGAACCTGATAACACACTCAGTGAACCTGATAACCTGAGTGTAATTTCCATCGGCAGTCAATATCAGTGGCAAGTGATATCTGAGCCGGTCCTAGGCTCCCCGCTTCACCAGTCCGCACTGACCGTCACGGTGAAGTTTGGTCAAACAGCACCCACGTGACCGACACGGTGTGGAGGAGGCTTTCATCCAACGAGGGATTTGACAAAGGGCTGGACATTATAATGAATAATATTATTAGTTCGTCGAAACAGGTAATAGGCAGACCTCATGTCACTCTTCGGGAGCGATAAAGCGACAGGAAGCTGTTATCCGGTCACAGAAACCAGATGTGTTCGGTCTGGTCACGTGAAGTGACCTACCGACACGTTCAGTTGCAAAGCGCCGGTCAGCTCCAGATGCGGTATGAAAGGGAACTTGTTCCGTACAGGTAATCTTCAATCTATTTTCGTGACCTACGACCTGTAGATTGCAAACGCGTACTGAATGTCCCAGACCTCGGATAAGGTGACGCTTTAACCCTCACCCAAACCCGAGTACAATCAATGGCAGATGATCAAACACCGTCGTCTTGTGGTGCGGATACCGGGCGGAATTTTTACACAATGCAAGGTTGATCATTGTTTTTTACCCTTCTATCTGGCAACAAAACTGACACCTTTTTTACAAGGAGTCATATTTGCATAGACGACAATACCTGCAGCCATAATGTAAACAAAAAACATAACTCTGATAATATATGCACTGTCCTTGAAGTTGATTGGTCCACACCCGAGACAGCTTTCCTTAGAGCCTAGTCTCACATGGTGTTGGACCAGATGACGTGAGACTAATGATGTGAGACTAGGCTCTAAGGAAAGCTGTCTCGGGTGTGGACCAATCAACTTCAAGGACAGTGCATATATTATCAGAGTTATGTTTTTTTGTTTGCATTATGGCTCCAGGTATTGTGGTCTATGCAAACATGACTCCTTGTAAAAAAGGTGTCAGTTTTGTTGCCAGATAGAAGGGTAAAAAAACAATTATATTGTTTACTGGCAAATGAGGTTCCAGTGGTGTCAATGCAAGGTTGTTTACGTTGACAGGGGCTGTGCAACGGTGCGCGGATCTCCATGGGGCCTTTCTCTCCGTCTCGTTCCGTGTCGTCGCCCCGCCTGTGTTTTTGTTTGTTTGTTTTCTAGGCCACCGTGCAACCCAAAACCATATCAGTCGCACGTGGTGAACGCAAACCGTCTGAGTGGCGAGATGTTGACTACCTCGCCTGGGATACTGGAGGTCGTTGGTTCGATCACGAGCCTGACGCCTGCTGTATATTTTGATTTTGCATGTCTTTCTCTCTCTTTCATGGTGGTCGTGTGGATTTTTTATGGGGGTCCTCTGGGATTTCTCTCCACATTTACAAAACAAGCGTTTAAATAATTTGGGCTGCTATAAATGTCCACGTGATAAGCCAATTCTTTGGGCGACCATTCGCGATGGCCAGGTCGCTTTTGAAAGCGGAGCCCATGTAGCTCAGTGGATTTGGCCTGGTGAAATTATAAATAGTTTTTAGTTTAGTTTTAGATCGTTCCTCCATTCCCCACCATCTGTGCGAGGTTTAACCTCGTCTCGAGATGCACCTTTTCACGCAGCGCCATCCATCGTGGTGTACCGTGCTGTGCACATTAATAGCACGCGCGTAATGAATGACGCGTCAATTAATTGATTAATATATGTTCTTAGGTACACGCTCTACGCATAGAAACCTTTTCTAAAAATCAATGTAATCGTTTTTGGTCCGTTTACAATGTACCGTATTGTTTGCGCAGTGGCTAGCCCACTGCAAAATCAGGCCGAATAAAACCCAAGTTTGATACCTGGCCCACTGACCAGTGTGGTGACGTTTGGACAAGCAACGCTCACGGGAACTTCATCCAGACAAAGAGCTGTGAATAATTATTTCTGTATGTAATGGATTCATGTAATCCAGCAGTCACTAGAGGCGCTGCATTCACGACTACAATTTAACAAAAACAATCAATCATTGAATAAAATCACGACCCTGAAATTGGGAAAATTCACCGAATTCAAGCGGGGGCGGTGCATTGCCTAAACCTTTCATCAACAGACATTTAATAATTTTAATTGAAACGTATAATTGGTGAGCTACTGTTGAAGCTTATCTCAGAAGCGCATACTATTTTAAATATAAACAGTCTCCACATCGGTAGCTGGAGTCAGACCACCCAGTGCTGTACCTAAGCAATACCCACTCGCCCCACGGTATCAGAAGGCAATAATTAGTGAATTACTATATAAATGAGTTCACAGTGTAAACACTGAGGCCTGTATAAGGTAACATTTAGGTGTGTGTAGCCTTTACAGCAAATATCCACGATAACCGTTCATTAAAAATGAGAAGGCTTATTTCACAGTGACAGGAAAGCAAGTCACAAACTCACTATCTCCTGACAGCCACTGCTAAAGGATGAATCCAAACCAGAGGAAACCACTTAAAATTAACAATGCGACTTCGAGCCGGAGCAAAGAGCGCAGATTATCTCTTGATTCATAATTATTTTATTTTTGGGCTCGATCGTGAACGTCAATTTTCTTTGTAACTCTAACCCTCAAGCACCCGACAGAGGCAATTAAATCGAGACGTGACGCCATGGGTAAACGTGCCAATTTAGATTTTGTGGTTTTTCAGCAAACTAGTTTATTGGAAAAGCAGGCAAAAAAAAAACTTTAACACTTTACGTAAGAACGAAACAGGAGGAAGTCTGCACAAATCTGGCCGGCGCCTGTGATAAGTTAAGATTTGTTTGAATTATTTTCTTTACGTTTTGTCCGCAAAAGAATGTCGTCACGCCTTGTATGTGTTTTTGTTCACGTTATTCCTATAACACGTGCAGCATGTACGGATGCTTGCTGTTTGTTTTGCGACCGAAGTAAACAATGATTGTAGCTAAGATCTAAACCGCGTAGTAACAACAGTACCATCACGGAGACTCTCGTCCAATAGAGCCTTTACTGCTAAAGGGGAAAAAAAACTATCAAAAATATCTTCTTGGTTCTTTCGGTAAAGTCACGTAGAAGGGAAGTAATAAAATAATAAAAATAAAACATAATTACTTCCCTTCTACGTGACTTTACCGAAAGAACCAAGAAGATGAATCCCTGCAGTCACGAAAGCTTTAAATCGATATCAAAAATATATTTTTTCTTAAGTAAACAAATAACTTATTGGAATTTGTAGTCACAATTAAAATTCGTGCCTGGTAAAACGATTGAGTGATAATGAGACGTGTCCATGAACCGTTTTGAATTCTGAGTGGAACGTCTGCGCCTCTTGAGCGTGAGGTTTCTTTTTAAATTCAACAAACCAAAGCAAATTTCATCTCAGCACAGCTCAGTTTTGTCATTTCACACATTGAGCGCCTTGTAGACTTGACATTGGGGAAAACAATACAATGTTGTCGACTAGCAGAGACAACGTTTTTAATTAACTGGTAGAGTAGGCACCGCTAAATTACATTAAATTTGAACAACAACAAACAAAGCATGCGATTTAAAATAGCAATCCAGGAAAAGCAAAAAAAAACCCGAAACATGCCAACAAGACTTGGAAATATGTTATTAATAATATTCAACGTGACATTTTCTGGAAATCATTGATTTATGCCAGTGTTCTTCCAGAGAGGAGCCACTTTTGCCGATAAGACATCATCGGTGCGAGGGCCGCCACATATTTCAAGCCACTGGGCTTGACAGCACGACGTTTTCACAGTCGCGGTATTGTCGGGGGCCTAACATCAGGGGCCGCACTAAAGGCCACCAAGGGGTCTGCCAGTGGGCCGCAGGCCTTGCAATAAAGAACGCTGCTTGGAACTCACTGAAATGTCATGTTTTCAGGCCTAAACGGATGCTTTCCAAATTCCCGTCTGCATATCTTCTTCTTCTGAGGATGCTAACGGTGGCGAGATGTTAACTGCCTCGCCTCGTATAAAGGAGGTCGTGGGTTCGATCCCGACCGCTGCTATATATTTGGAGTTTGCGTGTCTCTCTCTCCGTGGTCGCGTGGATTTTTCTCCGGGTCCTCCGGGTTTTCCCTACATATTTAGAATCAACATGCCTTCAGAGTATTTGGCTGCTATAAATTTCTACGTGATGAGCTACTTCGTTGAGCTATCATTTGTGGCCAGGTCGCTTCTCAAAAAGAGCTACATAGCTCAGCGGTCTTTGTTAAATTGTATTTGTCATCCGAAGTGGTGTTGCACGATTGGCTACGTACGGTGCGAAAGAAGTTCAACATACATACGTCTTTTCTACTTATTCCACAAATCCATTTCAGCATTCTCATCGCCCTCGTCGTGTGCATCGTCCATTTCATTAGTGCCCAGCATTCTCGTATATACCACCTTGCAATGTTCACCAATCAACAGATGCAAGACTTACAAGATGGTAAAAGAAATACAGGTACAGTAACATGCCACGCAGTGGAGTGAGCGTGGGCCATGAGTGCCAGAGTTCAGGAAAAAAAGCAGTGTTCCACGCTGTTACACAATTTAACTTTTCGGAAAACATATTTTAACGTCACCGTGAGTATCTTTGCCCGCGTGGCGCCACGTGGGCAAAGTCTGTCTCCTCGTATTGTCGGACCACACACGTTGAGGTATGGTCACATATCACCCCCCCCCCCCCAAATGATGAGCTCAAATAAACTCGAATGGCGTGTCAACCGGTCAATGTAGCGGGCTGAACTGTGATATGCGTACGCGCCATCACGTTCAGATAACAGAGGGTTCCGCTCAACAGGTTTGTTGCGCACAGGGCAGATATTAGAGCGCGCGCCCTTGGTGCAGCGATGGCACGAGGCGGCTGGGGGCGCAGCAGGGGAGTTCATTCGCCTTGTTTAACCCCACTGTGACCTCAGCAAAGAGCCAGGCCAGCTTGGAAACCTCAGCCACCGCTCCGGGCTGTGTTGCACTGATCGACGCGGACAACTAAATCATGCGCAAATGTCACCCCCCCCCCCCCTCTTTTTTTTTAAACCATGTTATGCCATCTGACCATCATTGGCATGGGCTGACACCACGAATCTCACCAATCGCAGATGCCGGGAGGGGGGGGTGGTTGTTGTTTTTGGCGTTGGTGGGAGCCAAATGGTGGTTGCATTGTGAGCCTGTTGGCAAAATCCGGCAGTGGTCTCACGTGTTGTTTGTTTCGTGATCGCGCGTGTTCGCTTCAAGAACCTCAGACCAATCCGACTCACTCATCGTCGTCGTCCCCACCACCACCACACCCCCTCCCCTTGACCTAGGCAGTATTTTGACCGTGGGTCAAAATTTATAAGTGAGCCACCACTACAAGAGACAGCAGACATCAAATAAATTGACGGCGACTGTGGCTGAAAAAACCGCAGGCTGGTCACCTGGGTCTCTTAATGACCCCCACACAGACTCTGTTTTTTTCTCTCCGAGCATATTTTTGAATTTTTAAAAATGTGTGTGTGTGTGTGTAATTTAAGTGAAGCGTGCAGCTGTGCGCTTTTCTCGTGAAATGCGATGGAATTTTGTCTGCCCGGGCAATCAACCTGAACGTCCCTCACGGCAATCTGATGGTACAGCAGAGGACAGCATGGCGACAGAGAACTCCACATCTGCTGCTTTACGTAATAATTGAGTTACCTAACTTTGAGCTTTTATTGGGTAGGCGGAAGCTGAACCATAAATTGAGCAAAATCTTTGTACTTGCTAATTAAGCGGATATACAGAAGTTGACGTCGGGTTTCAAATTAAACACACTTGCTTAGTCATTTATACCTTATATTTTCACGATGTAATGTTATTTAAAAAAGAGTGGATTTGCAATTTGCAACTGCAAGATAACCTGATGTATAATAGGTTTATTTTGGGTTAGATCGTGTAGTGTATAATATCTGTGTGTTTTTTGTACCATAACCTTCCACCACCCTCGAGTCAACCAAACCCAATTGTCACGTCATGGACAAATGTGCCGGCGGGGTTTTTGGTATTTCATCAAACCAGAGGGATTGTCACGTAAGACGGTCCTTGTAAACCTCTACTCCAGTGCCACGTCACGTGACTGACGTGCCTCTCCATTTGGTTAACATCAATCGTCGCGCGTTTGTGCTTGCTAACATTGTGATGACGACTTGACACGCTTCTCTTGAGATGTCACTTTATTGAAGACACGTTCCCTTGACATCAGGTGGAGATCCCCACCGCAACAGCCCCGAGTCTCCCGCACATCTCCCCCTTATATACCGCCACGAGGCCAAGCCCCCCTTCTCGAACCTTCTCGCTGATTGGACGCTCGCTCCATCGGCAGACTCCACCGCCCTCTTTTGTCACATGACCACGCCCCCTTCTCGAACCTTCTCGCTGATTGGACGCTCGCTCCACTGGCAGATTCCACCGTCCTCTTCCGTCACCTGACCACGCCCCCCTTCTCGAACATTCCCGTAGCCACCAGTCCCTTCGCACTCACAACTGATACCCCTGTCATTCAGAGGTGTGGACTCGAGTCATGTGACTTGGACTCGAGTCAGACTCGAGTCATGAATTTGATGACTTGCGACTCGACTTGGACTTGCATAACAATGACTTTGTCCCACCTATGAGATGTGGACTCGAGTCATGTGACTTGGACTCGAGTCAGACTCGAGTCATGAATTTGATGACTTGCGACTCGACTTGGACTTGCATAACAATGACTTTGTCCCACCTCTGCTGTCATTACCTCCCGTGGCCACCAGTCCCTTCGCACTCACAACTGATACCCCTGTCATTACCTCCCGTGGCCACCAGTGCATTCGCGCTCTTGGCTGACTCCCCTGGCATTACCTCCCGTGGCCACCAGTCCACTCAAAGCGCATGTAGGCTCTATTGTCATTACATCATGGTTATTGCACGCGGCTGGAAGAGTCGAGGGCAAAGGCGAACACGAGTGGACGCGCAACACACATTATCCAGTGAGATTAATTTGTAATTTTTTTATTTGAAAGAAAAAAGACCCACTGCTAATCTCGTGACACTCCAGCCAATGTTGCATACTTGACAACCACACTGACTTAAGCGGTATAACTGCGGGTATTTAAACAAAAAAACGAATATGCATTGCCAATAAAAATACGTTTTGACGCTGGGGTTTTCAAAGAAAATCCGTATGCGTAAGAAGAGGCATAGACATCGGCAAGCCTACCACTTGAACGTTGGCACAGTTGGCGAGTCTCGCAGCTTCGATTCAACACCGCTGAGCTGCCCAAGCAACATTCCGATCACATGTCAAAGATTACTCTGAAGCAGTGAATAACAAAAAAAAAACAAGAATTGCATTCAAATGCTTTCTGACGTCTGTTTTTTGTTTCTATCCCCCTCTTTTCCGGCGCGATTGAATGGAATTACAAGGGGCTGCTCACACTCTACGCACCTTCACACATTTATAATAATTTAATTTTATAGAGCGTCATTCATGCAATTGCATCCCACGACTCTGCACATACAGTCCCTTACACAGTTATTTAGTCAAATCTGCAGATTGCCCCCTCTCTCTCTGCTCAAGCGAGCTTTGGGTTAAGCTCATTTGAGCCATTGTCCAGAGCCAAGACTGCAAACCTCGCATTCCTATGATGGTGATCATTCTTCCATTTGGTCATCGACTGTGTTTGTGTGCCTATGCTTGTCTTGTTCCCAGTGCTTATTCCAAACAGTGCCATTGGCGTCACGTCACGAGATAAAACGCCCATACGGGTCTATCGCAGAGCAGCAGAAAGTGAACTTACACATTAAACGTTTTTAAATTCACCATTGGAACCTCATTTGCCAGTCAAAATATGATAATTGTTTTTTTACCCTTCTATCTGGCAACAAAACTGACACCTTTTTAAAAGGAGTCATGTTTGCATAGACCACAATACCTGCAGTCATAATGCAAACAAAAAACATAACTCTGATAATGTATGCACTGTCCTTGAAGTTGATTGGTCCACACCCTCGGGTGTTTGCATTATGACTGCAGGTATTGTAGTCTATGTCAACATGACTCCTTGTAAAAAGAGGTGTCAGTTTTGTTGCCAGATAGAAGGGTAAAAAAACAATTATCGTTTTTAAATTGTTTATGAGTAACGTTTTTCCCCCTCCTGAGCTGGGAAAATCGACCTATATCAAGACCCTCGTGTATCCGTCAATGATCGACGTTCTGCATGGACCTTTCCACACATTACAGTGCTCGTACGGCCGGTGTAATTGATATAAATGGCATGTGCCCATTAATTGATAACGATCAAGAATTCGACTTGGGGGTGCTTTCTGTCCGGGAGACCTGCGAACGGCAGTTTCTGCACAAGCCAACAATTCAGCACGGGTTGGCTACGTACGGTGCGAAAGAAGTCCAACATACATACCTGCATACAAGTGAACATCGAAGTGAGGCAGCTGCGCATTCCCCAAATGCTTTGACACGGGGGCCTGCAGCTTCAGTGGTCACGTAAGTGCACGCGATATTCCGCATACCGGGACATTCTTCGGCTGGTGAATGCTGTAAGGTGGTGGTGGTGGTGTCCATTGATTGCATACCATGCGAGATATTAACTACTTCGCGTGGTATGCAGCAGGTCGTGGGTTCGATCCTTGGAAAAGAAAACATTGTTCAAATGCTCGGGTTTAATTAAGTGGGGGGGGGGGGGTGTCACAAAACATCTGGACCACCCCTGTACTTTGCCCTCTTCGTGCGTAAAACACGTAACACACGCGCACAAATATTCCTCCTCGTGTCCGATGCAGGAGAGGAGGAGGGCTGCACGTGTTCATTAGCGCCGTTGTCAATGTCAACAAAAACACAGATCCCGTGCCTCGCAACGATTCTGCAAAGAACGGGATGTGCACGTGCGCGCGTGCGTGCGCCAATTTTCCCCGTCACGAACGTCGACGTGGTGATGTTTTGCCGTAACTCTGCTCACTACCATTTAAAATATTTGTTTACTTATTTTACCAGGTAAGGCCCACTGAGCTGTATAGCTCTTTTTTTTCCAGAAGCGACCTAGCCACAATTGATAGCTCAACGAAGTGCCTTATCACGTGGAAATTTCCAGCAACCAATTACTTTGAACGCGTGTTTATAAATGTGGAGGGAAGAATAAGTATAACCCGTAAAAACAAAGTTTTTCACTCTAAATCCTTTATATGCGTGGCGGCTAGAGTCCTCTCGTCCTCTGGCTTGAGATGGCTGCCACCTATGGGTCAGATGATTGTCTGCAGTATTAAACAATTGGTAATTAAATATTTAATTTGTTTTCCCTAAACAGTCTAAAAATTTTGAAAAAAATTTTCACGAACATTAATTGTCTCGCACAACGAGTCTGTGTGCAAAATGTCAGCTCGATTGGATCACGGGAAGTGGGTTAAAAAACGACCGAAAGGTTTGCACGGTCGTAAGCAAGCAAGCAAGCGAACTTAATATAAAGGATTTAAAAACGGAAGGACCCGGAGACAAATCCACGCGACCACGGGGAGAGAGAGAAATAGACATGAAAACTCCAAACATACAGCAGGTGTCAGGGTCAAGGATCGAACCCACGACCTCCTGTATACCAGGCGAGGGCGTTAATATCTCGCCACCGCGGCGCTCCAATAAAATGACCTTTCCGTTCTATGAAAAGATGGATTTCAAAATAAAACGTTCATTTGAATCGGGCCCGGAAGTTATCATCTCACGAACACGGACTTTCAATCACTAACTGGGTAAAAAAAAAAAATGCTCATTACTGAATGTAAATTAGGATGAAGTCTTAACGATGCCTGTGGAATGTGCTTATTCCCCGAATCAATCACAAGCCTCGTGTTAATTTATGCAAATGGCGGGTATCTTTACAGCCCTAGCGGCAGGCACGCTCACCACTTCAAAGCAATCCAGTAATGCAACGTGACATTGTGGTGCGACTGTTAGGGCGTTTGTTTCCATCCTGATGATATTCCGCCGCTCGGGGCGACGATGCGAGACCGATTTAGAATGCCAATCGTCGTGCGGCGAAATTCGCAACAACAAAAAACCTACCACGGCGCTTTGCTGTTAAGCGCCGTGGTGGTTTCTCGAACTCGTTTTTACTCCGCGGGACAACTCAGTCGACGCAAACGTCCCCGCGGAACCACGCCAAGCCGACAGAACCCTGGTGACTAGAGGCAGTCACTGCCCTCTCTCTAAACACATGGAATGCAAAATGATTAATATTACATACTCTTTGGTTCTTTCGGTAAAGTCACGCAGGTAGAAATGAAATAAAACAAATCACGACATTTCGATCGCAACACAATGATGAATATTATCAGAACACAAAACAATTTTTTTAAGCAGATTTTTTAAGGGGGGGGGGGGGGGGGGTGGGGGCTATGTATATCTTATGGTTAGGGTAGTTTAATCAGGGTAGCTTATCTAACGTCACGTATTATTATTAAATATAATAAGTTAAACGTAAATTGACGTCCGAAACAAAAGGTTTTCATTATTGTCCGGATCGACCTTGCACGTGCATCGCAGCTCTGCAGACCCACACTGAAGACTCAGAGAGCCGCTGCTGTCAACCATTCCAGAAGCATCGATGAGACTTCTGATCAGCCACGAGCCATCTGCGGGAGGAAATGTCTGCGCCTCTTGGAGAAGACAAGGACGAGAGAAACTCACACTCAGCAGATGTCGTTTCGTAGTGGTGCGTCAGCTTCATCGTCGACAGCAGTAGCAGCAGCCCTGGTCGATCCACTGCTGGATGAAAGGCGCCCCTCGGGACGCCACCATGTCTTAGAGTCTTGCCGTGCAATAAACGCATCTTGAATCCCGCGTGAAATGCGTTTTAAGGTCGCGCTCATTGCACACAACGTGCTTTCCACAAACGTCAAGGAGCATAAACCATCACGACGCCAACTCCGCTCATCGCAGCAGCAGCTTTTGGCTGCGAACCGTCGAACAAAGGCGGTGGTCGCCGCATCGCGCGGCGCTTTCAGATGCGCTTCTGCGGCCGTCTGGAACGTTCTTCCCTTTCGATATTAGGGAAGTCACTGAGAGCTATGCGCTTTCAAATCGAGATTGAAAGTTCATCTCTTTAGAACTCATTTTTGTGTGTTTCGTTTGTTGTCTTTCCTCCGCACCTCTGATTGGCTACGTACGGTGCGAAAGAAGTTCAACATACGCACATACACGCGTCTCTGCGTACCCACAGTTGACTTCCCCTACCGGGGGAATTCTCTCCGCATTTGGCTGCCACTCCGTCGTTGTCTGGGACACGGGCCATCATCCCTTCCTAGAGACGCGTCCTTCCCAAGGCCGCTGACTATTGACACATTCCTGCGGAGGGAGCTGGTAGGAACGTTGGGTTGCTCGGTCAATGGCCAGGGTCAACGGCGGCGTGGTGTATTCCGCAAATTTGCCCGACTTTTGAGGGCGGGCACAAGCCGGCGTGAGTAGCTTAAACGTTGAGTTTTATAAGGGCACCACGGGGTGACCAGCCCCTCCCTACCCAGCCCCACCCCTCCCACCCCCCACCCAGCCCCACCCTCCCCACCCAGCCCAAACCACCCTCCCCTTCCAGCCCCTCCCCACCCTCCTACCCCCCACCCAGCCCCACCCTCCCCACCCAGCCGCTCCCCACCCTCCCCTCCCCACCCAGCCCCTCCCTCCCCACCCAGCCCCTCCCTGCACGACGGACACAATAATCCCCTGTGGGCTGGTGTAACCAGGAGGTTCCTACCAGTATAACAATCAATACTATGTCCCTTAAGTTGCATTCGTTCACTTCATCCTGACCCACGCGTTCTGCGTCTCTCAGTGTAATCAATGCCGAGCACCCATCTCCCTCGTCTATGCCTATGTGGTCGAAGTGCCAGCTCTTGTTCCATTGTATTTGTTCCATGTGCACGTCACACTGATGTATTTGCCTCGCGCGTATGTGGCTTGTATGTATGTATGTTGAACTTCTTACGCATCGTACGTAGCCAACGGCGCTAAACTTGAGGCGCTAATCGGAGGTTTGTGGAAAGGTGCTCAACGCGTTTTCATCACGTTCATGTTGTCATCGTTGTTGTTGTTGTGTGGCGCACACACACACGGCTACGCACGTGCGCGCGCACGCCCAGAACGATTGGGCAAGCTGCACGTCGGCACGTGGGCAGGTGCCAACCTGAGCCGAGTTGAGCCGCGTTACCTTTAAGGTGAGAAGTCACATGCGACAGATCCAGTGGAACCACATTCCCCTGCACAGTGAGGCCACCCACACACCCATCGCTGCCTCCTCCTCCTCCATATAACCAATCTCCGAAAGACAAAGACACCCCGTATAACCTCAACAGACTGTTGGGGCAAGTGCTGTTCGCGAGCACCTATGAATGCCGTCACGGCACACGAGGGGGTGGGTGGTGGCCAGCACTACGCCCAGCCGCCTTTGTCTTCCCAATGGCGATGTTTGCACATCGCACCAGGTACTCATTTGAGGCCGAGTCGACCTAGGGGATGCCCATGACCCTATCTCCACACACACACACGCGCAACACTCTCTGATGCGTTTTCCCGTCGTCTCGCCTATTTGTGCAGCATGATGTCCGACGTTTCTCTCCACATGATACTGAGCGCATCTTCAGGAATTAAGGAAGCTCTCAGCATGCGGAGAAAAATGTTGGTATAACCCGAAAATCCAGTGGAGAGCTATAAGGCAAAATAAACCACAGAAACCCACGCAGTAGAATACACATCCCTTCTTCAGACTTGTATAGACTGCTTGGGGCAAGCTTTGTTAGTAAGAACCTGTTAAGGCCTAATTGGTGCACGACAGGGCGGTGTGGTTATCACTACGCTCGGCCGTCACATTTGTCCTGTGGATCCAACCTTTCACCAGCCCACACCGATCAGCATGATAAAAGTATGGTCAAACAACCTTCGCGACCTTTGACCTTAAGTGGCAAGGCCTTCACCCAGCAGTGGATTGATAACAGGCTGCCAGTGATTATATTTGTTATGGTCCAGTGACAAATATCAGCTGTGACGAAACATAGCATCATCTTAAAACGGATTAAATATATAAAACAATTAACATGTTTTCTCAAAGTGAAAATATCACTGGAACACTTGCCTTACCTAAGAGTAAAACTAAACTAAAATGTATCTTTTATTATTTTACTCGGGAAGGCCCACTGAGCTTTAAGTTATTTTTCAGAAGCGACCTGGCCACAAACGATAGCTCAACGGAGTGGCTTATCACGTGGACATGTGTAGTGACACAGCGCCGACTGCTGTTCAGCAGCGGCAACTGCGGTGGAGAGCGCACACGCCGTCGAGCATATTCACGGCGTGTGTGCCGGCAGGGCGGAGGAACTGGGGCAAAGGTCACGGAAGACCTCATTGGGAGGCCCCTGGAACCATCTGGTGGGTTCGAGAAAGGAGGCGCGGCCAGGGCGGAGCCAAGCTGCACCGTGGAGAATAAAAGCAGCGGAGAGCGAGTGCTCCGGGCTGCCGGTTCTGGGAGTGGACTCATCTCGTCGTCGCTGCCACCTTCGCCCGGGCATTGCGCGGCCGGGCAGTGGTTGGCTGTCTCGGTCGACGCCGTCGGTGCAACGCGGTCAGGGTTGTGTCCAGGCTGGGCTTGTACAGAAACGTGGTCGAGAAGGGAGGCCGGAGTTGGTGTAATGGAAATAAAGAGAGAGAGAATGTACCTCCTGCAACTACCTCGTCTCCGACTGAGTGTGTGCACCACACACACACACAGCGAGGAGGACACTACACATGTCAATCAGCCACATACTCAAAACACGTGTTGATTTTAAATGTGGAGGGAACAACCGGAGGACCCGGAGAAAAATACACTCGACCACGGGGAGAACATGCAAACTCCAAATATACAGCAGGCGTCAGGGTCGGCATGGAACCCACGACCTGCGTACCAGGCGAGGTAGTTACCGACTCGCCATTGTGGCGGTAAAGCAAAACGTATGATTGTAATGCGACCAAGTAGGTTCCAATTAATCTCGGACGAAATGGGGTGAAAGTAAAAGTGACGTGCAGAGCGAGGAGAGAGGCTAAGGCAATGGGGTTCGCAAGGAGCCCTAAAAACAAACAACACGACAACAAAGCAATGCCTCCTTCGGATGCAATGCAGGTGAACATCCACAATTCTCCGCGTGAATTAAGGTCACCAGGAGCACAGGTAGCGCTGAGGGTGGTCCCAGAGCGGGCTTAGATGCGTGCACGCTACTAAAAATATAACCACTCTCCACTAACAATGCACCGCTCGCCCAGAAAAACGATAACGTTTATAATACGGTTTCGAAGACTCGAGTTTTGTGGGAATGGCATAGAAAATATCCTACTCTCCTTCCCCCGTGGGATGTGCGTAGCGATGGCAGAGTGTCTCAATAGCTGCCTCTTGTGTGATCGTGGAAGCAAAGGGTACAGATATGTTTTATGCAGTGTATGAATATTTGAGCGGTGGCACGGTGATTAGCGCACTGCGCTACAAATCCACACATCGCCCAATATCCCCCATACGCTTCCCCAACCCGCACTCGCACGCGTGGCGAAGTATGGTTTAATAACCCCCATGACTGACGCGGCGTGGAGAATATATCCATCCAGCAGTGGATTTACATAGGGGCTGCTCAAAACATTTTTGCATTTGTACGTTCTTTGCATTCTGGAAGTGCCATTGAGTTACGTTCATCGCCACTCAACCCTGCAATGCTACGCGACCAACTCAACATGCAGGTGTCAGATCGAGTTAGATCTAAACTATTAAAACAAAATAAACGATATCTTTTTTATTTTTGCAGGTAAGGCCCACTGAGCTATATGTAGCTGTTTTTCAGAAGCAACCTGGCCACAACTGATAGCTCAATGAAGTGGCTTATCGCGTGGTTATTTTGTAGCAGCCAAATACTCTAAATGCGTGTTTCTAAATGTGGAGGAAAAAACCGGAGGACCCGGATAAAAGCCCACGCAACCACGCGGAGACAGACACGCAAACTCCAAGTATACAGGCATCAGGGTCGGGATGGAACCCACGACCTTCGGTACATCCAGGTGTTGTAGGCTCTGGCTGCGAGGTGGCCAGATAGTATTACAAAAAAATTAACCCATAAAAACAAAGTTTTTCACTATAAATCCTTTATATGCGTGGCGGCTAGAGTCCTCTCGTCCTCTGGCTTGAGATGGCTGCCACCTATGGGTCAGATGATTGCCTGGCACCATTAAGTAATTGGTAATTAAATATAATTTATTTTTTCCTAAAAAGTGTAAAATTTTGGAAAATTTTTTCACGAAAATAAATTGTCACGCACAACGAGTCTGTGTGCAAAATATCAGCTCGATTGGATCACGGGAAGTGGGTTAAAAAACGACCGAAAGATTTGCACGGTCGTAAGCGCGCAAGCAAGCAAGCAAGTGAACTTAATATAAAGGATTTAAAAAGACATGATTAAATCTACTAGCTTGTTAGCCCGTCCTAGGACGGAAGCTGTAACATTACAGACGTAAATTAACGTTTTATTGTGTGATTGTGAATTTTATTAGGAAATGTAGCACGTAAAATAAATGTTTTATTAATTTTTTTTTTTATTTTTCACCTACGTGACTGAACCGAAAGAACCAAAGAGCATGGATCCTTGCAGACACGAACACTTCAAATCTAGAATTATTATTGCTGTTCAAAGATTTCCCTGCAGTTGGATATCCTTGATGAACACTTTGATCCGCTGAGGGTAATTAGATTTAGACAGAGGCACGTACAACTGGCCATAGGAAAATACGGGTTCTTTGAGATAAATTCCCAAATTTTCAAAAGTCTGACCCTGCGACTTGTTGATCGTCATCGCATACGCAGGAATTATGGGAATTTGTCGTCGTTTCAGTACGAAAGGAAGAGTGACATCACTTGGAGCGAGGTCGACTATCGGGATGAAGACGATTTCACCTCGGTTGCAAAGACGAACAATCTGTGTGGCTGTATAATAATAAACAAATAAACCGTAACTTCACTTTAACACTGTTTTCAAATCACCTGAAGCTGTTAACTGACAAATGTATCTTCACCGATGGACGCTTGATAGCGAAGAGTGAAGAAAGTAGAGTGCTGATTACTGTCTGAAGTAACTTAGCAAAGAACGAAGAGCAAAGAGAGGCGTTAGAGTTACGAATAAATTGATCAGAGGATAATTGTATCTTGTCTAAATGCAATGGCAGGGAATATTGCAAAAAATGATGTCGTCAAACACTTCACTGCATTTCACTGTAGCACTGTATTAATGGCAGTGAATGTTGCACAAAGGGAAGTCATAAACAACTTCGCAGCATTTGCCCGCAGCACGGCATTAATGGCAGTGATTGTCGCACACAACTAAGTCTTGAAACATCTGACGGAATTTCGATTTAAAGCTTTCGTGACTGCAGGGATTCATCTTCTTGGTTCTTTCGGTAAAGTCACGTAGAAGGGAAGTAATAAAATAATAAAAATAAAACATAATAAAATAATTCTCACGACGTTTCGGCCACAACGCAAGCAGCCGTCCTCAGGCGAAGAATGAGGACGGCTGCTTGCGTTGTGGCCGAAACGTCGTGAGAATTGTTTTATTATGTTTTATTTTTATTATTTTATTACTTCCCTTCTACGTGACTTTACCGAAAGAACCAAGAAGATCTGACGTAATGTCACAGTAGCAAGTCATTTAACGGACGTTCAATTACTTGCGAAATCCACTGCTCTGATATTTACTTGTCTTCAGCTTTCGCTCGCTGGGGTTGAACACAATTGGAGTTCGATGCAATGTCTGCAAAGTAGCAGAGAAATGTTTATCGTAGCATAATTTTTTGTTGGACGTGTCGAGGAAACAAATAAAGACACCAAACGCACCGCGATGCTGCGTATAATTACGTATTGCCTTCACTTTCTATAAAGATACGTCAAATTAAAAGCGAGTTTGCGTAAATAAATTATCGTAGCCGCTCGACCTTCTTCTGCGTTAGTCTAAAAATCCAGGCACACGTGAATAATAATGAGGGGGGGGGCATGTGGAGTGACGTCACGCGCGGGACACACACAGCCTCGATTGGCTAGTGATGTTAGTTGCTGCGTTGATTTATTTATGAGCTTTACTTTCCACAGACAAAGGTCAAAATGAAAGCTAAATTTGCGTAAACAAATTTTGGTTTCTGCTCCACCTGCTTCATGCGGAGTGACGTCACCCGTTTATGATTATTAATGAGGACCCCACCTGCTCATGATTATTGATTATTAATGAGAGGGGCTGGTCTACGTGGAGTGACGTCACGCGCGTTACACACAGACATTCTTGGCGGCTCTTTAGTAAATAATGTGCGAGGAGCTTAAAGTGCAATTCCTCGTGTTAGCAGTAGGGGTTCTCTAAGTACTCTCGTTTCATCCCCGCATGTCAAACGCTCACGAACGGAATAGATCAAAACATTCTAATGCAGGACCCTCGTGAAAACGAGTCTTGAGATGCATTCCCACTTTGACTAAGAACCAAAGAGTAAGGGGAATTACTGTTGTATCGTTGAGCATAGCCACAGAGCCGCCTTCTTTCTTACCTCTAATGTAATTGCTACAATCCATTCCAGAGTCACCAACCAGGGTCAAGATGAATAGTCTATTTATCGACATCAATTATTTTGGAACTGTGGGACGGTTTATATTAATGTGCGCACTCACACACAGTACGTGCAGCCATTTCAATCTAATTCTAGAATGAAAGGAATCTCAGTGGAGTCTGAAATGTTTCGGCACCACTGGTGGTCTTTGTACGCCATCTGCCGACAGTGCCGCTCATTACGCCTGCACACCGAGCACTTCAGCGACTGAAAAAAATTAACCCGTAAAAACAAAGTTTTTCACTATAAATCCTTTACAGTATATGCGTGGCGGCTAGAGTCCTCTCGTCCTCTGGCTTGAGATGGCTGCCACCTATGGGTCAGATGAATGCCTGCCACCATTAAGCAATTGGTAATTAAATATAATTACTTTTTTCCTAAAAAGTGTAAAATTTTGGAATAATGTTTTCACGAAAATACATTGTCACGCACAACGAGTCTGTGTGCAAAATGTCAGCTCGATTGGATCACGGGAAGTGGGTTAAAAAACGACCGAAAGATTTGCACGGTCGTAAGCAAGCAAGCAAGTGAACTTAATATAAAGGATTTAAAAACAACAACAAATATAGAATAATAATATAATAGGCTTTCGCCCTTTCTGGTGTGAAAGCTGTTCAAACACCAAATAGACAACCTATTTCAACGGCAACAAGTTTGCATTAAGCACACAATGCTTCTGGCAAACCATGCAAACATGGTCTGATAATTATATAGGGCCGTCCATAAATGACGTCACGTAACTAGGGGGGGGGGGGTCAGACATTTGAGACGATGTGTGACGAGGAGGGGGGGGGGGGAGAAATGTGACGTCACATCAAAATGCGCAACTTTAAATAAATATAGACAACACGTTCTACTTAATTACATAGACTTTTTAATACATGTTTTCTCCTATAACATCAGAGTGCAGCGCCACATTAAATACGCACTACAATGACAACAGTTTAAAGCGATTTGAAGCATGTTTTATTTTGGGGGGGGGGGGGGGGCAGAGCTTTGTGACGTCATATTTGAGGGGGGGGGGTCTAACTTTTTGTGACGCCGTGTGACGAGGGGGGGGGGTCAAAAATTGTCTGACCCCCCCCCCCTAGTTGCGTGACGTCATTTATGGACGGCCCCTAATGTATACATGCGTGAACATATCCACGTGTGCGCGTGTCTAATTCTTTGCGTGGGGAGCGGTTACCACGAGTTCGATTCCCGCTCACAACCAACAGCAGTGCTGATTACTTTAACCGGTCCGGGGCCTCCCCTAGGTTGACTCAGCCTCAAATGAATACTTGGGGCAGTGCGTAAACATCGCCACCGGGGAGACAAATGCGGCCGGGCGTGGTGCTGGCCACACACCCATCGTGTGCCGTGCCGGCATTCATGTGCTCGTTAACAGCACTTGCATCAACAGTCTGTTTATTCTATTAACGGGGGATCTTTGTCTTGTATGTTGAACTTCTTTAGCACCGTACCTAGCCAACTGTGCTAATCGGAGGTGCGAACTAATATATTACAGCTTCCACTGCAGGCAATATGAACTCGATGGAGAAGCCTGCAAAGTTGGGGGTTTCGGGGTAGACTAATAAGCACTGTATTTATGACTAGCACGTCTGGCAACGTACGGTGCGAAAGAAGTTCAACACCATTGGATGGTGAATAAACGAATGGCAATCGAAGTCGACTGAACACTGCTCGGAGAACAAATACATCACCCCCTATGGGCCCCATTTGAACAGTATAACGAACTAACGCTGCGATCAATAATGAATTATTGATAAGGAACGATCGAATGTTTTCGTACACCAACGAACCAATTGGAGTCACGTGGGGGCAGGGCCTCACGTCGGCCCGGGCTTGCCCGGTATGCTAATGAGATGCTAATGAGGCGCGCTCGCCGATTGGTCCGCACGGGAAGCCACGCCTCCCGCGTGACGTCACACCCCCCCCCACCACCAAATCGAGTGAGGTTGCTGTGGTGTTTCCAGGCCCTTGACGAGCGAACGAGCTGAGTCGGCTCCGGCTGCAACAACAACGACGACGCCGCCAACGAGGTGAGTCCTGAATTAGGTCCCCTCCCCGCCCCGTCGGATCTGGGTGGGTCGAATTGCAGCGCGACGTTTTAATTTTGTACCGCGGATTAGTAGGGGGCCCTACCCCCCCCCCTCCACACACACACACAGAGAGGGGGTCGCCTCTGATTGGTCGAGAGCTCGCCCGCCCGCGTGTTCCTACTTAGGCCGTGGGTATGATACATCGATCAATATAAACGCTTACATTTGTTAGATCGCGTAAAGATACGTGTCGTTAAACTCGCCACCAGCCCACACGGCCGATGAGTAAGGCTTGTCGCGTTAACAGAACGTGGTAATTCGTGACTGGTTCAGCACGCCGCTGTGTTGGAGAGCAATTGCCACCAACATTTTAACATTCTGAGATGTTCCATTTACTTCTCGTTACTTTGTGCTGTTCTCGTTGTTGTTGTTGTGGGGGGATTTACGAACGTTGCCTGTATTCGATGCGTGTTGACGCTTCGTATTCAGGGGGTGTTAGTGGATACGTTTTTTTTTACGCGAGGTTAAATGTGTTTTATGCGGCGATTGTAACTTCATGCCCATTGGTGGCATCGCCTCCGCCCTTAACCTATTAGAGTTTGACAACGAGATGTCAGCGGAGTGCCGTAATGACTTTGAAGTGACGAGGCACTTCAATGCCTGTTTCGCAAGAGGACTGAGTTGATGGAATTCTGTGAAAGTCCTCAAAGGTCAACAAATGTCCCTTTATGGTGTGTCAAAGGGGACGTCCATAAATGACGTCACGTGATTTTGGACGATTTTTTACCCCCCTTCGTCACAAAGTCAGACCCCACCTCAAGTGACGTCACAAAGTCAGACCCCCCCCCAAAAAAATATATAAAACATGCTTCAAATCGCTTTAAACTATTGTCATTGTCGTGCGTATTTAATGTGGCGTTGCACGCTGATGTTGTAGAAGAAAAGTCTATTTCATTAAGTAGAATGTGTTGTCTATATTTATTTAAAGTTGCGCATTTTGATGTGACGTCACATTTCTGAAACCCCCCCATCGTCACACAGTCACAAATGTCTGACCCCCCCCCCCCCCCAGGTGCGTGACGTCATTTATGGACGGCCCCAAATGCAAACATAGACTTTAGCATCAGTGTGCTTTTACCTAATTACAGGTAGAGTTTATCTGTATATGTACAATCTGTTTTGGGTTAAATGGGATCCACATGTTTGGTCAGTGGATCTTGATTGTTACATCTGGCAATCTAACAGCGTTTAGCATTGCACGTTTGCACACGAGGCTCAAAAAGTGGACACCAGTAAAGAGTTTGCTTTTTTAAACAAATGCTGCTGGAAAACATCGATGATAGCTTGATGGACAAAAAAAACCGTTGACACGTGTAAACAATATCTTTTTAACGACTGTGTTATTCAATTTCCTAAATGCACGTAGATGACATTTTTCTGTACTCGCCCAGGTCCTGAATCGAGAAGCTTTGTCGAAGAACGGAGGTAAAATGTCGACACGCGGCACCAAGAAGAAAGTCCCACGGCAGTCGCGCTCGGCGCGGGCGGGCCTGCTCTTCCCGGTGGGACGGATGCTGCGGTACCTGCGGACCGGCATCTACCGCAAGCGCATCGCCATGGGTGCCCCCATCTACTTGGCGGCCGTCACGGAGTACCTGGCCGGTGCGGATCTGAGCCCCTTTCCGACTCGCCCTCACGTCGACACGAGTCCCCCGTTTGCGCGTGGGCCGGGTTGTCATTTATTTGCTTCGCTGCTGCTTGTGCGACAACCACCAGATGGATGGTGGCGGTTGTTACACGAAGCGCTGCCAAAGTACTCTTAGGTTAAAGTCACGTAGGTAAAGATAAAGAATACAAATAATAGAAATAAAAATGATAAATCACGTTTCGGAGGCAACACAAGTCTCCGTCATCAGGTGGGACCGTCACAGCTAGATTTACTGTAACCAGTGAGGCACAATTCCAAGAGACGAGCTCTTAAATCCAAGTTAAGGGGGGAGGGGCTTATCTGAATGCTGCCAAATTAGTCCGTTACGCGACGCGTTACGCGTACACGTTCAGCCCTTTTTGTGAAGCCACTGCAGCATGTTTTATCAAACCCCCAGGTGTTCTGTTTACTCAGATATTCTTTCACTAAATCGGTTTCAAAGTAGAAATATACAAACATTTGTCAGTCAGTTTATTTGTCAGTGTCGGTTACATCATTTACTCAGAGTAATTTTCTTTGCACAAAGATGATTAAGGGTTCATTCTGCCAGAATAAACCAGGGACCTAATGTTTTGAAAATGAGCTGTGAACAACACGTGAACTTTAACCCAGGTAAGTAAACATGATCCAGCTTGTGGATAGCATGGGACAAAGATAACAATTGACCTTGATAATAAAGGAAACTACATCATGGAGTGCACTCGCTGCTAGGTAAGGGATGCTATTGGGCTTCGTGTAAGCATCTGTCTCTGCAGAATTATCAGGCAGCCAGTCTTACACTTGGACACCAAAACCAAGTGTCGAGGTGGATTTCAGATGTCACGTGACTGGTGTGGTGAGGGTCAGGTGTCAGCTGAGTGTCAAATTAACATGTTCATTGGACGGGTTGCCCTCGAGTTGTATATAAAGCAATACATTTATTTATATACACCGAAATACTCTTTCAGTGTATAGAATCAGAATATTTGTCCTGGAGAAATTCAATGAACGATGAAGCTCTTTTCATAGATGTCCAGTTGGGACGGATGACTATGCAACTCAGCGATTCAATGGATTGATTCTAGATTTGAAGCTTTCGTGACTGCAAGGAATCATCTTCTTAGGTTTTTTCGGTAAAGTCACGTAGAAAGTAAAATAAAATAAAAACAAAAATCACGACGTTTCGGAGGCAACACAAGTCTCCGTCATCAGGTGGGACCGTCACAGCCAGATTAGCTGTATCAAGTGAGGCAATGATTCAAGATGTAATCCCTTAAAAGCGAGTTGAGGGGGGAGGGAGAGGGAGGGGGGAGCTCATCAGACTATGGTAGCCAATGAAAGGAACGTATCGGGAGGGAGGGGGGCGAGGCCAAAAGGGTGGGCGATGGACGTGGAAGCGCTTGTGCGCAAGCGGCCAATTACTGCACACGCCAACACAATGGAGCGATTGTGTGCAAGCGGCCAGCCACTGCACCCGCCAACACAATGGGCAGAGAGGAGGAGGGGAGGTCTAATACACATGATAGACAAAAGAACGAAAATGATGATGGGTACAAACTTAGGGGGAGCTCATCAGACTATGGTAGCCAATGAATGGAACGTATCGGGAGGGAGGGGGGGGGGGCGGGGGGGGGGGCGAGGCCAAAAGGGTGGGCGACGGACGTGAAAGCGCTTGTGCGCAAGCGGCCAATTACTGCACACGCCAACACAATGGAGAGAGAGGGGGAGGGGGGGTCTGATACACATGATAGACAAAAGAACGAAAATGCCCATGTTTATACCAATGCTGGCTGAACAATGAAGAGAGTACTGTTAAAATAACTGGGGATGTTAACACTCGGTAAAGTACAGTAAAATAGTGCCTGTCAGATAAGATGGTCCAAAAAATTTGTGATTAAGTCTTTTTTGCGTGGTTGATAACATCTTTCCAATGGTTACTAAGTTTGTACCCATCATCACGGTTGAAATTATGTCTGTGTTTGTATATTTGTATGGCTTCGTGTACAAACCTTTGATGGTAGCCGGGAGGTTTGCAGAGAACCTTGGTCTCGGAAAAGACAATTTCATGAGAGCCCACCGAGTTGTAGCAATGATCGGCCACGGCAGAAGAATCAGTTCTGCCGTGTTTCAGATCTGACTTGTGCTCGCGGACACGATCAGAAACATGACGTTTCGTTTCTCCAATGTAGCAATCACCACAAATGCAACTCAATTTGTAGACTCCAGGATACTGTAAGTCAGGAACGACATCCTTCACAGATGGAATCAGATCACGGATGTTATGCACTGTACTGAATCGGACTTGGATCTTATGTTTGTTTAGAATTTTGGAGATCTTTTTGGTCACGCCAGCTATGTATGGTAACGTGATGGTTTTGGTCGGAGTTTCATGTGGCTGTTTCTGTGTGGTGGGAGAGACAGCTTGGCGGATAGTACGGTCAGAGTATCCGTTCATCCTGAGGGCCCGATGTACATGTCTTAATTCACCGGTCATTGCTCGTGCAGTAGAATAGGGTTGATATAAGAATTCTAGATTTGAAGCTTTTGTGACTGCAAGGATTCATACTCTTAGGTTTTTTCAGGTAAAGTCACGTAGGTAAAAAATAAAATGAATCAAAGTAAAATTTGATTTTTATTTTACTTTTATTAATTTTATTTTTATTTTTTGCCTACGTGACTTTACCGAAAAAACCTAAGAGTTTTATAGAAGAATGTCTGTGCTATGTTCACCAGCCGAAGTTCTGGAACTGGCAGGGAACATTGCACGCGACAGCATGAAGGCGCGCATCACCCCACGCCACATCCACTTGTCCATGGCCTTGGACGAGGAGCTACAGAAGGTAATTCCTGCTCAATGTTCCGTTCCATTGGTTCACACAAAATAAAAAATAAATACATTTCGTGACTTCCCATTTGTTTTTCGATTTAAAGCTTTCGTGACTGCAGGGATTCATCTTCTTGTTTTTTTCGGTAAAGTCACGTAGAAGGGAGATAAAAGACGCTGTCTTTCCGACAGCCCTGTTCTTCACCTGAGGACGGCTGCTTGCGTTGTGGCCGAAACGTCGTGAGAATTGTATCTTATGTTTTATTTTTATTATTTTATTATCTCCCTTCTACGTGACTATACCGAAAGAACCAAGAATATGATTCCCATTTGTTCTTTCATACACCAATTTACTATTTGCTTATTTTAAACAAAACCATGTTTTGAGTCGATGAAGTCATCCATTTTGGGTCATGTTTTCATTTGAGTTTTTCTGTTCACTCAATCGCTTTATAATTTTTTTTTCCCAAATACATGAATCGCGTTATATCCAATTTGCATTATGAAAACATGCGCCGTTCTTGGAGAAGAGACTATATGTTTCTGTGGCCAGAGGGATGTGTTGTGTCTGACGCAGATGCTGCGTGGTGTAACCATTGCGAGCAGCGGGGTGCTGCCCAGAGTCCACCCAGAGCTGCTCACCCACAGACCCTTCAAGAAAGCGAAACCGGTGCTCGTGGATTCTACGGATACACCACCTCCAGCGTCCAAGCCTGCTCGCAAGCCCAGCGCAACCGCGAAAAAGGTATCGAGCAAAAGTGTACTGTGCACACGTACTCGGTATATATGTCTCTACTAAAATGTAGCATTTAGGGATTAGTTTTGGCAATTTTGCCGATAGCGCATCATTTAGTTGAGTTTTCAATTGAATCTAAGGGCATTTGCACTCAATCATAGGGCATTTGAACAGCATCTTACCACAGCCAAGCCTTTTAAGCCTTCAATTTGAAAAACACACCGTTGAAATAATTACTTTCAGCTTTGGTTGGTTATTGTCATGATGTCTGATGTATTGAAAGGTTAATGTATATTTTAGAAAGTTTACCATTAATATGGCGGTGATATTGAACTATGATATTAATATGAAAATCTAAGGACTTTATCAGTGATGTGTAAAAACAATACCACTGCATTTGAATTTTTAACATGTAAAACAGTATTAATGAAGCTAGTAATTTCCTTCATTTATCCAAATTAAATTTACATTCTCAAATGTGTTTCTCCTTATTCTAAATGCGGTTGCTGTGCAAGTCAAATTCACGTTAAACTATTGTTTGTAAAACGTGATCTCGACGCGGTAGGTGGATCTTGTTGTCTGCCCAGGGTAAAGGCAGGAAAGCCGCAAGTCCTTCAGTAGGCGCATCAGGAGCTGTAACCGTTCTCTCCTCCAAAACCCTCTTCCTTGGGCAAAAGGTAACAAAAGCCGACTGACACTCCGCTTGCACCGCGCGGCCGCACCTGCAAACTACGGACACACCTGCAAACTACGGACACCACAAACGCTCACCAAGTCCGCATGTGCCCCGCGCAGCTGCAGGTTGTCAAGGCCGACATTGCCACCTTAAAATGCGACGCCGTCATCCATCCAACGGGCAACAACTTCTACATGGGTGGACAAGTCGGTGAGCGATGCCGGCGAGATAAATACCCGACAGAAACGTTTCCCCAAGAAACTTGTCGGTTGCTCAATATACAACCCGACCTGTAATGTTTTTCTCAACCCTTCAAACTAGCATTGCTTTAAATGCCACAAGGGGGAAACGTCTACTCGGGTAATTTATGCAAACCAGCCTCTGGCTTTTTTCACGATATTTTGTGCTTGCCTTTGGACCAAATCACTTGGAATGTGCCCAATATCGTCAGATCTCTGGGGTTGGGCAGAGTTGAATGAATAGTGTTCGGACGGGCAACCACCCTGCATGGCAGTTTGTCGTCAGCGGACTGGTGCTAGCCTGTGGGCAGCAGACGGCAGTGTTGTACTGTGAGCCTATGCTACCACGTCTATGTTCCCCGACCTTCAGCAACCCGCACAGACCACTGCGGTTGAGTGTGGTCACAGAACCCCCATGGCTCACAACAGCATTGGGGGGGGGGTGGGAGGCTCTCGCCCTGCCGTGGATTGAAAAATTAACCCGTAAAAACTAAGTTTTTCACTATAAATCCTTTATATGCGTGGCGGCTAGAGTCCTCTCGTCCTCTGGCTTGAGATGGCTGCCACCTATGGGTCAGATGATTGTTTGCCACCATTAAGCAATTGGTAATTACATATAATTTTTTTTTCCTAAAAAGTGTAAAATTTTGGAAAAAAATTTTTCACGAAAATTAATTGTCACGCACGAGTCTGTGTGCAAAATGTCAGCTCGATTGGATCACGGGAAGTGGTTCAAAAAAACGACCGAAAGATTTGCACGGTCGTAAGCAAGCAAGCAAGCACGCAAGTGAACTTAATATAAAGGATTGAAAAAGGGCTGTACATGTACTTTGTGTGCAGGGGAAGGACGACTCGCTTGAGGAGTAAGTGTTTGCGTTTGCAGGCAATGCTCTGGCAAAGAAAGGAGGAAAGGAGCTGGCGGATGCTGTGCAAGATCTTCGCAATAGCAACGGGCCACTGGACATTGCTGGAGGTTTGCATTCGCGTTAATCAATCGTTCTACTCGTCTTTCACGAGCTGGTGCATGCGTGTGTGCACTTTGGCGATACTTACAGGCCTGTTGCGCGTGCACACAAGCATATATGGAATAAGAAAACAGTCTTTTTTTCGATTTAAAGCTTTCGTGACTGCAGGGATTCATCTTCTTGGTTCTTTCGGCAAAGTCACGTAGAAGGGAAGTAATAAAATAATAAAAATAAAACATAATAGAATAAATTTTTATTATGTTTTATTTTTATTATTTTATTACTTCCCTTCTACGTGACTTTACCGAAAGAACCAAGAAGAAAAAAAACAGTCTTTGTTTTTCCTTGTCAAGCAGGCGAGCGTGGTGAAGTACAGCCATCGCATCATGGGGAGGCTTTCATTTGGCAGTGAATAAAATCTTTAAGTAACGATACACATTTCCATACATCAAATAAACGTACGTATGTTATCTTCCTCTTGGTTACATTGGTTAATGGTCACCATCGCCATCCCTCAGTCCTGCGATGTTGCAATTCTTCTCAGTCCTGCACATGAACCGATCTCATCGCTGCATCTCGGCGGTTGTCGTCTTCTTTGGACATATTCCCTGCTTTGTCTGCCATTCTGTCGCCAATCTTGTCCATTGGTCATCATCCTTCCCCTGGGGACGTATTCTGCCCAAATGAATGTACTTTTTTGTTTTCGTTTACAACATACGATTTTATTGCCTTTTTTTTCTTCGCCAATCCACGTTCTCCTCTTACTGTCGGTGTAAATCAACGGTCGTAAACGGGCTGCATTATCCGCCAGAAAAATTAAAACTTGATCGCAACAGAAGCCAACGACGAGGGCCATAGTTTTTGTCACGCCCTGAAACGGGAGACCGTAGTCCCGAATCGATGGACACTCACTCCTGTTGCCCCCGTGCTTATTACATTCATATCCTCATTTCCACTATCGTGTTCATGTATTGTTGTAACGTTCTGACCTGCTCCTACCGAACATGTAAAAAAAAAAAAAAGAGCATTATAGCTCATCGGATTCCTCCAATATAATGAATATTCCGATTCTACTTGCAGCTGCCATGTGCCTCGCACCGGGCCTGGAGGCCGAGAACGTGATCCACTGCAACAGCCCATCGTGGGGCACGGACCGGAGTGCGGAGCTCCTGGAGAAGACAGTCAAGAACTGTCTGGCACTTGCTGACGAAAAGAAGCTCGTCACGGTGGCACTGCCCTCCATTGGTAGTGGCGGGTAATGAAATATTTTTGTAGTTCCACCACCACCCCCTACCCCCCCCCCCCCACCATTATCCAAAAATATTATTTGCAGAAATGATTTCATCGTTTGACTCTAATAGTCCACTGTGTGTGTCCATCACTGAAGTTGTCAACGTCATTGCATTTGCTACGAGCAACTATAGCAGCTCAAAATCGGAATGGCAGAATGATCGAGTTCTGAATCGCCAATGAAAACAGTGCATTTGTTGAACAATGATTGGTCTGTGGAGCACATAATCTCAGGTCGTGATACGACCTAAAAGCACTGAACTTTGGATATTCATGTGACTCATTTCTATTACCCACGAGGGAAATCATAAATTTGCTCTGCTCACCCTCGCAGCGGCTTTTGGCTAATCATTAAATGATTGGTCCACTGCATTGCGCGCATTGAGATGTGCTTTTGTGGCCGTCTGGAACAATCTTCCTTCCGATATTGGGAAGCCACCGGAGCTATGCACATTTAAATCGAGATTGAAAACAATTTTTTTCTTACTGCTCCGTGTTTAGTTTTGTTGTCCTTCCCCCGCACTTCCAATTAGCACGATTGCCTACGTACGGTGCGAAACAAGTTCAACATACATACAATGGTCAGATTTGGATTTTTATTTATATTCGTAAATGGTGCGCCAAGTAATGCTGGTAACAAACTAGACTGTGACAAGTGCCTTTAAAACAAAGTCTCAGCTGTATCATCACCTTACGCTCTGGAATCTCTTCATCCTTGTGAGAAATGTCAGCATTACTCACGGCTGGATGCCGTTCTGTCACCTGCAGAAATGGTTTTCCGAAACAGACGGCCGCTCAACTTATACTCAAGGCCATCTCCAACTACTTCATCTCCACCATGGACTCCTCGCTCAAGAACATCTACTTTGTGCTGTACGACAGTGAGAGCATCGGCATTTACGTGCACGAGTTGGCGAAGCTGGACAGCAGTCAGCTGCAGCAGTGAGGCGCACATGCACGGGAGTCTGCCTACGTTCGAGGGTGGCGTTTTATTATTTTATCCTCGCGTTGTATTTAAGTGCGTGTGTGTTACAGTGGGGATACTCAAACGGTGGGGAGCGGTAGTGTAGCGGTTAGCGCGCTGTGCTATGAACCTAGCGATCCGGGTTCGATTCCCGCTCACGGCCAACACCAGTGACGATTATCTGAACCGGTCCTGGGCCTCCCCTCGGTCGACTCAGCCTGAAATGAGTACCTGGTTGCGGTGTGTAAACATCGCCACTGGGGAGATAAAGGCGGTCGGGCGTGGTGCTGGCCACCCACCCCCTCGTGTACCATTCCGGCCTTCATAGGTGCTCGCTAACAGCACTTGCCCCGACAGTCTGTTAAGGCTATACGGGGGATCTTTATACTCAAACGTGGTATGCCGACTTTGAAATCTTAGGTTGCACATTGACTACCACCAAGCACTTTGTTACACACAATAACGCACCTTCCAAGGTCCGTGAACTACAAGCCATGTCTAAGCTATCGAAGAGTGGTACCACCTGGCAATTAAAAAGAGGGGGCCCTTCCTCGAGCTAAAATATATTTTGTATCCATTCTTAGACGTGTGGATAAATTACACTATATGCCTTAAATAATGCATACACACCATTAAAATTACACTATTGGTATCACTACTGCATTTTTTTTGCAGTCTACGCTGGGCGGTGCAGTGGTAACACTTGCGCCTCTCAGTCAGAAGGGCCTAGGTTCAATTCCCGACTTGGGCACCTTTGTGCGTGGAGTTTCTATGTCCTTCTGTTTTGCATGGGGTTTCCTCGAGTTTTCTGATTTCCTCCCAAAGCTAAAAAACATACAATAATGTAACTGGTGTTGACGAAACATCCCAATGCTGAATAATTACCTGTAATTTACTTGATTGGGAAAGTGCATCTATCGTGCACCCTAGACTGCCAACACTTAGCAAGATCCTGTTGCCTTGAGACTCGGTGATGCTTTCCTGGGTAAACAATTGTAATAATAATAATAATTAATGGAAATATGCTGAACTGTAGAACATCACTGTTTTGTATTTATCCACGTGATAAGCATGATGTACTGCTGCATGAGTGCTTTTGTGTTAATGCGGGATCACACAAACTAATTTGGTGAGCCCCATAAACCAACAGTAGGATGCTTACTGGGCATTGTGTTAAAATTACTTATTTTTACAGTGTGATTCTGAGGTTAAACGTGATTGTTTTCCTGTAAAATTATTTAAAATTTGTGAAAACGGTCCACACTTGATTTACAATCACGATATTGAATTCTATGAACGGCACTTTTTGCATTTAACTTCACAAAAGTTATGCATAGCCTTAAAGAGAATGTATACTAGCACTTGCATTGTATCTGATATGAATGTATTGCAATCATGTGTTCAAAATATGTCAACAATAAACATGATTAATCTTTGAATAATATTACTTTTCTTTATTGAATAACTCTTAATCGTAATTACACTTATAGATTTATTTCTTACAAAGTGAAAAGTACATTTTCTTCATGAGCTGAATGCTTTATATACAATTTAAGCAGTAAGCCACTTTCCAAATGAGTAATTTGTCCTTTTTTTCCACAGTAAGCTATTCTGGATGAAATGCAAATAACAGCATCATACAATAAAGCTGCAAATGGCAAGCAGAGCTGTATTTTTAATTTATAAAGTAATACATTAACTTCCCATGCTACCCTGGTTATAACTTGTTACAGTTAGGTATGCCATCAGGTTTAAATAGTTTAACTCAGGACAGCCTTTGGTTAGCATTCACTGCAATGTGTAAAATGCGCATGCAGACTCAGTGTAGCCAATGAGAATTCAGTTCTTTAAACAACTACAGTTTGCGACTACTCGCAGCTTGGAACTGAGCGAAGAATGTCGAACGAAACAACTTTAAATGGTTTAGCACGTGTGACACATTCTCCAGGGTTGTTTAGGGTTGACACTGGCTTCCGTGAGTTAGCCATCTACCCAGAATTCATGGCCTAAACTTAAATTACTGTAAACACGTTGACCAGTCAAACCCTCTAGAGTTTCCAAAAAAAAAAAAGCCAGCCAGAATCACAGACCATTTTAAAATATGTTATAAGAGACAACGTTGCTCGTTAATTACAAGTGACTTTTACACGTAGTGACCGGAGGGCTCAGATGACGGCTTCAACGTGGCAACCCCGGGGGACGGGGGGTCGATCGACGGCGAGTGGCGGCGTCGGGTTCACTCGGCCTCCCCGGACAGGGCCTTGGGCAAAGCGGCGGTCTCGCCCACGGACACGCCGCGCGGCGCCGTGAGCAGCGGCACGGGCGACGTGGCCTCGATGAGCGCTGGGTTGAGGATAATCGGCAGCGCCATGGGCGGCAGCGCCTCTTGGAGAGTCGGGCCGAGCGCCGGTAGCGGTGGCTGCAGGATGAAGGGCGACTGCGACAGCGCGTGCGCCACCTCGCCCACGGGGCTTCCCCCGGCTCTGCCGCCCACCCGCGCAGGGCTGGAGGCCGGCGACGGCACGGGCGTCACCGTTGTGCTGGCGGTGGCTGCAGAGGGCCTCTCTGCAAGCACAGGTGAAGGTAGAGGGGTTTGAGGCAGAGGTCGCAAACGGGTTTTGATTCCTTACCCGTACTCGTACCCGGCCGCACCAGGGTCGCAAATGGGTACCCGTACCCGGCCGGGTACGGTAGCCGGGTATTTGGTAGGGTACGGGTATCGGATACCTGATTGCGACCTCTGGGATGAAGCCATGTTGCAGGCGCGGGTGGGTTGATTCTAGGAACTTGAATTGTGAGAAGAGACAAGACGTTGGGAAATGAGTGACAAACGGTGACTCACCAGTGACTCACGGCCTTCTCACTCATTGGTTGGGGTGAGTCACGTGCGGCTACCCGTACACGGCCGCACCAGGGTCGCAAACGGGTACCCGTACCCGACCAGAGGTCGCAATCAGGTACCCGATACCCGGCTACCCATACCCGGCCGGGTACGGGTAGCCAGGTATCGGGTACCCGATTGCGACCTCTGGTTTGAGGGGTGAGCTAAACTTGCTGGTACTGGGGCAAAGGATGCTATTCACGCTCGAGGATCCAAACACCTCTTGCCCTACATACATGTACTTTTATGTTAATTAGAACCAACGAACATTTTTTGCTTGAGCATGCACAGTACGTATTGCAGTAAAAAATATCTAAGACGAATGAGTATTGCCAGATCTATATTTTTCCCAACAGCAACACTAATTATGGCATCACCAATACACACTGACCGGCGGCGTGGGGAGGCACTCAACCAGCAGTGGATTGACAAAAGGGCTGTACATGTACAATACAACCAGAACAATTGCGGACGAGTTAATATTGGGGGGCGGGGGGCGGGCGGGCGGTCGTGTTGCCGAGTGAAGAGCCACACCTGGCTCCGTCGCAGAAGCCACAGGTGCCGTAGCAGCAGCAGCCGCCGCTGCGGTGTTGCTCGGTTCTGGGGCGGAGTGGCCGCCGGTGGAGGTGACGGGCTGACTGCTCACCACCTCCAGCACGACGGGCGGGGACGGGGCTCGTGCCGCCGACTCTGCCGACGGCAACGAACGCACGGGAGGGGTGTCCGGTCACACGGCCATTGAAGTTTTATTAACATGTGCGGGAGCGCGACAACACCGAGATTGATCTGAACTTTTTAGAAATGAGTGAAGTTCACGAGGCGTGCAAGACCGCGCATGATACACAGCTTAGAAAGGATCCACGAGCTTGGTACCTGGGATGACCGGCTGCCGGAAGAGCTCGTCCCGCAGCTGGGGCAAGAAGCAGTCGATCCGCTCCCACGTAATCTCCCAGAGCTGGGAAAAGCCCGTGCGCGCCTCCGCATTCTGGAAGATGCCCGCTGTGTCCATGACAAGCAGCATGTTCTTCAGCGACTCTGGGATCGCCTCCATCTCGGGTAGGAAAGACAAGGACACAGTGATTGAAGGGGTGGTTGGTGGCGAAATGGCCACCCCTCCACATGTGTATGAATCCAGAGCAGCGCCGCTGTGAGTAAACCCGCTGGGGTTCTCAAGTGTGGCGGAGTCCATGGTCTCGGTCCAGTCACCGATGACTTCACACAAAAATATTAAAATTTTTATGTTGCCTTAATGTGGAAAAATTCCTACCCTGAGAATGAACAATATTGCTTTGACTATCGTAGACAAACAATTTCAAAGCAGAGAGTATGAGAAAGTGCAGCTGCTACTCTGTAATGGGGTACAATGTTCAGTCAGGTTTCCACATTGATTCGTCCTTTTCATGACACGATGCCTCCGGGGTCGATAAAATGGGTACCTCACCCTTGATGGGAAGTCAAAAGTGATTGTAAAATGTGAAAATAAATGACCACCGCCAGAGGTCGCCATCAACACACAGTCTCGGCTCACTCACCAACAGGTCGCTGTTGTCGGCGTGCATGTACTTGTCCATAAAGTCCAGGATGGTGAGCCACAGTGCGGCAAAGGTTGGCAGTGACAGCAGTGGAGATAGGTGCTGCAAGAACACCTGAAGGGGGAACGACACCGAAACAATGACAACCGTTGTTCGCCAGTGATACCGACATCACAAGCAGGCCTGAACCAACGCATGGTGCCCTTGAAGGCCACGGGGAAGAGTCGAAGACTCGCTGGCAGGTCACGGAGCAGATCTGCTTGTTCTGAGTCAAGTGACTGAGATGACTGGCAGATGGATCATACTTGTGCTCCTCACTGTTCCAACCTTGCTAATACCAAAGACAACAAAGACAAACATCCCCCGTATAGCCTTAACAGACTGTTCTTGTGCTGTTAAGCGAGCATCTACGAAGGCCGGCAGGGTACGCGAGGGGGTGGCTGGCCAGCACCACGCCCGGCCGCCTTTGTCTCCCTCGTGATGATGTTTACACACCGCACCAGATACTCATTTGAGGTTGAGTCAACCTAGGAGAGACCCAGGACCGGTTCAGATAATTGTCACAGGTGTTGGACGTGAGCGTGAATCGAACTCGGGTCTCCGGGTTCGTAGCGCAGCACGTTAATCACTACCCTACAGGTCCCCACACACACACAGCACTACGATAGTCGCAGGCAGGGGGCGTCAAGTCTCGATTGTGAGCAGCAGAGTAGCCACGCTTTTACTCCAAGGTAGACAACACGTGGCAATGTCACCACACTTGCCTTGCTCAGCAGTGTTGAGGTCCTCATGCGCGTTTCCTCCATGCCCGTCTGGTCAGCCGGGCTGATGTTCTCAAGCAGCTTGGTCAGCAGAGGGAACAGCACCTGAACCCAGGAAACATTGTAAGTGCAAAATGATGGGTCATTTCACTCATAACCACCAACATTATAATCTCAGGATGGCATGAATTTAATCTCGCAAAATCAAATTAAGCGATGGTTAGTGTTTTGATGAGTAACTGGTGAACAGACTGAGACAAAACTGGCTTTCATCTCAGGTTGCTGATAAGAATAAGCTTTAGCGGTGTCAGCTCAGTGCTGTGACTTGGGCATTAGCCAAGCATGGTGGCACATGCCTGTAATCTTGTGCTGTGGAATCAATAGTCAACAAAGTCACACACATTTGTGAAACTGCCAAACCCGCCCAGCTTGTCCAGGAGATGGCGGTAGAGGAGGTGGGTTTGTGAATCCGTTGGCGCAGGCCTTTTGAGTGTTAAACCCCAAGTACGTGTAGGTTTTCCCCAGGGAACTCCGGTCTCATCCCACACACAAAACAACCCTTTACAGATTTACACCGAAAATCAAAAGGCAGGACCCTCACAAAGAAAACACTCTTGAGATTCAGTGTTTGTCAATTTTTCGATTTAAAGCTTTCGTGACTGCAGGGATTCATCTTCTTGGTTCTTTTGGTAAAGTCACGTAGAATGGAAATAATAAAATAATAAAATAAAACATAATAAAATAATTCTCACGACGTTTCGGCCACAACAGACCTGCTCTCCACCTGAGGACGGCTGCTTGCGTTGTGGCCGAAACGTCGTGAGAATTATTTTATTACGTTTTAATTTAATTATTTTATTATTTCCATTCTACGTGACTTTATTGAAAGAACCAAGAAGATGTTTGTCAATTATTATCACCGAGTCCGCACAGCCACATGACGACTCCTGACTCGAGACCTTCAACCCTCAGCAAACAGGCTGGTGGCAGACTAAGTGGTAGACCACCTGGTGCTGCTCACGCCGAGGGCCCCACCTTATTGAAGCAGGCCTCCCACTCGAGGGCAGACAGCGTCTGCAGGTCATGCATCAGCAGCGCCCGCTGCAGGTAGGTGAGCGCCTGCGTGCGCACCTGGCGCCGCGCGTCGCAGCACAGGCGCGCCGTGCCTGCGCACCCCAAGGGCGGGACGCGGCGCTTTAGAAACGATGTTCAGAAGACGGGTCTCCCCCGGTTAAAGGGGGGCGCCATGGGAAGGTGCGGTCGAATGGAGGAGGGCGGCACACATTTGTGAAATCGCGGGTGTGTCCGCAAGCTACACATTTCCACATGATGATAAGCCGCTTCGTTGAGCTATAATTTGTGGCCAGGTGACTTCTGAAAAAGTATCTAACAGCTCAGTGGGCTTTACCTGGTAAAATAAAAAAGAAGTTTAGTTTTACGATTGTTGATGAAGAATGATGATTCTCCTGGATGCTGCTGCTGCTGCTGTCTGGAACTCCCTCCCTCTTAACGATTGCATTGCTCACTCAATTCCCATTCCAAATCCTTCCTCAAAACTTTCCTCTTCCTCTCGACTTGTAATCAACTAACCACTCTGTAGCAACCTTATTTGTCACGAGCATCCATAACCACCCTTTCATTCACTCATCTACACACAACTTACGTCTCCCCTTTCCGACACAGCGTAACGATTTACCGTTGCTTTTAGATGTTCTCAAAGGTAACACTCCATTGTCATTTTCAACCGGTGTTTTCTTGCATTGTAAAGTGACCATTACTCAGAACACAGTATGCATGTTGAACATCTTTCGCACCAGACGTGGCCAACCGTGCTACAGCACTCAAGGTTACATTGCAACGAAGAACTCGAGTGACGAGCATTTAAAATGTAAATCCTAAAAAACAGTGCAAAGTGATGGCTGCACGCTGAGCGGCAGGAGGCAGCAGTGACCACATTAGGCAATACACACAAAAACAAGATTTCAGGGGAGATTTGGCAGAATTGCAATGGATGAGACCGCATGCATCATACACATTTCCATACCACTGAGATTGAAAAAAATGGCAAGACACAGAATACATCCACGTTCTAACCGACCGGCTGTAAAATCAACCGCCAGGAGCCATTTTGCAACGAATGCTCAATGACCGTTGTGCAAAATTAAACGCAGCTCAGTACTGCTGCTCAGTCGACAGCTCAACGTCGGTGGCATGTGAAGCTCTTGGCTGACAAACTCTCCCAGGGCTCACCCTGCAGTAAGGGGCACCAGCAGCTGGCCCACAGGGTACTGGCGTCGGCCTGCACCACGGCGTGTTTCGCAAGCCTGCCGGCCGTTCTCTGCGCTGCCGTTTCGGCCGCGTCCGTCGTCGGCGTGGCCGCCTCCTGGCGGACCTGCTCCTCGGCCCACGAGCTGTAGATGCTGGCCGCTCGGGTGTGCAGCGTGTGCATCAGGTCCAGCAGCTGAGCGGATCGAAGAGTGTGGAGAACACGCGGACACACGCGGGCACACGCATGTAAATACAAAAAACAACAAGAGCCGCCGTTTGCCATCAAGTGGCGGTGGCATCACTACAGCGCTTGTGTCAGGCTAGATGTGCTTTGAGGCTATGTGAAGTGAGGAAGGCTAGCTGGGAGGAGGTCGCAGGACAGACCTCGGCGTTACATGGGTTGACTGAGATGACGAGCAGATACACGCATCAAACACACACGTGCACACACACAAGCTTGCACACGTGTATACGCACTAGCGCACGCAAGCTTGTATACACACGTGCGTCCGCGCACGTACACAAAAACCTGTAAGCACACACATGCAAAACAAATATCCCCAATAGCAATAGATTGTTTGGATAGGTGCTGTTAGCGAGTGTTTATGAAGTCCGAAACAGCGTACGAAGGGGTGGTGAGGTCAGCACCACACCTGGCCACATTCCTCTCCAGGGTCAATATTTCAACACGGCATCATTGAAGGTGAAGTATATCTAGCGGATGCCCCAGACAGGTGCTGATATCATCACTCGCCGCTGATGTTAGCCATCGCTGGGGATGGAACTCAGATCGCTGGGTTCATAGCCGAAGCACGTTAATCGCTGGTCCTCACGCATACACGTCAACACACAAACACACAATTGACCACACGCAAATATTTTACAAAACTTCTAAGTGACGGCAGAAATACCAACTGTATTTGGGTCAGCAACTTAAAATTAATGTGGCAAAATAATCAATGTACTCTAAGACAAATGTAACAATATGCTCATAATTTACATACGTGTATACCCAATTAAATAATTACATCCAGATTTGGTATCTACAACCTAATCGAGTGTGCAAGAAATAGTTTTTATACATGGGCAGGGAATATTTTACTATCTTCATTGAACTGAAATTGTATGAGCACATTCATTAAATTATAATTGGGCCAATTGCAACTAAAAATTATCAATAATTATTTACAGTCGGAGATTATTTAACTAATTGCAGACAGCACTGATGAAAAAAAACATTGACAAAATCTGGGAAAATCTGGAATTCGAAGCAGGCGGCATTTTCCCCGCCGGCTAAAATTACAAACGGAAACGCTCGCACTTCTTGGAGGAACACAGAGTTGCCCCGTCTAGAGAAGCGCGACGGCCCTTCCAACAACAACCTTCCCTCGGACCTCCCAACATCTCCAGCCCACAACGGCTGGCTGCTACAAACGGTGGGACCGTGCTCGCGTTTGAAGATGCAGTAAAAAAAAAAGAGGTCAGAGTACTTACATGGTGACTGACCTGTAAAGACACGGTGTGGTAGCTGGCCGGCACGCTCTCGTCCTCGTCGTCGTCGTCATCGCTGTGCGCCGCCCCCTTGTGTACCGACCGCCCGCCGCCCCCGTTCCCTCTCCTGCCTCCTCCGCCGTCCCTGTCCTTGCCCTTCTTCTTGAGCCGCGACGGCTTCTCGTACTTGTGCGTCTTGGTTTTCTTGTCGCTGCCCTTGATTCCTGGAGCGGGACAAAAAAAAGAAGCAAAGTCAAGATGAAAAAGGAGAATTTTCTTTAAGAATGTTAAAAGATGTGTGCATCACTTCACAGTAATCCAAACTTCCCCCTGTAATCCTAGAGAATGTTTGAAAGTTTGCAAAAAGTCCTGGCCATTAATTCATATAGTCAACAAAATGTACTTAAAGCTGACCACCCTCATGTTCCTGTGTGTCTAACTCTGCAGTCAAGAAAACCAATTAAAGCATAGTAAAAGGTAACCAGTCAATATTCTACAAGTGCCAAGGGGGTAAAACTACTCCTGCAGATTCTTCAGAGCAGTAAAATGAATGGGTCTGGCTCGACTTCCACTAATCCGGGTACTCGTAACAACAACTCATTAACATATTTAATCCCTCAATATAATGCAAAAGGTACACAAATTGGGCGAGCACCACTTAGTTTACTCCGCAAAAAACAAACACCTAAACACAAGAGAGCACAGTTGAGGACATAATACGAGTGTGTGCATGCGTGTGTGAATGGGTATATTATCGTAACAGCAGCAGCAGCACCAGCAGCAGCAGAAAACACGTACCTCCGTTGAGGCTGGCCTCCACGAAGATGCGGATGGCCCTCACGCACAGCGGGAAGTTGTCCGGCGTCACGTGCGCGGCGTCGCGCACAATGAACGACAGCGACTCGACGCACTTGGTGAGCGACTTGGTGTCGTGCGCGCCCAGCTCCTGGCCTAGGCTCAGGCTGTACTGATTCACCAGGGGCGAGGGCCTGCCGCCACCGCCACCACCGCCGCCGCCGCCGCCACCGCCCTCTACGTCATCCTTACCGACCTACGCAGGCCAAGGGGGCCAGGCGGGAGCCACAAACGGCGGCGTCACTACACGGCGCGCGGCGATCACCGCCGCCCGGCGCTACGGGGGGCGGGCGGTGGTGATGGCAGCGCGCAAGGCGGGGGGGGGGGGGTTACAAGCGGGGACCGCTGTGCAGTGGGGCCCAGTTATTGCTGCTCCAAACGGGTGTTTTGGACATTTGCTTAGGGTTAATAAAATGCTGACAGAATAGTCGCGAATAGTGCCGTAGCACGCACAGGGCCCCATTGCTCAGGCTGCCAACTTTAACCCCAGCGCAGAAATGTACTAAGAAGCAGCAAAAACATGTTATGTATGTCAGAACGGGGTGGGGAGTGGTGGCACAGTGGTTTGCGCACTGCGCTGTGAAGCTGTGGCGACCTGAGTTTGATTCCCGGCCATGACTAACATCAGTGGCGAGCGGCATCTGAATCAGTGCTGGGCTCCCCCGAACCCTTTCACTAACGCGCACTGACCAGCGTGGTGAAGGATGGTTAAATGACCAACATGGAGTTGGGAATTGACAATGAGATATGAATATGGAACTTTATGAGAAATACCATAGAGTCTCAGTAACCATTAATAGGGGAATGCTGAAGCCACGCATTTTTTTATTAAAAATGTCAAATGTCCCACTTGCTCAATCTCATTGGTGGTTCTGAACCAGAGGTGACAATTCCACATTCCCGTACTTGGGCCATTCCATCCATACAGTGAGTGTTGTGGACTTTATGCGAAAAGGCACAGCCTTACAAGGTAGTCGTTATTTTCAAGACTCGGGGGGGGGCATGAAGGGGTGAGATCGCAATGTCGCTAATTATTCGTATAAAAAGTGGAAATATCTGCCTATAATATCCCCTTCTCACAGTGTTTGGACCACCTCATGTTGTGCGTTAATCTAAATACAAGATAGCACAATGGGACCTTTAACTGCATTGTACACATGTATGCAGAGAGGGAAAAGATAAGAAAACAAGATTGCAACATGGAGAGATCACAATTACACACAATCCCAAAGATCAATGGAGCAACACAGGGAACAGCACTGAGAAGCAACCGAGAGAGCAATGGATTACATATGGATTCATTCAGCTGCTTTAGTTTTGACTCGCCCAATACCACAGGATGGGAGCATTTCCAAATGACACTTCAAGTGTTTGAAAATGCCTTCATGGGCAGCATATGCAAATGCACCGAAGGTTTACAATTTAAACGTTTCGCTGGATACGTAAATGCCATTATATAACCAGATGCCCGCAGCCGACATTTTTCGCTCCAAGCAGACGACGGCAAGCGGTCGTGCGAAGTGGCGTGGGACAGAGTAAGCGAGAGGCGGCGGCCGAATCGATCCGCGATTCGGGAAAAATGAGAAGCCGGCGGAGGAGACGGAAGAGGAGGGAGGAGGAGGGGGGGGGGTTGTAGCGGGCAGAGTCGGCGAGGCCATCGCCCCGTAGTGAATAAGTGCAGCCTCAGCACTAGACCAGCAGCCCCGCGGGCACACGACAGGCAAGTTTGTGCCAGCCACCACGGAGAGCCCTGCACACGCACCACCGGGCTCACGGCCCCGCAGCCCCGGGGGCTCCGCGCACACGCTCCGCCTCTCCGGTGTTAGTGGTGCCCGCTAGTCGTGGAACGATTCACCGCCTCTGTGCAACCCCACCCGCACCGCCACTAAACCGAGCCATTCGATAAAGTGTCGCGATTCAAGGTCGCGATTGTATTTAAGCGAATCGAATTCTTTCTTTTCCGGTGATCGTCAGCGCTCTCAACGGCGGTGACGTGAAGCCATTAGATACGACGTGCGAATCAGAAAACGTAGATTGTTACACGCGCTATTTGACGTGTTCATCGTTAACAGATGAATCGGTATTCGTCAAAGAATGGACGTGTCATCGTTCCACAGCTAGTGGTTACAGGGGAAAGTGGATTTTGGTGAAAAGGAAGCGTAGACATGCACGCCCAGTGCCTCTGTTTAAGGGAATGACAGAACATTAAGGAATTGAACAAAAGAAAATCCACAGCTGTAAACCCCAGAGAGAAAAACTAAATTCCTGTTACAACTGATAAAATCATCTCACTTAATCAACACTCACAATTAAAATTACTATGTGGTTAAAGAGATTTTACATGAAGAAAATATCCAATATATGCCAGCCTCATGGCATTTTACAACATACCACACTGTGTTTTATCTGGCCACCAACAAACATGTTAACTTGTTGGTAACCAAAATGAGCAAAGTATGCAAATAAACACAATATAAAGGTTCCAATTAGGACAGACCATAATGGTTACCACATAGATGTAGCCAGGATAGTGGGATCTTAAAACCTATCTGTGCGGATCTTTTTTGGGAGCATTATCCCTTAAGGTGTAGGCGTTTTATCCGGGTACTCTGGTTTCCTCCAACATGCTAAAAACTCACAAATAAAATTTTACTCAGGCAGGGAGCCATCCTTATAAAAGTGCCTTTTCTTGGATAAGTAAAATTATTGTTATTATAAACATTACGTGCCATATTTTTTGGTGGCTCACTCAGCTCAATCACATTTTCCCATTCCTGGAAACATGAAAACGAACACAACACAAACCACGGAAATTGCTGAAGCTCCTCATCCTTATTTTTCCTGGACGTTTCACCAGATCAAACACGATGAAGGAGATGCTGCGGCTGCTGCTGCTGCTCAAATGGTCTTGAGACTCAGTGAGGCTTTCTCGGGTAAATAGAGGGCACTATTATTTATTGTATCATGCCCTTTACTTTGGAACGTCGTACTTGGCTTGGTGGTGAGCTGGGGCACAAACAATGACTTCAGCAAACCCCCGAGAGCCAGATGGGAAGTTCAGGATCGTAACCCGCAAACCTTCCCCTGTGGGCCCCCCCATAACCCCTGCAGCCCTGACCTCTTGGCAAACACCGTCTGCCACTGGGGCCCGCACCTCCAAAATCGACTCCCAACGCCACGGTTAATGGCCCGGCATGGGCTCACGCGAGAACTTTATTTTTTTGTTGAGGCTCGTGGTGGCGTAGCTGGGAAGTACGGGTTTTCGTCGATGGGAAACGCTGCCCCCCGGTCGATAGGGCTTTGCGGACAATTTTACGGAATGCATCACGCCGGGTGGAGAGGGGGGGGCGGGGAAACGATGTCAGTCCGATTGTTTTGAAACGAATGACAGCCGCGTGCGACGGTTATATCTTTTTGCATGAATATCTTATTTTAAGCAATGGGGATTTAGGACATGCTGCATGCTTGTTATTAAATATCTAATGTAGTCGTGGACACTTGCACATCACCGGCTGCGTTCTCCCTGACTATATCCCTACAGAACCGGTGAGAACACTGTCCTAAAGGCTTTGTAATTTCACAAATGCAATTTATGGATGGATTTCAGCACTTTACAAGTATCGCCAATTTGCATTGAAATATCGCATTACCAAATGAACATTCACGTGCGGCAACTACCTGGCAAAATTGTGAAGAGCGGCAGCAAAGAAACACACCACGTCAAGTGTGAAAGGTGAACCAACTCCTGTGCACGAGCAAACTCAACCGGACAGGCAGGTTTCTCACCTGCTCTTGTAAATGTTCTGTCTTAGTTTTTTTTGTCATCGTCCCTAGCGAGCGACGCGCCCGTTCGCGAGACAGGCCGTCCCTTCTGCGACGACGACGACGACGACGACAACGCTCTGAGTGCCTCTGCGCCTGTCACCCGGGACATTCTGTGCGGGGGGGTCCCCGGAGCCCGTCACGACGGCGTGAACCAAGCCGCTCCGACATAATCAGCGAGATTAGCGGCTCCGTCTCCCCGGGCAGATGCGCTGGCGGTGATGTTCGACAGGGACGCACGCACGCACGCACGGGCCCGGCGGCTCCCCGGCGCGGCCCGGCTCTAAGCCCTCCCCACGGCAGCCCTAATCCCGGGGCTTAGGCCCAGCCTGCCGAGAGCCCGCCCCGGGCTAATTCTCAGCCGGGCTTCGGGCCTGCCCGGGGATTTTAGCAAATCCTGGGCACAGATGAGCGGCTCAGCTCCTAACCCTCAAAGCTGTCGCTCAGCCATCACTTCGCCATTTTGCTCACGGAAAGGTCAGGGTCCGTTGATGCACAAATGGCTTTCTGCATGTATTTTTTAAGCAGCTATTTCCACTCTGGAGTCCTGGCAATTTGCTCTCAGATCATAGCCTCTGGTGCTTTAGCTCGGGCCCATCTTCCCTTCCCTCGATATATATTTCATATCGTCACTACTAATGCAACTGGGCTTGGTGCGTTCTGTAATACTTTTAAAATGCTAAATACGACCACAGGAGCCCCTTGGAAACACAAAAAGCAATTCACGTGAGTAAAAACAACTGCAACATCTCCTGCAGAAATTGCGCATCAAATTCAGAAGATGAAATGAAAAGTAATTTGTTGTTCACATTTTCTATCGTGAGGAACTACAGGCCAACGCTGCAACATATTCCGAAATCGGCTACATTATTTGATAAAACTATCCAGTCAAATAATATTTGAATGGTATAAAAAACATTGAATGCTAAAAAAGTGTGTAAGTAACCTATTTGTAAAATGTAAATTTACTTCAATTGGACGTAGCTTTTGAATGTAACCTAAGAAACAAACAAAAAGCCAATTCTGCCGTGCGATGCGACGTGTCCTCAGATGTACCACAAGCACGAAGGAAGGCGGGCGGGCAGGCAGGGAGCCTAAGATGCTGCCCGTCAAAACAATCGCGAGCCGCCCGTTTGAAGCGCTCGGTATTTGCACCTGCGACGCGCCGCTGCTTCTTTGACCGCCAAGCGTGGCCGCGCCATTGTGTCGACACCACAATTAGAATCGCACACACACGGCGGCGGGGGGGGGGGGCGGCGGAGCAGAGCAGCCTGGGCGCAGAAAACCCAACACCTGACAGGTGGTGCGCGCCAGAGTGCTCGGGCCGTGGGGCCGGCTGCTGGGGAGGCAAAGCCAAAATGCAGCCGTCCAAACTCTCTCCCTGGAGGGCGAGCACGATGGCACCGAGAGCCGCAGAGATACTTTCGGACCTGTGCGCTCTGCGGTATCGGAAGCTGTGACCGACTGCAATTCCCACTGCACAATACCCACTGCACTGCACTGAAAATGGCCACGGCTGAGCGTAAGTGGCTATGGGGGAAGTTGAGATTTGAATAAAAACTGGACAATGAAATTGCATTGTTTTAGGACTAAAACCCCCTTTAAGAAGGAGCTGCCCCCCCGCGCTAAACGGGAAGAGCAGGTGCACGACACTTGAATTGCAGCAGAGCGAGCACCTTCTTTTGACAGGGCGTTACACCACCGTGACCTGAAATGTTGGCAGGTCCAAAAATATCGGCAGAAGCATGCGAGATTTGTTAAACGGCAAGAAGGCGCGTGATTGAGAGGTGGGGGGGGGGGGGGACATGTTGGGGGGGTGGAGGGATAGGTTGGGGGGGGGGCATACGAAGCGCTTCCGTGCATCAGGCTATGGTGCACGTCGGTGCATTTCTCCAACCCATGCACGAGCGCTGGGCCTGCCGAGCGGACCCAGCGCCGCTCCGCTCTGCTTGCTGCGGCGAGCGGCCTCAGGCTGCGGCCCAGAAACGATGGGAGCGTCCGCCGCCGGCCGACTCTCGGGCCGGCACTTACCAGCAGCCAGCCGCTGCCACTGATGTCGAGCTCCGTGGTGGAGCGGTGCATCCGCGCCGGCTTGTTGTGCTCCGTGTACACCTCCGTGTCAGACGTGTAGCCGCGGTCGGACGTGACGCCGTTGGGCTGGTGCGATGGCAGCTCGCTGTCCGACTGCGCACCTGTTTAACGAATTGACCAAAGGAAAAGCAAACAGGGGGAATTAAACTTGACCGCTACAATCCATTAAGGATGGGGGGGGGGAAGAACAAACTAATGTCCATCACCTGTGGGATGTAAAACAGCAGCAAGTTATGCATTTTACACAGCTAGTCCAACCACCAGACACACCAGCATTTACATTAGATTTTTTTGAAGGACAATTTTTAACCATCCAGGTAAGAGGGCTTAATAAAAAGCCACATTAGATTTCCCCTGCTGAATTATGGTATAATACATGTGAAGAAAAGGAGGTGGCTGATTTTATACGGTGACAAAGCGGACAGCACGTATTGAGTGGATAAAACGCAGGAATTGACCCCAACTTCACTGCGATTAACTGCAAATCGTACAATTAAATGCACTTCTCATGTTGGACGTGGCCACTCTTGAACAGACCTGAAATGTCACATTCATCTAATCGGAGAAGAGCCTTGGGTTAAGCTCTGAAACAGGGCTGGACATATGGGATGACCAATCGTAGCCGCCTCCCCATCTAAAACATTCAAACAGGCAGTGTGCTTTGTGGGACTGGTTGCGGTGCACGTGAGCCAAGGCAATGAATAAAGCACGTCTGCGAGAATACATTTGAATGGAGTAATTACACAGTTTCATTATAATTGGCATATTTTTTTTCCTCGAAGATGAGAAAAGAACAAATTGCAGTATTCTGCCAGTTTCCATTGGTTGTTGTGATTACGTCATGTACAAATGGTTCAGATAATGTCTAGTATATCTACAATATAACTTTCAAAATATATCTTGCAATGTCACTGTGAATAACAGCCTTGGTGGTGAGAGCTTATCTTCTTGCCCGACCCCTCTTCTGAATTTCCTTTCGTATAATTTACTGGCATAATCTCAGTGTAGCTATTCAAACTTCATAAAGGGCTTTGATCACTTAAACATATATATTTGCATTAATTGCCCTTGGAATACGTATTCTAAGGGCAATCAGTGTGGGTAGACTGGATCAAAACGATGACCTAAAGAGGTGAGCGACAACAGGATGGAATACTTGTGTAAAACTGAATTTAATAATGAAAAGCAACATACCAATGTGGCTAGAGAGGACATTTTTCAATCGGTGGATACTATCTGTTATGACATATAGAACAGAAACACGGACGCTGATAACGAAAACGCAACAGCAATGGAAAAGTAAACAAACAGGCATGGCGAGAAGCACGCTGTGAATTTCACCGAAACAGGAAGAGGAACGCATGGCTCATGAATCAAACGCAAATCGGGAGACACAAGACTGGCTGCTGTTATTAAAAGTTAAGTGGGGCTTGGGCAAGAAACGTCGTCGCTGGAAGGGTTGATGGGCTGGTGGGTGAGAATAACCAAGCAGTGGTTGGTAGGAGGGACCCCCCCTTCCCCACCACTCACCACGAGAGAAGGACCACAGTGAGACTTAGCGATGAGATAACCTCATGTGCCCCTAACCAACCATAACTAACCCTAATTTTCCATTATCCTAACTAACTGAGAGAGGATTGTGGCATGGCGGGACCGAGAGGAGGTTTTTTGTTTGTTATCCGACAGTGGATGGAACCTGGCTAATGAGATAATGATGGGATAGTGTCCGCAACGGATAGAAAGTCTTCCGCAAGCTGGAGGCTGGGTGGCTTAGAGGTCCGAGCGCTCGCTGAGCTGACACCACCGAGATCCTGAATGCAAATTCCAGGCAGGCAACTGTAATTACACTGGGTTCTCAAGTGTAGCAAATTAATAATCTCACCCCAGTCATCATCATAAAATACATAAAACTATATTAAAGTTGGTCTTGCATTTAACTTGGCTAAATTTCAGCTCTCAGAATTAAAAATGTCAGTTTGACGGTCACACGAAGAACATTTAGCTGTGCAGCATGGTGAAGGAGAAAGGAGGAGGCACACTATGGTGGATAAGAGGTCACTTGAACCCATCTCACTAGTTCTGTGATATCTACTTATGCAGGGCGTCGTTAAAATGAGAGGCTGCACTGCTCTGCGAGAGCTGTGAATTTATTCTTCGTATTTGTAAAAAGAAAAAAGAAAATATTTCCAATATATTACCTCTCGGTAATAATTCTCTGTTTTTAAAACTTCAACAATATGGAGACGTCCGAATGCAATACAAATCTCTTTACAAAAGAGTATTTGGTTGTAAGATGCATTTTTTTAAAAAAACCTAAAAAAAAACACCCGACTCGTGAAAAATAATAATCTCACACGAATCCACCAGTTCAAGAACCACACCTCCCATTACGACGGTTGGCTATGTGCGGTACAAAAGAAGTTCAGCAGACACAGGCACGGACGCACGCGCCTCACACAACAATGAGAGAGAGAGAGAGCGCGGCACGCAACGCTCGTTCGTTCGCATCACCCGAGTCGGCCACTTCGACGCCGGCCATGTACTGCAGCGAGGACGGGGGCTTGGCGCCGGCGCCGATGCACTCGAGCAGCGTGAACAGGGTGCTCCAGTCCTCCTGCGAGTGGATGTTGGCCGCGTTGGTCTTGAGCAGCTCGTGCAGGCCGAAGGCGATCTGCCGGCTCGCTTTGGCCAGCACGGCCGGCTTCATGAGCAGCAGCACGCGCAGCGAGTGCAGCACCTGCGGTCGCGCACGCAGCAACAACAGCCGCTGTTCGCCACTCAGCCACGGTGGCATCATCGCCGCGCTCGTGCCAGGCTAGGTGCCCTCTGAGGCCGCGTGAAGTGCCGCCGGCTCGCCGGTAAGACGGTGACCGGCCCGGGTGTTGTGGGTTAACCGAGAAGTGGCTAACGGACGCAACGCGTGTTCACGCACACACGCACGTGCATCCACACCCCCCGAATAGCGTTTAGATCGCCTAAATACCCAACTGTTGGAACATAAGCTATCATTTTTGGACACATGCTGTCATTGAGCATCTATTAAGGCTGGCCAGCACCATACATGGCCGCCTTTGTCTTCCCAGCGTTGGCTTTTACACTCAAAATTAAGAACCCATTGAAGGTTCAGACGACCTAGAGGAGGCCCAGTACAAGTTCATAAATTATTTGGGAATTAACCATGCCAAGTGATTCAGAAATCACCTGCAGTGACTTGGAATCAAAGTCGGGTAATTGGGTTCACAGCACACTTTGCGAACTAATAATTATGCCACCGCTCCGCCAACACATGCCCATAAGTACACCCTGTATACACACCTAACACAGATCTCCTGCAGTGAGCAACTGTTAACGCCACCGCAATACAGCTCGCAGAATTGGCAATGCTAAATATTGGTATTGCGATTCTTAATAACTACAATTACTGCAATTCTAGGATCATGATGTATGTATGTATGCTGCATTTATTTCGGACTACACGTATCCAACCGTGCTAATTGGGGGTTGGTGCCACTAATCGTGTTATTTGTTGGCTATGTAACATTGCAGCAATTCGTTGAACAATATTGATTCTCAAGTTCACATTAAGTGCATCAAATGATGCGTGTGTGTGAATTATTATTTACAATGTATGCAACTTATAGGCAGATATGTTGACGAGATGGGACTCAGCTGTACAAACAAGACAGCCAAAACTTAAAATAATACAAATCAGGGAGTCAAAACGAGACAAGAAACAAAAGAGCTTGAACTGGACCACAAACCATGAACCACAAAAATTCATCGAATCATCAAGGGGGGAAATTTCTACACGTTCATAGTGTCCATGGTGCCACATCAGATATCAGCGACACTTGGGCACAGTGCAGAAGGGAGTGAGAAGTGGCAGGCATGCACGAGTCGGGCGCGGGTCATGAGTGGGTGGCACGGCGCTGGTTCCTGCGTGCTATGAGCACAGATGTGTGGCGGGCAGCGCGTTGCACTAAAAACTCGGCTACCTGAGTTCGATTCCCACTCATGGCCAACACCAGTGATGATTGTCTAAACTGGTCCTGGGACTCCCCTAGGTCGACTCAGCCTCAAATGAGTACCTAGTGCGGTGTGTAAACATCGCCACTAGGGAGTGCTGCTGGCCACATGACCCCCTCGTGGACCATGCTGGCCTTCAAAGGTGCTCTCCGACAGCACTTGCCCCAACAGTCAGTTAAGGCCGTACGGGGGAAATCTTTGTCTATGTTTGTGTACCTGCGTGCTGTTCTCTTCGCGGCGCAGGAGGCGGATAGCGAGGCGTAGCAGCCCCACGACGGCGCGCTCCAGCAGGAAGCAGTGCTCGCTCGCGTGCACGATCAGCTGGTACAGGTGGTCGCGCACCGTCTGCCACAAGCAACCCACGCGGTCCCTGCGCACCGCACAATTTCACAGCACGATCGATCGCGGTCAGCTGCCCGTTTGTCGCTGACGCAGCCATCGTCGCTGTTACCGTAGGAGCCACGTCTCCGGAGCCCACCTTCGCCAACGCGCGCTGAACATCCTTGCAGTGGCGGCATCGAACAAAGATGGTCAACGCATCGCGCGCTTTCAGATGCGCTTCTGCGGCCATCTGGAAAGCTCTTCCTTCCGATATTAGGAAGTGACTGGAGCTATGCACTTTTACATTTAGTTTGAAAAAACGAATTTCTTGACAACTGCTTTTTGTGTTTAATTTTGTTGTCCTTCCCCCACACCTCCGGTTAGCGCGGTTTGATACATACGGTGCGAAATAAGTTAAACATACACACGAACGGCGTGGTATGGTTAACTCCCTATGACCAACTCAGCGTGGGGTGGATTTAATACAGAGGCCCACATGTACACGTGTACAATACTGGACAGAATATATGCGTTGAAGGAGAAGAGCTACCAGGTCACAACTGTTGTCTGTTCCATTGGAATTTTTTCCTCGAAGTAACTTCTTCATTTGGTATTAAGATCTCCACTTGAAACACAAGCTGAACATTTCTGGAGAGGTAATTCAGCAATCTAAGCCAATTTTAAATATAGCTCAATCAATTGAAAATAATCTGGATCCGTAAGGGTTCCACTCAATGTGCATGAATGCCGATTAATCCGAACATTGATAACCGAAAGTGAAAAACGAATGTATATCGCATGCATATTCAATCACGACAACACTGAATACATCTGCCTCACTATTAATATTAAAACAGAAATCCACCTGCTTAAAGATGTAATTTGAAATACGAGCATGCGCGTACGCAGTGCACACTACCTAAAGTGGACTGTGCACATCCACCGTCTAATATTGGAAGGGGTCTGGTTCACTGCTGACCACGTACAACGAAAGGGTTATTTATTTATTTAACAATCTCACTGGGCATGTGTGCGCAAAGTTCACGAAAACCCAGCGGCCGCTCTAAGCGGCGATGCATCTGCCGACATCGTACACAGACACCGGGGAGGCAAGCGGCACTCGGGAATTGAAATCGCGTGTGTGCGTGTGAGCACACAGGTTTGCACACTAGCGGCAGGTACTTGACGGTGTTACGAGGAATACACGAGCAAAAGCCTGCACCGCCCGGTTGCAATCACGTGACGTGTATGAACATTGGCACTAACGGCCTCTCCCATTTCTAATTATAGAACCTGTTTGCTTACGGTTCATTTGCCCGAAACATGTAAAAATTACTTTGCGTATTCTGTAATCGGTTATACTGCCGACAGATATATTTATTCACGTTAAAATGCGAATGCGGACATTAAAGAGTGCTCATTCATGTATTTCTGAAGTTGTTATCACAACTGCCGTTCACAGTATTTGAGCATAAACTCCGCAAGGTTGTAAAACATATTTTACGACTCGCAGAAACCCAACCGTGCCAACCGTCAGTTCCAATGAGAAAGTGACCCGCTGACACGCAAAGCATTCGGAAGACCGTCTCTCGTTCTCCCGTCTCACTTCCACGGTCTTGGCTTCTACGAGGTGTCTTTTTTTTTCCTAACCGAGTCGGCGCCGTGCCACATCCGCGGGTGTACCCACAAACCTCGCACCGTCGTGGGCGGGCGCCGGCAACGAGTGGAAAATAACTCCCGCTACTCCCGGACACCACTTGAGGGACTCGCAGGACCACAAAAGCGCATGCAGAGCCTGCGCAGAAAAGCCAGACCCTCCCCCTTCCGGGCAGGGCTCTCGAACCGGTCAATCGTCGCCACTTTTCAACCAATCCGGAAGAAGGCCGCTGAGAGTATGCACTGCCACAGAAGGCCACGTGGTTGATGGGATTTGTGGAGGGACGGATATTTTAAGGAGGCATAGTCTGCTGAATGGATTTGTTGCTTATGTTCTTCACAGTCACTCGAATGAATATTTTGTGTCAGAATGGGGCAAAAACCCTTTGAGGTGGCGTCTCTTTTGCAACGGAGGCTTGGGGTGAAATACAGTAGGTCCCCGACATTATGTGGGGAAATATAAACGTGTCCCCCCACATACTTTGTGGGGGAAACCCATAAAAATATAAAACTACAAACAAAAATATTGCAAATTGAAGTTCCGAAGGTCTAAATTTAAGCGTGCAAAGCGGCGTATTAGCTGCGTCTCTACGTTGTGTAGAAACATCACTTGCCTGGCAGTTCGTACTGCGAATCTGTGGCAATGAATTTGCGTATCCCAGAATTGCCTTGTGGCTACCATTATTTTATATGGCGCTTTATATTTGTAAAATATAAAATGAAATATAAATAACATTGCAAAGCTGCAAATGGGATCAAATTAGATGTCATTGAAATAACACATTTATTATTTATTTAAGAACATTTATGGATCGGGGTGTACCCCCCCCCCCACCCGCTGAGTTAGCCCAGTATTTCGTGAACACGCTGCATTATACAGAGGCACATTCTGTAATGCATTCAAGTTAGGCGTGTGAACCTCCATCGGGTAACAACTTGACCAAACCCCACAAATACTGAGCTCATGTTAATGATAATAAAGCCAGGTCATTTGTATCTTATACAACATCCGAATTTAACAGTGTCTCCCAGAATTCTACAGAGGGCGGGGGGGGGGGGGAGATACATTCGGCTGGGAGGGTGAGGCCGCTCATCAGACTTGCAATGGCATCACATAAGCCAGATACAATGCACGTGGCACGCTGCCGCCCTTCTTAGCCATTGTGATCATTTGACATTGACCTAGCCCGCGGTCCGGCATTGTGCAGCGGCCCATGTGTAAAGCCTGCAGGCGACTCCATGGCGCTGTGTCTGGGTGCCAGCGTCACATGTCCTTCACAGGGGTGCGATCTGTTAATGCCTCGTCGCACCGAGCAGCTCAACGCTGTCACGGAGACGACAGCCTTTGATATCATGCCTCAATGTGACCATTTGAGACCGTACCTCTCTCCTAAACGTCTTGTAATTGGTAAAAATGCAGATCACAGCAATAAGCTATTTATAACTATATGTTGGATTGGACGTGTAAACGATATTCATCCAGCACACGCGTAATCACAGAGCCATGCAGGAGCGTCCTCAGTGGCCTTTTGTGGTTTTCGGAGACCTCCGCTCAACTTGGTCACCGGGCAGTCATCAACAACACACGAGATTGTTTGTATGGAGTCACAAATGCAATTTGGGTTGTCATGAACACCCCAACGGTGGAGGTTGTGAGCTGCACAACGACCTTGCTCTGTCCGAAACCTGTTCAGCAAGGCCCGCTGATGGCATGGCAGGTTGAAACCAGGTGGACAGACTGTAGGATCCGCAAAAAGGAACTGATTTGGTGCTGATTTTGCACTCCACTCCTCCTGCCGAGCAGCCCTGGCGAGGCTGTTAGGACCGCAGCGCGTGTGTCGTGATGATGGAAAGCGTGCGCGTCAGGTGGATTTTTGGAGATCTTCGTGTAGCGGTAGGCTTGGCTTGACGTTGATCTTCTGCAGTAGCTTGCTGGTTGCAACTTCCCGTCGGATGCGAGGGGGAGCAATGTTGCTCAGGACTGGAAGCCTTGGTAGGAGCCGATCAAAGAGTTTCCCGAGATGATGATGCTCATCATTTAGTGTCGCTGGAAATCGACGAGCTTGGTGCGTGACAATCTACTCCATTGAGCAGCACTCTGCCACTGAGTAGGAGATGGCGAGAGTTGAGGCAATTGCACCCCATGATGGACCAGCCAGCTTGTGAAGGAGGTTGTTGCGAGTCTCTTGACCTTTGCTGCCGTTTTCTTCAGATGTTCCAGAAAGCTCCGTGTCGCTGGCCTCCTTTCATTCGGAATCACGTTTAAACGGCAGAAACAGGAGCTGCCAAGGATGAGCAGCGATTAATAATTATTCCCCAATAGTACATTTTCCAACCTGATATTACAAACACGTCACCGAAACGTGAAAACGTTGACGCTCGTGTGCCCACGAAAGCGACGAGCGGCCTATCGTTACGAGTAACCCCACACCATCCGCAGGGGGATCACGGTGGGGGGGGGGGGGGGGGCACGGTGCCCCCTGTAATTCGAGCTAACTGTTTTGGAAGGATTACTTTGGAGGACACGGATAGGAACACGGACGAAGAGGGCCCCTCTCTTGGCCCATCGTCTGCCCGCTTCTAATCCCGGCCCTCCTCCCTCCTCCTCGCAAACAAATACGGTCGAGTCAGCAGCAATGGACGAGAGAGGAGAGAGAGGCAGCGGAGGGGAGCTGCGCTTTGATGTGGGTGTGTAATTACACGCTGGGCCCCCGCTTTACTTCTGCCACAATGCGCGCGTTGTTCGTGCCAACTTGGGAAGATTATTCAGGCCTCAAGGCTAAGGCCCACACACGCACACGGTCTTTTATTCCGCAAACGTGGGTTTCGGAATTGTTGTGCGCTAAGTACGTTTAGCCAAACTAATTCGCGGTGCTAAGACTGTGTATTCCTTTCTGCGTGTGCGTGTGGCTTCTAAGGGCTTTCTGTTGGGAGTTTACACGAGTACGGTTGGTAAAAAGGGCTGGTAAAAACAGTATGTTATTGCTGCAAAGTCTCCGCAGAAATCCACGCCTGAATTGGAGAAAGACAAAATAATTAAAATGCTATGTGAACTAACCGACAGAAGTAGCATATTAATATATCACGCCCGTAATTTTAATCATGAATTTTTTAATCTTCGCGCGGTGACTTAAACCTACTTTGATGTACTACGCACGCGTAAAGATTTCTAAGTGGTGCCTGAAGGTTTCAGTGAATGACAACAGTATCGCCTGCTCTGTCACTCGTAATAAAGTGGGCGATTTAGACACCGCTGAATCTGCCACACGTGTGTGTCGCCTTGCTTTTACTGGTTACGGACAGGCAGCACGTTTGTGTCGTACCGTCTGGAACACAAACCCGCTTTGTGCAGACAATTCTGTTTTAAGACCAGTAACCATGGCGCTTCAGCGCTGCGCCTTCAAGCCTTGATCCTCCGAATGACTTCACAGGGACATCTCTTACTTAGCTCTGCTTACAATAACAGAAAACAGATTAGCGTTGTTTGTCTTCACCTGACGGTTATTTTTTTGGTCCTTTATTATTTTTCCATTACCTCCGAGGATTCGAGGCCTCGGTGTTTTCTTTTACAATTCTCATAAAGTCCTCCCGCCTCGGCACGCCTGGAGGGCATTGCGAGGCGGGAAAAAGGGACTCTTTATTTTACTTAACGACCCAAGGAAGGCTGGCAGTGGCTTACAGAGCAGATTAAAATTACGCTGGATTTATAGAAAGGGGGCCCCGCACAGCTCGGAGAATGTCTTCGAGCTTGGGCCGTATGGAAATAAGCCATTATTTTTTCAGAAAATAGCAATTGCAGACCGCACTGTGTGCTCTTTCCACGCCTATCCAATGCACACACACTGCGCGGATAGAGCCAGCAAGGGCAGATGGAGCTGGCGAGGATGGATCAAGGAGGGGTGGGGGTAGAGCGGTATGGGCAGCATTGGGGGGAGAGAGTGCGCACTTGGTGCGTCACCCGGTGTGTGTCACCGCCGACAAGACTATGACCCACTGAATATGCTGGAAATTAAATCTCTGTTGAAAGCGGGCATTTGCAAGCAAAACTAAAACATTTAGTTCTTCGTGCGGTTTTCAAGCAAATTGAAAATCTTTAAGAAAACAAATATGCAGGGGAAAGAAAAATCTAACGAAAACCCACCGAGTACATTTTTCTCATCCTTTCTCTCGTGTTTTTTTTTTTAAACCAATACTAAAGATGACCCTGGCTTCAGCGGCTATTGAAGAACTGCCAAAACAAGGTGGTCGAGAGTGACTCCATTACACCGGCCGCGCTCACGCTTGCGCGCGTGCGTGTCGGCACACGCAATGCGCGCGAGACCGCCGTGAACGTCGAAGGCACAAAACGCGAGCGGCGGCGGCAGTGCGTCGCTGCTTTCCCCGACACACGACTGTGGACCCACTTGTTCTGCAGGATGATCTGCAGCAGCATCTCCAGGTAGAAGACGGCCGCCTCCTCGTCGTACCCCTCATCCTCCATCGACATGGACGACAGCGCCTGCGAAAGAAGAAGGAGGAGGGGGTGGCGAGACCAAGTCAAGACTAGCGCGGCCAACGGCAATGGCGCTTGGACGTCGCGAACACGGAGAGGACAGGAAATCTACAAGCTCGGGACAAGTCTCCCTGGGTTCTTTGTTCTCCCTTTGTCGAGTCGGCCGTTCTCAAATTAATTCGCTGATGGAGGGAAGCCGTTTGACTGAAATCGCAGAAGCGCCTAAAATGTGTCCGGAGTTTTGAAGGAACACACTCAATTGTGTTTCGCGAGTTGCACAAGGCAAGGGTTTAACGAGATCAAGGGTTTAAAGTCAATGAGCCGTACACTTATTGTTGAGGCTCATTATTACCACAAGGAAAAGCTGCTCAAATTAACTTTCTAATTACTGTTGTAACAAGAGTAACCAACAACACCTACAATTCACGGCTGCATCGGATTGCATTTGTCTAATAGGAATTACTCGTGATATTTGACAACCGCGTTATTTGCAAAACTACATTTCAGCAAATTAAAATGTTCAAAATATATACATATTTCTCCCCAAGACACGATGTATTGTGTTGAATGTTGAAATTTTTTTACATGTATTTTATTAGCTCAAAGTCATACGACATAAAACATTTAATTTAGCTCATGCTCTGAAAAATATATAACGCACTGCACGAACATTTGCTTAAAAAACTATATAATACCAAGAAAAAAAAAATCACAACTGCACAAGTGTGTCAAGACCCTTAAAACGACCATCAATGAGATAACACACAAACAATAAATAACTAAATATATTTTATTACATACGAATAACCTAAATACCTACCAAAACATGCACACGTACAATCTAAGGCAAAATGCAACGCTAGCTTTTTTAGGCTACACTCCGAACTGGGGTCAAGATGACAACCTTCCAAGTGGCCACCGGTCTAATTGCACCTCATCACGTCGTGCCGCATTGCACAACCCACGGCGCTCCCGTGGTGGCATTAGGTCACGGCTCTCCTTCCTGCTCGCACGCCGCGGCAACAACAATTACGAGCTCAACGAGCGGGGTGGGTGGGGGGGGCGGCCCGCTTTGAGACAGGCCCCTAAAATCCCAGCGCTAGACTCATGAATCATACGCGTCCCACTCCGAAGCCTGACCACATGAAGAAGAAGCGGGGCAGGCGGCGTGCCGAGCCGCCTCTTAGCGCGAGCTTTGTGCCGCGCTCGCGATTCCAAGCCCCGACAAGCTCGCCCGCCGGTGCGAGGCTTAAGTCGAAAAGCGCACGCTGCCCGCACGGGGCTGCGGACACGTTGCTGGAGACCTCGATGCAGGCAGGAGCCTCCAATGAAGTTAGATCAGCTGTTAAGAGTATTGGCCATGGGTGCATGTTAGTTATTTTTCCCCTTACCTATTTTCCCTCCCCATATATATGTATATATAGTAGTGTAGCGGTTAGCACATTGCACTACGAACCTGGCGACTCGAGTTCGATTCTCACTCACGGCCAACACCCAGTGACGATTATCTGAACCGGTCCTGGGCCTCCCCTAGGTCGACTCAGCCTCAAATGAGTACCTGGTGCGATGTATAAACATCGCCACTTGGGAGACAAAGGCGGCCGGGCGTGATGCTGGCCACCCACCTCCTTGTGTGTTGTGCCGGCCTTCATAGGTGCTACTCGCTAGCAGCACTTGACCCAACAGTCTGTTCAGGCTATGGAGGATATTTTTTTCTCTCACACACAATTTATACCGGATGTCGCAGAAAATTGTGACGGCCGTGAAATTGCAATTGACACGGGACACTCGGCTTTCGGATGGCTCAATGGAAATAATCCAGCGACGCGTGGATTGTGAATGCTGGATTAGAGCACCGTGTCGCAGCCAACAGAGGGAGCAAGCCGTTTGCGTGTCTCTAATTCTAAGCAAGAGAAAGCAGCTTCTCATCCTCTCCGTCGCAGCCTGCGATGGCCCAGGGCACAGGCTGCAATCCTATAATAGCACGTTAATCTCACACGTGAATTCATTAGTCTGCTGTGCAATTTACCCTCAACATCCAATAAGTGTTAGGTAGCGTGTGGTGCTGTAAAGCATGCTTTTAAGATTAAAAAGGAATAAACGGACCTTCACGAAGACAAATACATACACGTCATGTCATCGGAAAGTGGTGTTAGGATTATGAAAGGTTTGCTACGTCTTTACCATAATTTTAGTGTCAATTTCGTTTCAACAAATATGACCAAGATGTTTTTGAAACCGTGAGCTTTCCCTTTCTATCGAAGCCATAGAGAAACTGACCTTCATCAACTCCTGCAGAGATTCCAGCCGCAGGAAGCGAGACTCTGTCAGCAGCTGCTCCGGGTGACATTCCTGATAACCAGAGCAGTGGAATTATTTTCAATAAAAATATGGTTACGCAGGCACTCAAGCAATCATTTGGGCAAGCATGCCTACAAGCGCTCTCAAATACGGTATCATCTTCAATCATCACAGCAAAATCCCTCTTATTCGCCGAGTCCCTCTTAATGCCGCAAAACAATAATCCGCGCGTCTAATCTTCCTGTGATATGCGCTTTCCCACAAATAAGAATTGCTCAGAAGCATTGGCAAATTCATCCGATTATCCGTGTTTATCCGTGGATAACTGCACAGATACCGGGGGAATGCCAAATGCGGACCAACAGGATTCGCCAAAAATCGTTCCACACAGCACCCAGGATGCGAGACGTTTCACTGGAGACGCGGCCGCCAATAAACGTTTAACGGTGGACGTTTATATTCTTAGGTTTTTTCGGTAAAGTCACGTAGGTCAAAAATTTAAATTAATAAAAGTAAAATAAAAATAAAATAAAAATCACGACGTTTCGGAGGCAACACAAGCTTCCGTCTTCAGGTGGAACCGTCACAGCACGATTGCTGTATCAAGTAAGAGAAATTCCAAGAAAACCGGCCTTGTATATATGCTGGTTGAGGGTGGGAGGTGGACGTTTAGCCTAAACGTGTCTGCGACGTGGTGGATGATGTAACGCTGCCGGACCCCACCTCTATGCACTTCATGGCGATCTTCTTGAATTCTTGGTCCTCAGCCGAAGGTCCCCTCTGGCCGGACTGTTCGGGCCCGCTGAGCGTCAGCCAGTTCACAAAGCTGAACATGGTCGAGTCAGAACTGCAAGGGGCCACACGACGCGTAAAAGCCGCTCAGTCAAAGTCGCACGAAGCAGCAATGTAACGGTCAAAAATTGTACTTTACTGTTTATTTTTAAAACTTTAAAACTCGTTTAAACCTGCGCGTTGTTTATACCTTTTAAAGGGTTGGTAGAGGTGTCATCGTATGCCACGTTATGAAGAGTAACAAAAATAAAGCTGTTAAAATGTAAATATTTTTGAAAAGGCAGATGAGCAGACATTCAATTTCTTGCTCGTGCGACTGCTGGCCAAATCGCCTCTTAAAAAGGTAGCCGTAGCGAGCCGTGCCTGAGGGTATTTGGAACAAGTAAGGCTTAATTTACGGGGTGCAGGAGAAGAGTTGTACATCTCCAGTCAAGCGGAGAACAGGTTAAATTTCGATTTAAAGCTTTCGTGACTGCAGGGATTCATCTTCTTGGTTCTTTCGGTAAAGTCACGTAGAAGGGAAATAATAAAATAATGCTTAATTTTTTTTCTTTTATTATTTCCCTTCTACGTGACTTTACCGAAAGAACCAAGAAGAGAAAATCAGGTTTACGAGCATCTCTCTTACCGCTGGGATGGACTCTCTTCGCGGAGGATGGAGATTCTGCCGTTGGGGTCCACAAAGTCCTCCACCTGCCACGAGACAGGCCACGTTTAACGACGACTCGTCAATTATCCAGGACTCGGCTGAATTGATGAAATTCAATTGACGCAAAAGGCCACCTTGACACCTGCAAAAACAACTTCAACAACGCACATATCTGGTTTAATTTCACATTTGCCAGGTGGGCACGATACACAGGTAAACTGTTCCAGTGTGCCGATTAACTTTGAGCATGCCCAGGGAAAGAAGAGGGCGGTTAATGAATCTGAACACCCGAATAAAATTGATATTTTACGAACTCATTATTAGGGATAGGCTAGGCCAAATCTCGCCTTCTCCATTATCATTTAATGTTGCTGTCAGGGGTGTAACGTGTCACTCGTCTCACAATTAAAAAACTCTTGATCAAATTTGGAATCAAGAATGCATTTATTTATTAACGCAATGGTCAATATAGTAGCCTCAATTGGCGAGAAGGTGGCCATGGGGAGGGGTTGCATGAACCCCTTACATACATATATTAGTTTAAAAACAATGCTTCTTCAACGCAAGCAGCGTGATCTGGAGTCTTAATACTTAATTGATTAATCAATGCATTGTTACCCCAAGCCCCCCCCCCCCCGCCCTCTCCTTCTTGGTTTCCCCCCATAGTTGCTATCCAGCGTTGTGAATGGTGTGTCATGAATAACACGGTGATGACGCCGATCCTGAGTGCGGTATGTGGTTGTGCTCAGACCACACTAAAACGTCCGAGGCATCTGCACAAAAGGGATATTGCCTTTCGAGCACGTGCAAAAACATGCAAATCCACGCAACACGTGAACACACACACGCAAGGGGCACGCACCTCCACCATGGACTTGGGCAGCAGCTTGGCTCGGAAGATCTGCAGCATCGAGTCCATGATGTTTTTCCAGCCCTCCCTCAGGATGTCTCCGTGCCGGTGTGCCAGGTTAAACACCGTCTTGGCAGACAGCTGGGCCTTCGGGTTACTTCCAAACATCACCGGCAAGTTATCCACGGACTGCTCGCGCCAGACAATCGGAAGCAGCAAAAAAAATAAAGAAACGGTGGCGCGGTTAGTGGTTACCGCAGGACGGCACTTGCCGCACACGGTTCTCTCTTCGGCGATACCGGCCACTCCGGCACAATGTCCGCTCGCACACGCAGCCCTCTGCTCATCATCGCACATTTGGCCTCATTACTTTATTTTTTATTATTTATTGAGGTACTGTGTGTTGGCATGGTGTGGTCTGGGATTATGTTGGCTGTTGTTTTTTTCCCAAGCTTGGGAAATTGGTGTACTTATGCAATTTGAACTTCAAGTATTTTTAGTGATTTGGTTACTTTTCCTATACTTTGCATTCCTGATATTTTTTTTGCAATGTTTGTTTTTAGTAACTTTCTGACCCGCCCCTACTGAATTGCTTTTCTTTAGAAATGCTTAGTTTGTTGTTCTTCCCCCACACTTCGGATTAGCATGGTTGGCTACGTATGTGTGCGAAACAAGGTTCAACATACATACACGTTGGACGTCTGTGAAAGAGCTTCACAGCTCATCAGATTTCTCCAGGATAAATAAAAGATTCCAATTTCCCGTGGCCAATTAAGCTGTTGCGCTATTAGGCTTGGATCACGTACGCTTGGGATGGACGAACCACCCGTGGGGTCACGTCGCGAGGGGCAGTGGGGCAGTGCAGCCAAATCCATTGTTGTACAGCACTTCTACGCTTCCACATCAATGCTACCTGCCTTCCCACCTTCACCGACCTACGCTGACCAGTGTGGTGACGTCGAGTCAAATGACCCCCCCCCACTACCCATAAAGGGCGAAGGAACGCCTCCTCCTCATCCAGCAGTGGATTGGCAGAAGGGCAGTATGTGAACAATAATAAACAATTGATTCTTACAAACACAACCTTCAAGCATTTATCGTGAGTGTGGAAACCAAAATTAGTTGATGCATTGTTGAATGTCAGTTACTCGTGAACGTCTCAAACATGTAACTAAATTAAAGTGTATGTTCATTGTAAAACTTCAAGCTTGCATTGTTTTACAATGCTATGCTCATACCTATTAACAAACACAGTACATGGCATAGGAAGTAGACTCAGATTACGTTTGCAAGCAATGTAAGATTCAAGCCTAACTATTTACCAAATGTATGACAAGTTCAGGAAAAAAACCTTTTGAAGCAAGTGCATTGAAAAAACTATTTTCTTGTACTTTTGTCTGTTCTATGCCATGCATCTCCTAGTGACAATGAAATGCTGTGGGCTGGTGGTTTAAAGTCATATTTCCGAGAGTATCAAAATATGTAACTTATCTCAGGTTGCAAGTGATAAGACAGTGTTTTTGTGTTTAGTTTGTTGTCCTTCCCCTGCACCTCCGATTAGCACGGTCGGCTACGTACAGTGGTGAAAGTTCAACATACATGCATACATATTGTGTTGTCATCAGCGTTAATATGATGCATGTTTTCAAAATGACACATGACATCCATGGATGGACACGATAACATTAAAATAGAAACTATTTACGATTTTTTTTTACGAGGTAAGGTCCACTGAGCTATATAGCTTTTTTTCAGAAGCGACATGCCCACAAATGATAACTCAACAAAAAGTGGCTTATTATGTGGAAATCTATAGCAGCCAAATACTCTAAAAACATGCTTCTAAATGTGGAGGGAAAAGCCGGAGGACCTGAAGAAAAAAAAACAAAAACACACGACTTCCTGAACACCAGGCGAGGGAATTAACATCTCACCAAAAGCACTGTGACAACCCGCAAGGAGAAGTTCATATTCTTGGTTCTCTCGGTAAAGTCACGTAGAAGGGAAATAATAAAATAATAAAAATATAAAACAATAAAATATAAAACAATTCTCACAATAATATGTGATAATTTTATTGTTTTATATTTTTATAATTTTATTATTTTCCTTCTACGTGACTTTACCGAAAGAACCAAGAATAGGAATCCCTGCAGTCACCAAAGCTTTAAATCAAAGGAGAAGTTCATTAACACGCCCGAGTTATTTTTTTGCCGGGACTTGGTCATCCCTTCTCGACCGCCCACGTCTCTCTGCGTCTCTCCTCGCACCGACACCTCCGTTCCCCGCTCCCACCAGCCCCCCCCACCCCCCCGAGCTAACAATCATTTGTAACGGTCAGCGTTATCTAAATGCTCACGATGCTGGATCCGTCCCAGCTGGATTCCTGCTGACTTTACCAGCGACTCCGAGATGGGATAAACACTACATGGAATGCTGGATATACTGGTGTGCATTATTAAAAAAGGAAGAAAAATATTACTGAAGCAAAAACGATCCAAAAATATTAGACACAACAACACGACATTATTATTTTTATGGATTCCTTCTCTTGCCGATTTTTTTTACACTATCGCAATGTACAACTTTTGAAAAATCTATGACATTTTTTGTAAAAGAATAAGAAAGGCTTTGAAGTCTTTATTACTTACCTCATTGCTGAGCATGGTGAACTTGCAGAGGGAGATGATGAGATTATCAAAGACGTCACTCAAGCCGTAGTAGGCAGAAATCATCGCACACTTCCTGCGAGACAAAAAAGGAGTGCATCCCACACGTTCCATATTTCCAAAAGGATTTTTGGCATTTCTTTTCAGCGAAAAATGGACGGCTTGATTTTTTTGTTATTGCGGCTATAGGTAGAGTAATCTCACAAAAAAAACGTGCGCTACATCAAACACTCCTCTGATGGGCTTGCTTAAAATCTCCCTGCTTATTTGACATACACAGATAATAACAATGCCATTTGTATCTCTAGGAAAGACTCACAGTCTTAAGACTCTCTTTTTTATGATGGCCCTTCATTAGAATAGTTGGAGAATGACATTAATCTGAAGAAGTCCAAGTAGCTGGTGGAAACCCACGAATTTCTGGGAGTGATCACAATCAGAATATTTATTTAGACTGGAGGAATCCGATGAGCTATGAAGCTCTTTTTCACAGATGTCCAGTAAGGGTGAGTCAGCCAGTTACAACAACAAACAATGCAAAAAAGGGGAGTGCCAAAGAGAGAAAAGGTGAGCAAGTCACATTAAAGATAAAGCATACAAGTACAGATTGCATAAACTCCACAAAGATAGATTTAAGCATCCATTGCTGTACTGTGATCTCCCAAGCACCACGCAGACCTTGGGAGGCAAGCACCATGGACATGATCAACACACGGTATACAAGGCATCTAATAAGCTTTTGACAAGTGGACGCCAATGACCATGAACCACCCGTAATGCATCCGACCTCATCAAGCCTTGGAAGCTAAGCAGAGTGAAGCATGGACAGCACGACCACCATGCATCACATGTGTAGTGGTGATACGCGCTGGGTGTATATGTCGTGTGCCAGCGCGTATGTACGGGTGTGTGTGTGGTGACGCGCGCTGACGGGGAGGAGCAGGCGTCAGTGCGCGGGTGGGGGTAGTGCTGCTGATTGGCTGTGTGCCGGTGACGCGCCCAGAGGGAGTGATCGGGTAGCAGCGCGGTGTGATTGGTCGGGGAGTGGAAACACGCGCTGAGCGGAACCGGATCGTAGGGATAGCGCGTGGGGATTGGGTAACTGAGGAGCGGTGCCGACGTTGAGGTCCGCATCCGCTCCGTCTCCCGGGAAGAAGAGGTATATAAGGTGATGCACAGAGGAGCAGGGGGCAGAAGTGGAACCATCTAAGAATGAAGACGAAGGTGCAGAGATAGAGCCCGGAGAGGAGAGTAATGGAGAGTAGAGGAGAGTAAGGTATAAGTGTGTAGCCAGCGAGAGAGAACGGTCTACACGAGCCGAGTAATGTATAGTGTGTAGCCAGCGAGAGAGAACGGTCTACACGAGCTGAGTAATGTATAGTGTGTAGCCAGCGAGAGAGAACGGTCTACACGAGCTGAGTAATGTATAGTGTGTAGCCAGCGAGAGAGAACGGTCTACACGAGCTGAGTGATGTATAGTGTGTAGCCAGCGAGAGAGAACGGTCTACACGAGCCGAGTATGCATACGGTGTAGCCAGAGAGAGAGGAAGGTCTACACGAGCCGAGTATGCATACGGTGTAGCCAGAGAGAGAGATGCAAAGTCTACACGAGGCGAGTGGAGAGTGTAGCAGAGGCGCAGAGTCTACACGAGGCGAGAGAAGAGTGTAGCCGAGGCGCGGAGTCTACACGAGGCACAGAGAGCCAGCAGCACAGAATCCAGAGAGTCAAGAGAAGCGTAGGGTGAAGAAGAAGAGGTCACGAGTTGTACCGTTGTATGGTGACCGCATTGTGAAGAAGAGAGGCCACGCGTTGTATTGTTACAAGTCAAGATTTAATAAAAGAAGTGTGTTCCCGTCAAGGAGTTTCCTGCCGTCATTTTCCAATACTTCACATGTATGATATGCCACCGCAGGGTTAAATTGTCAGCAGAGGGCAGTGCAGCAAATTACATCGTCCTTTCAATACCATGCTCCTATCTTTGAAAATTTGCTTTATAAGCTCATCGGATTCCTCCAGTATAAATAAATATTCGGATTCTATGCTCCCCGCCTTCAGCAACCCGCACGGACCAGCATGGAAAAGTATGGTGAAATAACCCCCCCGACACGCATGGCATTGGGAGGCCCTCACCCAGCACTGGATTTACAAAAGGGGCCGTACAAGTACACGACACGTGGACAGGAGGAGGGCAGGTGTCGGGCAAGCATGTGGGCGAGCGGGCGAGCGGGGCAAGGCGGCACCTGAAGCCGGAGATGGCCTTCTGGATGATGGTCTCGTCGGTGCTTTTGTCGAACACGAAGGACAGGGCGGCGATGGTGGGCCCCCAGCTCATGGTGAAGAGGTCCAGGTGGTAGGCGCCGCCGGGCACGTGCAGGAATAGGCCCTCCTGAGACACGCCGCGGTGCAGCAGGAGGTTCCACATGTAGTTGTCGCGCACGAGGCCCGTGTGCTCCTCCGGCATCACGATCTCGTCGTTCCTGCAAGCGGTGTTAATTCGATATCAGTAATGAAAACATCCACAAATGGAGAGATTTTTTTCAAAATATATATTTCATCAACGATCAGTGACGATCAGTGGACATAAATCATCAAGGATGACAGTTACTGATTGCCCACCAAACACGACGATGGCGAGACGAATTAACGAGCCTCAATGGAGACACAGACTAAGATAATGTTATAATACTTAGGACTAGAGTGCACCGAAGTAGACCGAAAATGGTAAATGGATGTACATGCACATCCAGAGATTACCGAGTTCACCAACTAGCTGATATTGGGTGCCCTTAACATCCACATTAAAAATGTGACTGCTCAAGTCACCTAGACTAAGAGAACGATTCATTGCAATCCAAAGACCTAAGATGGGACTAAAATTCTGCAGGTTGCCGTCGACAAAGCTGGTTCGGTGACCAAAGATAAAAACCGCTGAATAAATTAAACGTTGCCTGCAAAATCACGG